>NC_140590.1:281431115-282102365 GCF_964204655.1 Triturus cristatus
CATGTTTATAATATTAATGCTGAACATTCTTTTAGTGAATTACCTCCGCTTGAGTTGTCTTATAGATTTGCGCTGCGCAATAACACGTTTATTAGTATGTTACATCATTCCCATCAGGTTAGCAATGCTACAAATTGTTGGATATGTGGCCGACTCCCTCCATATCAGAATTATAAAGGAATTCTACCTCTCTTTCCATACCCGTTCACACACAACGGCTCCTGTGGAGCATGGTTTAGTTTAATTAATTCTCTAGATTCGAATTCTGCAGTTTACCAAGATAACTGGGTATGGGGAAATTTGAACTTAGTTTTACTTAAAGTCTGCTACCCTAACAAGGAGGGACTTCCTCAGAGAACAGGAACTGATCTAGAAAATGAAGTGTATGGATTAGGTAATTTTACGCTTAATCTTATGATCCTAAATGTCGAATCCGAAGCTACTCCAATTTTGCCCGCTATGTCAATATTTCCAGTGAAAGGTGAATTGTGTGTAAGAAAGAATGGTTCCATACATATGGGCCATAGTAGATGCACCACTGTAGTAGAATTTAGTGATCAAGGCAAGTCTACATTTAGAGCTTCCCGCCATTCCTATTTCATATGTGGTCAGACGGCCTATGTACGTTTGCCTCTGGATTGGGATGGTACTTGCTACATTGGATTCCTTTTGCCACCTGTTTTCCTAGCTCCTCCTGATTATCACAGAAATACTCATTTAGTATATAATAGAGTAAGGAGAGATCTCCCAATAGTTGATTATACTGAAACAGCATGGGAAAAATACACAGATTTCAATAAAGGTCTCTTTCCCTATATAGGTACCGTTACCAATAGTAAGCTGATACGTAGATTAACTAGAACACTTGAAGCAGTAGTGAACGAAACTATTTCCGCCTTAGGCAATTTAACAGAAGAGCAGTCTGCTATGCGGATTGTTGTGCTTCAAAATCGTCTTGTCCTTGACGTCATCCTGGCCGATAGGGGCGGAGCTTGTAGGGTCATCGGATCAAGCTAATGCATTTTCATACCAGAAAATTCGCCATCTGTATATAAAGCCATAACTCGCCTTCATAAGATTGTAAGCCAGATACACCAGAACCCAGGCACCTGGACTTGGTCCGGTTGGTTTTGGAGTGTATTATCTACCTTTGGATGGAAGGTCCTATCTTTCCTAGGTATTGGCCTTCTCGTACTATTCAGTTGCTGTCTATGTCTGCAATGTGGACCAGCGATCTGTGGTCTGTGTGCCACATCGTGTATTCCACCACCAAGATTTCATTCATCCCGGAAGAAGAAAGAAGAACAAATGATGCTATATGAACAGATCAATGGATTGATGAAGATTGATATCTCTTAACGGGCAAGTAGGGGACAAGGAGGGAATGTGGAAATATGGATTTTTCTGATCAGTTATGTCCCCTATCTTGGACCTCAACGGTTTCATGTATAAATCACAAGTACATGTATGTCCCCTCCAGTTCCAGTTATGAAGACGCAAACACATGTGCGTCCACCGTCAATATGTCCTCTTTCAGAGCCGCCATAAATAGGCCGGATATTCCATTCCTAAGTATGAAAGGCCACCGGCTTTATATGGTTCACTTATGCCATTTTACAGTCCAGGCAAGTAGGCCCTGATTCTGTCGTCAAACTCTTCTTGCCTTCTGCCTCTGAAAGCTCCAGTCTGAGCCTGCATCTGTGACCATGAACTTTGTCTCATTCCCTGCGCGGCTCACGAAGCCTGACATCAGCCTGCTGCCTGCCAAAAACTGTATTTCACCTTCGAAATTATCTGCTCCGTTCCCTGCCCGATGCATTCCTGTCTAGTAGTTTAGGTAAACATTCTTCCAGCTACCGAGCAAAGGCCCGGCTTCTCTGTCTTTAAGCAAGTAATTCATAGCCCTATTACTATGGAAGATTTCTACCCACGCATCTAGTGTAGACACTTAGACGCTTGTACACGCACTAACAGTCAGTATGGTCAGTATAGAATAAGATTCTACTCTAAGAAGACCTCTCTTTTGGATAACATAGTTCTTTAAACATAGGATGTTAGATATGATTTGGGATTAGGTTGACTTGACCCTTCAGACTTCTGTCGCCACATGTAGAGCTAAATGTCAAGTCCCCTTCACCCCCTAGTTGCACGTCAATCACACGTCATGCTGCTGCGCGCGCATTTCTGCCAAGTATTTCTGCTGACATTGCGAAATTCTTTCATAGAACCACCCTATTATGACATCACATCTGATGACGTTCTTTAATCACACCCAGTTACGCCTATTTTTGCTACGCAGGAATATATTATCCACACTATCAATTGTTACGCCTCTTGTATTTGCTTCACTGTAATGCCTATTGTATAAAAGTAATTGATTGTCAATAACGTATGTACTTCACTTCCTGAACCTTCGTGGTGATGGAACTTGGAGCAACCGATTATAATCGACCATTGGAATAAAGCCCATTCCGAACCTCTAATACCACGGATTCTGCCTCTTATTTACTGAGCTATTTTATTATGTTTCTGTATCAAATTAAGTCCCGGTAATTAAATTATTTACCACATAAGTAGCAGGGAGGAGAGATGGAACTCTTAACACCGCACACCCAGGAAAATACAGATAGTAGTTGACAGTTGAGAAATGGTCAAGAAACAGAGCTTGCACAGCCATACTGAAAAATGGCAGAAGGATACCAAGTGTGAATACACTGGTGAAAATGTGTTCATATAATGTAAAATGACTCAATGACCTAGTAAACAGGGAGTCTATTTGAAGATCAAGTAAGTCCATTTAGCCAAATATTCTATGCCTGCAAGAACCAAAACAGAGCAGCATAAGAGGAATAACTGAGAATTGCCTATAGTCTACCATTCATCCTCCATGTTCAAATATAATCTATGTTTATAAAGAAGGGAATCCCACTAACTGTGACTAACATTTTTACATTTTTTTCATTGAAGGTTTTGTTAAAGCTACAAAAGAAAGAGCACAGTCCCAGCATTATACAGAATATACATTGATTTCACTTGCTGAACCACAGATGGATACATGCAACCTCAAGAATTCCTTCTCCATGCATTCAAGCCAATGTCCGGGCAGATGTGTTGCTTATCGAAGCTCTCATAGTGTCGGCCGCCTCATGGTACTGCTCTGCTTGTAGAGCAAGTACGTACCGAGAGGGATCCAGATGTTCCAGGAGTGGGATTTAACTGAAATAAAT
Organism: Triturus cristatus; assembly: GCF_964204655.1. NCBI lineage: Eukaryota > Metazoa > Chordata > Amphibia > Caudata > Salamandridae > Triturus > Triturus cristatus. Next base: position 281,434,343 of record NC_140590.1, read on the forward strand.
GCATTATATTCTTCCAGCTTCTCTTGATAGTATGACATACCAGACAACCAAGAGCTTTTGCATGGGCAGGCGTGTCTCCCCCAATGCATCACCACCCCTCTTTTGGCCAAAAGTAGTATCATGGCTATGAGTTTGTGAGAGCTTGCTGGAAAATCCCTGACATAGCCCAACAGGGCAATAAATGGTGTTTGTGGTAGAGTTTCACAAATCACTACATCAATACAGTCAAAGACAGAGGTCCAGAACTTTGCCACCTAAGTACATCCCCAAACTAAGTGCTTGAAATCAGCATCAACTGTGCTGCATCCCACACAACGTGCTTCAATCAACAGTACCGTCCTGCACAAGTCATTGAGCGTGCTGTATAATCGATGTAGGAAATTAACGTGAATATGTCATATTCAGTAGTTAGCGACAGCATGCTCATCTAGGCTCAGTAGTACCACCACTACTCCTCAGTCAGAACATCTCTCAAGTCAGCCTGCCATTTTTTCGGCACTCTGTCTCTGACCACGGGGGCCCTGTCCTGTATAGTTGTGCATATTTACAGTAGTATCAAAAACTTTCTGGAAAATATGCAAAAAATTGGGATCCAAACCACCTCACTTTGTTCCAGTGACAATTTTGTTTTAATCAAGGAAGGGGGTGCCCCACAGCACCAACTGCTTGAAGAACTGCTGTGAAACCAGATCTGGTGTCTGCCTGACATGTAGTCTCTAAGGGGTGAGGGGACATCACCGGAAGTCAACACTCTACTAACGGAGACGAGGGTCTGTCTCAGGAGTCTAGGAGCCTGCTAGTGGAGAGAGGAAAGTATTGTGCCTGGCCCTATAGGAGGAGAGACTGTTGAGGAGAAAAAGATCACATAATCCATTATGTGAAGCCCCGGAGAAATTTGATGGCTCAAGGCAGCAATGAAGGTGTGCTATAAAAGAGTCCGTGGTCTCGGCACATTTCACGAGTGAGCTGCATAAAGATTGTACCAGAGAATATATTCCCATGAAGACCAGCAGCTCACAAAAGTTTGAAATTCTGATGCTGTCAATGAGTAGAGGAAAGTTGCATCACTAATGAAACAAAGAACCCTTGAGGGGAGGGTCATGGCCAGGGAAGATGGCCAACAGGGCGTGCCCTTAGGGAGCTCAGTCTCCCTGCTGCATAATCCTCCTGACTGCACACCACTGCTGGCAACATCCACTCATTGGGACACACTTTTATTGACCAGTGTTTGTGGCTAGGGGGGGTCTCCACCTCTTTACAGTCGCTTCTGCTGCTTAGGAAACTGGGTGCCTTGCAGACGGCTCGGCGCAGGCCAACCAGCGCTGTGACGCCCCACCCTGCGGAGGGCTGCCTGGGGGTGCTGTCTGTAGTGCCGGATGAATTCGAGCAGGTCCCACAGCAGCACTGAAAGCCCAGCGTCCGTTAGATGGGTTGGTGAGATCACCCTGATTGCTCACCGGGGGCTCTGGAGCCTGGACCCACGCGTCCGGCGTGGCATCGTTCCTTTCGGCGGTCCTAACGGTGAGAGCTCCAGCAGTCCTGATGCTGAGAGGTGTGTCGGCCTGCCGGGTACCCCCCGGCTCAATAAGTGCAGGGGTGCCCGGGGGAGCGGGCATTATGAGCATGGATTGGGGGCCCTTCATGGATGGCTCCCAGCCTTCGACTGCCTCTTCCTTGGCCTGCTGGGTCTGCGCGGTGACCCCTGACAACGCAGCCCTCCCTGTGAGGGGACTGCAGCAGAGGCCGTGCTTGATGCCGATTCAGCCAGGAGAGGGGGCCTGCCAGCGGTGGCTTCATGGTGAGAACGGGGTCTATTGAGGCCTGGAGTATGAGCCTGGTCATCATGGGGTCTATGGACTGCTGGCAGAGTGGCTGTTGGCGGGCTCCCAGGGACCCAGGAGAGGATCGCCCTGGCTGGCGCGGCGCAGCCCATCACGAACGCAGAGCACATGGTCTAAGCCCCACGCCCGGAAGGACTGTTCTCAAGGTGACAGGTGTTGGTGTACCCTGCGGGCGCACTGACCTTGGGTCTGACCCAGGACGCTTCTTGGGCTGTTGAGAAGGCCTGCACGCCTGGTTGACGGTGGGCTCCTGGAAGTAGTGGAAGTTCTTTGGAGGTGGCTGGAGGGGTTGACTGCAGGTCGTTCTGTCCCCCTCTACATCAGTAGCTCTGGAGCCAACTTGCAGTGGTCGGGAGCAGTCATCCACCTGGAGGCGCACCTAGAGACTGACGCTTGGACTGTGACTGCCATCCAGGGCCTTCCCCCCTTCTACCACCTGCACATGATTGAGGCTGGTTTCTATGCAACTGTTGGCCTTGGCGTGGCCTCATTGGGTGCCCTCACATTGCGTTGTCCTCCTGAGTGCCTGGAGTCGGTGCTTTATCCTCGCGGGGCTTATGTCTGGAGGTCTACCTGAGCTACATTTTGCCTCTGACTGTGGTAAGGGGGTTCTCTGTGCTGGCTTGTTCGTCCTTGTTCACATCAAGGGGAAAGACATGCCTCAGAGGCACCAACATGGCAATACCATCACAGAGTATACTAGCCCACGTCAGCCTACTCATAGACTTGTCAGAAAACCTCGGAGACCCCAGAGCGCTCTCTGGAGTGTCAAGAGGAGCTTTTCGAGCGGCCCTCCTGGGGGCTATACAGGGCTCTAGGGCAGCTCCTGAGGGGCAAATAGCGGGAGTCTCCATCGAAGAGAACTTGTTGCATGCTGACTTCAATAAAATTCCAGATAAAATGGAGATTCGGAAACCAATATCACGTAATTACAGGCCGAGGTGTGTTTCTTGAAATAAGAGGTATCCCAACTGTCTGTCATCGCACACACCTGGGTCAACCATGTGGAGGGTGCAGAGAGTCAATCACACCAAAATTATGTGCGCCTGCTGGGCTTTCCTGAAAGGGTGGAGGGCCAGTCGGCAGAGCGATTCCTAGAAAACTGGGTAAGACAGACTCTTTATCCTAAAGATTTATCCGAACTCTTTGCCATTAAAAGGGCACACAGAGCCCTGGCTCCTGACCTTCCACCAGGGGAGCTGCTGTGGGACTTTATTGCGAAGATCCTAAATTATAAGGACAGAGACGCGAACCTGTGAGCTGCCAGGGAGACGTCTGTCCCACTATTCCAAACCACAATATTGCAATCTCTCCGGATTATACCCAAAAAGGGCAGGAGCTATGTAAATCCTACTTGGAGATTAAGAAGAGGTTGTGAGAGATGGACCTTGGGTACATACTCCTTTATGTCGTGAAGCTCCATACCATTGTGGCGAGGAAATGCACTTCTTTGAGGGCCACAAGGACGTGTGGTCCTGGTTGAACATGTCAGGCAGGATTTCTGTACACCCCTTGAGTGATGCAGACCCCTCCCTCACCCACAATAGGCGAGGGGGTAGACGAACCAGGCATGGGAGCCCTGCTCCACTGAAGGCCCAGAGTGTTGCCCGCAATGTGATCAGGGATGATGGCACTATTGACTCTGTGACTCCATCTGTCTGTTGGGCGACATTCGGAATCCCAAAGGCCTAAAAATGGTGTTTAAGTTTCTACATTTGCTGTTGCGGCTGGCTAAGTGGCAGGTGGTAATCACATGGATGGGGCAGGAGCATCCCAGTTTTGAACGTTGGGTGGGTGATGTGGCTATGTGGGCGGTGGTGTAGGAGGTGCAACTGAGAAAGTGTAGGCATGATGATACAATGGGAGATGACCTTGAGGAATGGGGGAGCTGCTTGCTGAGTTCGTAGACCCTGTGTGTTTGGATGGGACTCTTCCGATCCCATTGATACCTGAATGTTTTTACAGGACCTAACCCTGTCGTGCTTGGATTACTTGAGTTGACTCGGCTCACGTACCCCTTTATTGTTGATTGTTGTGTTATGTGTATTATTCCGTTACAGATATGCTTGTGATCTGTATGCTTGATCTCTCTGTGATGCGGTAACTGAGGGCTATTGTTGACATATTACTTGCTTCTCTCTCTAAAATTTGTAAACACTCAATAAAGGATGTCTTCCCAAAAAAAAAAGAAGCAGAGACCTCTGATTGGCCCGGGGGCTGCAACTGCTGTGCTCCTGGCCACAACCGACCAGGAGTGCTGCTGCTGATGGAGTGGGGTGCTGCTGCTGATGGAGTGGGGTTCTGCTGCTGAGGGAGTGGGGTGCTGCTGCTGATGGAGTGGGGTGCTGCTGCTGATGGAGTGGAGTGCTGCTGCTGATGGAGTGGGGTGCTGCTGCTGATGGTGTGGGGTGCTGCTGCTGATGGCGTGGGGTGGAGTGCTGCTGCTGATGGAGTGGGGTGCTGCTGCTGATGGAGTGGGGTGCTGCTGCTGATGGAGTGGAGTGCTGCTGCTGATGGAGTGGGCTGCTGACGCGCCTCCCTTAGACTGTCCCATCAACCTTGTTTTGAGTGAGGCCGACACGGGGTTACCCCACAAAAGAGGAGTCAAGCTGGGGTGGCAGGTGTGCAACCTGTGTTCATTGCCTAGCCTGGAGTGCCACGAGCAACCCGCAGATAAACCACACGGTTTGGCTCCACATGCGACAAGATACTAAGGTTTGTGGGCAAACCTGAAGCTTTTGCTTGAGACTATTAAAAACACTGAACTGAGTTGCCAATCGAGCTACTGAGGAGTTTTGAGCTAACTACACCTGAGCCATATCTCATCTGAGCCTGTACACTGTTGGGGATGGCATAGCCGGATCTCGATCATAACAAGAGAGAGAACGACCAAAGGCAAGGTGGGGAGGGTGTAACAACTCTGTATGTTGCACTCATCAGATTGTGTAGTATTTAGTTCTGCTGTGATATTATGGTACATTCTGTGTCTATTAAAGTCAAACACTGGGCTGGAAATTAAGTTATTGTGTCTCCTGAAGGGTTCTGAGCTCCCTCACTCAGACTCACACTGCCTCACTCAGAAGCCTGTGATTTCTCACCCTCGCTACCCTGAGAGTCAAGTGTGGGAAGGGTTGTACTTGGCCTTGTTTGCAGAGCTATGGTAGGACGGACAACAGGACACCAGCGGCAAACAACCTCAACCACCACAACGGATGGTGTCCAGTGACCTCTGTGTGCCCTGCGGACCTCCTAATGGGGGTCTGACAAGCACAATGTGTCATTGGGATACTGTTGTTGCACCGTCAGCTAACAATGATGATGAAATAAAAATTGGAATCTGAAGGAACATGCACCCGTTGTTCCAAACTTAAGAAAGGGACTCCATCTCCACCTTGCTAAAAACACTAGATTTTTTATAGTGGAATTTGAACAGATTGATGTGTGAACATTAACATGTGCTGCAGATCGGCGCATATAAATTCTCCCTACTTCCACGGACAGAGTAATTCCACAGTCACACGCACATGCACTCATCATACGCTAGGGCCCATCACACTAACGGTCATAACTATTACTCTATCCACACTAAAGATACGAGAGGAAACCTAAACCAATCTGCATCTAATGCGAGGTCAATGCGACCTTAAAGATATGTCTTGAGTCATGATTTTAAACACAGGAAATACATTTGAAACTCAATAAATGACAAAGAAATAACCACCCGACACTGTTATCCAAACAAAAGGGTTATTTATCTAAATTAGTTCAAATGAAAGTCAATCATCAGCAAAATCATTATTCTCATAATTACCTATTCTAGCTAAGTGTCATTTGGGTCAGGACAGGTCTCTCAGTAAAGTCTCCCGAGTCGCCGTCCTCTCAATCAGCGTCGATCCTCTCGAGCATAGGTTCGGGAAGAAGTGGCCTTAGACCCTCTCTAGTCTAACAATATTTATAGGGAAACTAACAAATTAAAAGTAACAAACAAACTCTAAACGTCCGTTGAGCCATTGAGCAGAGCTAGCAGGAAAGGATGTTGATTCGCAACATTTAGAAAACCTCCGCTCACAAAAATCACAAAAATAAAAACACGGAAGAAGGAAGCTCAAACTAAAAAATGTAACATCCATGAATGCTCTTCCTCGGAATCATAGTGAAGCCACCGCAAGTTTATCAGAGTTCATTGTGACTTTATTCTTCTCCAAGGGCAATTGGCAGCAAGCCTGGAGCTGCTGTCCTCACGGAAACTTTTAATTCAGTCAGAGGCCGTGGTCAGGTGGTGTTCAACCATATTCAGCGAGGCCTCTCGTCACATTTCAATCACTCAAGTGCAGGCTGTAAATATCGGCCATCTTGGATTAGGCCAGAACGGACCATCTTAATTAAAAGAAATACAAAACAACGTTAATACATCGTAATGATTATACAGTGTTAATACCCACTAATACCCTTATGTGTATGTAATTACCTAGCCATCTGCGATACAAAGAAGCATTAAAGCACGTCATTTTAAAGCGCAAACACATAACAAATAGCACTTTAGCCACACATATTAAATTAATTTGCTCACCAACTTAGTTCACGTATTAATAAAGCAACATGAATGCATTCCCGCGTGTAATTCTTTCATTAGTAATGTTGATTAATCAGGATTTTTAACAGAATTAGTAATTAATAATTAATTATCAGTAATTTTAATTATGACATATAAACAAAACTGGAGTTTAAATCTCAATAAATTTCCAATAGAAAACTCCGCTCCAGCAATCCCCCCTTTGGTGATATATATCACCACATAAACCAACCCAAAAAAAAAAAAATGTAGTCCCCATTTTTAGGAGAAATTGAAATGTCTTTTATGACACTACACACCAGACTCTCTTTCATCATCCCTCTTCGACTCCAAGTAAACACTCTCCCTCAATTCCTCTAATTCTATTTATTGTGGGTCTCTCTTTGACCTCTTTTGTTTCTTTTCAGTATTTCTTCTAATTATTCTCTTTTTCCCTCCCCTGTTTTTACAACACAAACACACTAATCTTAGTATCAATAAAGCAACAATCACACATGTCAAAGGAAATAATATCTTACCAATAATGGTACTACCTATCTTAGCAATAAAACTCTTAACAGCAAGTAGCTTATTAGCCATTTTAGTCCAGATACTTTCAGCTTCCAGTGGCACTAATTCTTCATGCAAATCAGTAATATATTTGATATAGACCTTTAGATCTTTGCTTTCATCAGGAATGTAAGTGCAACTGGAGGGTGTACAAACTAGTAGCAGTTGTCTAAGAACGGATTTGGAGGATAGACTTTTATTTATATGCATGTCAATCTTTCGTTGTTGTATTACTATGCACTGGCTGGATGTTGAACCACCCGTTTTTAGTTACTGGCAAGCTAAATTATTGTCTGTTTATCATTTGGAAACTGCTGTTTATAAAACAAAGGGCAAGAATAGAAGGGCACTCGGGCTAAAATTATGGTCCCCACTTCTTAATTGGCTATGAATAGAATTTTATGTTTCTGTATTGGTTATGTATTTATCTATCTGATGATATAATTAACTGGCTTATATTCAATATAATGTTTGTGTCCTGGCTTTCTGATGATATAAAAATCAATAAAGAAATTTAAAAAAAAAAAAAAAGGAATGTAAGTGCAACTATGTTGAACCTTCAGCATTCCACAGACTCCACCCTCCTTGGCCAATAGAATATCAAGGGCAAGTCGATTTTGCATAGACATGGCACGTACGGCAATCATCTCCGTATTTACCAAAAGAAACCCTCCAGCGGTACTTGTCGATAAGCGATCCACCACTGTTGACAGTTTCCGAATTCCATATGCATATAAAGAAGTTCCCACTGCTGGGATTAAAGCTCCAAAAATATCAACTACAATTTCTGACCAAGTTTCTCTCTTAAAACGTGTTAGTAGATTAATCTGTTCTACAGCTTCTATCTTATCTATATGGAAAATCTTTGGAAAGACCAGGCCAACATAACACGTGCCATACCAATGGTCAGGCAACCTGTAATAAGCCTTATTCCCACAAATATAATACACTCCCGGGAAAACTGGATCTTCTCCTCCCTTGAAACCCCATCCTGTTGCAATGAAGTATGTATCATGACACTCACTAGTCCCAACAAAATAGTTATCATATTGGGATTTCCTTCTGGTAATGCATAGTTTACCCTTCTGTGGTGCATCTAAAGCCAAAGTTGGACTGGCCCCATTCCTCAATTCCTTTCCCATCTCAATATCCCATATTGTCTCACTCATTTTAAATTTCCCTGCCTTTTCATGCATGCTCACTCTCCTTTTCTCTACCATGTCTAGGAAAGCCTTTTCTTCTTCTTTCAAACTACAAGTTAAATTGTTTCTAAAAATGTAATCTAATGTTAATTCTTCTGTCTCAATAAAAATCTCACCAGAAATGTTAGCTTCTTTAGCTGGATTCAGCTTTCTATTCATAGGTAATTGCCCAAAAATGTTATCTTTGTTAGACATCTCATAATCTATTTTCCCTAACAAATAAAAAACACTACTCAACACACTACATGAAATTCCATACGTAGCTGGAAGATGGTGATAAGTAACACCCTCTGAAACGGATGCAGGCAATTGCATACAAACGTAGCAATCCCTAACTTCCATTGTCTTTACGTATTCGTACAATAACTTTGAAAAAACATTGCTAGAAAAATCATTAATTGACCTATCTTTATGTATGTAAATGTTACTAATTCTAGTTGGAACTACTTTCTGTGAACTCTTCTCTATGTTAGTCACATTTTCAGTATGTATTCCAAAAGTATCTATTGTAACTCTAAAAGTAACTAGTAAAGCTAGTACACCCCATAACAGCATTAATAATCCTGTACAGCAGCAGCACATTCTACACCATCTTTTCAAGAAGGCACATCTACTTTGACCATTTTCTGTGTTAGCCATTTTACTACTTTGGCAGTGTCTTTTGACTTAGCCTCTACTACTCCACTACTGAATTTCTAGAACTCTAGATTATTTCAAACAGCTAATTTTAGATTTTCTTCTTTTCACTCCTCTCCAAGTGACTCTTTCAGTTCACTCAATTTGGATTTTCATCACTTTTCACTTCTTCTTCAGCAACATCAAATTGTATCAGATCTTCAACATCCTGAGCATCTGACTCTTCTCCAATATCCAAACAAACAATGGGGTAACCCAGTATCCCTCAGAACCTGGGCAGTAAGTTTATAAGGTAACAGTGGTTCTGTTGGGTGAAAGTATTGCTTTGCGCATTCGGTTTAGTCAAGCATTTTTCCAACAATGTACATTAATTTGACTTTAAGCAACACACAAGACAGTTCAAATGCAACCAAAAATTCTTTATATATGAATTGCGTCATTCATATATGCATACATCAATATTTTCACGAGTGGCCGTCATGCAATAATTTTTTTGACATGAGTGACACAGTGAGAAATAGGTGCTCGGTGACAATGTGCGTGATATGTACAGTAGTTTAAAAGCGAATTTTTTGAAAGTGGCCAGGATGTGTCGAATAGTAAAACTGCGCTATGGAAGAGTTCTTTTTTGGCACAGGTTCTATACGAAGGTCCACAAATTAGTCGACGTTTCAACCCTAGTACTGCCCTCTTGATAGGTCAGTGCGGGTCTTCATCAGGACTTGAATATAAGCGTGACGGCCTTAGAATAGTCTAAGTCTATGGAGTAGGTAAAAATCCGGCGTTAGTGTCAGGATGGGGTTCACTCCAATGGTTTATCCTATTGACGGGCCCTTATTAATTCACTTGAGGCTCCATCATAGTGTTTGATATTGACGGTGTCTATTTGCTTGAGCGGTGCTGTCTATAATCCAGATCCTTCTACCTCATTAGTGTAGGTAGGAATGGGCTTCTTCAGACGAAATTTTACTTGTTCTGAAGAAACGGACAGCCGGCCTGTGGGTCCTGGCTCGTCTGGTTTGAATCTCCAATATCAGTCAAGATAACTTTCAGGATTCCAACAGTTTTCTCCTCCTTAACCACTTCTCGTACGGTCCCCTCTGGATTTCCTTGACTTTCTGCCTCTTCACCTTCAGACAGCGCCACGTACGTCCATTCCGGTGACCTATACTTCTGGTTAGGTTTTCTGATTCTCTTGATCTCCTCTGGTTCTTTTGAGACCTTTTGTTTATCACCTTTTGTATGATTCTGACTAGACACCTCGTTCACCTGTTCAGCTTTTGATGAATTTGCTCGTGTCAGTCTGTATCTCAGCCTCTTTATCCTGTTAGGCCAAAGATCTCCTCTTACAACCCTTTTTGGTCTCACTTCTTTATTATTTCTTTCTCCGATCCAAGTTCTCTTTCTCAGAACTCGACCCTCTGATTTCTCATACTCACTTTCATCTAATTCTGTTTCATTTGCCTCTTGTTCTTCAACAATTCTCTTTTGCTCCACAGTTTTTCCCACCGATTGAGATTTCCCTATTTCTGTCCCTCCTCGGGTCTCCGACACGCAATCTTCTTGCTGTCTACTTGTCCCTTCACCTAGCTTATCAGAAATGATCCCTACACCTCCTCGAGGGTCTTCCGCAATCTGTCCCTCTCTATCTTCTTCTGACCCTGCTTCTTCAGGTGTAATCTCAGGTGGATCTTCAACCTCCTCATCTAATTCAGGTGTAGTCTCTGTGGATTTGTTCTTTTCTCCTCTTTCATCTCCACTGCTTGTTGGAACTTCAGGCACTCTTACAGAATCCGATCTCTCCTCTGAGACTCTCAATGTTTCTCTTGAAGCCTCTCTCGGAAAGAAAAAAGAATCTCCTGACTCTCTTTCTCCTTCCCCCCTTTCAGGATTCTTTTTTCTCCTCACTGGTTCAGTTTCTGCATCATCACTGAAATCTGACTCTTCAAAATACTCCTTACCAGTCCCATCCTTTGGATTTGGAACTCTTAGAGTATGACTTGCATGAACCCAGTTCTTCACACCAGCACACTTCACTGCAGTTGTCGTAGTCAGAATAACTTGTCTTGGCCTTCCCCACCTTGGAACCAAGCAATTTCTTCTTCTGTGTACTTTTATCCTCACTCAGTCCCCTGGACTCGGATCATGGGCTTGCTTCTTTTCAAGTGTGGTGGCGTCTTCTCCAACCTGGTGAAACACAGAATGAACTGCGTCAGCCAGGCCTTTACAGTAATCCAAAATCATGTCATCAGTAATTGTCATCAACTTGTTGACAGGTACGAAAGCATGTCTCATCGCACGTCCCATCAATATTTCATGTGGACTCAACCCTGTGGTTCTATCTGGAGTAGACCTAATAGTCATTAGCACTAGAGGCAAGACATCAGGCCATTTCATTCCAGTGGCTAAACACATCTTACCAATTCTGGTTTTGATTGTGCCATTCATCTGTTCAACAACACCAGAAGCCTCTGGTCTGTATGCACAATGTAGCTTCTGCTGTATGCTCAATGCTTCACAAATTAAACCCATGAGCTCATTGTAGAAGTGTCCACCTCTGTCTGACTCAATTGTCACTGGGAACCCGTACCTAGGAATCAACTCTCTTAACAGTAATTTTGCCACTGTTATTCCATCATTCCTCCTAGTCGGATAGGCCTCCACCCATCTTGAGAATAAACAGACTACCACTAGAACATACCACAATTTGTTCACTTGGGGCATTTCAATGAAATCTATTTGCATTCTGATAAAAGGACCTCCTTCTCTGCCTATTGTTCCTAGGCTCACCACTGTCTTCTTTCCAGTATTGAACTGCTGACAAATCAAACATCTTTGACAGATGCTCTCTGCAATCAGCCTGAACTTTGCATTGTACCAGGTTTGTTTAAAGGACCTAATCATTGCGTCCCTCCCCAGATGTCCCTGGCCATGATACATTCTTGCCATTGTTGATAGCATCGAGTTAGGCATGACTGGTCTTCCATCTCTATAGATCCAAACATGATCTGTCTCTCTTGGGGCACAACCTGCCTTAATCCAATCTCTCATTTCCTCATCTTCTGCTTCATCCTGCAACCGTTTCACTTCATCCCACGTTTCTAGGACATTAGTAAACATCACAGAACAAAAAGACATCTCCCTTTCTCGTCCCCGGTTAATCGAATGATTGTTCTTTGCACAATACTGTGCTATGTCATTGGCAAAACGATTACCAAGAGTAACAAAATCATCTCCTTGTCCATGAGCAGCACACTTTACAACTGCTAGTTCTTTAGGCAGCTGTATCGCCTCAAGCAACTTCCCAATCACTTCAGCATTCTTTATTGGAGTTCCACTCGACGTCAAGAAACCTCTCTGTAGCCAAAGTTGGCCAAAATCATGAACCACTCCAAATCCATACTGACTATCAGTCATCACAGTCACTCTCAAATTCTTCCCAATCTTGCAAGCTTTCGTCAATGCCTCCAGGAATGCTCCAAAAGAGTCTCACAATCAACTAAATGCTCATACATTCACGCACTTTCACACTAGAAAATGTAGCACATCCACACAGAATCCTGCCTTTCCCGAGAACAGCGAACAGTCTGTCCCACTACAGAATTATTACACACATTAACCCAGCAGCGCTTACCTCTGACCAGTCCTTCAAACAAGCTCAGAGAATACCTATTACTTCTCCAGCAGTAAGCTTTAACGGCAAACCTTACGGATCCCTGGGACTTAAGACCAGAGTTTCACAGATAACCTTCGCTACCATACGCACTCCTTTTATACTGAAAATATGTCTCTAATAGTAACACACGACGATGTCACTTATTCCGAATCCAGACAATGTGACGCGCAACTTCAATTGTCACACGTTTTTCCCCGCATACGTACAGGGCCAACAATCCCGTCTTTCCCGAGAGCAGCACTCACTTCCCTCTGCCCTACTACGGAACCGTCACCAGCTCCCCACGTTCCAGAAGCCGTACACACTACATATAACTCAATACGACGACTTCAACATATAGTATTAGTACATATATCAACATCAAACCATAAATCAATGAATCAAAAGCCTATGTACAAGCAATCTATCAGATCAAGACAATAATCTAAAACCATCCTCTGCTACCAGGAAACTGCTGCAGATCGGCACATATAAATTCTCCCTACTTCCACGGACAGAGTAATTCCACAGTCACACGCACATGAACTCATCATACGCTAGGGCCCAACACACTAACGGTCATAACTATTACTCTATCCACACTAAAGATACGAGAGGAAACCTAAACCAATCTGCATCTAATGCGAGGTCAATGCGACCTTAAAGATATGTCTTGAGTCATGATTTTAAACACAGGAAATACATTCGAAACTCAATAAATGACAAAGAAATAACCACCCGACACTATTATCCAAACAAAAGGGTTATTTATCTAAATTAGTTCAAATGAAAGTCAATCATCAGCAAAATCATTATTCTCATAATTACCTATTCTAGCTAAGTGTCATTTGGGTCAGGACAGGTCTCTCAGTAAAGTCTCCCGAGTCGCCGTCCTCTCAATCAGCGTCGATCCTCTCGAGCATAGGTTCGGGAAGAAGTGGCCTTAGACCCTCTCTAGTCTAACAATATTTATAGGGAAACTAACAAATTAAAAGTAACAAACAAACTCTAAACGTCCGTTGAGCCATTGAGCAGAGCTAGCAGGAAAGGATGTTGATTCGCAACATTTAGAAAACCTCCGCTCACAAAAATCACAAAAATAAAAACACGGAAGAAGGAAGGTCAAACTAAAAAATGTAACATCCATGAATGCTCTTCCTCGGAATCATAGTGAAGCCACCGCAAGTTTATCAGAGTTCATTGTGACTTTATTCTTCTCCAAGGGCAATTGGCAGCAAGCCTGGAGCTGCTGTCCTCACGGAAACTTTTAATTCAGTCAGAGGCCGTGGTCAGGTGGTGTTCAACCATATTCAGCGAGGCCTCTCGTCACATTTCAATCACTCAAGTGCAGGCTGTAAATATCGGCCATCTTGGATTAGGCCAAAACGGACCATCCTAATTAAAAGAAATACAAAACAACGTTAATACATCGTAATGATTATACAGTGTTAATACCCACTAATACCCTTATGTGTATGTAATTACCTAGCCATCTGCGATACAAAGAAGCATTAAAGCACGTCATTTTAAAGCGCAAACACATAACAAATAGCACTTTAGCCACAGATATTAAATTAATTTGCTCACCAACTTAGTTCACGTATTAATAAAGCAACATAAATGCATTCCCGCGTGTAATTCTTTCATTAGTAATGTTGATTAATCAGGATTTTTAACAAAATTAGTAATTAATAATTAATTATCAGTAATTTTAATTATGACATATAAACAAAACTGGAGTTTAAATCTCAATAAATTTCCAATAGAAAACTCTGCTCCAGCACATGCATCGATGCACTTACCCTTTTTTAATTCCTTACTCCTGGCAGCCTGTGCCTTCATTGTAGCTGGATTTATTTTTCCTAGCATCTCCCTCTGGCATTCATGAATGCATTAGCAGAGGGACTGGCTAATTGAGGGGTGGGGGAAAGTAGCATTTTGCCACAGATTAATGGATTCCAAGCAATGGCCCCTGAAGCTGTCCTCAAATGGGGAATCTTTGCTATATTACAACATAGGAAAAGTGGCCAATATTTAATAAGTCAAACGCTTTCTTTGTTTACTAAAGTTGAAAGGCACTACATGTGCACAACATAATGGTTTCAATGAATGCAAACCACAGCAGCAATGCTTGCATTTTTGTTGGAATATGAAAATGTTTTCTGTCACGCAGCAAACTTGGACATAATGCCAATTTGGATGTAGTTTTCTGAATGCTTGTGCGTGAGTACGTCTTCTTATAAAAACTCACTGTATATCTGGCTATAGTTTTGTTGTTAGGAGCAAAATCACCACGTGGCAATAGCTGTAAAACGTAAACAGATTGCCGGTTTTTTTTGTGTGCATTTTTCAGAAAGTTTATGCGTGTGCAGTCTTGCTATAAATAAACGCTGTATAGCTGTTTTGTTTTAAGTCATTGCCAAAAATGTTTTGGTTCATGTATTTCTGTTTACCACATTGTGTTGCACAATTATTGTTTTCTTCATTTTTATTGGATTTTGTAGTTTTGCATGGCATTTTCCCATAGAGGTGAACATGGCGTAACATCAGTTGATTAAGGAAATTACTGTGCACATGAGGAACTTCCACTAATATACAGGAGCGGCCCGCGCAGGTAAGAGCGATGGGGCATGGCGGGTCTCGACAGATGACGAGGGTAAATTAAATAAATAATACATTTTCCCTCATCATCATCTGTCAAGGACCCCACCCCACCACTCTTACCCGCACCGGCTGCCCCTGCCCACACACACACACACATATATATATATATAAATGCATGTGTATATATACATATATATATATGTACATATATATATATACATATATATATATACACTACGGTGCATTTCGAGGGCAATCCAGACTGACTACAGCTTAGCTTAATGCAAAGTCCAAGTAGCAAATAAGGACGTCTTGCTCATCTTCCTCTCTTAGTTCCTCTACGTCTTTCTCCCATTCCGCTTTGGATTGGTCTATAATGTGTGTTGGGTTGATGCTCGGGGTTCTGTAGGTCATGAAGACCACTTTTTTCAAATATTCTTTTTCTTTTCAATTTTTTATTTAAATTGCCTTTGGGCTCAAAGCACTAACACAAAATATGAGCGAGCATAGCAAACTGCTCTCTAGGGATGTGCTTTCGGGCAAAGGTCAAGGTGTGTGGCATATCTACCCAGGGCATGGTGCTGTTGGATGCACCTAAGGAATCAGCCATTAGACAGTTTGTATTCCTGTGTATATAAGCACTATCGTAGCTAAACGGCGTCATGATGTCATGAGTCCCTGCTTGGATATTGTCCAAAATGCCATTAACTTGTGGAGAAACATCTTCCTGGGCAGTGTCTTAGAAAGCTCGATGAAGGGTCCTGAGGCTGCGGCTTCCCGTATATCTGCATCTGATCTGGCCATATGTCCCTGAGTGTGTGTCTGCTATGAACTCATTGACAGTCCAGGCTTCTTTTTGCAATTTAGTCATAGAAAGGTTGGAATCAGCCTATAAACCTTTGCACAGTGTCCTTGTTTCCCCTGAACCCCGTGTCACTGTCACCCCTGATCTCTGCAATCCACTTACCTTCAAATTGCATTTTGACACTTTTTACAGGGTTAAATACACAGAATTCAGATCCCTTGTGTGTCAGCAATGTATAGGCTTAAAAGTCAGTTTACCTCTACTGATTAATATATCTGTCTGAGAGATCTGAGTTTTGTCTTGTCTAAGTTTTGACTTATCATAAAGCAGCGCAGAGGGATAGTGTGCCTCCAGCGAAGCACAAGGTGTAACATGCGGATAAAAGAATAGTTTTTTATGTACAAAGCTCAGTGGGTTACTGTTTTTGTCACAATTACGTTTTTTGTTAATTTTAGTACATAAAATACAATTCTAATATAGCATGAAGAGAAATGACCTAAAATCGAATAGCAGCATGGAAACTGCAAGGCACGGGGCTACAGCCTTATTGTTTTTCTTTAATCTTTCATTATTCTAAGGTTGATAAATAGGCTCCCTTTGGATATTAATAAGTACTTATTTGTAAACTCTACTCCAACCACTGTGTTATGTTTTAAATCCTGAGTTTGTATTTCTCCAGACTAAGCAGTCTTAAGATATAATGCCTACCAGTATGGGTGACGTGACTCCTGCACATTGTTAGTCCTCATTGTCTTAAGCAGGGCCACTGGAATTATGTGTCCAGGAAGAACCAAATTATGCGGCAGGGGTGAGTAAATTATGCAGCAACAAAAGGCAAGTGATATGGCTAATGCAGCACATTTTGTAATAGCATTAGTTAATTATTTTGCTATTTTTAAGCTTGTTAACAGTGTCTAGACCTAGGCTGCACCTCATTAGTACCAGTTTAACAGCCAAATATAGCAATAAGCAACAGAAAGAAGACCAGTTACCCTTTGCAAAGGGCCTTCAACTGCACGGAAACATGTGCTGCTGAATTTTTAATAACTTTTAAATCATTTGAGATCAAATCTGCATAATATGCAAAAGATGATGGATTATGTGGCCAATGCAGCAAATGTATAATCTTGTGAAAATTGCAGCGGCCTTACAGTTGAATAATTCCAGTGGCCATGGTCTCAAATACCATATCCTATACATTGGCTAACACACTTATACAAGCCATTGTGTCTGTGTAAAAAGTGTGTCATACTCTGCCCTACATACCTAGAATGAGTAGCAGTGTAAAAGAAATTAACTACACGAGAGCGAGTCTATGTAGAGATGAGGGGCACCATTGGAGGGTGGTACTGATTGAATCATTGAAGAAGGAGGTCTTTGAGGGGGGTGGGCACAACAAATATTCTCACATCATCTGGCACCAGCACTAAAGTCAGCCCTGTCAGAGCCATAGCTATCATTCCTGCAGCCTGTGCAGTGCCCCAGGCCCTGAGGTAAAAGCACTACAGCAGCTGATTGTGGGACGGCTGGTAGGAAGCCATAGTCTATGAACGGAGGGATTTACTTTTATTGTAATCGGTGTTTCTATAAAGTTTTTATTTCAACATTTCCAGTTAATTGCGCAAAAGAGCAGAGTAGTACCATACTGTCTAAGATATGGTGCATTGAAATTTGGATTGAAAGGTCTGACATGCAAGTTACACAGTGAACCCTCACATAATATCTCTGTTCACTCCCTATTAAACCTCTTCATTTCTTGCTTCCCTTTTCTCTATCTATTCCCTCCTCTCCCCTACCTAGCCATTTGTCTCTGCCGCTCTCCCCATGTACTTTCTTTCAGTTCCCTCTACCTCGCCTTTTATATGCCCCTCTACCTTTTTTTCTCTTTTCAACATTCTCGCTGTCACCCACCTTTCTGTATCTGTTTTTTGCTATTTTCTCTGCTTCATATTATTCTTTTGTCTTCTTTTCTCTTTTCACCCTCTGCTCTTTGTCTCAGCTGTTCACTCTCACTGTTCCAACCTTCTGTCTCTCCCACTCAGTATATAGCCCTCTTCCCTTTCTCACCCTAATTTCTCTCTCTTTTTAACACTCTATAGTAGTGCCCCGGCCTGTGAACTTTAAGTCTATGTTCAGCAACAGAGTGCGGCTTTTGAGACTATCATTCATGGTACAAGGGTAAAATTGTGAAATACGCCTCCTATGTCGGTTGTCAAATTCTGCTTGGAGTGTATATGTTTATTAGTTATTCATCTTTAAATCTGACCAGCTATTTGTGAATGTTTGTTCTACACTCCAATGTGTAATACAAACTAAAGAACATAAACCTATTTTGGCTTGTACTTCTGCAGCTCTCTAATTAGTAACCGCACAACGTCCACCGATGTGTCCCTAAAATGACCTCTTGTCCTGAATTTTTGTGTTGAATTTCGACCCTTTGTCCTGAATTTTTATTGCCACTATCTACAATTTGTCCTGTTGCCAGCTGGTCACCCTAACTGCAAATAAATAACCAGCACTAGTGTGACACAGGAGAATATGGGCACGGTTGTGGAACGCCGGAACAGATTGTTGTGAGAGAAGACACCACTGCTGGGAACACTCAGATGTGAGACCGCATTGATGGAGTTGACCTGTGGGGATGGTGGGCGGGAGATGCACACGTTTTGTTTATTCCAGTTTATGTATTTAGTTTATTTGTAATTAGAGTCTTTGCCTTCTTTTTTCAAGACACAATGTTGTTAATTCGGCACCTGTGCTAGTATACGCTTATGTTGAGGGTGACATGTGAGTTGAGTGTGAGGTCTTCTTGTACCACCTTCTTTCTTTTGGCATCTGGGCATGATACCGATGTGGACAGCTTCCCTATTGTTATGGTTGGGCTATGTGACACTGAAACAAATCAATTGTAAAAACCAATAAAAATCCCCACAAAAACAAATTATATATTTTAATAAAACATTAGTAAACCCATGCCAGTTCTTACGCCAGACACATTTCACTAGTTTTGTGCTAAAACCACGATGTACTTGAAATTTCCTCTCACCTGGGTTGAGTTGTTCCGTAATTTAGTAAATTGTCCTATATCGTAATATGTTCCAACATGTGGTTGTTGCTTAAGGTTTAGAATTGTAATTTGCTATTGAGTATATCACAGAACATAGTTTATTCTAGACCATACATCAAAAAACATGTTGTTATAGATCACATATTTGTTGATTTACTACAGTGTGTTAGTTGTTAGAGTGCATTATGACAAGTTTTTTTCATGTTGTGGTCTCCTGTGCTCGATCAATATCAGTAGCAAAAGTGCAGGGACAAGAATTGGGGGTACCTTGCATGGAGCAGAATTGTGGCAGAATTCTCTACGGGTAATGCATGGAGTTGTTTATTGTCTAGAAATTCAAGGAGGAGAGTGGTTGGCCCCCACGCCGCTGCTCGTCACCTGACCGCCTGGTTCCTGCCTCCTTGCTGCCTCCTTGTTCCTGGGCTCTCTTCCTTTTCCTTCCCCTCTGTCCTGCGCGCCAGTTCCCCCCACCCCCCGCCGCTCCCGATTCTGCCCTTTCTGCCACTGCTCCCCGCTGCCCACCCCCTGCACACCCATTGGCCTCCCCTCCCGCCTCACAGCTGCTCCTCCCTCCCAAGCCACCTCATATGCGCCTAAGGCAAGCCCGTCTGTGCCCGTCCGCGCCTGGACCACGCCTAGCGCCAGAACCCCTGGACCCCGTGAACGCCACGACAACAGAATCCACTACGACGCCAGCACCCTCCACGCACTCAACGCCAGCCGAAACCACACCTGCTTCTAGGCCGCCCTGAAACAGACCCACGGACCCTTCTCCTGCCACACCTGCAGCTTCACCTGCGACAGAACCACCAAACCTCCAAGGACTGGACCCAACCACCTCCGCTGCATACTCCTCAACACCCGCTCCGCACGCAAACACGCCGTCGAGCTCTGGGATCTACTCGACACCTCCGCCCCAGACGTGGCCTTCCTGACCGAGACCTGGTGGAACGACTCCTCGGCGCCCGACATCGCCATAGCCATCCCGGACGGCTACAAGATCACCCGCAGGGATCGCGCCAACGGAATCGGAGGAGGAATAGACATCGTCCACAAGTCCACCCTCAAGGTCGCCACACACGCAGATGACACCCTCAACACCGCCAAACACCTGCACTTCCGGATCCACACCGACCCCAACACCACCCTCAGAGGAACACTCATCTACAGACCCCCCGGACCCCGGGCTCAATTCAGCAACTCCATTGCCGACCTCGCCAGCACCCACACATTCGCCTCCACGGACTACATCCTCCTCTGGGACCTGAACTTCCACCTCGAGAACAACAACGACGCCAACTTCGCCACCCTGATCGACAACCTTGCCAACCTCGGCCTCAGACAACTCGTCACCGCACCCACCCACGCCGCCGGCCACACCACCGAACTCCACTGGACTGACCACCGCTGCATCAATTTCACCTTCACGAAAACAACACGCACCACCGCACCCAACAGCTACCTCGCCGCGGCTGGAGCAAAGTCACCGAAGACCAGCTGATCACCTCCCTCGCCAAGAACCCACCCACCGACCCCACCAACCCAGACGCCGCAGCCCGCAACCTCAGAGAGTGGATTGACGAATGCGCCAACACCCTCGCCCCGCTCAAGAAACCCTCCAACAGCCGTGCCAACAAGAGAGCCACCTGGTTCACCGACGAGCTCCAGACCTCCAAACGCGCATGCCAGAAACTGGAGAAGACATGGCTCCACGAACGCACACCGGACAACCAAGCAGCCCTCAAGGACGCCACCCGCAGACACCACCACCTCATCAGATTAGCCAAGATATCCTCCTTTAAAGACCGACTGGATAACAACGCACACGACAGCAAAGAGCTCTTCAGCATCGTAAAGGAACTCTCCAACATCAGCGCCAACACCAACGACATCCCGCCCTCACAAGAACTGTGCGACTCACTAACCACCTTCTTCCACCACAAGATCGCCGATATCCACGACAGCTTCAACACCACGACCACCCCGACTAAGCCAGACTCCACCCCCCTGTGAACACCACGAGCGCCAACCGCCTGACCTCATGGTCAAACGTCAACGACGACGAGACACGCAAGGTCATGAACTCCATCCACTCGGGATCTCGGTCTGACCCGTGCCCACACCACGTTTTTAACAAAGCAGTCGCAGCCATCGCCCCCCCCAACTGCGAAAGGTCATCAACATCTCCTTCGTAACAGCGACATTCCCGGAAAGCTGGAAGTCGCCGAAATCAACGCCCTCCTCAAGAAGCCCAAAGCAGACCCCAAGGACCTCAAGAACTTCCGGCCCATCTCCCTGCTCCCCTTCCCGGCAAAGGTCATCGAGAAAATCGTCAATGTGCAAATGACCCACCACCTGGAAGACAACAACATCTTGGACCTGTCCCAGTCCGGATTCAGACAAAACCACAGCACAGAGACAGCCCTCATTGCCGCCACAGACGACATCAGGCGCCAACTAGACAATGGTGAAACATCAGCCCTCATCCTCCTGGACCTGTCAGCCGCCTTCGACACAGTCTGCCATCGCACTCTAAAGACACGCCTCCTAGCAGCCGGAATCCAAGAAAAGGCTCTTGACTGGACCACACCCTTCCTCTCCGGCAGAACCCAGAGCGTCCGCCTCCCACCCTTCCAATCCGATGCCACAGACATCCTCTGCGGCATCCCCCAGGGCTCATCCCTCAGCCCGACACTGTTCAACGTCTACATGGCCCCCCTCGCACAAGTGGCCCGCCTTCACAACCTCAACATCATCTCCTACGCCGACGACACCCAGCTCATCCTCTCCCTCACCAAGGACCCACACACCGCCAAAACCAACCTCCACGAGGGAATGAAGGCCGTCGCCGACTGGATGAGGAGCAGCCGCCTGAAGCTGAACTCGGACAAGACGGAAGTCCTCATCCTCGGACCCACCCCCTCAGCCTGGGACGACTCCTGGTGGCCGACCACACTGGGAACAGCACCAACACCCACCGACCATGCACGCAATCTAGGATTCATCCTCGACTCCTCCCTCTCCATGTCTAAGCAGGTCAACGCCGTCTCCTCCTCCTGCTACAACACCCTCCGCATGCTCCACAGGATCTACAAGTGGATCCCGACCGAAACAAGAAGAACGGTGACACAGACCCTCGTCAGCAGCAGACTGGACTATGGCAACGCACTCTACGCAGGAATCCCAGCCAAACACCTACGACGACTACAATGCATCCAAATCGCCTCCGCCCGACTGATCGTTAACGTCCCCCGCCGCAGCCACATCACCCCTCACCTGAGAGACCTACACTGGCTCCCCATCGACAAGAGGATCACCTTCAAGCTCCTCACCCACGCACACAAAGCACTCCACAACCCCGGACCAGCCTACCTGAACAATAGATTCAGCTTCTACACCCCCACCTGCCAGCACCGCTCCGGCAGCCTCGCCCTCGCCGCTGTCCCCCGCATCCAACGAACGACCTCCGGCGGCAGATCCTTCTCCTACCTCGCCACCAAGACCTGGAACACCCTCCCCACCCACCTACGGCAGACCCAAGACCTACTGGCCTTCAGAAGACTCCTCAAGACCTGGCTCTTCGAGCAGTAGCAGCACCCCCCCATCCCCTCAGCGCCTTGGGACCCTCATGGGTAAGTAGCGCGCTTTACAAGTACTCTGATTGATTGATTGATTGATTGATTGATTGATTGATTGATTGATTATAAAGTGGATGCAGCAGGATTAGTTGTAGAGACTCAAGAAAGTTAAGTCAGCTATTCGATATTCATGGAGTACTAGTAGCTAGAAGCAATTAATAGGGTGTAATCAGATAAGATGTTTTTTTGGTTTAATTGTGTTTGCATGCTGCCAGTGTGTTAGTGGTACTACACTAAATGAACAGAATTGCTCGAACCGAAAAAAAAACTGCGCCTCCAGTTTAGTGGTCCTCTTGATCTGATCCATTCTCTATCCTGTGACCTGCACTATAGCCTGATCCCTTACTGATATTTTATAAGCTGACCACAGTAAAGCCATCGCCCCACTATAACCTTGTTCTCTCTGAAATAGTGCTCTCTAGCTTCAAGAAGCCCCTCTAGTAACTTGGGACCCTGCAGTTCTCAGGTGTCCAAGGTCCAGCCCTGTTATGTCTTATCCCATACGCTTGTGACCGCATCGGCAAGGGGAATAATCAGAGATCACCCTTTATCTCCCATCAGTCTATAGTCCTGCTCATCACCCTCCCTTCTCTCACATGTCTCAGTTAGCTGTGACATACATCTGAATTGGGTTTTCTTTCTCCAACCAACAAGCCAGTCGCCTGTGGTTTCTGGCATCAGAAGAATGATGCCACCGCTGGGAGTTAGGTCTGAAACAGCATCATGCATTTAATGTTCATTTTATACAGCCATCTTTTCACTCTAGACTATTTGAGTAAAATCCGAGAAAACGAGCGCGCTCCCATTTTTATATGCGGCCGGCCTCGTTTCTTTTCCTCCTGAAGAATGGGGTTACAATTCTGTTATGTGATAAACATCCTGTAATGGGTCTTGGAAGGGTTCACAGTGGCAGCAGAGGGACCTGAGCCCTGTGGGACCTTTCTACAGAGAAGAAAGCTGACAGTCCCTGGGCCTGAGGGTCATTAAACCCTGTCTTCAAAGAAAAGGTTGACAATGGGGCCGTCTATCTTTCTTTTTGCCTTTTGCTTCGTCCACCTACTGTTGTAAGAGTTGTTTCATGTCGGATGTGACCTGTGAGTTTGGTTTCAGACAATCTCACTCTGTTGGTGATCTTAACATCACTCTATGTTTATGTTTCAAATGCAATAATATAGAACACAATCCCACTTGACTTGTATTTCTTCTCTGATGCCTAACTAGTGCTATTGGTTCTGGTCCCTAAATAACTTTGTACTACATAAGCAAAATCTTTTTATAGATCATGTTTATTTATTTTTCTTATATTCTGTCATATTCATTATTCTCAGTATACACATCTTATAAAGCAGTTCCACGAGTACAGTTTAACAATTCCTTCCATGTACTGTGACACAAACCTGTCTTTAACATTAAAGAAAATATTTTGTCTGTATATATTTGTTGTTGTAGAACTGCTTCATGAGATGTGTATACTGAGAATAATTAATATGATAGAATAGATTGTGTTCTATATTATTGGTTCTCTCCCCCCTTATCCCAGACCTTTAAGCAATTGTATTGGGGTAACCTTTGTTTTTGATGTATGTTTCAAATGCAACAAGATGTTGTCATGACAGCAAACTAAAACAAATCCTCAGGAACGACCTGTGAAGGTAAGAGCAGTGGGGCAGGAAGGGTTTGGGGGGGAGTTGTCAGACGACTAGGTAAAATTAAATCTTGCACTTGCCGCATTGCCGAGTCGGCGATGCAGCAAGCGCAAGTGTGGAAATGTGCAATATTTAACTTAGCATAAGCGACAGCCATTTTGGCTGTGGTGTCCATTTAGTTTCCTTCGTAATTCTTCTGTCCTCTGCTGCTTGTCTTTTTCACTCTGCTTGTGTTATCTATTTTAGTTGATTTCCTAAAGCTATGTACGTGCTGGGGGTTTGTAGCTGCCAGTGCACCTGGTCTCAGATGTTAACTGTCGACCATTTAATGCTGCCATAAACATTCCTGCTCCCCCTCCCCTTCCCACTTTGCTGACCAAGTGGTTATTCATCTGCCCTTATTTGCTGATAGCTATTTCTAAAACGGTTCTTTCCATTTCTGTTCACATGCTTACACTGCAACAAAATGGTATAAAAGGGACGATGGTTTGTGAATTCAGTGTACTACCTCCTGCAGCACTTGAGAGTGTTGTGTGGACGTGGTCCCACTCATGAGTGAATAATAAACTTGTTATTTATTCCAACTCCAGTGCCGATCTCTATTTTGTTGGTCTTTGGACCTGTGGACAAGAGGGTGACCCTGCACCAGTGTGCCCACTTTTAGGCACATTTCCACAGTTGGCGACCGCACGTGGGGCCCCATCGGAGACGCTGCCATCCGAAGGAGTGGTCTTGATGGAGGATCGAAATATTACTGAGGATGCGCACTGCATGAGGAGACCCTTGTCTTTGCAGGCCGACGTAACTTTTCCGGTTTTCCCGATTTTACCCTCCAGGTGGTGGCCAGTCTCGACTGGGGTTTTCTTTGGCGTAATTTTGCAGTGACCATTAGGTCGACCAGAGATCAGCAGGTGGGAGTTGGAGACTTCTGTTTGGTAAGGTCGCTGAAGCGGCACTCTTGATTTGTTTGGCCTAGGTCTTTTGGTTTGTATTTGATATTCACTTTTTCCAAAAAGTGAAGGCAGGTAATGTGGAGATTTTTCTCCGTTTGGAATATTTGTTTGGAGTAGTAATATTCTACACATATTTGTAAAACATGCCTGTTTTCAGCACACTCCGTAAGTGGTGTTGCTACTCTTGTGGTTCCAAGATTAGTTTTGTATAAAGTCAGCCGGCCCCTCCAGAAGGGACCCCTTACAGGGAGATGTATAGTAAATATGGTATTTCTCCCATAATGTACGGTTAATTGAGGAATAAATACACAAAGAAAGAACTTGAATGTAGCATTAAGAATTTTGAATCCAAAGTTATATTATAAACACTTCCATTCACATTACTGTGGTAGTCGATATGCTAGCTAGGATATTTTTGTTGGATTCTATTTTTGTGCACGACTGACATACATCTGGGTGCTTGTGCATATTGTCTGTATGCTTAGGTGCTTGTATTTGTATGTTCTGTGTGAGTATAAAAGCATGTATTTGTCTTGCTTTGTTTACATTGGTGCATTTGACCCTTCTTGTTATTGGCCTCTCTCTCTGTGAACTATACAAAATTGAAACCCATTGGCTTTGTTGCTGCTTGGGCTGATTGTTGCCTATTAGGACAGGCTGTGCCTAAGAATGCCTGTCATGTTCTCCTCTGGATACTTGGTAGCACTTGAATAATAATAACTTGTTAAACCCTGCAACAGGTGTTACTATTACTTGATTCAATGGTACTCAGTTTTTTTAATTTGGAAGGATGAAAGTTGCGTTCTCCAGGCAGATAAACTTCAGTAGATTTACGTAACTGTTCTCTTTTTTTACCTGCACTTTGCCCGGTGATAGAAGCAAGGCTTGCTTAGTATTATGTGTGGTACATGCTCCATAGAGATACATTCAAGCAGCGTGAGATGTATTAATACTCTGCACTTTACGTCCTCGGCATTGCCAGTAATTATAGTCATTTACATAGTAGGTGTCTTAGGCACTCAACAGGAAGCATTATGTGAACACTGGTGGAAAATGCAAAATACTGCTTGTTTTAAAATATCACCCATCTCATAAGTGAACTTCCCTTGCTGTCACAAAAAAAAAAACACTCCGCTGGATTAAAACCAACAGTAAATGCATTACTGTCAGTTTGACCACAACATTAAAATAAGACGGTCTAAAACGACAGTATGAAGAATTGAAAATAAGTTCAGCTCTGAGCAAATCTTAAACCGAGTAAAACCGTAACGCGGCACCTATACCTGAAGAGTGGTCTAGGTATGGTAACAACACAGTCTAGTGATGACAAATTTTGCCACAATTCCTGTCAATGCCCTTTTAATTGCTACTATTTAATGTTAGCCTGTGGCATTTTCTGCTGCGGTAAAAAGTTACGGCCAAGGTAAAAAAATATATATATACTTCTTTGCCTGCAGAACTATTGAATTTTCACTGTGATATTTCTACCACTATCAGTAATAGCATACTACTGGTTGTAAGAAATACCAATGACTCCAAAATTACTACTATGTTTAGTGGTAATCTCTGAGGAGTAATCATTTAACACTTGTAGCATTTCTACAGACTAAGGGTCCTGGTAGCTAATACATGTAGGACTTATATTTTTTTTCAGGCCCTTGAAAATGAATTCACCCATCACATGCAAGAGAGCAGTACTGAAATAACACATGTGTGTTGTTTAGCAGTGGTAATGCTTAATTTGCTATTTTTGGTGTTGCATGACTGCGGTTTGTTTTTATACGCCTCAAGAGCATTGAATCGCTTGGAAAAATGATGTTGTCACAAGTCTCAAGGATAGTCATTTCACTACTGTGAAAGTGTAAAATAATGTTACTGGGGAGATGTTAAGTGAGGAACAGGCGGCGAGGTGTAAAAAAATAACTCATTAGCAAATGACCGCTTGGGAAGGGGCAGGGCAAAGCCCGGAGATCAGAGAACAGACATGGCTGGCGGCTTTGTTCCTTCACATAAAGATACACTTGACTAAACACCATCAAAGAAACTGCATGAGGTGGGCTCCTGCACCATGTTACACAAAAACTTAGGAAAAAGGCCATGCATTTTTAGTAGAAAGACATGCTTGGTGTCTGGGTTGATTTAGTGCTTTGAAGCCATGAACCAAAGATTCAGACACCCTTTCTGAAAGGGCAGTCGATGAATCGGCCTCACGCTGTCACTAACAAGAAGGGTCGACAAACGGGCCATGTTTGATCGGATTTTGAAGAGAGGTGGGCTGGTCAATAGTTACTACAGCCGGGCTTTGCACTTTTGAAGCACGAGGTTCAGGGCAGCTCAAGCCAGCGACGCTAAGAACATAGGATGGTAGTGGTCGTTACTGCACATGTTGGAATTTTCAGCACCATTTTATTTACTGCTCGCCATGCAATTTTCCATCGGTAAATGTTGTCATGGTCAAACCTGCCATAATTTGCTTTGTGAAAATGTGCAATAAACGCATGCACATGAAACTCAGTGTTGTGAGCATCAAGTTCTACATGTCATGTTCCATTTTTCAATTAAAAGCTGCTAACAGGATGTATTTACCACAACTGGTAAAAATACCTCACTCCCATCCGCCTTATTTGTAATCAAGGGATAAGTAAGTCTTTCTATGCTTGGGGCTCTGATAACATTGCAGTCCTACTTCTATGTCCATACTATGGCTCATTTTTTGCTTTACTCTAGACTTCAGAGGAATTTAATTTATGGTAGCTAGTTAGGGATTATTACTATTTCTGGTGTAGTTGAATAGACTTTTGCGACCAGATATTCCTGAGCAATGTGAAGAAGGTACACTGTTATTGTTATAATTTCTTGCATCACATAATCACAAAGTCTCTAGAAAGAAATTGCAATTTTGTAGACAGCAGGTTACCTATTTAGGTCACCTCCTGTCTAAGGAGGGAGGTGCACTCACATCAGATCGCATTCAGACTATTTTAGATACTCTTGTGCCCCGTACTTATAAGGATGTCCATGCACTGATTGGCCTTACTTCTTTTTGTAGGCAGTGGATCCCCAGTTTTTCACACATTATTAAACCTTTGTTGGCCCTTTTGACTAAAGACACTCCGATGCCTTTCCGTTGGACTACTGAATGTCAGAATGCTTTCCAACAGTCACGCTAGGCTCTTTGTTCTGCACCAGTATAAGGAACTCCAGACTACACTCACTAACAAAAGCATGTGAGCTTAGTACAGACTTACTTGTCAATATTTTTACCGACATCCAGTACGCATACGGGGTGGCACACAATTTTGGTCGCTTGTGGAAAGAAAGGGGTTACCTCACCTCACATGGGACACAGATGGTGCATGGAGAATTAGTGCATAATCCTCTTATTGCCCTAACCTCTCCTAAGAAAGTGGCAATTGTTAAATGTAGTGCACACAAGAAAGTGACTGATGAAATAAGAGCAGGTAATGCATTTGCGGATCACACAACCCGTGAGACCGCAATGCAGCGAAGTACCACATCCATGTATGTGGTGAAGTCACAAGCTGAACGTTAGCATGAGGTTGGGCAGGAAGTGCTGGACATGCAACAATCTGCCTCTGCTGATGAACTAGATCAATGGTCTAACAAGGGAACACTGGATGATGAGGGCTGTTGGAGGAATAAAGATATGACCAAATGGAAGTTACCCACAGCCTACTTATATCCATTGATTCACATGGCACATGGGCTGGCACATGCTGGTGCAGCCTCAATAGCAAAACAACTCATGCAAGTTTGGGATCATCCTGATATTGCCGGCACTGCTCGATACCACATACACGATCTGGCCTCACGCCGCATGAAATTGTTTTTGGCAGGCCCATGAATATTTGGGGGGTCCCTAAGCCTCACCCTATACATGATGTTTCCCAGGTGTTGATCAGTGACTATTTGTCACAGTTAACTGACAGCTTGTCTTCTATTTATCAGCAGGTACGGGAAGCTCTTCCAGACAGGTCGCAAGGTGAATGACACAATTTGCGCCCTGGCAACCAGGTGATGATTAAAGACTTTCAGCAGGTGAATTGCTTTGAACCTCACTGGCGTGGTCCAGAGCAGGTCCTCCTTGCTACCAGAACTGCAGTGCGAGTGACCAACAGGAAGAACTGGGTGCATGTTACACACTGCAAGAAAGTTCAGTTCGCCTTGGTGGAACCTACTGCACTGAAAGTTCACTGCGACATTCTGATTACCGAGAAAGGGTGAGCTACGTCACCTGAAGGACCTGAGGAAGTCTTCCCGGACCACACGATCCCTGGTACATCTAGATAACTGCTTCGATCCAGGAAGAAAGACATTTCATCGCATAAAGAGACTATTTGAGCCACTGTCCTGGGTGGTTAAAGACTAACTACAGAGGGGGGTAGCCTTTTAGTGACTACTCGTCTCAACGTTAGTGAAGAATCCAATGCCTGCCCAGGACGTTAGGGCACCATCTGTTTTGTTGCTTGCCGACGAGATGAACATATCTGAGGAGAAATCGAATGCTGAAAAAATCTGTAGCAAATACTCAATGTTTGTTACTGGACTAACTTTGACTGCTGTTATCATTACTGTGATAATGTGGGTTGTGGAGGAAGTAGCTACGGCTCGAAAACTTACTGACTGCTACTACTCCTGTCCCCACCGAACATTATTATTTCACTCTTCCTTATCATGAAACGAAGCACTGAATGTCATATCTCAATAACACTTTCATACAAATGTTGCATCATACTCATAATGCTACAAACACTACCAACTGCTGGGTATATGGAACGATGCCAGCTCATCAGAAGAAGGGAGGAACGCCTTTCATTCCCTTGCTATTCTCGCATAATGACTCCTGTAGAGCCTGGTTCGCACTTTTATGGGCCTCTGAAATTGCTAATATTACTCTAGCTGATTGTGGTGGAGCATGTCACATTATCGGTAGTAGCTGCTGCGTGTTCATACCTGACCATGCCCCTTTTCTTTATGATGCTATGTCCAAAATGCATAAAATAGCTTCTTAGATACATCAAGACTCAGGAACATGAACTTGGGCTGGATGGTTCTGGAACATATTTTCTGTATGGGGTCTGAAAATATTGTTGGCCTTATTTATAATTATTGCAATTCTCTTCTCTTGTTGTTTATGTATCCAATGTGGGCCAATGCTGTGTTCCCTCTGTATTTCCACTTGTACTAATTATTTACCATCTAAAACGAATGTCCAAAATGTAAATGCCTGTTCAGCAATAGAACGAGAAAATTGATATAAATGATGTTTATCGTACCCCTTTAAAGCATAAGAAAATGTCTTAGCTTATGCTAAAAGGGTCGTCTGTGGAAATGTGTAATATTTTACTTAGCATAAGCGACAGCCATTTTGGCTGTGGTGTCCATTTAGTTTCCTTCATAATTCTTCTGTCCTCTGCTGCTCGTCTTTTTCACTCTGCTTTGGTTATCTATTTTAGTTGACTTCCTGACTCAGCTAAAGCAATGTACATGCTGGGGGTTTGTAGCTGCCAGTGCACCTGGTCTCAGATGTTAACTGTCGACAATTTACTGCTGCCATAAGCATTCCTGCTCCCCCTCCCACTTTGCTGACCAAGTGGTTATTCATCTGCCCTTGTTTGCTGATAGCTATTTCTAAAACGGTTCTTTCCATTTCTGTTCACATGCTTACACTGCAACAAAATGGTATAAAAGGGACGATGGTTTGTGAATTCAGTGTACTACCTCCTGCAGCACAGCAAGGTGGAGGCCGTGGGAGGAATCATTTACAGGGAAAGGTGGGACATGCACCCACCTTTGGCCAATTGCGTGCTTTCATTTTTTTTTTTTGATAAACAAATTTTTTTATTTTCATACAGGCATCAAGATCAAAAAGGACATACAGCAATTTGAGCAATTTGGCATCAACCAGACCTGTTACATAATCATGAAAAATCAACAGCACAAGTATTCTATCCCACCCCCCCTTCCGTTCCCGCCCTACGCATACACTCCCCTAAACAAAGCCCCCAAGCCATTTCCCCCATATTTTACGAAACTTTCCGTGCAGCGTACAGTGTCCGTTCCTGTGCAGCACACCAGTCCACCCATCTCCGCCGTGCTTTCATTTTTTAAAG
Organism: Triturus cristatus; assembly: GCF_964204655.1. Classification (NCBI taxonomy): domain Eukaryota; kingdom Metazoa; phylum Chordata; class Amphibia; order Caudata; family Salamandridae; genus Triturus; species Triturus cristatus. Next base: position 281,465,646 of record NC_140590.1, read on the forward strand.
CCACATGCAATGGCCAGTCACTTCAGCCTTTAAGCAAACTTGTGCGTGTGGTTTTTTTTAGCCACACGCACAAGTTTGCTGAAGTGATTGCAAGAGGTCATTTTCTAGAGCAGCGCATGCGCGCTGCTCTAGTCTTGGCCTAAAAAGGGGTTCAGATATAGGACCGGCTCCTTCATTGGTTCTCATTTGCAAGTTGGCTGGGTGATTGTGGCTCTTTCACATTCTCCAATAAAATCCACATACCATAAATTTAGTAATAGTAACATATGTTATTTACAGACTATAAAAAGGCTGAAGTGTGGTATGTAGTGTCATTCTGCACAGGCCTGCACCACATGGCAGCAGTCTATGGTCTTTGGGGCCAGGTGGTGAGTGGGGCACAGCACTTTGCTAAATAGGTGTCGTTTCTATAGCTTCACCAAGTGGGTTTGCACCCTGCTATAGAGATCTAAGCCGTCTAATCTGTAGGTCACAAAGCTATCCCTTCCATTAAGGTATAGTTTGTGTGTTAATGCACCGGTCACAGACGTGCAATTAATAGGTCATGGGGGAAACTCTCCCAGCGGGAATGACATGCAGGAAGCAGGACTTTGCCTTGTGACACAAAGATAAGAAGGAAGATACGAGCAAGTGTACATTTCTTCATTGTTTGATGCATCCATATGGCACTCACCTTTCTTACTTATCGACGCAAAGTCAGCACAAGCAGAGCGGCAGGAGGCCAGCCAGCCACGTTCAGGCACCTTAGCTGAGGAGGAATAATGGGAGCCGCAAAGATTCTCTAATGCTAGTGTTTATTTCGCCTTATAAGCAGTTGGATCATTAACATCTAAGGCCTTTCTGCTGTGACAGACATGACTTAGAATGAGGGGATCAAAATAAATGGGTTTGCTACCTTTCTTTTTTTTTACATTTCTTTACATTTCACAACGTCCAAAGTATAAGCAACCAACAGCACAGCCACAAGCCCTGCTACGTTATCACTGTCAGAGTAAATCTCACTTATTCAGGGCAGATCTCCCCTCATCTCGTGGGTTAATAGCCCTCCTGTCAGTTGAAGCCACCAGAAGCATGTGCGACCACGATGGTGAGCATACAATAAACACACAATTCGAGCATGTACTTTGGGTGGCACTGAGTTTCATACATATTAAACAATGACATTGTTCTGATGATCACAAACTGTGAAATGACAATGGATTTCTGCTCTATAAGCATATTTAGCATCAAAACGTATCTCAGGGTGGTTTCTCATCATTCTTGGCCTCAATGTCGTGATATGTGTGTCCCGGACAGAGGCCACAGGCCCCCTCTCACTAAGGAGAAGGGCCCTGGTTATGGCATTCGATTCCGCATTGGCCCATTTGACAAGTTCCTGGATCCACCGCTTTGAGTCAGGTGCTGCGCTGACCTTCCGGGACATAGCTATCCGCCTCTTAAAGAGTGCCAGGGCCAAGTCAATGAACCAGCCTGTCCTTGACTGCGTCGTCTGAGCCCAGTCCACCTCAGACAATATCAGCTGCAGCATCAAGTTTCATAAAGTTTATACTTCAGCACAGCGCCCTTTTGTATTGTCAGTACAGATGCCCCACTTTACTAAAGCGTGGTGCCCGTGTTGATAACATGAAAGCAGGCACCGTGCAGAAGTATAAACTTTATGAAACTTGATGCTGCAGCACGGCGCCCGCTTTCATATTATCAACACGGGCGCCGCGCTTTAGCAGTGTGCGGCGGAAAGCAAACTTTATAAAAAGAAATCTTTTTTTTTTTTTTACTTCTAATGCGCACAGCTACTCCAAGGAGTGTCCCGGTACGAGCATAGGGAATAAAACAAAGCATAACCTGAACTTCCTACAAAAAGATGAGTTTTTAACAATTTTTTGAAAACTGATGGATCTTCCACACAGCGAAGTGCCAAAGGTAGCGCATTCCACGCTCGGGCCGCAAGAACGGCCAGGGAAGCACCCCCTAATCGGTATCAATGGAAACAAGGAACCTTAGCCAGCTTAAAGGCCGAGGAGCACAATATCCTCCCTGGAACGTAAAAGGAGAACCGTTTCTGCAGATAAAATGGCCCTAGACCATGCATAGCACGATGGGCAATAGTGAGAGATTTGAACATCACTCGCGCCCTCACCGGAAGCCAGTGCAGGGAGCAAAGATAACCTCGCACACTATTCCTAGGCGGGATCTCACCCAGAAGACGGGCCGTCGCATTCTGCACCACTTGGAGTTTGTTAAGGGAATAGGCCGGAATCCCCACATACAGCACATTAGCGTAGTCCAAGCGGGAGAGAATGAGCGCACGTACCACTGATTCTCTCGCCGCCTGAGGGAGCAGTGGGAAGGATCTTCTCGGGACTCTATTTTTTTTTTTTGAAAACCGCATATGAAGAATGATGGCACAAGGTTTGGCTTACAAGAGTTTAACAGACGTACCACGAATCCAGAACACCGGCTCCTAGCAAAGACACTGAATGAGGGAGTCGGGAGGGGGACTGGGCCTGAAGCGTGTACTCTCTAGCACGACACAACGCCCCCACCACTCTACGAGTTCTCTCCACCCATCTGAGAGTTTGTCCACTGTGCTCCCCTGGGCGTTTAAAATGTTCTTAAAATCACATTCACTATGTCGTTCATGAGTTACGCTTTGACGCTGTGAGAGCACGTTCGGCTTTAAAGTAGCGGCATGGAGTTGGGGAAACATTAGAAAGTTTAATAAACATTGTGAAAAGAAAGCAGTTACTCTACTGTGGAAGGGGGTCAGAGGGCTTCTTACGGCAATCAAGCTTCCTCAGAGACACAGTGGTGCGCATGTCACACACAGAGCAACAAAAATGGGAGGAAGCCGCGCCTCAATAAAAATAAAAAACAAAATACAAATACGAATGAACTAATAGCAAGCAGTGTCGGGTGGAAGGTGGCGGATGGACGTCACAGCACAGGGAAATTAATTGAACTGGGAGCAGCGCCGTGTGCCAAATGTAAACCTGAAGCTGAAAACTAACGAGCAGCTGAGAATAATGATGGACAGCAAAAGGCTGTGGGAGTGACCAGTAAAACAAAGTGCCTACATCGAGTAATAAAGGAGAGAGTATCTCGCCGCCAGTAAAGCATCCAGTCCAGGTGGGCGGAGCTAAAAGTGGAAAGCAAAGAAATATTGAGGAGTAAATCGGGACATTTTATTTTACAATGCTTGAAAAATGCCTTGTGACGATGCACAGAACTCTCCTATCGGCAACTACAGCATTTGAAGTGAATGAGGATTGCTGTGATAGTCTGGGCAGCATAAAACCTGTGAGCACAGGAATCATGTTTGTGCAAACATGTCACACTCAAGACATTGAAGTGAGGAAACAAAAAGGTAATGGATAGAAGGATTGAATTAATTTCAGCCTCCATTAATTACTTGGGGGCCGCATCCCATTCCATCATCATTTTGCCCATCAAGCCGTGCTATACTCAACCCAGCCATATGCAAATTAGCCTACATCCTGCTCCAACAGGAACAGTGCAGCCCAACCTGCCAGGCCAGATGGGAAAGTAGGCAACCTGAGACTTGTTTTGGCCTAATTAGGCCTCATCAGCAAGATACAGCTTGATTACTATGGCACAGTGAGTTCATGACCTGTCTGGGCATATCTGTTGAACTTAGGGTTCTGTAATGCATAAATAACAAGCATTTGCAATGCAATAGGTCTCGCATTTGCGAGTATTTGAGCTATTGGCATTATAAATGACAATGCCTTTTATTTATGTGTTTTGAAAAGCTGCGAGCGGTGTATAAACATGCACTTTGTACATATAGTCGTTGCTTACGAGAAGCATGGCTGGCAATAACTGCGCCTCTTTTACTGACAGCCTCCAGTACGCAAGGACTGAACAAGGCAGCCAATTATGGCTATCTGCATTTTGTAGGCTGCATTGTTTCAAACAAAAAGTCTTTCTTGTCGCTCACAGCTAATCTTCCGTTCGATGTGTTGTTGCTTCTGTCTGTTTGTGCCAAGCAAGGATGGAGGCAAAGTAGACAGTCTCATGGACGAGGCGGGGCTTTAGGTCTGGTTGTTGGGGGGGGGGGTAAAGGAGAAAAGAAACAGACACGAGGGTGATGGAGCGAGATTAAGCAGCGACGTAGTGGGTGGGGGATTGAGATAATGTCTGGGTTTTCAAAAGCGGCAGGCCATACGGAATGCTGGTAGAAAACTAGAAAGAGCGGGATGGGGGAGCATGTGAAACCGGGTGCCTGTGTTAAAGTGAAAGCGGGCGCCCATGTGAATGAAAGTGGGCACCCAAGTTATTGAAAGCAGGTACCCGTGTTAAGGGAAAAGAAGGCGCCCCCATGTTGTTAATCTCAAAACACATAAGATAAGATAAAGTGTGGAAGTGCTTCTTAAAAAAACACAAGCAGTTTGCAGTTCCAGGGAAAGCGTGTTGTGCCTGCAATAGGGGGAAATCATTAAAGAAAATAGTGCACGTAGACTGTAGATAACACATAGAGTGTAACACACAAGTAAAAGGGCCAGTCCTCATGGGAGGTTACAAATGCAGACAAGGCGGTACTAAGGAGGGACTATTCACTAATCAAAAGCAACCATTTAGTGAGTACAGGGACAAGAGCCAATTGAAAATATGGGTGTAAAATGGCGGAGCTTCAAGTCCATACCTGAATACAGCATGCTTCGCAGAGCAGGGCATGTGCTACCCCGGCTCGATCTAAAAACACAACGTTACAGGTTACAGCCACAAATATGTGTTTCAAGTGAAAATTACACACTTGATTCAATTAAGTGAATAGAGGACATTAAGCAACAAACCCCCCTCCAGAGCTAGCCATTTAAGTTGAAACAAAAATAAGTTAAGGTGGGAATCTATAGATATCCAAAAGGAGCCTCAGTGCCATGTTAGTAGTGCGTGCCCTGGATACAATGCTGTTTTTGATCTTTTTATCTAAGGCTTTCATGTTTCCATTGGGGAACCTTCTAAGAAGGTTCTTTTGTACGTCATTAGTCATGCTCTACCTGTCGGCTAATTCTACACCTGCTAGAGATGCAAATGGAGATAGGAGACTGGAGGCTGACAAAGTGAGAAATAAAATAAAAGTCTACTGCACATTCAATAATTACAGAATTGCAGTATCAACATGCATGTAAAATGTCGATTGCTGTAGGGTTTTCAGCTGTACCTATGTCACCGCTAGCCAGACACTGAGAAAACACCAAACCAAGGAAAATAACTCATAGGAAAAGCACTTTTGGGGCTTCTACTGATGGAATGTGGGTGCAATATGGCATATAACTCTGCAATCTGCTTTAAGATCTGAAAAGTATTTTACGCCAGTCTTAATTTTAACGGGTTTCCTGGTTGACAGGAGTGGCAGCTCCCATAAAACCATTTCAAGAGCCACTTTGTGGAAAATAAAGGTGAATGGGAACAAGGGGGTTTAAAAGCACTTACTTTGCTTCATTCGCTATACAGGGTTGATACCGAAGACATGTTGAACAGGCAGTTACACATGTGACATCAGACCATGTGACAGGAGAAGTTTGTTTCCTTCACCCACTACAGGTATGAACATGAGACCTGATCCTGATCTCACAGGCCTGGTGAAGACAGGGCATATTTCGATCTGTGTCATTAACTTCTGGTGCAGCCTTTTCCTTAGGGAACTTGACCTTCCTTTCTTACTGTACTTTGGCTTGGCTACTGCAAAGCAGCGTCAGCCAATCCAAAGACAGTGATGACTGTGCGAGCATGCATCGCTGTAATGGCAGCAGTCCACAGCAAAACACAGAAAACAAAGCTGATGAATTGAAATGTGGATTAAACATGACAAACCGGAAAATGAGCTACACAATTGGAATTTGGTGACAGTGGAAGCATGTTCCTCACAGACAACCAAAGCTGCTAAATCCTGGATTGAGAGTGCACCCTGTCACATGTGTTTAAGAGGGACAGAGGACATGCTGAATATGCACAACGGTTACCCTACTTATGCACCCGCCCCGCCTGTTCCGAGGCCTCCCAACCTTCGGTGACTTCATGGGCAGCTAGACCATGGAAAACTAGTATCTACTGCATGAGATGGCGTGCTCTTTGAAAACAAAAAAACAGAGAACATGGAAAACTTCAGCGCATGAGACACCTACAGTGGGATCTAGTTATATCCTACTAGCACCAGAGCTCTTTTAATTCTTAAACGTTAGGCTATACAAAAAACAACTGCAATGTTCAAAGCACAATACGAACAGTCGTTAAAAATGGAATTTGATTGGTTAGATCCACACACTAATACAAGTATAACTGATCACAGGGAAGGAACTCATGAGACATCCAATGTGCCAATTAAACTCCTATTAAAAGACTACAGTCCAGCACTCAATATAATATGATATAATATAATATAATATAATATAATATAATATAATATAATATAATATAATATGGCCTATCCAAACACCAGTACAATGTGACAAAGCCACCATCAAATATAAAAGCACAGACGATCAACACACTAAAAAATCACAGACTCAATGCACAATACAAAATTACAAAGAAAGTAACAAACCTAATTTGACAGTCCCGATACACTCAACAGTGTAACGCACCTAACACATGCAACCATATCACATACCCTGTGAGTACTGCATTATCAAAGGACAGTAGACGATATATTACATATCTAGTAAATACCTCAATACAGAATAAATACCACACACTAAAATTATATACATGCAGGGCCCAATCTAACTTCACGGGTTGAATGAAACCAAGTCACAGGTACAATACATGCTATAGCATCATGGAGTAAACACCCACTGCATATCGCTGGAAAATGAACTCCGCGTATTGTCATGTACTCACAGGCCATTTGGCGTTCACATGTTAGAAAGAGCAGGAAGAACTGCGTTGCTACAACTGACTTTATGTGCCTTGGAAGATTGCTGGTTTTATTATGTTTGTTCATGTAAGAGTTTGAATTAGAAAAACTAGCAGCCAGGTTATAGAGAGCTGCACCGCCTGGACATGTAACATCAGTATAATACGATATTGCCCACCTCAAATGGTCAGCTGCTAAATGACCATAAAATAAAGAGTTTTAGCACGGGGTATGAGAGGCAACATATAATAAGTCAGAAGAATGAGATACAAAACACATGAGAATTAGGTAGAGAATGAGTCCACGATGTTGCTTGTATTTTCTAACGTGATCTTTATTCAAGATGATGGCAAAGTTCAGTACAGCCAACGCGTTTCGCTCAAGCATGGGCTTCTTCAGGGCAAAGTACTATAATAGTCTTATATCCATTGGTAGATCCAATAAAGTTCACTCGGTAAGCAACTTGGATGAAAACGAGTTCTTGGAGAACCTCCCAAGAAAAATAGTAAAGCGTATCCAGGTAAATGAAGAGAAATATAAGTAATTGTTCTTCTACGATTTTGTTCTCAGTAACAAATTAGATACTTGAGTACAGTGATCCGTGTTCGGATAGAGTGCCGGTTCTCCCTTATTCAGTTTGTGTCTTCATTTACCTGGATACGCTTTACTATTTTTCTTGGGAGGTTCTCCAAGAACTCGTTTTCATTCAAGTTGTTTACCGAGTGAACTTTATTGGATCTACCAATGGCTACAGCATGGGTGCACCAGCCTTAGGTGGTCACGAGCGTAACAGAACCCTTCTATCAGCAGGTGCACAGCAGCCAGCAATACCATCTATTTGGCACAAACACGGCAGCCGCAAAAGTAATGGCACTGTAATTTACCACAGAAACATGCACTATGGAAACACTGTGATAAATATAACACAAACACAAACACAAACACACCCTCCTCTCAAGAGGGCAAGACTGCGTCATAATTACCTACCTGGATTGTAATTCAGAGATAGAGAACATTTACTTCGGACAAGCAAAGGACAACCAACCATTCAAGGAAAAAAAAGAACATGAGTGTCTTTCAGATCACCCACCCGTCCCCATGACACACTACAGAGATTTTCCCGGACTGAATGCGTTTACGCTTTACATTATTGCACAGAAAACAGTTCCATTCTAAACATTCAAGGTGCTCTCTACTAAATTCACGGGATCAAACACCAAAAACCGCCAGGCGCCAACCACTGATGTTTTTCACGTTTCTCTCAAGGAACTTTCACAAGATAGAAAAGACGCTACAACACCATGGAAAATGGAGGATGGCGCTAGCACAGGCGTAGCAATAGCCGCCACAGCCCCTGCAGTGCGGGTGGGGGGTCTGAACTCCAGGCCTCCCCCTCTGGCACTCTACATGGGTGGTGAGCCCCTGGATTGAGAGCTCCGGACTGGGTCCGGAGCGTGGGGGCCCCCCTCCATGTCCTTTGCAGGGGGGCCCACTTAAGTTTCGGTACGCCGCTGCGTAGCAGGCAGACTATACAGTAGCTGCTATTTTCATATATACACTAATTCCACAGCAGAGGCAAGGTGTAAACATATGTGGATCTGTTAGAGAAATCCGACCCGAAGGCAAGAATTAAAACAAGCCCTTCGCTGAAATGGAAGGCAAGGTTATTTTCGGAACTGCCTCGCACGGAAAAGAAAAAGAAACTGCACCCTTGTGAATCGTGCACCAGAAGAGCTTTGACAGCGCGGTGTGCTACACTGCAAGTGTGTTGCGATACATGAAAATAATGAGGAAAATAAAATGGAGGGCAGGGGGAATGGGAGGGGGTTAAAGGAAAAAGTACCTAATAAAAGCGGACGGCCACAAATAATTGAAAATCAATCCATGGTTGAGCGGTGCTCCTGTACAAGAAAACAGAAGTGATGTACCGGGTTGGGAACCAATGCGGAGGCTGCAAGGAAGAGCTGTGCTCCAATCAACCTATGATAAACAGCAGGCGGGATTACAGTTGGTATAGTGACTACCACAGGTCTTGCAGACAGCGCCTGCACGCTGATTGATGCTCGACCTAAAAAGGGGATGGGTTGAATGTTTGAATTAATCTCAGCCACTGGCAATTGCTTGGGACTGCAATGTGATTCAAGAAATTACCAGCAGCTGAGATTAATTCAGCTCCGAGACTCTGATACCAGTTCACTACATATGTTGCAAAGCTTGTCCCTTCCAATGTCAATCTTCAGGTGCACGAGTATTGGCAGGAAAAGCTATGCTAGTAGCCAGAGTGAGCAGCTCATGTGCTCTGTCAGGCTCCTCCTTCCAGAATCCTCAGAGTAGTGTCGATGCTCAATGGGGGCCCACCTCTCGACAATCCCAAGTCTGGAATGTGATACACACAGGCTGTTGAGATCATCAAGCGAGGGAAGGAAAGGGTAGGAACAGCTGGGAGGGAGATCTGAGGATGACACAGGAACACAATTCAGAAGTATACTACAATAACCTAAACGTTATTAAAAAGAAACATCACCACATTCCAATTCTGTTAATCCTCACACACCCTACCTGAAATAATAAAGAAGTGAGAGAGCAATGCCAGAAGAGAGCAGGGGGGTTTGAAGTTCCCCAACGTGAAACTAATGGGAAAAGAGAACATACATGGTAAACAAATCCTGCCCCGTCTGATACCTGGCTTAGGCGTGCTAAGAAAACCCCTGTAACACCTACCAAAAAGGGCATGAGGTTTTGGCCATAAATGCAAAACAACTGAGGACTGCACACCCTTCGTGAACTCTCTCTTCTGGGAAAAAGGGAACAAAGAACAACCAATCGTGAAGAAGAGATGGTGGGCCAGGTTACAATAACAGTCTTGAACTATGCACAAAAAAACAAGCTCAGGTAAGTTAAAGAATCACCATATCCTCGGCATTCAAGAAAGGATCACCATGTATTTGTGTGTCCCTTCCGGTCTTTATACAATTCCCTTGTAATTTCTGAGCGGGAATTCGTTCTGGTTGTATTACTTCAATTATAGAGGCACATTCCAGATATATCACAACAAAAGTACACTTCCCCGCATGTAACCAACTACAGGGCCGGTCTTCCCCAACAGTGAATATATCGGGCCGATGAAGCCCCCCGGAGGTCTGTAAACCTCCTCTGCAAGAGACCGCAAATTGCCAGTCCCGGCCAACAGAGGAGAAACCTCTGGCAAATGAGTCCCTGCTAACGGTAAACCTCCATTGCAAGAGACCACTTACTGACAGTCTCGTCCAACAGAGGAGGAACGCAGGGAGGAGTGGCGAGGTTAGAAGTACCTCTGCCTATCACTCGAGAAGACGGTACGGAGGAATGTGCAACCGCACTCTTACCGCCTTCTTGATCTGGAGTCATAGAAGAAGTCTGCAATGGGAAACATTCAGGATAATCGGCAGCGTCTACGTTAGTCTGCCACCCTTTACCCTGCCACAGGCGTCGTGTCTGGGTCACGTGAGACGTGACTCATGCAGCATGTAGTTTGGTAGCATATTCTTGCTTCCGGGTTCACACGTTTGGGTCAGACAGCGTGTAACCGGTAATCAGTCCCTGACAGAACATCCCTCTCCCGGAGAACGCTGGCTGACCGACGGTTTATCCGGGTGTAAACGATGGAACTGGGCCACCAGCTGAGGTGCATGCACTGCCCCGGCGGGCTCCCAAGAGTTCTCCAGTGGCCCATAAACCTTCCATACAAGTAAGTGTCATAGTTTACCGCGCACCCTTTTAGCACCCAGGATCCCCCTGACCTCATACTCCTGATGAACCCATATGGGCACAGGTTTTTTCTTTATCGGACAGTGAGAAGGTTTCAATAGAGACACATGGAAAGCTGGGTGTATACGAAAATGAGCAGGCAAGTGCAATTTCACGGCTACAGGATTAATGTGTCTGATCACACGATATGGACCTATAAACTTGGGATTAAAAACGCGGTGTTTCTTAAATCGAATATGTTTCGTTGACAGCCAAACCCTATCTCATTTCTTAAACACAGGACCTGGTCTACGATGTTTGTCTGCTTGCGTTTTATATTTTTTCTTAGTCTGGAGCAGGTTTGTATGTGTTGCAAGCAAGGTCTTGCGAATGTGTGATAATCTATCACTTAAGTTTGGAAGTTTGTTATCATTACTGGGAAGGAACAAAGGGAGAAACCGAGGGTGAAACCCATAGTTACTGAAGAAAGGAGTGTGTTGCATGGAAGAGTGTTTGGCGCTATTATACGCTATCTCTGCTACCCACAGCCATTCCCCCCATGCCTCTGTATTGTTGTTAACATAGCACCGGAGGAATTGCTTAAGAGTTTGGTTAAGCCTCTCGGTCTGGCCGTCTGTCTGGGGGTGGAAGCTCGTGGAAAGGGAAGAGGCGATCCGCAATTCAGAAACCAAGTCTTCCAAAAGAGAGCAGTGAATTGGGCTCTTCTATCTGAGACTATGACTTTGGGAAGGCCATGCAGCCGGACAATATTTGCTAATAGGATGCATGCCAATTGACCTGCTGAGGGTGCTTGTTTGCACGCGATGAAGTGTCCCATCTTGGATAGATAGTCTATGACCACCACTATTGCTGTGTTACCCTGATCTTTGGGCAATCCTACTATAAAGTCCACAGAGAACCATTCCCACGGCGTCGCTGGTGTGGGCATTGGCTGAAGAAGCCCTTGGGCTTGTCTGTGGTCGGTTTTCATCTGAGCGCATGTGGTACATTCTCGAACCCATTGTAGAACATCTGGACGGACCGTGGGCCACCAGAATTGTCTCAACACTTTCTCCAGAGTTTTATTCCCTCCGATGTGTCCGGCGCACGGGAGGCTATGACACCAAGCAAACACTGTTTTGCATAGCTCTCGGGTAGGAACCAGCACCTGCGGGCCCTTTATGGGGAGACCTTGTCGCATTTGCCATTCCAGGTGACATTTGAGCCAGTTTCTCCAGGTAAAGGACTGTACCCCTCTTCTGGTCTTCTGTAGAAAGTCATCCGTCTGAACAGCACACAACACCTTACTAGGTTCTATGATTGATCTTTCGAGAGTGAGGGATTGTTGTGTAGGGTTTTCTTGCCTCGTAAGGGCGTCAGCCTTTTTGTTGTCTACGCCCGGCCGGAAGGTGACAATAAAGTGGTATTCAGCAAAGAACAACGTCCAACGGAGTTGGTGTGGGGTGAGAGGATGTGTGGCTCGCATAAACTGAAGGTTGCGATGGTCTGACTAGACCGTCACCTGGTGGGCTGCTCCCATCAACCAATGTCTCCATTCCAAAAATGCATCTCTGATGGCTAGGAGCTCTTTCTCCGCTATTGTGTAATTTTGTTCCACTGGATTTAGCGTTCTGGCCATAAACGCGATGGGATGCAGATAACCCGTCGTTTCATGCCGCTGAGACAGCACTGCTCCCATGGCTACTTCAAGCACGTCGGCTTCCACAATGAAGGGCAACCCGGGATTGGCATGAGTGAGAACCGGAGCCAACGTGAAGGCTTTTTTTCAGAGGATCAAACGCGTACTGTGTTTCATTCTGTCCAAATAAAGGGCGTCTTTTTCCTGGTTAACTGGGTCAAAGGTGCTACCAGGTCCGAAAACTGTCGAATAAACCTCCTGTAGAAGTTGGCAAAACCTAACAGGCTTTGTATGTCCTTTACGTTATGAGGACGTGGCCATTCGATGGTCGCTTGGACTTTCCTTTCCGCCATGACTTGGCCAGATGGGGTGAGCATGACCCCTAAGAATTCAACGGTGATCACGTGGAATTCACATTTAGTGATCTTGCAAAACAATCGATGTTTCCGTGGAGCCTGCAGCACTTGACCCACATGGATGATGTGTTCCTCTTCGTTTGCTGAATATATCAATATGTCATCGATATAAATTACGACACAGTGGTCCAAATACTCCCTGAGGACCTCGTTAAGGAAACACTGAAACACCGCTGGGGCATTGCATAGCCCAAAGGGCATAACCAGGTATTCAAAAAGTCCATACCATGTCTTAAAGGCGGTCTTCCATTCATCGCCTTGGTGCATCCGAACCAGATGATAATCCCCCCTTAGATCTAGTTTTGTATATATGCCTGCGGCTCTAACCTGCTCCAGAAAACAGGGATCAATAGAAGTAGGTATTGGTTCTTGATGGTTATGGCGTTCAGTGCTCGAAAGTCAATGCAGCACCTTAGATCCCCATTAGCTTTCGGGATAAAAAAGAGTGGAGATGCTGCCGGGGAGCTGGAAGGGCGGATGAATCCCAACGCACGATGTTATCCAGATATGTGCGAAGGTATTCGTTCTCGGGTATGGTAAGGGCATACAATCAGCCACATGGAATTACGGCTCCTGGGACCAGGTTGATCCGGTAGTCGGTATCCCTATGCGGAGGGGGCACCACCACCTTGGTATTGCTGAATACGTCGGCGTATTCCTCATAACATGTGGTTAACACCACGTTCTTTTCTGCCGCTGTCGTGATATGGTGTCTGGCCACCAAGTCTTTGAACAGAGTGAATCACCTTCCCTCTTAATAATAGTTGAGATTCGAGATGGCACACTTGATCGTTATTATAGCATGTTATTGAAGAAGTTTGTGGGTTAGAAATCTGTATTGTGAGAAAGTGGGTTATTAGTTGGGGTGAATGGTAGTCCACCACCAGTAATTGTGTTACTATTCTTGCTAAGTTCAGTGAAGGTTTCAGTAATTTAAACCGGAGCACAATTACTGAAAGCTATGGCACAGAGCAGATAGGCTTAACTTGACAAAAAGCCTTTGGAAGTACCAAAAGTGTTGAGAACACAATAAAATAAAAACTCCACTCCAATTTACAAATATTTAACTGAACAAAATGAACCGGAAATATGAATTTTTAAAGTTTTAAATTAAAATAACAGCAAAAAGTATTGAGCGCCAACTGCGGTCCTCTGGTTGCACTTGACCTGTACCTATGCACGATTTAAGGCCGACCACGATAGTGAGCTGGTCAGATACAAGGAACAGGTTCGTACCAATGGAAAAGTTACCTCCCAATGTCGGCAGCATTTAGTGAAGCAAGCACTGGGGCTGATGTTGAGGGAATAGGCTTGACTTCAACTGATTCCGGGGTTGGGATGGAACCTCGGCAAAACCGTTGATCCTAGGTGAGAAAAGTCCAGCAGGAAACCTTTTCGCACCCTGAAGGACTTCGATGTTGATTGGTTCTCCTTCAACTGTGGCATTTTGGAACCGAAGCGTGCTTGCCATTAACAGATTTCGATGGCAAGAGAAGAACGTAGCCCAGCGGTGATGCTCCTTCATTGGATCAACCGGGCAGGTTGGTCCTGGTCTCTCTGTGGTTCTCCAGGTAAAAAGTTTGTGGAAAGTTTCAAAGCCCCAGGTTTTAGGGTTAGGCAGGAGGAGTCCACCCTGACAACAGCCAAGGGTTCCAGTACCTCTGGAACAGTACCTGGAGATCAGGACTCACTCCAACAGAAGCCACCAGCAATGGTCCAGTGCAGGTCCAGTTGGAACTGGTCAGCTGGGTTCTTCAGGAAAAAGGGCTTCTAGCAGCTTGTTGTGTTTCTGTAGCTTAACAGATGGTCTGCCCGCTTACCCTTGGAGTATACGTCTTTGTGCTGGGTATAAGTGGGAGCAGGTCCAGGCCTTAGCGGGTGCTCTTCACTGGTCTCAGCAAGAGGTGCAGTCCTTGTTCTGTTGCAACAGATTCAGTAGTGTTCTGAACAAGGTGCCCAGGGATGCCACCTATATGCCAGGCACTAGCTGTGGGTGAGGGTGACTTCTGGACTCTCACCAACCAATGAGGAAAAAGTTTTCAGTGGTAACACTACCCACTTTTACAGCAGTTTCTGTGTGCCCTAGTTAAAACAGTCCTACAGTATCCAATCTCAACATACATCCAACATAGCAGAACATTTCTTACCATGTACAGAGGTCCTGTGCCCACCCCTGAGGTGTGGCCAGAGAAATGAACAACCCCTCCTCTGTGTTCACTCAAAATAGGTTCTGGTGGCAGCTCCTCTCTCACTGAGATTGGTGCCTGGCTGACTAGAAGGATAAAGGAGGGTACGGGTACCCAGTGATAGCTACACCTGCCTGTGACAGGGTAGGCCTCTTTGAACTCAATTAAGTTCCTAGCAGGTAAAAGGTGACTTTTCAAAAATACTTTTGCTAAATATTTGTTACAAATCTGACTTTACAAATGAAATGGTCTTGTAATAAGTACTTTAAAAAGTCCACAAACTTACTTTGTTGCTGGTTCCTAGGTGGAGATAACAATATTTAATTGTAATATTATATCACAATGGTTTCCTATGGAACAGCTAACCCTGCTACAATTAAACAGCTATTGGGTCCTTGTCACTGTGGGGACATATTTAACATTCAACTTTTACATGACCTCCTTTTAAATATCATGCACACTGCCCTAAAGACATTAAGTCTTCCTTATGGGTGACTTATTAATATTTAAAAGGAGGGTTAAGGCCCTTCAAAAGGGGTGATTTTGACATATTGAATTTGCAGTTTTAAAACTGCAGACAGGCAACTGTCAAGCTTGGTACTGTCACTCTAGTAGTGACCCAATGTGTGCTGCAGTCTACCTGTGACATTCAACTTACAGGCCCAGGGAACAATGTGTACCATTTATTAGGGACGTCTAGGTAAATCAAATATGCCACTTAGGAGTGTAGCCAATTTCTACATGTTTTAGGGGTCAGCGCACACACACACACTGGGGCTTGGTTAGCAGAGTCCCACTGTGCAGAATGAAAAAAACAGCGCCATCAGTCCAACTAGACTAGGGGTGATCATGCAAAAATAGGCATTTTCCTACTAATATTGCAGACAAAATGTTGTTAATGGTATATTTACAAGTTGGTTGAAAAATAATAATAATCTTTTATTTATCAACATGCTGTTGCCTATCGTGATCAAAGAGGTTACTGTGATTACTCAATGACAGGCCGTGTCTGAGAGAAGAGAGGACAATGAAAGGAGGTGGAAGAAAATAAATTGAGTGGATAGGAGAGAATAAGAGAAAAGGGAATAATGGTGGCTGTGGCACTCTGCTACTATCAAGTAAAATTATCAAGTAACTGTTGTGATACTCATGCAGAATTGTGGTCATAAAGCCTTGTTCTTCTGTAGGTGGAGATTGATGATTTTATTCCTGAGTTTTTTGGAAGAATGAATCGAATCTGTTTTGAATAAAGCATATTTTCGGAACTCCATGTGAAGCACAGCCAGGCCCACCAAGTATGAAAACAGAGTTTTTTGGATTCCATTAAAATGTTTTTGATGCCAAGAACCAGGGTAAGATCAGTTAGTAAGAACGCAGATTTGTTAAGTGATTGTTGCTGCACATATACCTAAAGATACTATTGGATAATTTAGTTCTATTCAAATATGAAGCATTTTTTGTATCATCACTTGTGTTTCAAACCAAAATGATTTTAGGTATTTGCAATTATGTAGTATATGTATAAGTAAACTTTTTCTTCCCCACAACTCCAGCATTGATTATAGTCAAATAAGCCCAATAGGTGTAATTTATCCGGAGTGCAGAAAGCATTGAGTATGTCCAAAATCTAGTTTGAGATATAGATTGGGTACGGTTGGCTTTTAGGGGTGAAGTTAGACCAATTATAGGACAGTGCTGAGATAAGACTGTGTTGGAGGTAGATTTCCCATTTGTCTGTGAGGGCTCAGTTTAATGAGGATTTAGTTGGCGTAACACGTTTGTATATCTAAGATGCAATGTGCCCTGCTTTAATGAATTTCTTAGGATGATCAGGTAAATCTGGGTTATGTATTTTTCCCAGTTTGCTTAGTGCTGCCTTACATTAGAGAACATTATTGAAGGCCAGTGTTTTTGTCTCAGTCTGCCCCCGAGTCTCCAAAGTCTCTGCCAAACTAGATGCCCACATACGTTTTAGGGTGCCATTTTATCCCCATCAATCCTATAATCGATAAAGAACACAGAATGTTCATTGGGAACACTTTAGTGTTTCTTAATTTCGGTGAGTAACACGACACAGCTGCATATTTGTTGATTTCTGCTAGTATTTCAGGGCTGGCTGTCAGCTTCCTCTGTCAATATTATGAAATTATTCACTTATGATGTTATTGTTTTGTTATCTGAAATGGATGTCATTCATCTTCCTGTTAATCCTCATTGAGGTGAGCAGAGGCTCAATAGCAAGCCAGACCAGAGTGGCAAGCGGCAGTCTTATCTGGTGCCCTGGGAGATGGTGAAGGGGATGAAAAAGGTCAGTTTCCTCTTGTATTGGCTTCTAGGTTTGAATGTATGCCAAAGCTCATTTCTATAGAGTATTTTTCCAGTTCAAATTTGTTTAATGCGGAGGAGGAGCCTAGCGCGCAACCAAGATGGCCGCGTAGGTGCGAGGCTCCCGAGGACCTCCGCAACCTCCTACGACTATCCTGAATTTATCCTGTCTCGGATGAGGGGACTGTGTTGGTGAGCCTGAGCTGAGGTGGCACCCGTTTCCCGTTGTCAAATCGGACCTTGGACACCGGAGTGAGCACCGATTGAAGTCTGCGGCCTTCTCCTCGCCAGACCCCGGATTTGCGCTGAGGGGTGACCCAGTGACAAAGTGAACAACAGCGGCGGGCCGGGCCTGGCGAGTCGCGTACCCCGCACTTTCGCTTTCGCTTTCGCACCCCCTTGCCCTCTCTGCAGGGTTGGGTCGCGGGGCTCTTTGTGTTGGTGTGGCCTCGCTGGGAGACTCGGCCTGCCCGCCGGCTGTGACTCACCCCGCCGATCTGGGGTGGCCCCCCCCGGAGCTTGTGGCCCGGATTGCCTGCCCTTCACGACGTGGCTGGTGCGACCGGGGGACTGGTGGCCATGGCCACGAAACAAGATGGAGACCGGGCAAAGACCAAGTCGACCCGGCGTGGCACCACCCATCAGGCCAACAGTATGGACCGCTATACCCTCCAGAAGGGATCTCCCGGCGGACCGCACAAGTCCCCTGAGGGCCCTCCTGATGCCCCGGACCTGCCCACGGATCTGACTCTGCGGGATGTCATGGGCGCCATTGCCGAAATGAAGGCCTCGGTGGGCCAGCGGTTCGACACACTGGCACAGAAGATCGACTCGGTCCTCGTGGATGTTGGCCTGGTGAGGGCCGATCTTTCCAAGACCAACGACCGAGTTGATTCTTTGGCCCACACCGCATCGGGCCTTACTACTGAGGTGGCGGCACTACAAACAGAGGTGCGCCGGCTTAGTCAGGCGAGCGCGCTTATGGATCGGCGCCTGGAGGACTCCGAGAGTCGGGCCCGGAGGAACAACATCCGCGTCATCGGGGTGCCCGAGGGACGGGAGGAAGCGGCGGCGGACCTATTTGTGGAGGACCTGATCGCTACCCATCTCCAGCCACGGGGGCTGAGTAAATTCTTCGCGGTGGAGCGGGCCCACAGGGTTCCCGGGGGAAGGCCGAAGCTCGGAGCCCCTCCGCGACCTCTCATTGCCCGGATTTTCAACTTTCGGGACAGAGACGCTATCCTGCAAGCCTCCAGACTGCATGGGCCGGTTAAGTTTGACAATATGGAGGTGAACTTTTACCCTGATTTCACCCCAGCAGTCCAGAAGCAGAGACTGAGCTTCCTAGGCGTCAAGCGCCGTCTTCGGGACCTGAACCTTAAATACGCTATGCTCTTCCCAGCCAAGCTGTGAGTGGAGGTAGAGGGTCGCACGTACTTTTTTGATCGTCCCGAAGCGGCCAGAGACTGGCTGGACACTCTGTCTGGGGATCGTGATCGAGGGGGCGGGGGGGGCGGCGGGGGGAGATGGCACACTGGATCGGGATTGAGGGGGTAATATTGGGCTTCACTCTGGACAAAAATGATGCCACTTTTGATTAAGCGTCTGTCTGTATAATTTCCCCTCCTATGGAGGTTGTGTGGAGTCTACTGGGGGTTCTCCTTCCTCCTCTAGGGGGTTTAGCTAGTTTTACTATATATATGGGGCGACAGGCACACTGCACGTTGGGGGGGCTGTTCGGGCTCATGCAGGGGTGCAGGGAGGGGGGAGTTTTGTTGGGGCGGGTGGGCAGGGATGGGGGGGGTGTTGTTCGTTTTTACCACAAGGCAAAAGTATCATTGTGTTAGCTCTATAGTGCTCTCGGGGGGACGAATGGTGGCTTCTCTCTATGATGGGGGGTAGGGAACTAACTCTGTTGTCCTGGAACGTGAATGGACTGGGGGACAGGATTAAACGTGGTGTGGTCCTGCAGTTCTTGAAGCGAATCTCGCCCGATGTAGTTTTTCTGCAGGAGACACACCTCATTGGCAACTCCTTCTGCGCCATGAATCGGCGTGGCTATCGCCTAGTGGCCCATTCGGGCTTCACGTCTGGCTCAAGGGGTGTGGGCATCATGGTTAAGAACTCGCTCCCGTTGGAGATTGATGAGGTGCTCCATGACGACAGGGGACGTTACACGGTCTTGGTGGGTAGGATGGAGGGCAAAGTGGTCGTTTTTGTGTCAGTATACGTCCCGCCGGGGCTGCAGTCGACTACCTTTGCGGACCTGGTGCGCCTCCTCCTTGGCCTTCCGGGGGGGATTCTGGTGGTGGGGGGGATTTCAATGCGGTGGTTTCCGGGACTGTGGATCGTCACCCCCCTAGGGACCTCCCCCGGGCCCAAGCGTGGCTATCTGGCCTATTGGACACTTTGGGATTGGTGGATTGCTGGCGTTTAAAACATCCCACGCAGCTACAATATACCTTCCATTCGGGGGCCCATGGTAGTCTCTCACGACTCGATTATGTCCTGGTCCCGGCGGCCTATGTTGGGAGGGTGGGAGAGGTGCGCCATTTGGCACGGGGTATCTCGGACCATTCCCCGCTCCTGTTACACCTGGATCTTTTTCCGAGGGGTGAGGGTAGGGTGGTCCCGATCAATCCCTGGTACCTGCGCGACCCCACCATTCGCGCTGAATTGATTAAATCCCTCCAGCGCTATTTTGACGAGAATGTGGGGTCCGTGCCCTCTCCTGTCTCACTGTGGGAGGCATTCAAGACAGTACTACGAAGAGAGGCCCTGTCCCTTATTTCCCACACCCGGAGGCGCGAGCGGGAGGAGGTGACCCGGGTGGAAGCTGAGATAGCCGAGTTGGAGGGTAATCTAGAATGTGGGGTGACGGATGCCGTATTACATGTTCTCCAACTCAAGCAAGCGGCCTATCGGGCCCTCGTCACGGAGGCGGCCAGGGGCCTCAGTAGAGAGCAACAGGGGAGACTGTATGATGTGGGTGATAAGGCTGGTAAATTGATTGCGTGGCTGGACAAAAAGGAGAGAGCGAGTCGTGTAGTCCCGCTGATTGAGAAAACGGACGGTGTGTGTGTTACTGAGCCGGAAGAAATTGTCTCCTGCTTCGCGGATTATTTCCGTGGGGTGTATTCCCCGGTGTCTTCCCGCTCTGAAGAGGATTCCCGTGCCCTGCTCAGGGATATCGCGCTGCCTTCCCTTTTGGAGGAGGACAGAGTGTCGTTGGACGCCGCTCCAACCTCCGACGAAATCGCCCTCGCCATACGTTCGGTCGCTTCCGGCAAGGCCATGGGTCCTAATGGTCTCCCCATCGAGTTGTACAAGTTGCGACCGGATACGCTGGCACCACATCTCTGATCGATGTTCCTGGAGGCTCACTCGGTGGGCTCCCTCCCGCTGGACCAGCGTCTGGCTACAATCGTGGTTATCCACAAGGAGGGGAGACCTCGGGACCGGGTTACATCCTATCGACCCATTTCGCTACTGAACGCGGAGCCCAAAATTCTCGCCAAGGTCCTGGTCAATCGGCTGGTCGGCGTGGTGGGCGACCTGGTTCACCAGGATCAGTCCGGCTTTATTCCCCATCGTAACACGGCCCTTAACTTGCGGCGTTTACATGGGGTGCTCGCACGTGTTCAGTACATACGGGAGCCGGCCATTTTGGCGTCCTTGGACACCACCATGGCGTTTGACACGCTTGAATGGCCATACATCTGGGCGATGCTTGCGAAGTTTGGCTTTGGCGCAGGGTTCATTAGTTGGGTCAAATTGCTCTATTCGGGCCCATTGGCGCAGGTGGTGGTGAACGGTAGAGTATCGGCTCCGTTCGAGCTGGGCCGGGGCACGCGGCAGGGCTGCCCCTTATCGCCGCTCCTTTTTGCGCTTGCCTTGGAGCCCCTGGCGGAGTGGCTGCGGTGGGAACCTTCTATTCGTGGTCTCCGTTGGACCTCCGAGTATGAGGACCGCGTATCCCTATACGCTGATGACATCCTCTTGTACCTAGCTTCCCCACGTAAATCACTGATAGTACTGGTTGATGTTTTGCATTCATTTGGTCGTAACTCCGGCCTTGTCATCAACTGGGCTAAATCGTGCGTGTATGTTCTCTCTGGGGAGGCTCCTATTCTCCCGCGGGGCTGTCCGATCCAGATCGCCCCGCAGGGATTTCGGTACCTGGGTGTCTTCATTACTCTGGACCCGGAGGCCCGGTATGATCGGAACTTGCTTTCCCCCCTCCAGCGCCTGAAGGAAGATGTCACGCGCTGGCGACGCTTGCCGCTTTCGCCGCTCGGCCGGGCGGCATTGTTTAAGATGATGTCTCTGCCGCGTTTCCTGTACGCTTTGCAGAATACTATGGACCTCGTCTCAGCGCGCTACTTCCGCGAGGTGGAGAGTTTGCAGCGCCGCCTGTTCTGGGACGGGAGGCCGCGTATCGCCCTGGCGAAGCTGACGCTCCCATGGTATGACGGAGGGATTGCCCTCCCGGATATCAAACGGTACTATTGGGCCTCCCAGCTGGCTGCGATTAATCACGGCCTGTACGGGCCCGCCTTAAACCCGGCATTCGAAATGGATAAGATGCTACTCCCGGGTGGGGACTATCATCGAGCGCTCTACTCCAGCGCGCCCGACGCTCGGCTGACCGGCCCCACGCGTGTCATGGTGCGAGTGTGGCACGCGGCTAATGTGGCGATGGGGTGGAAAGACCGTCTGACCCGAGCATCACCATTATACGCGTCCGAGCAGTTGGGCTCCCTGTGGACCTCGAAGGGCTTCGAGAAGTGGGACATGATAGGCATCAGCAAAGTGGGGGATCTCTGGACGAGGGGGGGATTTAAAACGTTCGAGATGCTGCAGACGGAATTCCAGTTGCATGACAGGGAGTACTTTCGGTATTTGCAGATCCGTCATGCCCTGGGCTCCGTCTTCCCGGACGTTGCATCCATCCCGGAGTATTCCCCCCTGGAGGATAGAGTGCTGGATGGGCACGTTCCGGACAGCACGATCTCACTGATCTACAAAAAACTGATTAATGACCGCTCGGGATTGCTGACTGCCCTTTGTGAGGCTTGGGTTGCCGATGGACTGGAGCTGGACGACGAGGACTGGACCTCTGCGGTGGCCTCCACGAAAGAGGTGGCCATACCGGCCCGCCTTCGCTTCGTCCAGCTCAAGATACTCCACAGAGTCTACATGACGGGGCCAAGGCTCCTGCGTATGGGCTATGCTGTGGACGGGTCGTGTAAGCGTGGGTGTGGCGCTTTGGGGACCTATCTGCATATATTGTGGGAATGCCCGGAGGTGGAGCGATTCTGGCGTGGTGTGCATGAGGTCCTGCGTGTGGTTACGCATGTGGTGCTGCTACCAGAAGCGAGGAGATGCCTGTTGAATGTGTGGGAACCTACCGACTACTCGGCGCCACAGACGTGGTGGGTGACTCTGGGATATATGGTGGCCAAGCGCGATATTGCTCAACTGTGGGGATCCCAGAGGTCCCCGACTGTCTCGGCCTGGAAGGAACATATGGATTGGTGCATGTTTCGGGAAAAGGTGGTGTATGTGGCGAGAGGTAAGCCGGGGACATGGGTGAAAGTATGGGGCCCCTGGAACGCCTACCGCGGGGGAATCTGTGCTCCGCCGTTATTCCCCGATCCGTCGCCTGCCCCATCCCCTTAGTCGACCCATCTTCCTTGTTCCGGGCATTGAGTTTACCCAGCCCTAGTCCTGATCTCTTCCCCTTCTTGATACCCCTATGGACTGGTAGGGTCCCCCTCTCAGGGGAGCACATGCTGCTATTTCTGATTGTGGATTGCCTTGTGGGTTTGTTTTTCTGGTTGTTCTTTCAGTTTAAAATGAAACCGTACAGTGGGGTCCGGATGGTGTGGCTATCAACGCTGCTAACTCCTGTGCATCTTCCTCAGCCGCAACACACGCTCTACAATGTGTATCAAATGCTCCTTTTGTTTGCTAGCGGCCGGCCGGAAGGTTGTAGGCCCATCTTTGTATATTTTTTGAGTTTTGTAATAAACGGTTTCAAAAAAAAAAAAAAAAAAAAAAAATTGTTTAATGCAGTCGGCAGAAAAGACCATGAGAGTTTATCCAAAACCTTTGATGCATCTATGGTTATTGCCGCGGCTAGTTTATCTAAGGGTTTATCCTTCTCTTGTTGCTAGCATTTTTGCATCTAATTTGCAACCTATGTTCATTAGAAAAATAAGACGACAGTTCTTTATTGGCCAACAAATATCTTTACATTCTTTTCTCCCTGATTGTGTGAAGTAATAAAATAGTGACTCAATGGTTTGATTACATTTTTAGATCATTTTATATGTGCCTAAACCAGCTTCTCTTCCTTTAATAGCAGTACAAGGATATTCTCAAGGTAGCATAAAATATACAAATCTCTCAAAGACTGGGGGTCTAAGGGACTAGATTTATAGACTTAAACAGTTTTTATCCCCAAATCAACATATAATACACCAAATAAACTGTAAGTCTCATGATGTGATCCTCCTGTGACAATGAAAAAGAGAAAAAGGACTAACTATAGAGTTTCTAGGTCATGCCTAATAGTATGAATTAGTTAAACAAAGATTCCCATCACCCACAACAAGTGGCTTGCTTCATCATCTTGGAACCAAGAACTATCGGTAAACCACTTATTACTAGAGAAATGTAAATCGTGGTTACAGATGAGTCCCAGAGTGGATAACCATATCATTTGTATGAGAAAAGCCCATATGGTTTCAATAGGGTGATGTTTGCAGTGCCAGTGATAATGTGAAAAAGAAAAGTGATGTTAAAATTGGCTATCAAGGCCCAAAAGTATTTTAATAAGGCTCTGCCGTGATGCCAAAGTAAAAACAGTGCTTATACAGCTCGAAAAAATAGCTGTGAAAAAAACAGGTCTACATGTTTCAGCCCATGGATATTCGAATCCGGGCTTTCGTCAGGACAATGGGATAAGCTACTGCAAAGGTGTGTATATATATTTTAATCAGACAAAAAAGTGAATTACAAATTTGTAACGATACAACCTGACCACTTCTTTAATTCCCGGAGAAAATGGGCAGATAGTGATTCCAAAATGACACCCAATATGTTGCGGGTACGCACCTCGCCTCACCTGGCAACTGCTCAGGTAATGAGGCACCGATCTATCGGTCGGTACCCCTCGCTGTTCCTGAGTTTGAAGGGGAGGTGTGTAGTCTCGTCTGGATGTGTAATCTGGATGGAGAAGTGTAGCTCACTGGTTAGAGCAGGCATACCCTGAAGCAGAGGTCAGACCCGGGACCAGGGTTCGATTCCCGACGCGGCAGGGTCTGGAGCCCAATTGTCCACGGACTTGATAATTCTCGCTTCGGTGCCTACTCTAAGCATGAGTTCACACTAGGCAGCTCTGGGCAACTAGCTTGCTTAATCTCCACAATGGCCCCCCCGCGGCGGGATGCCTGGCTTTCACCTTGGGGATGCCCAGTATGGATTATCTCACAGGGAAAAACCAGGACGGGTTCCCAATGCAAGCGCTGGGATGCCCAAGGGTAACCGTGCGCGATATAAAACTCCTAATAATAATAATAATAATAATCTGATAGCCATATGTCTGGGTTTTAGTGACTGACACAGGTGACTTACATTTCTGCATGTGATCTGTTGGCCCTAAATTTGGCGTTAGGAATCCTGTGAATGACCTCATCCATGGCAAGACTAAAATCACCACCAACTATTAGGCTAGTATATTTCGGGAGGGTTGCTAGGATTTTATTAGGGTCAGACCGAAACTCTGGAATATCACTGTTTAGTACATAAATAGTATTGCATAATCTTTTTAACTTCTGTGATTAGCCACCTACCCCCTGTGTCCTTCAGACTGGAGAGAACCCATCCAAGATACTAGAGTTGCAACACAAATTTTCTTTACCCAGGCAAATGAGGACAGAGAGTCTTCTATCCAATATGAACCCAAATGAAGGGCTTCCCCATCTCCTATTTTTGTTTCTTGTAATAGTACTGTCACCTTTACATTTCTATGTAAAAACATTAATGCATTACCTTTGTATGTACGCATTCAGTGACTCTTATTATGACTAGTATAGATAATTATATTCAGCTTTCTTGGGAATCATCTGTGCTTCAAGAATCCATTTCAGTTTGTGAAATATTTGCTATGAAGGTCAGCAGATCATAGATTTTCCAGTGAACGTGATTTTTAATTTTGAGATCCAGGAAAATCAAACTAGAAGGATAGTTCTTTCAGCCTTTTTCTTAGCGCATGGAAGCCTTCGCTGCATAGGACCATTTCTTTGGTCACGTCATGAGCGATCTAATTTTATTGCCATCGCCATTGAGATTCTGTATTTTATTTATTTGTTTGAGGTTTGTTTCAGTATGTTTGTTTTGAAGGGATTAAAGGATAGTAGTATAGGTTGTATACTACTCGTCACCATGTATTTTTTGACAGGTGGCCACGCCCCTTTGACCACGCCCCTTTGGTCCGTGTGTCTATATTGGACGCGTTCCAAGTCTGATTTTAATCGGGGTTTTAATCGGTCCTTATAACGTATTGATAAGATTATAGCATTTTATTGTTTTATAGGTCGTTATTTTGTGAATCATGGCTTATAAAATGATACGGCGATGAAATCAAAAATAAAAATAAAAAAATAAAAAAAATAAAAAGCGTATAAAACGATAAGTTAGGATTTGTGAATCAAGGCTTATAAAATGATACGGCGATGAAATCAAAAAGCGTATAAAACGATAAGTTAGGATTTGTGAATCAAGGCTTATAAAATGATACGGCGATGAAATCAAAAAGCGTATAAAACGATAAGTTAGGATTTGTGAATCAAGGCTTATAAAATGATACTGCGATGAAATCAAAAACGTATGAATCGACCACGCATGCAGGAGGGTTGCTAAGAAGTGGGGGTAGTGTGAAATACGAGTCTACAAACATACCGCGGGGCGTGTCTAGTATGTTCACAGAGGATATAAGCCAGCATTCCGAGGACCGTGTGTTAAGAAACCCCCGCTTTTTTCCGACAAAGAAAAGCTCGAGCTTTAAGACAACTTTGAGAATGTCTTGCTCTAGCGTGGAAGCGGGGCCCCTTGGAGAAACTATAACAGCGATGCTGAAGGAAGCGGCAAATGCTGCAGACGACGCTGCAGAACTCGACGATAGTGATAAGGAAAATTGCGCGCCAACAACGCCTGCGGGTACTACGTCGGAGATGTCGTCGGCGATGCTGAATAAAAAGCCCGAGACAGACGTCGAGGCATCGGCTATGCCGAATATAAAGCCCGAGACCGGAGCCTGCGAAGAGGCGGTTGGTGGCGTTGCTAAAATGGCGTGCAATACCTCCGATGCTACAGACGGCGGTGGAAGAGCGGAACCAAGTGAAGATGACGAGGGTATTGACCTGCAAGAGCCTGAACCCGAGGACTCCAGCGACTGTACAGAGATGGATTCCGGAGAAGAATCTGTAAACGAAACAGAAAAGTGCGAAGTTGGAAAACGAAAAGTAAGTACGAACCGCAATTTTTCGGCAAATCCTCTGGGGTGTTTAAGAGTGTGATGATGAGGCGTGTAGTTGTGAGGAAGGCTGAGGTCGAAAAACCCCTTTTTTCTTTTTATCAGCAAAAGAGAGGAGGAGGAGCCCCAGGCGACAAAACCGCTAGCACGACTATGGAAGTCACACAGCCATCGCTACGTTTTTCATGTCTCTGCTGCTCAAGACAGAAAAAACTTGCCGTAACGCATAAAAACTGCAGCTGTAAGCGCTTAGACGCAATTGTACAATTTTGTCGTGGTGAAAGTTGGAGCACGGATCGATATCGCGGACTTTTGACAGCGATAGCCGCGATCATAAAATTGTGCTTAAAGGCGGGGTGGTACGACGAATGCGAAGGTTGTAAAATTGACGACCCGAGTCAGTTGCATCACGACTGTCTCACGACGGGTGATGAATATGAAGACAGTTTGATACGGAAACTATGTTACAAGCTGGACCCCTATAAGATTATGGCGACGTTGGGGGCGGTCTATGGCTTGAAAGAAATGTCAGTACCCGAAGATTGTAGTAAGATGATTGCGAATGTTTTAAAGTATATTAAGAGAGTACAGTCCCCATCAGAGCATGTGAAAAGTATGTATGAAGCGGGTGATGAAGACATACGCTTGATAATGAAACAGCATTTGAGAAGGAAGAATTACCGTAGATATTTTAAGATCAAGTATCTTTACAGGAGTTTAAAACCGAGGAACATGACATTTCTTAATGTAGAGTAAATGAAAACATGATGATCTTCGCGATTGCTACTATTATGTATGTGTGTTTTTCCGTTGCAGGAAAGTGTGTTTCGACACATGGTTGAGATCGGCGTGCGACCGAGCGTTAGATGCCTGGAAGACGCTTTTTATTTTCTGATCAGAGCAAAGATGGCGTACCCCAAACCAGTGTTTCGCCCGACCGCGCTATGTCGTAACAAGCGATGTGAAATCATCGAAGAGCTTGAAAAAGAACTGGGTCAGAAACCTAGAGGCTTTTACGACGTTGAAAAGAGCAAAATCTTCTTGGGCGCTGACGACGTGCTCGAAGATTGCATCGACAATTATATCAGGCGGACATTTTGCACCCTAGGAACTACTCTGAATAAGAAACAGTTTTTCAATTTCATGAATACAATATCTGATTTGTTTTGTCGAGCCTTCTTGAAGGGGCGTGGGGAGGATGTAAGAAGACTGGTACCGTTCATAGCTAGCAAAATCCAAATATTGATTCTACGTCACGAGTTTTTGAGAGCATTGTGTTAAATATCTATGTTTTTATCGTTATTATCGTTTATAGCGCTGTACATTCCTATATTACCAGTTTAAATCATACACTGTTTAATTCGTGTGTTATTAAATAATCTACTATTGTAAAATAAACCGGCTTCTAGTTCTGATTATTTGATAAAGAAAAATAATAAAACAAAAGTGAATTAATAGAATAGGGGGGCGGGAGTAGGGGTTGCGGTATTTTAGTTCAAGAAGCGCTACGATGCAGAAGCTTTTCAAAAGAGTTTATTACAACCCCTCGAAAGTTGGTAGTTTTGGCGGTGTAGAAGCCTTGTACAAGGAGAGCAAAATCCACAACGACGGTGTTAAAAGAACACAGGTACGCGACTGGTTATCGGGCGAAGATGCCTACACGCTACATAAGGGGTCGAGAAAGCGCTTTCAAAGACGGCGTGTGATAGTCAGCGGCTTAAATCATCAATGGCAAGCGGACCTTCTAGACGTCCGTGAACATGCCGCGGTTAATGATGGTGTAAAATTTATATTAACGGTGATAGACGTACTGTCAAAGTATGCATTCGCCGTTGGCCTGAAGGAAAAATCGGGGAGCTCGGTCACAAAAGCCTTTGATTACATTTTCAGCAGCGGGAGAATTCCTAAAAAGTTACAAACAGATAGAGGAAAAGAGTTTGAAAACAAGACGCTAAAAGCTCTGCTGAACAAGTATGGTGTAAAACATTTTGTTACAAACAACGAAGTGAAGGCGGCGATTGTAGAAAGATTCAACAGAACTCTCAAGGCACGAATTTGGCGGTATTTTACAGCGTACAACACATTTCGTTATATAGATCGTTTACAAGATTTTATTGAAAGTTACAATCATAGCTATCATAGAACCATTAAGACGTCCCCTGTAGAAGTATCCCCGCAAAATGAGTTGAAAATTTGGAGAACTGTGTACGGGTCCGTGTTCACCAACAACCCTGTTTCAAAAAACACTCTCAAAAAAGGTGATCATGTTAGGGTATCTAGATGCAAGGGGGTATTTCAAAAGGGGTATGAGCAGACTTTTACAGATGAGATCTTTGTGATAGACAAGATTTCCAAGCATTCAGGCGTTACAGTTTTTAACTTAAAAGACTATGCTGGGGAGGAGGTCGAAGGGTGTTTTTACAAAGAAGAGCTGCAAAAAATAAAACAGGATCAAGATCGTGTGTACCGTATTGAGAACGTTTTGGCAAAGAAGGGGCACGGGGCACAAAGACAGTGCCTAGTTAAATGGCGGGGATGGCCTGATAAATTTAATAGTTGGGTCTCTGAGAGTGAATTAAAGGATATACAAAGTCTACAACAGCGGATATAGGCATTTAGGTACCGCGGAAGCGCCATGGAGGTCGGACCTTTTTATCTGACGCTCCCGAGTAACGCGTCTTTGGACACTTTCCCTAATAACAAAATTTCAAATTTTACGGTGAAACTAGCAAAACCTATTCATCTACAAGGAGATTGGGAGGTGGCCCTAACAGAAATTCAGTACCCGCACACGTGGGACACTTTTGAAACAGAGGATGTTAGATTTACGGTGGTACGCAAGAAGGAAAGCGCCCACGAACTTTCTTTCCCGCCGGGGCACTATGACAACATACGAGACATTGTAGAAGTAATGAATAAATCCATTGGTAACATATCGGAACTTGTTGACCTTAGATTAACGTATGAACCACGACTTCGAAAAGTGCAGTTGAGGAATGCTCAAGACTACGGTATTTTGGTGCGTGAAAAACTGGGGAGAGTGTTGGGGCTGACGCCTAACGTTCACCACTCTTCATCAGCGGGGAAAGCCTACACGGATGTACACGGCGGATTTTATATGATGTTTGTATACTGCGACGTGATAGAGCATCAGAGAGTGGGGGATAGCTACGTGCCTCTCCTCCGGTGCGTGGAAATCACAGGCAAGAATAATAGCATGATAAACATCATTTACACCAAAAGAGATTATGTACCGATCAGCAAAAAACATTTTCACACAATAACTTTGGAACTGAAGGACGATTTGAACACTAATATAAGATTTAAAGTGGGTAAAGTCATAGCGAAGCTTCATTTCAGGCCGCGACGTGGTGAAGTGTACTAGAATAATGATTTTACCTGAAAATTACGGCGACGCGTCGCTCTATAGGGATTACTATAGAGCACAAGCCGGCTCAGGCCTCCCGGGGTTCCACGGGGCACCTATTATGTACGGGGCGGGTGTTGGCGGTATATTCAGAAGCCTTTTCAGAAAAGCAGTACCGCTTTTAAGAAGAGGGTTCCAGTTGGTAAAACCGCACGTGAAAACCGCTGCAGCAAATATTGCCCGAGACGTCGCAGGGCACGTTTCGGGGGCGGTGATGAAAAAGTTTACCAAAACGGGTCAAGAAGGCTCAGGTTTAATCTATCTCGAAAGAGGAAGGAAGAGAAAAAGGGGTGTATCACTAAGGGGGCCGCCCGCGTTCCTTCAAAGCGTTGTGAAGCGCCGGCGACCGGCTCAAAAGAGTTCGCTTAAGACCCGGAGAAGACACGGAAAAAAACGAGTCTCTAAGGGCAACATATTTTAAATCGGACCATGGCCTCCGTCCCTTGCGGTTCCCAGGAATGCACAAAGTCAGAGTTGGACCTATTCCAAGTACCACCAACGCAAACCAGCATTGAAAGTTCTCTATATGTCGAAGTACCGCCACTTTCAGCCCTGTCAGACACAGCCCCCTTAGAGTTCTTCATAGCTCGGTCGGATGACTACCTGGACCTTTCAGCTACCCTGATTTATCTGTCGTGCAAAATTACTAACGCAGACGGATCCGATTTGGACGCCGCAGCCCGAGTGGCGTTTTCTCCATACCCCATAGCCTCACTTTTTAACCAACTGGATGTGAGCCTCGGCGACCGGCTCATCAGCCAGTCAAAC
This sequence comes from Triturus cristatus, assembly GCF_964204655.1. Taxonomy (NCBI): domain Eukaryota; kingdom Metazoa; phylum Chordata; class Amphibia; order Caudata; family Salamandridae; genus Triturus; species Triturus cristatus. The sequence continues at coordinate 281,496,551 of NC_140590.1, forward strand.
AACACGTATCCATACAGGGCTTATCTCGAAACGGTACTTAATTATGGGGACCCCACTTTAAAACGCCAACTTTCTGCAGGTCTCTTCTACAGAGACACCGCTGGAGAGCACGAGGACACGACTTTAACCGGTGCTAACGCGGGATTTAAGAGCAGAGCTAGCTTTACAGCCCGAAGTCGTAAAGTGGAACTGATTGGGCAATTACACTGCGATTTATTTTTCCAAGACAAATTAATGCTTAACGGTCTAGATGTGAAGATTAAACTGATTCGAAATAAAGACACTTTTTGCTTAATGAGCGGCGACGCAGAAAATTACAAAGTGCATATCTTAGCGGCGTCACTATTTGTGAAACGTGTCAAAGTGAGCCCGGTGGTGCGTTTAGCTCACGCCGAGACTCTGTTAACCAGTAATGCCAAGTACCCCATCGAAAGAGTGGAGCTCAAAGTGTTCAGCATCCCAGCCGGTGCGCTACTATCGAATACTGAGAATATTTTTTTCGGATTTTTGCCAAGAACTGTAATAGTAGCGCTGGTCGATAACGCAGCATTTAGCGGTGAATATGGCAGAAACCCCTTTAATTTCAAGCATTATAATATATCTCACAGCAGCCTCTCCGTAGACGGCCAAGCTATACCGGCAAAACCATACACGCCGTCATTTGGAACTGGGGGTGTGGCTAGAGAATATTTGGGTGTGCTGCAAGTTGCTGGGAAGTACGCATCAGACCGACCCTTCTTTGTGGATCGTGTAGAGTATTCGAAAGGCTATTCTATGCTGGCTTTCGATCTATGCCCTGACAACGACGTGGGTGGCGGCCATTTTTCGATACAAAAATCAGGCAATGTACGTCTGGAGCTCCGTTTTAGCGCCGCTCTACCGTCTACTATAAACCTTCTGATTTACGCTGTCTTTCAGAATGTTATACAGATTAACCATAGGCGAGAGGTGCTAATCGACTATATGTGATGAATACGTGGCAACTGGAACGTTTTCTCGCCAAAGACGAGACGGCAAAACATTCATTTTTAGGTGTATTCGCAGCTGACACTCTACCAATGTATCTGGGTAATCGCCAGCGACCGCTTCATTTAATAGTTAATACAGACGGTAAAGATCAAAGGGGTCGACACTGGTTAGCAATATTTCTAACGGAAAAGGACTCTGAGTTTTTTGACTCCTATGGCGTGCCACCAAACAGTTATCTGTACCCCAATACCATATGGCAATTTTTAAAAAGAAACACTTCAGGCCTAATAACATTTCATGAAAATCAGATTCAGGATGATGTATCATTTACCTGCGGGGCACATTGTTTGTTTTATTTATTTCATAGATGCCGTGGTGTAGACTTTGAAAGCATTTTAAAAATGTATTCAGCTGATTTGAAGGCAAATGATGCTCTAGTAACAAGGTTTGTGTTGAGGCAATTACGCAGATTGAAAAGAGGCCGTGTAAATAACAGACCGATGCAAAATTGTATTTCATTCACTGATAATATGCATGTTTACAGTGTTTATGATAACTAGCAGACATCCACAAGGTCTATTTTACGCTCTCATTGGACTTTTAAAATCATATTTGTACCGAACATTTTTACTCTGTGATATAAAATGTATCTAAATAAATTGCATGAAAAAAGCCCTTAACTTTACGTGTCGGTCTGACTTTTTTCAGCACCTAGCTGCCACGTTAATGCACAGCTGTTATATTCATCCTGAAATGCTTAGACAGGCTATTGTACGCATATGGTGCCTAGTGTCCGGTCGAGGTTTGCAAAAAAAAATGAATGAATAAAAAAAAAGGGGGCCTAACTTTACGTGGCGGTCTGACTTTTTTTCAGCACCTAGCTGCCACGTTAATGCACAGCTGTTATATTCATCCTGAAATGCTTAGACAGGTTATTGTACGCATATGGTGCCTAGTGTCCGGTCGAGGTTTGCAAAAAATATGAATAAAAAAAAAAGGGGGGCCTAACTTTACTTGGCAGTCTGACTTTTTTTCAGCAACTAGCTGCCACGTTAACGCGCAGCTGTTTATATTCAACCTGAAATGCTTAGTGGATTGTACCGTTGTGAATTGTGGCGGGAAACTGTCGGGTTTTGGGTATAAAACGTGAGGTCTGCAAGAACATTCAGGCTGGAGCTCTCAGGAAAGCTACGACGCTCCAACCAACGGCGCTGGTGACACCTTCATTCTCCCACCACATCGGTCGCTTGAAAAGCTGAAGCCCCTGAAAGATTTCACCACCTGATGACTGAGCACCGTTTCCATTTATGAACATGTCTGAGGAGCAAGAATTGTTGGTAAGAAGTTTGTTTTATGTTTTTTATATAATCCTCTAGCTCTTTTTGAAGTTGCGCTTCTATTAGCGTCATCTCTCAAAGGTTAAATGCTTTTTATCAGGGATGTAAGCTTTTATCCGGCTCAGACTGTCAAACTAAGACGTATTAGACCGAAGTCCCTGGGCAATGTTCTAACATGTGGTTCTAATTAAGTCTTGCGCTCCTCTGTCAAAAGGTTTTAAGCAATAGATAAAATTAGGTGAAACTCGGGGTGTTTTGAATTAACTGTAACTGCTAGTCAGGAACCGTGAAAGATGCATAAAAAAAGCGTGTGTGTGTGTGTGTGTGTGTGTGTGTGTGTGTGTGTGTGTGTGTTTGGTTTTTTTGCCGGACCCCGTCTGAAATGTTCTAGCATGTGGTTCTAATTAAGTCTTTCGCTCCTCTGTCAAAAGGTTTTTAGTAATGTTACAACAGATGGCATTTTAAGCAATAGGAAATATGACATGATACTCGGCGTGTTTAGATTTTGCACATGCTCTTACCTCAAAGACTATCTGCTCATTGATCCGTGTTTTTAAGTCAAGGACTAGTCCGCCTCCTTGCTTTACAGATCATGATTTAATAGCGCCCGAGGTCTTAAATAATGTCACTATATAGCCTGGGGCCAGCGAGCCGGGGTTGAGCTGCGGCTTGAAAAGCAGATAATTTGACAACTAAGGTCTGGGTCTATTTCTGCGGTCGTGTGTGTGTGTGTGTGTGTGTGTGTGTGTGTGTGTGTGTGTGTGTGTGTACTTTTGTTTGCATGAGCTTGTAAATACGTATAGCGGTGCTTTCAAGTAATTTAATTTAAACCGATATAGGAAATGTGTTACAGCTGTTTGCATTTTTGTCTTCGCAGGAAGTGGCCGAGGCGGCAGACGCACTTTTATTCGACACTGCGCTTGAAGGCCCTAATCCTATCGCAGCCAGTCAAATTTGCGGCTTCAGCGCGCATGCTGGTAAGAATTAATTCTCTTTTCTACTGGTAGTATGTTCTATCATAGACCATGCTGATGTGCGCGTGCTTGTGCGTGTGTGTGTGAGTGTGTGTGTGTGTGTGTGTGTGTGTGTGTTTGTGTGTGTGTGTTTGTGTGTGTGTGTGCTGCCACCAGCGAGCTTGCGCTGCCACTCTCAGTCTAGTTGTAGCACTGATGACTATTGAGGACTCTTCCGACTGTTCATTGCTTGAATTAAAATTGTGTTTTTTGCTCTTACTTAGATAAAACTGATGATGCAATCTCCATCCAACACGTGCAGCAATCAAATACACAACAACCGGTTGTACAAAGGAGTTCAAGGTTGCCGCCTGACGATCTGAAAAGCAAAGGTCAGAAGCGTAAAGAAGCGAGGCGGCGAGGGCCACCACAAACATTGCAGGGTGGTTTTGGGGGGAGTACTGTTGGGGGGCCTGCATTGCATGAGTTTCCACCGGTGTCTGTAAATGGTGGCGGTTTGAGAAAGAGACACTCTGGCTGTAAAGAAAAGGGTGATCAAAAGCGCAATAGGAAAGCGAATGCTAATGATAACAATTCTGCTACTCTACAGACCTTCCAGGTTTCGAATTCAAACACGCCTACCCCTGGTTGCGTTCTCCCCAGCCGAAATTCAGAACAGATTCTAGGTGTCACAACGCACCCTTGCAGCGATACTCCGGTATTAGTGCACCCCCCACCTACTCCTACCCCCAAGTCTCACTCTCAACCATCAAAGAACTTGCATGCGCAACCAGCAAACGCCATTATTCCCCCCGATGAACAAGAAATAATTTCGCTGCTTGACGATGATGACTGTTGGGGGGAAAACGCGAATGTACCCGTTCAACAAAACAGATCAAAAGCAGGACCAGCTGTACACAGCGAATGCTCCAAGAACCCACGCTCACAAGGGGGGTGTCACACAGATGTTACAATAGGAGGAGGACCAGCCATCACCATCCCCCCAGTAAGGGTCGCACCAGGTGCTATTCACCATAATTTAAAGACTGAAATTGTCCACAGTGCTGCAGCAAACGGGGCGTCCGCCGCGGCGCTACAAGCTCCTAGACATAACCCCACACCACCCCTAAACATTACCGCAGCAACATCAGCATTCCACGATATTTTACCTTTAATAACAAACCTTAGGGGAAGCACTCTTAACACAGCATCTATCTGCGAAGCTATTATTTTTGCTTTAAGTAATCGTGATACAGTAGCTCAGATACAAGCCATTGAACGCATCAAAGCTGGCATCGTACGTATACAGCAAAATTTAGAGAAATCACTTTCAGCTGCTTTAGTAACTGCTCAAAATCAGCTCGAGTCCTCTGTCTCCTCGCGCGCCATAGATGATGTCCTAAGTGTCAAAAAATCACTTAACGTTGAGATAAAGACACCACTTGACCCCCGCAGTGGGGCTGCTGCTGCTGCTGTTAAAGCTTCACTTCCCAGCGACGCGGCTGTACTTCAGGCAATTTACGCCATTTTTCCCCTAATAAATACCCTAGAAGGATTAGGCTTGAACTCTGCACCCGTCAGTTCATCCGTTTTTAATGTTCTACGTGTACAGGAAGCTTCCGGACATATCGGCGGCATAACAGATGTCAAACTAGCAGTAGAGGACGTGATCCAAAATACTCAGACTTCACTCGCATCTATTTTAGCAGATGCCCAAGCCAACCTTGATTCCTTGAGTCTCGACTCGGGAAACTGATAATGACCCCCAAAGAGCATAGGTCGCCGAGAAGGTCTGAAACTACAGTCGCCAAACGTAAAGAGAAATGGTTAGCCGCTAAAGTAGTCAGAAATCGGTTAGCCAAAAACCTAAAAAGAGCCAAAAACCATTTGAGAAATATACGCCGTAATATTCAAAGCAACAATGGGTATTTACCACCGAGCCCCACGCAGTTAGAGCAAACACCTCAGAGAACGGCTGTCGCTTGCGATAATTCTAGCATCAGTAACAACCCTGCGCCGGTGTTTTTAGAAAGCGTGCGACAATATCAAAGAGTTATCAAAAAATTTAGAGCTATAGAATTTTATGAAGAATTTCGTTTTGTCAATCTTCATCTCATAGATTCTATTAGACTGGCCCTAGAAGCGGTTATTAACTCTATCCAACTGCTGCTGGACCAAATGGCCCCAGACATAGGCCCCAACGATTATGTACAAATTCGCCTGAGCGGCGGTGGTCTGGCTAACTCTTTTTACACTCGCAGGCTACCGCATCACGACCTAGATGCCTCAGATTTCTTAAACAAAATTGTTGACATGATGAATAGCAATGCAGAGATTCTGGGGTCACAAAGTTTAACACTTGTTGTGACTGTGATAAAAAGTAGGGGCGGCGGTGCCAGACGGGCTCTAAATTCTGTATTGTTTACTAAGATCATTCAAAAGAAACGTCGATGGTTGATTGATTTGAACAACACAGCTGGAAATTTGTGCCTGGCGGGGTGTTTGGCAGGGTTATTGGCTCACGGTCAATCTACGGATAGAACGTTGACAGAGCAGGCACAGTTAATGCACGATGCCCTAAACATCCCCCCAGATACGGATGTCTCTTTGCAAGACATAGAAGCATTTGAAAATTACTTGGGTGTGACGATTAAAGTATTATATCACGAAGGCGGCTGGCGTTATTTCACCAGCGGTACCGCCAACAAATCTAAAATTCTCTTTGTTCTTTTACATGAAAGCCATTTTTACGGTGTGAAAGATATAAAAAAATTCCTCGGCGCTAGGTATTACTGCGAATATTGCCATTCGGCCTATACCCACAAATACAATCACTCGTGCGCAGACTTCTGCAAAGCGTGCGTTACGAACGATTGCCATGACATTGCCAACGATCTCCAAAGGTGTCCGCGGTGTCGACTGTTTTGTCGTTCTTCGGAGTGTTTAGAGCGTCATCGTGCTTTAGCCGTGGCGGGGGAGGTGAGCTGTCTCAGCAAAAAGTTGTGTGATTCGTGCGGTCTCTACGGCCCCGAAAGTCATGAATGCGAAGGCCTTGAATGCGGTGTCTGTAAAGCCCGGGTGTTTTCATTTGATTCACATCTCTGCTTTATGAGCAGACTCAAACCGCCGACCAAAACAAATGATTATATATTCTACGATATGGAGTGCCGTCAGGAAAATATCATTCACGAGCCAAATTATATTTTTGCCAGACATATTAATGGTGAGCCTACTTGGGAGTTTTCAGGTCCTACATGCGTCAATGATTTTATCAACACATTCATTACACCCCGATTTCAAAACTATAGTTTTCTCGCACATTTCTCTAAAGGATATGACTGTTATTTTGTAGTGAAAGCTCTAGTGCTTGAAAAGGTGGCAATGTCACTGATCACTCAGGGAGGAAAGCTCATGTGCGTTACAACCAAAGTACTCAATATCAGGTTTATAGACTCTATAAACTTTTTGCCCATGAAACTCAGTAAACTTCCACAGGCAATGGGTTTCCAAGAGTCTAAAGGGTATTTCCCGCATTACTTTAACACTTTGCAGAACCAAAAATACGTTGGTGCTATGCCCTCAGCAGAATTTTACGGTGTAAACTATATGTCACCCTCTGAGAAAACAGAATTTGTGTCCTGGTATGAATCGAACAAAGATCGGGAGTTTGATTTCCAGAAGGAGCTGTCTCATTACTGCCAACAAGATGTGAACATTTTAAGAGAGGCGTGTATCCGCTTTAGAGAAGGCGTCATTGCCATGTCTAGCAAGCAAATCTTGGTGAACCCGGGTCAGGCCAATGAGTATGCCTATGTTGACTTCATCGACCCCTTTCAGTACATCACTTTAGCTTCAGTCTGCTTGGCGATGTTCAGATTTTGTTTTTTAAAACCTTACACATTAGCGTTGCTACCTCGTGATAATTATCACAGACAGCAAAAGAGATTCTCAACACCCGCTATTCAATGGTTGATGTATTTGGAATACAGTGAAAAAATCACCATCCGTCACGCTTTGAGGGGCGGGGAGCTTAAAATTGGGTCCTATTTTTTAGATGGTTATGCCAATATTGACGGGGTCCCTACTGCCTTTGAATTTAATGGTTGCTTTTTTCACGGCTGTCCAATTTGTTACGCCGGAAACGATTTTAATAAGATGACCGGTTGTACATATGGTCAGTTGCTTAACCGCACAACTATTAAACAGGAGTTTTTAAAAAGACGCGGCTTCAACGTCAGAAGTATTTGGGAACACGCGTGGCGTGAGCAGTTAACATGTAATCTAGATCTGCAGACTTTTATCAAGGATCGTGACTTACCCGAGCCCTTGAAACCGCGTGATTCTCTCTACGGAGGACGAACCAACGCCGTTACTCTTTATCGAAAGGCCTCTGGTGATGAAAAGATTTTTTACTATGATTTTACCAGCTTATACCCCTTTGTTAACAAGACAAAAGTCTACCCTGTGGGACATCCTAAGATCCTTTATAAAGATTTTGGAGCCCCTCAAATGTATTTCGGTCTAATCAGATGTAGAATTCGTCCGCCTAGAGGACTTTTTTTCCCGGTGCTTCCTTACAGATTCGAGGGAAAACTATTATTTACCCTGTGCCGCTCCTGCACAGAAGCCAGACAGACCTTCCGGTGTGATCACTCTGATGACGAACGTGCTCTGACCGGCACCTGGTGCACCGTAGAAGTGAATGTAGCTCTGAAAAAAGGCTATGTGATAGATCGCATTTATGAGATATGGCATTTTGAAAATGTTTCTAGTGATCTGTTTACCGACTACATCAACTTGCACCTTAGAGACAAGCAAGAAGCTTCGGGTTACCCCCAGTGGTGTAGTGATAATGCCGAGAAACAGAAGTACCGGAGGGAATATTTTCAGAAAGAGGGTATTCGATTGCGCTCTAATAAAATCCATGTGAACCCCACTAAAAGACAGATTGCTAAACTGTTTCTCAACTCTCTATGGGGAAAACTGGGGCAGAGAGAAGACCGCTCAGAAACTACTCTAGTGACAGAGCCGGATGAATTTGATCAGTACTTTTTTACTTCCTACTGCGAGGTGTCATCTTGCGAGTTCATAGATGATGATACCGCTTGTGTGTGTTGGCGGTATACCAAAGAACATTACCCGCCTTCATGCAACGCTAACATATTTATTGCCAGTTTCACCACCGCTTATGCTAGATTGGAGTTGTACAAGCTCCTGGAGTTGCTTCAAGACCGCTGTCTTTACCACGACACAGACTCTGTGATTTTTGTGAGCAAAAAGGGCGATGTTAACCCTCCGGTGGGTGACTATCTGGGGGAACTCACTAGCGAAACACCTCCCGATGAACACATCACAGAGTTTGTTTCAGCCGGCCCCAAAACCTACGGTTACCGCTTATCAGGCGGTAAAATCTGCTTGAAGGTGAAGGGGATCACCCTCAATGTTCAGAACCGCGAAAAAGTAAATTTTCAAAACTTAAAAGAGCTGGTCACTCAATATGCCAAGCACGCCGAAAGAGGTGAATGTGTTCCAGAAGATGAAAGCTTAGTAGTGCAGCACCCCTGCATTGTGAGAATTAAAAAACGTTGGGATATTGAGACACGCCCGCTTCGCAAAACGTTGAGGGTTGTATATGATAAGCGCGTTCTTAAAGAGGACTATAAAACCCTGCCCTACGGCTTTTAAGAGTTATGCAGCCTCTGTGTAAACACGGGGCTAGCGAGAAAAAGGACTTTCCGCTTTTGGTGTGTATAGTTTATTAGAGGTTGTTTAAAGTATGGATATTAGATTGCAACATCCGTTCTCATGCATCCTCGCAGGTCCTTCCAATTCTGGTAAAAGTTACTTTGTAAAAAAACTTTTGGAAAATGCGCATCAAATGCTGACCCAGCCACCCACCAACGTAGTGTGGGCCTATTCCTGTTGGCAGCGGCTCTATCAAGAACTCGCGCTAAAGCTTCCACACCTCAAATTTGTCGAGGGGCTCCCCGCCGCCTTAAATGATGACATTTTATTTCCACCCTCTAGTGTTAATATGTTAATTGTAGATGATCTAATGGCCTCTGCTTGTGACAGCGGTGAAATTGAAAAAGCTTTTACTCAGTATGTTCACCATCGTAATCTTAGCATTTTATACATTGTGCAAAACGTCTTCTGCCAAGGTAAGAGCTCACGAACCATCGCTCTGAACACCAAGTACATGGTGCTTTTCAAAAACCCCCGAGACAAGCTTCAAATAACGACTCTAGCCAGACAGATGTACCCGGGTCGCTCTAGTTTCTTTCTAGAAGCCTTTGAGGACGCCACTCAGAGCCCCTATGGGTATCTTTTTGTAGATTTAAACGCCGGCACGCCGGAGGATTACAGATTAAGGACCGGGCTTTTCCCACCGGATCTTCCTGTTGCTTATACTCTAAAAAAGTCCTACCCGGCTATAAAAAGAAGATAAATAAAAAGCAGCGCTCCAGTTTAGAGCTCCAACACACTCATGACCATGTCCAGCCGGATAGCGCGCAATCTAGCTCTTTTAAGACTGTTGGTTTCATCATCCCCACAACAAAGGAAAGCTCTTCTATGCTCCGCGTCTGACGATTTAGTAGCAGCGATATCGGAGATAGCCCTAAATACCTTGAAGGGCAATGTCCCTTTGAGTCCTCAACAGATCCGAGTGCTTAAAAAGAAAAGTAATCTTGTTAAAAAACTGAGCAATAAGAGGATCTCTATTAAAACAAAAAAAAGTCTTGTCAAGCAGTCTGGGGGCTTCATAGGATCGCTGCTAGGCATTGCTATCCCGCTTCTCTCGGGCCTGCTGCGCCGCCGGTGATGGCTCACATTGAAAAAATGTATCTCGTTCCTAAACATCAGCTAGACAGAATGCGGAGTCCCCCAAGCGCCGATACCGACATTAGAAAATCAGCCACGGATCTGTTGGACGCTGAGATGCGCGAAATTCTTCATCGTAGTGATTTACCGGTGCACGAGAAAGCTAAGCTTTATACCGCTATCCTTCAAAAGTATCTGAACTTTGTCCATCATGGTAAAATGGAAAAAGAGGGCCTGACTTTATTCATGCCTGAAAGTCAAGAGCCACCCGTTTCACCGGTCAGAGAGCCAGAATCACACGCCTTTAATCTAGTTAATGAAATCCTTGACAACGTTAACCCCCGGCACAAAAAGAAAGCAGAATTACTTCTTAATAAAATTCATCAAAATAAAGACATCGCTTTCTGGAATGATAAGGGGGAACTTCTTTATAAAGGTAATGTTATACGTGGTTCAAACCTGCATGATTTGATCAGAGGCGCCACCCAAACACACTCTTTTGCAAATAATAAAACGCCTGTCGGTTGGGATGCCTTCATGCAGAGCCTAGCAGAACTGAACATTCCGACATCGGTGCTAGGAAATGGTGGTCATCGTATCCACTTAGAAGATTTAAAGAACAACGCCGTTGCACCATTTGTTATCCCTTCTCCCCCCGCATCACCATTTTCACTGACCCCTCGAAGAGCACCGACGCTTGCCCTCCGTGATACCGCTGACAATGCTCACGAACCCGTAACAACACACGGCCAAGCACTCCCGCCAAAAAAAAGAAAACACTTCGCGAGATTGCCATGGTTGTCTGTTTAGCACCCGTGACTTATAATAGAGACCTATGCTTTTTACTGGGTAACTAAATATTTTTTTATGTAAATACCTCATCTGTATCACAACATATAGTTTTTGTATAATTTTATGCCCGGTGGCCATACTGCGTATTACTGGTTGATGTTAATACGCTATGGTTTCTTGATTTTTATGTACATCATTTTGTTTTCAGTGTTGATACTGTGATTTATATGCCAAGGTGCATAATGTATTTGCTAACTACGGCTACCTCATTATTCAACTATAAGCTTAAATATGTGAATTCTATATTTATATATGTATTATCGCTATCCGTGATTATTATAAGTTAACAACGATAAGCTGTGATTCCTCTTTTAAAAAATTTATGTAACTTCCGCATATTTGATGTCTGCTGTTGATACTGTGATTCATATGTCTTGGTTTATAATGTATTTGAGAACTACCGCTACCTCACTATTCAACTATAAGCTTGACTATGTGTTTTCTATACTTTACAAATGTTTTATAGCTATCTGTGATTATTACCGGGTACCAAAAATATGCTGTGATTCCTTTTTTAATGTAACTTCCGCAGATTTTATGTGTGCTGTTGATACTGTGATTTATATGCAATGGTGCATATTATATTTGATAACTACCTCTACCTCATTATTCAACTATAAGCTTGATTTTCTTTTTTTTTTCTATTGTCACTAAATGCTGTCAGTATATGTAATTCCATATAATGAAACTGTAATTACATAAAATGTGATTTTCTGTTATGTAAAAAATGGTTTCAATTAAATTGTAAATATTGACCCAAAATAAAACTTCTCCGAGCTTTCATTTTACATTTAATAAAAGCAATTTGTTCTAAAACGCGTTATTATTCTTTTCAATAATGTGATGATGGGAAATGTATAAAATATCATTTTAATTCGTAGCTGCACCCCATATATCCGATTACTGAGCCCCCATAAACACGCCTAAAGCAAGACATGCCCGGGCATGCCTGGTCGATTTATACGTACTGAGTCCCCCATAAACATGCCTAAAGCAAGACATGCCCGGGCATGCCTGGTTGTTTTACACGCTTTATGATTTCATCGCCGTATCATTTTATAAGCCTTGATTCACAAATCCTAACTTATCGTTTTATACGCTTTTTGATTTCATCGCCGTATCATTTTATAAGCCATGATTCACAAAATAACGACCTATAAAACAATAAAATGCTATAATCTTATCAATACGTTATAAGGACCGATTAAAACCCCGATTAAAATCAGACTTGGAACGCGTCCAATATAGACACACGGACCAAAGGGGCGTGGTCAAAGGGGCGTGGCCACCTGTCAAAAAATACATGGTGACGAGTAGTATACAACCTATACTACTAAGGATCACTGGCCTGGGATGTTTCATGGTTTTCAGGGGGAATTTTCCCAAAGGGTATTCTATTTGCCCTTTCCATTTCAAAGGGTATGTCAAAAGAAACACCTAGTACCTTTGGTATCCATCCTTCTAGAATATCTGTACATGAGGTTGTATCATCCTCTGACCCTTAGGTAGGCCAAAGGTTCTAAGGTTTCCTCTACGGTTCCTATCCTCTAATTCAATGAGGCCCTTTTCCACAGCGATGATTTTGAATTAAAGAGCCTCAGAATAATTTTTCAGAACACCTAGTTATTTTCCAAGCAGTCTATTCTCATTTTGGCTCCTTAGATTGTGCTTGTGAGTTCTCTGAAGTAATTTCTGAATGCCTGGATTTAGTTTTGCAAGATGTCTGTGCGCATCTTTGTGATCTGGGTAGGTTTGCGTAATGAAGATAGACTTTGAAGAATTAGTAGAAATGGAGGTCCCTAGCTGTCAGAGGTATCACCCTGTCCAAATAGGGACCCTTCCTTCTAGTCAAGGTAAGGGGATTACATAGCTAAAATAACCCCAGCTCACCCCATTGGTAGCGTGTTACGAGAAGTCCGGCTTATCTCAGAGGCAATGTGTAAAGTATTTGTACAAAATACACACAATGACTCAGTGAAAACACTACTAAATGGACACCACAACAGTTTAGTAAAATAGCCAATATTTGTCTAATCAAGAGCAAAACAACAAAAATCCAACCTACATAACCAAAGATATACATTTCTTAAGAATAAAGCAAAAATACAGTTTCTTGAAGTCAATAGCACAAACCGGGGATATCACGGCATTGTGCCCAACAAATCAAACAGTTAATTTCGACCCGATCGAGTCGAGAGCCAGCTGCGGCGTCAGGGAAGACCCAAAAACAGTACCTTGGAGTTGAAGAGGTCTCGAGGAATGTAGCAGTGAGGTATCGCTGGAGTCGTGAGGCATCGAAGCTGCACGTCGGTGCAGAAGTCGGGGAGTGCTTGAAGTCACAAGCGTTGCGTTCGTGAGATCAAAGTCAGGAGCACTGATGTCTGCACTGCTGGGCCTGCGGTGTCGTCATGGGCAGTGCATTGTGCACTTCACGATGCGGTGTCCATGGCTTGGATGGAGGCAGCGGCTTGGCGAGGAGCACTGGTGCTGTCATCAGCAGAGCAGGGGCTGCGGTGTCGTTGAGGGCAGTGACAACGGCTACGGTGCAGGCCGTGGCAGCACAAAGCGGCAACGTTGGTGAGACCAGGGCTGCGGTGTCGTCGAGGTCGGTGGTGCGCTCACCCATTGAGCGGTGACTGCGGCATCAATGCAGGCAGCAGCGACAGTGACGACTTTGGGAATGCTTTCCCTCAAGTTACAGCCCAGCAAACACCTCCAGTGGCCCAGAACTGGGATTGCCACCACTTGGCAGGTTCAGGACTCCCAGCAATGGAGTCCAGGTGCTGCAGAATAAGTCTTTTATGACCCTGTGACTTCCATAGGAGGTAAGTACACACAAGGCCATGGAGAAACTTGGAAAGCAGGATCAAAACAGCAAAGTCCAGTTCCTTCACTGCCCACAGACATAAGCAGCAACTGCAAGCCAACCCAGCAAAGCAACACACAGCAAAGGGGCAGTATTCCTCCTAACAGCTCTTCAGCTAATCTTGGCAGAGTCCTCAATCCAAACGTGTTCTAGCAGTCTGGGGTGTCTGGGGTTTTAGGTTCAATACTTCTACCCCTTTTGGCCTTTGAAGTAGACATTTTCAAAGGATTGTCTTTGTAGTGAACAAGTTCTTGTCCTGCCTGTTCTTGGCTCCAGATACACTCCAGGGGGTGGAGACAGCATTGTGAGAGGCCAGGCACAACAAAGTCTTAGGGAAGGGGGGCCATCCTGACCACGAGTGAGCAGAAGTGAGGAGGAATGGTGGGTACTATAAGTACGCATGTCAGTTTGGCCAGCCGACTTAGGACTGACATGCGCACTTAGAATTTCTCCAACCCAGGCTGTGTTGCACAACTGGGTGGAGAACAGACATAGGCTCCCAGGCCCTGTCTGAAGACCAAATGAGACTGCTCAGACCAATCCTGGCACTTCTCTCATGCTGGGTAATAGTATTCCTAGCATGGAGCAGCATCTGGATTGGCATCTAGGAGCCAAGTCTGTGCAGTGTGCACCAGCCTGTGGACTGCCGTCGGGAATCGGTACAAGAGCAGAGGAGCAAGGCGGTGGCCCGCAGTGACAGGTAAGTACTGTTTTAAGTATTTTTTTTAATTATTTTGTCCGTGGCCCATGCTGCACCACCAATTGCCATTGAGGGCAGCCGCAACTGTCAGGCACAAGAATCCTGGTAGGTCCAAGGACATGGAAGCTGCATAGCTAGTTTCGCCTGAGTCAGTGATGCCACAGGTACTATCATTTGAATCAAGATCTTCTCATCATTAAGAAGCAGTGATAGTTGTTAGTATTGGTGTTGGCAAAGGATCATTAACAACCTTTACCTTTTGTAGGAAAGCTGAGCTTCTGGCTTAGGTGGCCACCTTGTACGGGTATTGGCCACAACCCACCTATTACGCCTCTGGTTGCTCAACAGCCCGTAGCGTCCTCTTCCACACTGCTGCAGGCCATTACTGGACCCATAGCGTTCTCTTCCACACCGCCGCTGGCCATTAATAAACCTGTGGCGTTTTCCTCCAAACCGCTGTGTGGACTTTTGATCCCACGACGCCTCACTTGCTTGCTTTGGCACATCACGGTCTACCGTGGCAGCCTGCTATTGTAATTAGATCATCACTGGTATGTCCCGCGATGCAATTTTGTTGCCTGACACGCCACATAACAATACAGCATCCTATAATAAGCAGTAAATGTTGCGGTTCGAGTTTCGGAAACGCGACCTCCTGTAAAACTAATAATGAAGCCCTTACCTCTAATCTGGGGAACATATAGCAACATTCAGACAGCCACTCTCTTGCATGGTGGCTATCTTCTTGCTTTTCTTCTTCCCATAATTCCTTATTCTTGCTCCCATAAGGCCTTGGGAAGGGTTTTGTTTCACCATTTTCTATCTTTTTCCTCATCTTTTCCCTATCCAAGATGGTGACTGCTTATTTCCTGTGACATCACTTCCTATTTATAGGTATATAAAGGGCTGAATACATCATTTCCTTGCGTTGCAACACTCCCTGCTCCTGCTGGTGTGTCCTCGCTTGTGTTGGTGCATTCTACTTCTGTCTGGTATTTCTTCGCTTCCTGTTGCGCTTCCTGTCCCTGTTTGGATTTATTGAAGCCTTTCTTCTCTAGCCCTGTAGTTTCCTATCTTCAGGTCCATACTCTTACTAGAATCTCCTGGCTCTTGTCTTGGCCTTCTCCTCTCTTCTCCTTTCCAGTCTCTGCCAGCATCAAGAGATTTTTTCGCTTTGGGGTTTTTCCTCTTTGGAACTCCTTCTAGCAGGCACAGTCCATTTTGACGTTACATTGTCAGCAGCACCGTGGCTACCAGAAAGGGTCGCCCTTACCTCGAACAGACCAGACCCTTCAAGAAATGAAGTCGGTAACCATCCCAGTGCACCAAAGTTGGTAAGAAAAGTTCAGATCATGACAGGTTGCAATACCCAAAACCCTGCTCTGATCTTGATACCATGGAGGTTCCTCAATCATTGCCTCTGGAAGGATCTGCGGAAGCCGCACAAGCCTCACTACAGACTGTCCAGTAACAGGCTCAGGACCTGCAACAATTGAGAAATGAAAACTTAGCGTTATGTCAGGTCTTTGCAGCTAGGACATCTGACATACTGACAGTCTCAGCTACCATTCCTTGTTACTCTGGTGACCCAAACAAATTGAAAGAACTCTTGGATTCTTGGACCATTTTCTTTGCATTTCGTCCAACCCAGTCATCAGTGGATAGAAATAAGGTTAGCTATCTGCTCAGAGGTGTCGCCCATTGGCTTGGGCGACACCTTTAGTTGGCACAGAAGAGCCACATTTATCTAATTATACGACTTTTGTCTGTGCTTTTAAACAGATATTTGAGAGACCTGGACTGGAATATTTGACAGAGGAGTTTCTGTCTGTGCGACATCCAGCAAGGAAACCAAGATGTTTTACAATGTATAATTCAATTCAGACAGCTATCTGCAGAAACCACTTGAATGGAAAGCACCTTAGTTACCCTTTTTCGCCAAGGTCTACATGAAGAGATCAAAGACGAACTAGTGCATTTGCCTCAAGTCGACACCATGGCGGGTCTGATGGACTTGGCCTTATCTGTTGAACACTGCCTCAACAAATGCCGGTTGGAGAAGAGAAAGGCTCATATCCAGCAGTATACAGGAATAACACATTCCGCCTCTCGTAAAACAGATGCAACTTTGCTGATACCTATTCTTCTTTGGAAGAAGAACCCATGCAGCTAGGTCTAGCTCGAAAGCCCTTGTCTGAAGCCGTACATGCTTATAGAAGAAAACAAGGATTATGTCTATATTGTACTTCTTATAGTCATCTGATTCGTAGCAGCCCTATTCGTCCACCAAAGCTGTTGGGAAACTTCGGATCCCACCCTCTGTAGGATGGGAGAGGACGGGATGGTCTGGTAACCTTCAATCTGTTCTTCAAAAGAAACATCCCATTCTCTTCTTCTCTAACCCATGCTCTTAGGTTTGCCTGATGGTACAGAAGAAAGAGTTTTGGATCTGTTGGACTATGGCGCCAGTGGACTATATCTTGACCAGAACGGGGCTACTGAAAAACAGATACTCTGTGTCCCTAAGGAAACACCTGAATATGTGCACACTGTGGATGGCACCCCACTTGTCTCTGCTCCCGTCAAAGAAATGATGCCTTCATTATGGCTGACCTTTAGCAGACATCAGGAATATTTGTCCTTTGAC
Source organism: Triturus cristatus (assembly GCF_964204655.1). Classification (NCBI taxonomy): domain Eukaryota; kingdom Metazoa; phylum Chordata; class Amphibia; order Caudata; family Salamandridae; genus Triturus; species Triturus cristatus. The sequence goes on from NC_140590.1 coordinate 281,513,697, forward strand.
CTAATAGCTTCTCCAAATGATATAATGATACTAGGAATTCCTTGGTTGATTAGGTATAATCCCTATATTAATTGGGAAATCAGGACAATATCCTTGTCGTCACATTTTTGTCAACAATTCTGTTATACAACTGAGGAATATTGGTCACCTGAAGAGTTGCCAATAGTGAAAGAATATGAGTGTGTCTCTATAAATATGGTACGAGAAGTCCCTGATCAATACCAAGAATATGCTGATGTGTTTCAGAAACCGGCAATCTTAACACTTCCTCCTCATAGAGAGTTAGACTGTGCCCTTCCCCTGGAACCTGGGGCTACTGTACCTTTTGGAAGAGTATACTCTCTCACCGAACCAGAAAAGGAGACACTGAAACAGTATCTCGAAGAATATTTACAAAGTGGTCTGATTATACGGTCATCATTGCCAGCTGGGGCACCACTTTGTTTTGTGCCAAAGAAGCCTAAAGATCTCTGAACGTGTATAGACTTCAGAGGATTGAATAAAATAATGATTACGGAGCCTTATCCCTTGCCTTTAATCAAGGATATATTGGAGTCCGTTAGAGGGGCACAGTTATTCACTAAATTTGACCTCTGGGGAGCGTGTCATCTCCTTTGAATCAAAGAAGGAGTTGAATAGAAGACTGCTTTTCAAGCTACCCTAGGCCATTTTGGATATAGGGTCATGTCTTTTGGGCTAACCAATGCTCCCTCCATTTTCAGAGATTCATGGACAGTGTATTTGCAGATCTTTTGAACCAAATAGTTGTAATATACCTAGATGACCTTCTTGTCTATTCTACCAATCCAGATAATCATCACGCACGTCATTCAAGTTTTAGAAAGACTACTTCAAAATAGTTTGTTCTGCAAATCAGAGAAATGTGAATTTGACCAACCTGTAGTTGAATATTTGGGTTATCGAATCAACAAGAAAGGAATTGCCATGGATCCACAGACAATTAAGGCTACACTGGATTGGTCATCACCATCGACAATCAAAGACACCCAATATTTCCTGGGGTTAACAAATTTTTATCGGCAGTTCATTGATAATTTTGCTCCTCAAACAAGCTACATTTCTCAGACTCTAAAAAATGAAAATCTCTGGCAAGGGTTTAAGTGGACTGAAGCAGCTGAGAATGCTTCCAGACCCTAAAAAAGGCTTTCACTGAGGTACCTATTTTGCATCACCAAGACACGACCAAGAAATTTATTGTAGAAACTGACTCCTCAGCTGTGGTGCTGTTCTACTTCAAAGTCAAGAAGAAGATGGGCTGGAACACCAAGTATTTTATCTCTCCCACGTTCTGTCAGAGTCTGAGAGAAATTATTCAGTTCTCGAACAAGAACTACTAGCTTGTTGCAAATGGAAAAGATTTCTAATGGGTACCCAGGAGCCATTTGAAGTCGGGACAGGTCATAGAAATCTACAATGTCCTCCCAGTATGCAGTGCCAGAACAGCGGTCAGGCTCAATGGGCCTACCTTTTCATTCAATTCGACTTCACCATTACTTATATACCTGGTTCTCAAAACAATCTAGCAGATGCTCTATCATGCAGATATCCTGAAATTCCAACTATTCCCCAACAACAAATAATAGAACCACAGCGTATTATTGGGACTGTTCAATTGTTTTTGCATGGGGTCCAGTCTGGTTATCCAACTTTAACTACAGAGGAATGGAAGAAGGTGAACAATCAAATCCATCAACATGGCAAACATTACTATAAGGAAAAGGCATTATTCCTTCCTACTAGAAAGGTGCAATTAGAAACCTTACAAATGTGCCAGGCCTCTCCTGTTGCAGGCCATTGTGGTTTCAAGAGTAGTCTTGAATGAATTGATACTCTGTTCCTTTTGTTGGCCATCCATACGAGAAGATAGCGAAATCTATGTGCCCTCCTGTCTGATGTGTGCCAAAGCTAAAACCCTACATACAAGGCATATGGTGTTACTTCAACCTTTACCTGTTCCCCCCTCACCATGTCATTCCATATTCATTGATTTTATCTCTTCATTGTCTCGGTCTGTAGGACATAAAGTCATCGTGGTGACAGTTGACTCTTTTTTTTTCAAGATGCCACATTTTACCACCTTGAAGAAATTGCCCACTGAAAGGGAGTTAGGTATGATCTTCATGCAAGAAATATTTCGTCTACATGGCCTTCCACAGGTCATTATATGTGACTAGGGTCCTCAATATGTATCCCAGTTCTGGAATCACTTCTGCAAGTTTCTTCACATTGATGTAGCCCTTTCTTCTGGATTTCATCCCCAGACCAACAGTCAAACCAAACGCCTTAACCAAGGTTTGGAGTAATATCTCAGTTATTTTTGCAATGCTACCCAAAATGACTGGACTATATACTTGCCACTCGCAGAATCTTCCTATATTAATGCCGTCCATAGTGCCTCCAAGGCCACCCCTTTTTTCTGTCTATATAATTCTCATAAAAAAACACGAGGACAGAAAGGGTATGACGGAACTACTCCTTGTCCCTTTAAGATTAAAACAGTCAACAAAGAAGGAGTAATTCCGGATATGGATTACTGCTTAGTGTGGGGGAAAAAAGGAAAACATTCCTTTTTTAAGAAGAACTCTCACCCCCCAACCTAGTTGGGGGCATGCTTCATCACTGGGTTCCCACCCGAGCGGCCGAGTGCCTCCCAGGTGTACTTCGATGCCTGAGTCTTACGCCTGTTGAAATATGGCAACTGAGGTATTCAATACCGCATGTAAATATAATAACAGGTATCCCTTGCAAACGTAGCTGAAATCTACATGCCAGTTGGCAACACCTTTCAGGCATGGAGATAGGAAAAAAACAAGAAAGGCAAAGTAGTGAAGAGGCTGTTATGCTTAATTATAAGAAGTGGAATTTAAAAAAAATATGGTTGATAACAAATTCCTGGAGGAGTAATAAAAGAGGGTAGTCATTGATGCTTATCTTGGGGAGCAGGAACATTCAAATAGTAAGGACTGTGGCAAGTCAAAATAATACTATGTAACATATACTACCATAGTTTAGCCCCAGGATCACTAACAGAATATCGGAACCAAAAATATTATGTCTTCAGAATATCATGTCAAAAATATAGTGGACCAAAATATTGAGAAGGTAAGTGCAAATAAGTAAGTATATATTTACTATTCTTAACTTCACATATACATACCTTGAAGACATATATATCGTCAAGGTACAAATATGTGAAGTTCTATATGGTAAAACTTGGCTTAGCTATAGAAACTTACCCTCACAATATTTTTGAACTCGATATTCTTAACACAATATTTTGCCCACACCATATTTTTTCTCTGATATTTGGTTGAAATACCTTAGTCCCAATTACAGACATAAGTCAATCGTAAGTCTGAAAATGTTGTTGTAAACCCAGAATTCATACACAAAAGAAAACCCAAGCACTTAGGCACCAGTTTTCCTTCGCTTACAAAAATAAGATGCTTCTTCCAGTAACAGACTATTGGCAGACATTTTGGATTACTTGAATAGTTCATTTGGGCATACAATGAAGAAATAATATTATGAAGTTCATTGTACATTATTTTCATTCCTTTTTATTTGTATTTATACTCAATTTGAAATCCATCTTTATTCTTTATGCACATATGAAAACTTCAGTGCTGATACATGTGTGGATCTTGTTTGTGTCATAAAGGCAACCCATTCATCAGTAAACTATTGTAATTATCAGTTATTATCATAATCAAACAGCCATGTAAACTGTGTCAAAAAACATTGTACATAGAAAACTCAATGATCCAACAAAAAACTCCTAAACCTTTCCATACCCATCCATTTTGACCCGGTTGCAATAAAATACATATATGTACGCAATCCCAGGGAAGGTACTCCTTTACACACACAGAAACAGAGGAAAACTCCTCCTCTATCCAGTCCATGTATTGTGTGTGTTGTCAGGTTCCTATATACATATTTTAATTCGATGGACTCCTCTTCGGTGGAGTCCCATTGAATTAAAATATGTATATAGTAACCTGACTTGGGGACTAGGCTCCCACGCAGGGGAATAATATTTTTTTTCCCTAGTTGAAATCACTGCTGTGTATCAATCCCCAGACATCATTCTCTTTTTGCCTCTGTATGCTTCGGCCCAGATGTGTTGGGGGTGATTAGGGCATAACCCGCGTTTTTTGGGTCCTTGAAAACAAAGCAGACCAATGTTATTGTGAGTTCACTGAATTGAAAGTACCTCCTCTTTAAGCTTTAACTTTCAGGGTATAGTAAAATCAAAGAGTCATGGCTTACTCTTGGATGGTGGTGTGGTGCAGAATGGCTATAAGAAATGGCAATGAACAGAATGTCAAGGCAGTGTTATTCTATTTAAAACTGATATTAGACTTTTGTTATCAGTAATATGCCTAGTAACTTTTAGATGTTTAATAGCAGTAACAGTTAACTCTGACTCTGTATTACAAGTTATGCACTGGCATCTTGAACGTACTTGAATGAGCAAGGATTACAATAATGGGGCTAATAGACATGATAATCAAGCGTAAAGCCTACTTGCTGAAGGTCTATTTGCATTGTTCATTAGCTTCGCAGTACTTGCAGTGTACGTTTGGGGGCAGCAGAGGCCACACACATGAGACAGTAGTGGCAGGCAGTTGTCACACAGTTCTGTCTCCGGCCCCCATACACTCATGTAACCTAGCCCACGTGCTGCCACCCTACTCCCCTCTCTTCACTTCCTACTACTCAGACCCCTTGCCCTACATCTCCTCCCATCTCTCCCCTCCAGCCCACATACCTTCATCCCACTACAGCTTTCACCCATCCTCACCTCAACCAATACATAATATGTCTGTTTCTCTCAATGAATACCCTGAGAATATAATTTACACCACAGCAGCATCCACACTTCCAACCACAATTTAATATTCCCCACATCTCCTTACCTCCCCTCATTCCTCACTCTACCTTTCAAGACAACTCTCCTCAGAATCTGCCACCCCTACCGAGCATCATTACATTTCATGCATAGCTCTGCACACTCTTGAAAATAAACTAGGCCACCTCAACTCCACAATTTCTCAGCTTGAAACCACTATCTCCCACTTAAGCTCTAAAATGTCCACTGTACTTTACTCCTTACTCCCTTAGCGAGAACACAATACCCCAAACACCTAATACCGAGGAGTACTCTTCTCCCACGCCACAAAAGAGCTGTGCACAATCTCTCCCAAACTTATATTTCTAATTTACTTGCGAGCTATAGTAGCACTAAAGACCCAACCATCTCTCATCTAGACAACTCAAAACAATGCACTATGCCTACCATCTCCCTAGTCTGAACCAAACACCAACCATTTACAACTCAGGCACCGACCTATAGAACCATCATTCCTATCATCACCAAAAGCCCTAACACCTTCAACACCAAAACAGTTACCTCAGACCTGCGTTGTATGCTTCACAACTGCAGATCTGCAATAAAACACATGCTGGAGGTCTCAAATACCATCACTCATTACAAGCTTGATCTACTCATCCTCATTGAAACCTGGTGCAATGATACTTTCCACACCATTCTCGATCTTCTGCTCTCCCCTAACTATTCCATTATCATGAATGATAGGCTTGGTAATGTCAGGGGAGGCGTGGCTGCCATCATCAGAAACTCACTTCAATTCAGGGAACTACTCAGTAACTCTTTCTCATCACTCGAATGCCTTACTCTGGAACTTCATGTGCACCACAACTCCCCTATCAGGATTCACACCACTTACTACCCACAAGGTGACAGCTCCATCTTCACTGAGGAGCTCATTGACTTTGCAAGTGACCAATCTTCACAAAGCGATAAATTGATCTCTCTAGGAGACTTTAATCTTCTCTGGGGCATCTCAGAAGATTTGGCCTCCAACCAGCTTGCCAGATTTTTCTTTGAAAATTATCTAACTCTAAACCAGCACACTCCAGGGGCTTCACACTTGACCTTATTTGCAAAGATGACCTGCTAACAGTAGATGATCCTATACCAGTAAACTGATCCAACCACTTCTTCATCCCCTTCGCAATTCGCAACTACCTGGTTTTGCAACACAAAAAGCATCAACCTCAACACTAAGAAGGCACTATCATACTTCAGCCCCAACTCTGACATCAGTTACTTGACTACCCAGTGTTTTGCCAGTCTTTCTGTCTTAATAGACAGTGTAGCTCCACTGTAAAGCAAGAAGAAAAGACCCACACCCTCTGCCCCATGGTTCAATAAGTCCCTCTACGATAAAAGGAAAAATCTAAGAAACCTGGAGAAGAAAGAGAGACAGTCACCTTCTGTCAATAATCTCCCAAATTTCTGATATGCAAGATCGTGTTATCACAAACACATCATTAGCGAAAAATCCAATCACTTTAGAACCCTCCTTGACTCTGCCAAGAACAGACCAAAGTAACTCTTTGACCTCCTCAAAACTACCAGAGAAGCCCCCTCTTCTTCAACCATCAAATGTGATGACCCACCCAAGAAAGCAGCAGAATTTGTACAATTCTTCGATGCAAAAGTTAAATCGCTCTTTGATTATGTTGCACATCCAACACCACATGAGGTATGAAAATCCAAAGTCGCTTAGTAAAGCTTTGACGTCATCACTGAGGATGCCCTCCTCAAGAACTTTCCGAAAACAAAACCTTCAAACCATTCTCCAGACCCTGCCCCATGCAAAATTGCAATTGAGCTCTACACCTACACGCTCCCCTAATCGACTACTCTGGTTAACCTCTTTCTCAGGCAAGTTTTCTTTCCTGATGCCCTCAAAACTGGTCAGGTGATATACAAAACCTTTTAAATAAAAATAAAATACATAAAATAAACTACTAACGAGACCCTTCGTTAATGTGAATGACCTTAATAACTTCGGCCCTATCACCAACCTCCCTTTACTTGCCAAAATCAATTAAAGATGTGTAGTTTAGCAACTCACTCAACACATCAAGGACAACAACCTTCTAGACGAATTTCAATCCAGCTTCAATCAAGGCTGCAGCACCGAAACAGCAATGCTACAAGTTATTGACAATGCCTTTTGAGTCCTTGACTCGGGCACATCTTGTCTCCTTCTGGACCTTCTGCAGCTTTTGACATTGTAAACCATCACACATTTCTTAAACAAAGAATGGGAATTGAAGGCATAGTGCTTAAATGGTTTGAATCTTACTTCACAGGCAGATATCAGAAGATTAAAATTGAAAACTGTCTATCAACTCTAAAGGCTGCTGATCAAGGCATCTCTCAAGGCACTATTCTTTTCCTACCCTATTCAATCTTTAGATGAAGCCACTAAGAGACCTACTAAAAAAGACAAGGGATCCTTTATCACCACCCTCAACTCCATCCAAGAATGGATGACATCTAATCCCCTAAAACTGAATCCCTCTAAAACTGAATTCCTTCTTATCTAAACCTCAAACTCTCCACCTACTATTCAATCAAAGATGGATAATCTGAACATTATTAACAGCAAACCTACCATAGTTGACAGTGCCAAATGCCTACGTGTCATCCCAGACAAAAGACTTAACCTCCAATCCCAAATCAGCACCATCAACTGCGCCTTCTCTGGAGATTCGATGATTCATTCCTGAGCAAGACCTGAAAACTCTTGTTCAATCTTTGGTACTTTCAGACTAAACTACTGTAATTCTCTCCTTGCAGGTCTCCCCCAAGACCCACCTATCTCCTTTAAAATCCATCCTCCATTTGGCTGCTGTTTCGTCTATGGAGTCAAAAGAAACAACCATATCACACCGATGCTGATAACTTTTCGCTGGCTTCCTATTGAATCTAGGTCAATATACAAGACTGCTTGTATCACCCATAAAGCCATTCACCCTTCCACCCCTTGCTACCTAGCTACAAACCCAATCTCAGGCAATGCGACTAGAATTTAGTACTTGCTACCTCCAAACCTTTGCACCACCACCTCTTTCCGTATCTTCAAAATGGACCTTAAATCTCTTTTCTTTCAAAGACATTTTATCAATAACTCTCCTTGACAAGCTCCCCACCAGGAATACGCCCTCACATTCTACGGCATGATCCTGATTGTTACATGACACTCACGAGAGCTATTACAACCTTCCGCTTCAGCTCTGTAAATACGTAATATGTATTTGTGAAACCCTAATCGCTCTAACTTTTCCTAGTATATAATCTTTAGTGAATATGCAATTTGTAAATATGTAACTCTCACCATGAGAACCATAGTAGATATATGTATTGTCACCTACTATCGTTTTACCCTGTAATGTCTGAAAAAGAGGGTAGTGAGGTTTCTACTGCGCAGAGTCTGAAAGGTACAATCTTAACAAACAAATCCTAAATTTGCATCAAAAGGGAATGTGAACAGCCACCACCCCACGCTGTTGGTTGCAATTGCAAGCAATTGCTAGAAATCAGGACAAAAGTACATTCCCTGAGCAATAGTGAAACAAAATCAGTTTCACAACAGTGTTAGAAATAGAAGTTCCAAAAAGAGTAGAAATGTCTAATATCCATTCAAGATCTTTATTTTTCAATTTTCGTAGAAGTTCACGGAGGACTTTGTTAAACCACAAGTTCCATTCTTGAGTCAAAAAACAGCCAACACGTGTTTCGTCTATGGATACAATATTCCAATAAGACTTCTTCAGGGCTGTAATGGATAATTATAAAACTCATTACCATCAGCCTCAAACCTTAAAATATATTAAACCTCCACCGAACTCAAAGGTTAAAAAAGGAAACCGAGATAATGGTCAAAGAAGAACTTAAATTGTGATAAGGATTACTAACCACCAGAGAGCTAGAAAATAAATACATAGCCTACACAATAGTACCAGTCAGTCAACCACCACCAAGTATTAAAGTTAAGATTAATAAAAGAAAAGAAAAACAACACAGTAAAGTGTTTAAAACCGAAAAACCACCCAATTTAGCGCTATATCTAAAAAGCTACCAACCTTAGACAAATATCATAGTAGATTGTATCATTGATTCTTCAATTTCTTAAAACCGGTAATTATGTTCCTTATGTATAAAATTCTGAGAGGGAAAATTATACAGAACTTATGATTGCCGGGTTAGAGCATTTCGTAAACCCTGCCTACCTTAGGATAAAAGGAAAGATCACTTACCAAAAGTAAGTACGTTATCCCAAATTCAAAGGTATAATTCATCAAGAGCAATCAATCCTGGGTTACGTACCCCCAACATCCTCATAATATAATACCTGATAGAAGGGAAAGCACAGTATCAATATTAGGAGCCCCCTCTCTCGAAACCTGTTAATATCACCAAAAACCAATCACCAATAAACTGACTGGGTTTCATAATTAAAATTCAAATATATATTCCTAAACACTCCGTATAGCATCACAGTCCTCAAAAGAAGAAAGTTGACCAGAGAACCACCGCATTAAATAACATAATGGACCTACGGCAAACTCTTATCATATTTAAATATCAATCTTCCCTCTCAATTCACTTGAAAGAACCAAAGAGAACGGTAGGGTAGAGAAGTAGTAAACTCTCACCTCCCGTATCAGGGCATGAGTCCTCTTCCGTAATCTCCAGGACCGCTAATGTGGCGTGTAACGTGGGCGCCATGTTTTTAGTTCTATTTTTCTGAACCGCGTATAATCAACATTGACAGCAGACTAACCCAATATTAAGATCCACTAAAGACGCCATATTTAAAAGTGCAATCCTTAAAGCGTTACCAATATAAAATTAACAATAGTTCATCAACATTACATCCAAGTCTACCCAAACAATTTTTTTTAAATATTAAATCATTAAATAAAATAACCCAAATTTAAACCATTATTGTTATAAAAAATCCTTTAGCGGAAGCTGGCAGGATCGAACTCTCTATTGAATCTAACTGACTGCGATGCACATAGGTGAACGTGATTGTAACCCTTAAAGGAACAGTTCACATAAGGACGTGATTAGCAAAATACAAATAAAGTTGAAGAAAGAGGAAGAAACAAAAAAGAAGAAAAGGAAAAAACCCACGGAAATAAAGAAAGGGGAAAGACCAGTAATAAACAGAAAATTAAGTCAACTATAGAGGGCAAGAAGGGCAACACCACTCGTAACTTACAAAATACAATAATATCAATGAATTTAACATATCTCATGGTAGAAACGCACATTTTTAAGGAATCAAAAGTTACAAAGGCAACATACTGTACTAAAACTCAAACAAAGTGCTAGTGACAAGCAGAATTCATCACATTGAAGGACAGAGACTTTGACAACTATGACAAATAATTACTAATTGAATACATTAAAAGGTCATACATTCTATAGTTATTTTCAGTAAATATAGATAGATTGTTATAAGGTATGACCTAAAGAATTCATGTAATTACAGCATATGTAAAGCAGTCAATAACCCAAAAAATATTGCAGCTCGGAATCAATATTAAGACCCCGTTCAACCGCATGTAATTTCAATATCCATTTTGCCTCACATTGCCGGACCCTAAGTTCCCTATTGCCACCTCGATTATCATAAAGGATATTTTCTATACCATGAAATGAAAAAGAAAGCTTATCTTTCTGACTGGGGCAACTGATGCATGGTTAACAAGTGGATATCTTAAGTCCAAGTTTTTTAGGGCTCTAAAATGTTCAGCCATTCTTTCTTTGAGACATCTAATCGTACTGCCCACGTATATTTTTAAGCATTTGCAGCGAATAACATACACAACAAACTTTGTAGAGCAATCAATATGTTGGAAAATCTTATACTTGATCGATCCATTATAATCAAAATCCTTAATTCCATGTTCTGCAAATTTACACATGCTGCAGTGGCCACATCTGAAAGAACCTACATTAACTTTATGTAGCCATGTGTAATCTGGATTTTTGGTTCTAGGATAACTAGGGCTAATCAAACTTCGAATTGTAGCACCTTTCTTGTATGCAATACTAGGTTTGTTACAAATGTAAGTGCAAATAGTTGGATCTGACGACAATAAGTGCCAATGTTTTATAAGAATGTTGTAAATCTTATGGGATCAAGGGTTGTAATTGGTCACTAATCTGACAACCTGTGTCTTGCTGTTGTCATGCTGTGGTTTAAGTTTCAGCGTGTCCTGCCTACACAACCTCAAAGATCTTTGTTTTGCTTTTAAGATGGTTTCTTTGTCATAGCCTCTGTCGATAAAACGATTTTCCATATCAACTACACAGTCAAGGAAATCTTTATCCCTGCTATTATTTCGCATAGCCCTATATAGTTCACCATAGGGAATTGCATTGACTTGCGACTTGGGATGGGAACTCATGGCATACAAAGTAGAATTACAAGAAGTTGTTTTTCTATATAATCTGCTGTTGATCTTGCCATCTGCCACAAATAGTTCTGTATCTAAAAACACTATACTTTCTTGACTGGATGACATAGTAAATGACATGTTGAATTGATTGGTGTTCATATAATCGAAAAAGTTTTGTAATTCATCATTACTACCTGACCAAATCATAAAACAATCGTCTATATACCTTCCGTAATAGACGATATATTCTTGCCATTTAGCACCATTAGGGCCCCAAAGGTGCGACATTTCAAACAGTCCCATAAAAAGGCAAGCCAGAGACGGCGCAAATTTTGAACCCATAGCTACGCCGCATCTTTGTTTGTACCAATCTTTCTTAAAGAGAAAAACATTGTGTTCCAATATTAGACGTGACATAAGAAGCAACATATTAGAATGTTCCAGTAATTCCACAGGTCTTTTATACAAGAAAAATTCAAGAGCTTGTAAACCTTGATCATGTCTGATATTTGTATACAAAGAGACCACGTCTAATGTCACCAGTGTCATATCCATATCCCAAGTCAGGTCCATTAAAACATTTAGTATATGTTTCGTGTCTTTGATATAGGAGGCCAAATTCACCACATATGGCTGTAAGAAAAGGTCAACAAATTCTGATATTTTTTCCAAAGGACCTCCCATACCAGAGACAATTGGTCTCCCTGGTGGTTTGGAGGCCTTTTTGTGAATTTTTGGAAGTGTATATAGTACTGGAAAGCGTGGTTTTACTATTTTCAGGTAAGCAAACTCATTGTCATTGAGTAATCCTCTAGTATTCTATTTTAAAAGTTCAGAGTTGACAATTCGTGTTATTTCAAAGATTGGATTGTTGATCAGTTTCATACAGAAATTCTCATTAGAAAGCTGGCTCAGAATTTCCGCCTCATACTCTGATTTGTCCATAATGACAATATTGCCACCTTTATCTGCTTCCCTTACTATGATGTCATCATTAGATCGTAAATTCTTTAGAGCAATCTGTTCGCCTTTGGTTAAGTTGTGTGGTTTAAGAATATTACTTGATTTGTTTCTCATTGTATTCTCAAATTTATCCAATTCACTCACAACAATTTTATGAAAGACTTCAATATTGTTGCCACTGGGAAGTTGTGGCATCCATTTAGATTTTATTTTTAAACCACTATCTACACTGCTGTCAGTACAATACTCTAGTTCTTTCAAAACATGATCCAAAGTAACTGGATCAAGATCATCCTCCGTTATTGATAGGAGTGGTACAGTGTCACAAATGTCTTGGATGGATTGATTACCCACACTCATTTGGTTATGCTCTTTAACTTTATTCAATGGTTCATTAGCAAAGAGTTTCTTCAATTTCAAATTCCGAACAAATCTAAACAAATCAATCTTTACATTGGCCATATCGCATTTAGGAGTAGGACAGAAACTCATCCCCTTACCTAGCACCGAAGCCATATCTTTTGACAAAACCAAATTAGACAGATTGATCACTTGTATACCTGTATTGGGCAACTGATTTACTGTTTGCCCTTGTTCCAGGAACGAGTGTGCATTCCTTCTCTCATTTTTGAATTTTCTACCTCCCCGGGTGCCCCTTTAGGTCTTAAACGGTCTTCTCTTGGTTTGGTAATAGGTTCTTGGTTGCCCATTCGGATTCTTTGGATCTCTCGTAAATAAGAATTACCAGGGATACCTCCTGTTGCCCCTTCATTTGTCTGATCATCACCCAAACTTGAAACTGTGCTGGAGGAGGCAAGACTATGGCCACTCAATAGTGAGGATCTACTCCCCACTCTCTGTAAATCTTGTTTCACCAGATTAACAAATTTTTTGGCAAAGGTGAACACTCTACCACTACTGTAGTCTTTCTCATCTCTTTTTAATTTATGGGCCTTTCTTTAATATCTTCCTCGTATTTTTCCAAAACCTCCTCCAGTATAACATAGTTCTTTTTGGTCACTTCTTTCATCTTCAAATCCTGAATTTCCTTTTCCTACTTGTCAACCTCCTCCACTGTTTTCAAAACTTTTCTCTCTGCATTTTCAATTAAGATATTCATCAAGCGCATAGAGTTGCCTATTAGTTCTTCCTCCCAAAGTAGGAGGAGATCTTCTTCTAAATCATCGTACGTTGGAAAAATTTGCGCACGTAAACCCCTAGGGATTCTCTCAAGTCTTTGATATTCCTTTAATGTGGCTCCATCCCACCATTTGGAGATCTCAGTTTTCCTTAATTTTTCAAGCCTAATGAACTTCGCTTTTAATCCTTCATTGGGTTTATTTCCTACGTTAACTGCCTTATTTATTGAAACGCCAGCATGCAAATTTTTAAACAAGTCCTCCGCTACCTTGCTTTTTTCACTTCGAGAACACATGATTAAAAATTTATTAAATACCTTAATGGTAACCCTCTCAACCCGCTGCAACCTCAAACTAAGTAATGTCTGAAAAAGAGGGTAGTGAGGTTTCTACTGCGCAGAGTCTTAAGGTACAATCTTAACAAACAAATCCTAAATTTGCATCAAACGGGAATGTGAACAGCCACCACCCCACGCTGTTGGTTGCAATTGCAAGCAATTGCTAGAAATCAGGACAAAAGTACATTCCCTGAGCAATAGTGAAACAAAATCAGTTTCACAACAGTGTTAGAAATAGAAGTACCAAAAATGTCCAATATCCATTCAAGATCTTTATTTTTCAATTTTCGTAGATGTTCACGGAGGACTTTGTTAAACCACAAGTTCCATTCTTGAGTCAAAAAACAGCCAACACGTGTTTCGTCTATGGATACAATATTCCAATAAGACTTCTTCAGGGCTGTAATGGATAATTATAAAATTCATTACCATCAGCCTCAAACCTTAAAATATATTAAACCTCCACCGAACTCAAAGGTTATAATAAGGAAACCGAGATAATGGTCAAAGAAGAACTTAAATTGTGATAAGGATTACCAACCACCAGAGAGCTAGAAAATAAAGACATAGCCTACACAATAGTGCCAGTCAGTCAACCACCACCAAGTATTAAAGTTAAGATTAATAAAAGAAAAGAAAAACAACACAGTAAAGTGTTTAAAACCGAAAAACCACCCAATTTAGCGCTATATCTAAAAAGCTACCAACCTTAGACAAATATCATAGTAGATTGTATCATTGATTCTTCAATTTCTTAAAACCGGTAATTATGTTCCTTATGTATAAAATTCTGAGAGGGAAAAATATACAGAACTTATGATTGCCGGGTTAGAGCATTTCGTAAACCCTGCCTACCTTAGGATAAAAGGAAAGATCACTTACCAAAAGTAAGTACGTTATCCCAAATTCAAAGGTATAATTCATCAAGAGCAATCAATCCTGGGTTATGTACCCCCAACATCCTCATAATATAATACCTGATAGAAGGGAAAGCACAGTATAAATATTAGGAGCCCCCTCTCTCGAAACCTGTTAATATCACCAAAAACCAATCACCAATAAACTGACTGGGTTTCATAATTAAAATTCAAATATATATTCCTAAACGCTATACGGAGTGTTTAGGAATATATATTTGCTCTTGATGAATTATACCTTTGAATTTGGGATAACGTACTTACTTTTGGTAAGTGATCTTTCCTTTTATCCTAAGGTAGGCAGGGTTTACGAAATGTTCTAACCTGACTGATTTGCATAAGGCTGGGTACAAACTGAGGTGGCATGGTGGGCAAAAATGATGGATTGGGCTGTGGCCCTGAGCAATTGCCGGTGGCTGAGATTAATTCAAGCATTCCATTTATCACCTTGCTGTTTTTGCATTTGGTGCCCTAAGTGCGCCGGGTATGCGCAGATGTAGGTTTATTATGAAATATTTTGTTTAAAGGCTATGATCTTAAGCAGGCATAGGTTAGAAGGAGAAGTGGTGGAGAGATCTGCTTGGATGGACTTTGTTCATATCATCCCAAATCTGATATTCCTTTTGAGATGCCAAGAAGTGGCCATAGTATGCAGCTAGCTGGGACCTGCAGTGATGGATGCAATTGGAGTCCTCCATTGGACAGCAGTATGTGGCAAATTTCTTCAGTTATTCAACACATGTTCAGATGGTAATGAGTGGTTTATTCCTGTGGGTTAGTAGACTACTGGGTGATGGATATGACCCTTGGCAGTTTTATCATTTGTGAGTTTAAGAGTCAAGCAATAAAGGGAATCACCAGGCAGCCTGGATGAACTGCAATCACCTGTCTGACTGCTGAGCGTTATGATATTAGTTTTAGTGTGGATTATATATTGTATTATATATCACTTACTACCCCTGATGAGGCATTGTTGTTCTTTACATTGGACAGCATGATGGACTGAAGTGAGAAATTTAGATGGGGAAACTGTTCTTTTTGCTTAGTAGTTGTGGTGTCTGGTCAGGCAGGAGCAATTTGGAAGTGTGCAGTGCATTCCAAGCCTGCCGGAGATAGGTTTCAGTACAGGGAGTGCTCCTCTACTAATATGTTAGGTGTGCTGCTATAATGATAATCCATAATAATCCCACTGGGACATGCCTGGGTCCATCCCTTAATAACCAGTTTATGTTCTTAGGTAAACTGCACAGTACCAGTGGAGAAACAAATCAGCATGGAAAGGCATAGAAGATTATAACTGGGAAAAAGTGGTGAAACTGATGAAGGAGGGAGAGGTGGCATGCTCTTTGTTGAGCTAGATCAAGAATTCTGTGCCACCACTTCATACACCATTTTCATTTGTTTAAGAAACTAACAAAATGAAAGCCTTCAGGAAATCCTTCATGCAATCATAAATTCAAAAGGAGCATCAAGTGAGATATTCACTTAAAGGTGGCAGAAATCCAAGGTGTGTGTTATTTGATCATAAGGAGGAAATCTTCAGATTGTCTTCTCCCATCATCAACTCTATCTTCCAGGGAAAGAATACCACTCTGCACACCAGAATCTTGGTACTTGCCACAAGTACCTTAAAATATGCAACTCTACTAACTTTGTCAGATATTTAGCAATTTTTCTTTAATATACACCATCTCAAAAGCTCTTTTTACAAGGATCATTTCTGTGGCTATTTTAAGCTAGAAGATATTTTCCTAGCCATATGTTCAAGTAGCTTGGCACCATATTTAACAAAATTTAAAAGTTGCAATTTATCCATGCTGTTCAAAATAACAACCGGATGCTTTTGCAGACCAATCACAAATTGGCAAACACTATTGCAGCATTACTTACTAGAAACCTTCCTTTCACAAAAGTCCAGCTCTTGGCTGGGATGACATCAATGACAATGGAAAGCCAGGATACCCGTCATCTCCCAGTCCCTCATTCACCCACACAAACAGCAGGTGGGGGAGAAGTAGGCACTAAACAACAGCAGAACAGGTCCCTGCAGTTGAAGGGGTGAGAGCAGGAATGGGGGAAACACAAAGACATCTGCCATTGACAGGAACTTCGAACCCCCACCCCCCATCTCAACAGTTTCTCCACACCAACAGACGCCACCCCCGACCATTCACTCACCGCATGGGAACAGCTCACCACCCAGAACACAACAGCCATCATGAACTCAATCCACTTGGGAGCAGCCACGGACCCCTGCCTTCACCGCCTCTTCAACCTCGGAAGCAAGGAAGACCGTTGCCAACTCACCACCATTCTCAACGCATCCATCTCGATAGACACCTTCCCTGACGTATGGAAACACACAGAAGTCAGACCTCTCCTAAAGAAACCTTCACCAACCCAGCAAACTTAAGAACTACTGCCTCATCTTGCTGCTCCCATTCCCCGCCAAGGTTCTCGAGAAGGCCATCAACCGTCAGCTCACTGAACACCTGGAGAGGAACAACCTGCACAACTCCTCTCAATCTGGTTTCTGCACCAACCACAGCACCGAGCTTGCCTTATCACCAACGACATCCGTACCCTCCTAGATGGGGAGAATCAGTGGCTCTGATCCTCCTCGACCTCTCAGAGGGTTTCAACACCGTATCCCACCACACACTCATCAATAGACTTCACCACATCGGGATACAGGGTGATGCCCTCAGATGGATTGCATTCTTCCTCACACGATGAACCCAGAGAACCCACCTGTCACCCTTCGCCTCGGAACCAACGAGCATAATCTGCGACATACCTCAAGGTTCATCCCTCAGCCCCACCCTCATCAAAACATGCATGACGCCCCTGGATGACATCTTCAGAACCCACAACCTCAACATCATATCATATGCCAACGATACCCAGCTCATCCTCTTGCTCTTAGCAGACCCCTCCACCACGAGGGCCAACTTCCACAAAACATGACAAACATTGTCGACTGGATGAAGACCAACTGTCTGAAGGTCAACACTGACAAGACTGAAGTGCTGAACTTCGGGAACAATGCCTCCCCGTGGAGCAACACCTGGCGGCCTACAAGCACTTGGACCTTTTCCCAAACCAGCAGACTCTGCCCACAACCTCTGCATCATCCTGGATAGCAAACTCACTATGAAACGACAGACCAACACAGTCTCAGTCACCTGCTTCCACACTCGCCGCATGCTCCCAAGCATCTTCAAATGACTCCCCATCAGCACCAGGAAAACTGTCACACAAGCCCTAGTCATTAGCCGGCTGAACAACAGCAACGCATTGTACACGGAACCACCTCCCAATTCACAAAGAGACCCCAGATGATACAGAAATCATAACCTGCCCAAATGGACCCACATCACCCCCACCTCAGAAAACCTCTACTGGCTCCCCGTCCAGAAAAGATGCTAGTTCAAGATAGACACACACCTACAAAGCCTTCCACGACCAATGCCCAGCATACATCAACCTCTGCCTGAACTTCCACCAACCCTCCAGAGATATTAGCTCCGCCTCCTTCACCCTCGCATAAACACCACGCATCTGCCGAACCTTCAGTGGAGGCCATTCCTTCTCCTACCTTTTTACCAAGTACTGTAATGGCCTGCCCCTCCACCTCCAGTCAGCACCCTCTGTGGCGGAATTCAGGAAGAGACTCAAGACCTGGCTTTTCGACTGAGCCCAGCAACATAGTGCCTGAATACCCTTGCGGGTGAATAGCCGCACTCTACAAATACATGTTGATTTCTATGAGGACCTTTGATAAGGACAGGAAGCTAGCTTAGGGAGGATGATCTAGAGCTCTTGATTGTGCGTTCTGCCCACTGAAGCCACAGAATCGGTATAGCCCAAAGGCTATATTGATGACCCTCAGATCTTCCTACAGGTAAGTGGAGGTCTATGGGTTTCAGACACTCAGCTTAGACACTTTACACTAACATTTGAATTCAATCCTCTCAAGAAAGGATTTTGGTGTTATAGGTCTGTAATTTTGTCTACACTCTGTCTGGGATCGCATACAGCCAGTGTCACAAATGAGTGTTTAATTTATCATTTTCCCAGATTATGGGCTCTTCTGAAACTTTCTTGCAAAGCTTAGACTAGCGGGCATCCGACATGCTGCTTCTGTTCCCAACTCACCTTTGTTTTCCCCCGTCTTCCTATCCAGCAAGCTAGAAGCCTACAATTAGACTATTAATAATGGTGCAATTTTGGGAAAGCTATTTCTAGTCACAAGGCTCTCCCCACATGCCTTTCCCTAATCACTCATGTATTCTCCCACCCAGTACTTTGAGGGGACTGTATTAAGCACTCTATATGCAATCAACATCAACAAAGCCTCCTCTATTCCTTTGAATCATCAAGGCTTCCCTTCCAAGCTGTCTCCAGAGTGGCTGGTGGAGGTCAGATAATGACAGTTTACGAAAATGTTGGTTTCCAGTGGAAAAGCATATCAGGTTTGAGGTCATTGTATGCTACATTGCTTTTAAAACAGCCAATTGCCCTACCTTTTACAAACAAAAATAGGTTTATTGTTCTACTAGAGCACTATACCCCTTGTTTCCCAATCTGATAGAGACTGCTTTATTTCACTCTTTTCGGATCATTGGTCAGTTCAGTTTATGACCATAGATAATCTACTCAACTTTCATAATAACTTAGAAAATGTGAGTATTTTCTGTGTAGTTCAACAGTGGATACAACTACCTATGCATCAGCTACCTTATTTAGTGTCAGCTCAGTGACCATTGAATGAAAACTGTGACTAATACACTCAGTGAAACTAGTGCGTCAGGGTGTATTTTAATTATCGAAGGCCTTATCTGCCAAAAAGGTGTAGGGAATCTGAAAACTTGGTGTTCACCTGCTGCCTGCTTGAGCCACATAAAGCATACTATGATTACTAATGGCCTCGAGACCCTCACGGGGAAAGCAGCTGTGCTCTACATATCGTGATTGACTGATTGGTTGAACTGCTATCCCAGTCTTCCTGTGGTTTGTTGTATAGATTTCAACGTTTAGCATGCATTGACAGATTTGTGAAGTCTTAGTGTGAAGACTCCATTCTAATTAACTGTGTTTGCTTGTCATCGCAGAATTTTACCTTGTTAAAATGGATTATTTTTTAGTTCTCATACCAGTTTGCTAAGATCACATCAGAAACTCTGATACCTAGCACAATTCCATAAAGACAGGATTTTACCACTATAATATAATATGCTTGCTTCAGGATTGGGGCGGGCCTGGGTGAAAGTTTTTTTCCCATTTTTATATAGCCCAACTCTCCTCAGGTTAGGTGACAGTGCGATTTATAGAAGGAGAAATCTGTACCTCCTTAAAAAACAAAGAGAAAAACATAAGACAAATGTGCAATTTCCCCCTCACCAGCCAAGATTCTAGGAGGTAGTTCTCTTTGAAAGAGTCACCTAAAATTCCCATGATCCTCACAAGAGAATGATGAGGTTTACCTGTCCTTGAAGTTGCTGCACAGCTCTTAACAAGTTAGATGATCGTGGCACAAAAGAAGCATGTTAGGGGTCGCACCAGTATTTTAACCCTTTGATGTCACAAAGCTTGGATTTTCTAAAGTAATGTTCACTGGGAATATTTTATATTCACACCTTATTTAAGAAATACCTCATACCATCTAATCTATTCTCATGCACTCAGCGTACAATTCAAGGGGTCACTGCTAAACCCAGCGTTTGCAACGTATTGGCACAAAAAACTACAGTTTATAAATTTATGATTACAGTTTATTAGAGAAATTAATACAGGGTTAAAAACATTTTATCCACAAATCACACAAGAAAAACCCATTACATCAGTGCAATTCCTAACACAATTAATCACAATAAAAAAGCACACAACACGAGAGTTAAAACAGACAGTAATCTTTGTCATAAATCGCCATAACATTAATTATACAAAGGAACCCTGGTGTCTTATAGTTCATCAACATCTAGTGTAACATTCGTTTGAATGGATTTATGGTAACAAACAAAGCTTTGATGACCGTTTACTAGAGTTGGGGATGTGATCAGATGCAAAGGGCACAAATATACAAATAGATTTCTCCCCTCTGCCTTGCACTATTAACTGTTCAGGATACGGTCATTTATGTCCATGATGTATGCCTTACAAGGATTTGAATACAATTTTATCAGTAGAAAGAAGGCTAATGCAATAGGGGGAGAAGTTAGGGCCATTGTCTATAACAGGCTTCACAAATTAGTAGCTTGTAAGGTACTGGCAGCTCTCCAGCTGCCTGTAAGTAGCTCTCCAGTGTGCACCCCAGTCTAATAGATTGGAACCTCTTGCTTGGTTGAATTAATATATGTGTGTCAAAACTGTATATTCAAGATTTGTGTGTTTCCAGAAATCATAAGTTGATGCCGCAGAGAAATTGCTGAATTTCCAAACTATATTATATAAATCATGTGGGGCTATTTATTACTAATTGTAAGAAATTGTATTATTATTTGGGGCGGGTTTAACCTAGGGCAATGTGTAATGTACTTATGCAGTACCAAAACAGTCAAAACACCAAGCTATAAAAATCCCCAAAAGAATTAGAAAAATTGAGTAAACTTCAATAAACAAAATGCGACCAAAATGGCAAAATATAATAAGGGGAACCAGCGCTATAAATTTTTTTAGTAGAAATAGTGCCAAAATGGGAAAAACGCCACTGATAGGCTATGGTCATGGGAGACCGGGGTTTAGGAGCAATTTCAGGCTGACCGTCAAGGAGTGTGGGTTGGATACAATAACCAGTTCCGTCCCGGTCAAAGATTTTACCTTCTGACCTAGGGTCTGATTTAGATCTCAGTAGACGGGTACTCCATCACAAAACTGACAGCTATCCTGTCTACCTTAAATGGAAGCGCATTATATCCCAATGCACTTATATCTGTCACGCTTGTGACACTTGGCAGACAGGTTGCCAAACTCTAAATCAGACCCTTCGTCTTTCAAGTCCCAACTTTTCAGGGTTTCTGGGGCAGTTCTTTTGGGTCACTTCTAAGGCTCCCAGGAGGGGAAGCACTTAGGGGCCAGAACTCACTCCAGTAGAGGCCACCAGCAAGGTCCAGTTGCTACTGCTCAACTGAGCACTTCGGGCCTCTTGTAGCTTGTTGTCTCCATGTAACTACCCCAGAGGTTAGCCAACTGACATTTGGAGTCCACTTATTTGTCCTGGGTACGAGAGCAGGCCCAGTCCTTCAGGGCTCCTCTTAGATCATAGGCAGCAGGTCCATCCCTCTTCTGATCTTCCGCAGGTCCAGAAAATATTCTGAAGTGGGTACCTGGGGTGCCATATTTATGCCTGCCACCAGCTAGTGAGTGGGGTGACTCCTGGGCCCGCCTTAACCAATGGGGTGAAATTTCCCTGGGCCAATTCTACCCATTTTGTTAGAAGTTCCTGTTTGCCTATGGCAAACAGTCCCAAAATTGCAAAGCATTTTCAAGATGGGGACACTAAACTTATGATCTGAGGGCAGGAGTGTGTGTGTGGTAGTGAAACGGTGAGATCACCTGTGTCCTCCCACAACTATCATCAAACTCCAGTTTGAAGAAAGTACAGTACCCACAACAAACCAAGACAAAAGTCCTGTAGGGCCTTCAATAATCAGACAGATGTTCCATAAGAATTGTCTTGGCACCCTGTTCATTCCCTTTTAAGTGTGCCCTTAAGTGTTACATGTGGCTCAGCAGGTATGCCAAACAGTGTGTTGTCATTGGATGTCCACATAGCCCATTATGAATATTCTGTGGAGTTTAGAGGAGTCATCTATGCCAATTCAGGTCAGAGTATTGTTTCCTCCTAGGAGGCACTTCAAACCTCTTCAAGCAAAGTATAGGCTAAAGTCTGGCACAGGCTTGTACTAATTTGCCTTATCACAGCTGAGGTAGGTAAAACGTAACTTTCTAAAAAGTATTTTTTCCTTTATATTTATTGAAAAATCTGACTTTGCCATTAATTGGATGTTTAATAACTATTAAATAGTGGTTTAATTATATTTCTAGCTGCTCCCATTCCTGATATACAATATTAACATTTTAATCTGTACTCTGGTTTTCTACATAGGAAAGCTTGGCCTGCCCCAGTGAAAAAAATTGCTTTTAGGGCTTGTGACTGTTGGAACCTGGTAACATTAATTTTCTACGTGTCCCTCTTTTTAATGCCAAACGCCCTACCTTGTGGGCTACAAGCCAAATGTAGGGGTGACTTACTAATGTATAAAAAATGAATGTTTGTACCTGTCAAAAAGTGTTTCTAACATGTCGCACTGCTGGTTTTACATTACAGCAGTCAGGCTACACAGGCTAGGCCGAAGCCATGCTTGTAGTGGCACTATAGTGGGTGGCACAATTGGTGCTGAAGTCCACATGTGGCATTTAAATTCCAGGTCCTGGGAGAACTTTCTACAGTGTATACAGGGGACACTCAGACAAGTTAAATGTGCCGATTAGGAATAAACGAATGTTTATAGGGGGAGTGCAGACACTCTACTCCTGTTTAGCATGTGTAAAGTACACAGATTTCTAAAGCCAGTAAACATATAGGGCTCAGTAAAATGTGAAAAGTCGAAGGCGACTACACAGAAAAGGCAGATTTCGAACACTAATATTATTACTTTACTGCCAATGGCATTGCAGCTTTGGCTGTTACGTATTACCCATGTAAAGGCACTGGAAATTGAGAAAGCCATTTTAGGTCGAAACCTACCAGACAGCACAGCTGTCTGATTTGCTATAGACATCTTGGGGACATTCAAAAGGCTGGCATAGGAATGCATTCTGTTTGTTGCTTACCATTGGCTTTGTGGTTTGTAACTCATATTTTCTGGCTTTCTATTTGCTGGCTTCATTTGCTTTAGGCTGTCCTGCCTGAGTTTGTCCCTTACGTTGCTCAAACCTTGTTCATTGTATTCTTCCATGAATTTGCTTTCGGTAAACAGGCAATTCAAACTTGTTCTTATCTTGTCACATTTGCTGTGCATTTAAACACAGAGGTCAAATGTCAAGCTGTCTTCTCAGGGAGCTTGGTGTTGACTTTTCATTCTCTGACTTCAAAGTGAGAGAATTTATGTGACAATCCTGCTGAGTACCCGGATAAGAGAAGAGTGTGTAGGATGTTTTTTCTCTAGCATACAACAACAACAAAAAAGAACTGTGCTGATGTTTCAGAATTAGTACAAATGAAGCACAATCATAATTATGAAGTGTGGTGGAAACAATTATTTGAATAGGATCAGAACACATCAATACACTAGCTGATGACACTTGCACACATTATTGTTTGTGTGCACTAAAACCGTATTTCGGTGCAAATGTAATGGTCATTTCAATTGAAAATGTGCTGTCTGTAACAGCAGTGTGCTACCACACCATTCATACTTCACACTACACCACTTCACACTATGCCACTCCACTCTAAGACACTCAACTCCACACCACTTACCCCACTCCCCTCCAATGTACCCCAATCTACCCCAGTCCCCTTCGCTGCAATCTACCTCACTCCACTGCAATCTACCCCATACCCATTTCAATCTACCCCACTCCAACTCAAGCTATCATACTCCACTCCAATCTACTCCACTCTATTCTACTTCAGGCCATTCCACTCTATCCTAATCTACCGCCACTCCACTTCAATCTACTCCATTGAATCTAACACAATCAACCCTGCCCCACTCCACCCCTGGACTCTACTCAAATCTACCCCACGCCACTCAAATCTACCCCACTCCACTACACATTCCACTGCAATCTATCTGTTCTCCACTCTAATCTAACCCAATCCAGCCTATCCAACTCCACCACAATCTGCCCATCTCCAGTCTACCACACTCCAATCCACCCAATCTACATCACTCCATTCTAATCTACCCCGCTCCACTCTACCCATATCTACCACACTCCATGTCACTCCAATCTCCCACAGTCCCTTCCACTCAAATCTACCCCACTTCTCCCTAATCTACCCCACTTATTCCAATCTATTCCTCTTGACTCCCATCTACCTCACTCCACTCTACTCAGCTTCACTCCAATCTTCCCTAATCCAATGCAGTCCACTCTTCCACAATCTACTCCACTCCACTCAACCCCGATCTACCTCACTTCACCCCAATCTACCCCACTTCAACCCACCCTAATCTACCCCAATACCCCATTCCAATCTACCCCACTCTCCCAATCTATCCCACTTCATTCTACCCTACTATAATCCACTCAATCTACCCCACTCCACCTGATCTACCTCACTCCTATCTATATCACTCCAATCTAACCCACTCCTCTCCAGTCTACCCCATTTCACTCCAATCTACCCTACTATAATCAACACAATCTATCCTACTCTAATCTACCCCACTCCATGCCAATCTACTCCTCTCCACTCCTATCAACCCCACTCCACTCCGATTTACCCCACTCCACTCCTACCTACCTTAATCCACTGCACTCCACTCTGCCTCAATCTACCCCAATCCACTCTACCCCGTTCTACCCCACTACAATCTACCCCACCCCAATTCAATCTACCCCACCCCTCTACTCCAATCTACCCCACGCCAATCTACTCCACTCCAAACTACCCCACCTGATCCCAATCTACCCCACACCACTCTAATGTACCCCACTCCCTCAATCTACCCAAATCCATTTCACCCCAATCTACCCCACTCCAAACTACCCTATTATCCACCCAATCTACCCCACTTTATTCCAATCTACCCCACTCTTCCCCAATCTACCCTACTCCACTCAAATCTACCCCACTCCATACTATCATGATCTACCCTCCTCCTATATACTCTACTCCAATCTACCCCACTCCACCCCAATCTACCCCACTCCAATCTACCATTCTAATCTACCCAACTCTCCCACTGCAATCTACTCCACCCCACTCCCATTTACTACAATCCACCCACTCCATTCTACCCCCACTCTACTCTACACCAATCTACCCCACTCCACACTACCCTAATGTACCCCATTCCACTGTACCCCAATCTACCCAGACTCACTCCACAACTCTACCTTTTAACTATGCTGAACAGCAGCCTCACTGGTGTACTTAATGGCTAAAACACATTGCTAAAGCCAGTAGCTCTTGAATAGGCGAGACCTATTAATACTGGCAACCCTGCCTTTAGCATGGAGGTGATCACTACTAGTAATCTTGCATTTGGTGGCCAGGTGTGCAACACCCATTGGGGGGCTTCAGCTCCCTCCCCCGTCAGCTGCCATAAGCTGGGCTGCCCGTGCTGGAGTTGGTGCCTGCCAGCCTGACCTTCAAGACCAACCGTCCCTAAATTTCACGGACTGTTCCTGATTTGAATCTCACGTCACTTGTCCGTGAAGAACCCTTTTACGGACGCCTTTTGTCTGTAATTTTGGGCATTTCTGAGAAGCCTCAACTCCCTGATAGGGCCGCCTCGCACTCTTCCTCTGAGCACAAGAGCAGCCCCACCCGCACATTGCTATTCTGTATGCTGGCTGATTGTCACATACAGAATGACAATGGCCCAATCTGGGCTGGTAATGCATGTGGTGGGCCTCCTCCTGCCTCGGTCTAGGGCAGGCCATTCTGTTTTAACAGTACATAAAGAAAAATGTTGCACCTCACGAAATTAAAGAAATGTACAGAATCCATTTAATGTAAAGAAGCCAGCAAAAGAAGTTAAAAAAGAAGGGGTTATGGGTCTTTCACCGTCTCATAATTTTAGAGCTGAAGCATTTTCAATATTATATACAGCGAAGTCATAGGTGCTGCTTTTTTATTTTATGCAACTAACAACCATTGACAAAGCCAATAGTCCTGGCTCGATGTAGGTGTGATGTATTATATCTGGATGCAATAACAAGTAGCAGAATACCATTCAGGCAGCACGCTATGCTAAGCACAGATTGTTATCTACCCTGTTTTAAGCCATGCCCTTAAATACATCGGACACACCCTTTGGTGAGAAACCCACGTTTTTTCAACCCATTTAAAGCCCTGGAAACAACACCATGGCACATTCACCTTAGGTCCCGGCACTGGGCTTCATGCATGACTCATGACTTCCAAGTTTTCAGATTGCACATGTGCAGGGGCATAGTGTATTCTCCCACCATTGCTTTGGAAACAACAGCAAAGGTGAAGATCTTGATGTGGCTCTTCTGTCTGCAACTCTGCAGACAAAGACTCGGCTCATAATTAATATGAAAAGTGGGTCAATAAGTAAGTGAAGGAATGGGTAAATGGCTGGATGGATTAGTGAAAGGATGAATGGATGGATGGATGAGTGAGTGGAAGGATGCATGAGAGAAAGGATAAATAAATAGATGTATGGGTGGAATGGTGGATAAAGGGTGGATGGATGGGCAAAAGGGTGGATGAATGGGTAAAAGGGTGGTTGGATGAGTGAAAGGATGGATAGATGAGTAAAAGCGTGGATGATGGGCAAGTGAATGGGCGGATGGATGAGTGAAATGATGGATGGATTGATAAGTGAAAAGGTGAATGTATGGATGGATGAGTGAGTGATTGGATGCAAGGATGAGTAAGTGAAAGGGAGGGTAGATGGGCAAAAGGATGGATTGATGAGTGAAAGGGTAGATGGATGATAGAAAGGATGGATACATTGTTGGGTAGATGGATGGGTGAAAGGATGGGTAAGTGAAAGGGGTATGGAGAAAGAAAGGAAGGATGAATGGATGACTGACAGGATGGCTGGGCAAATGGGTGTATAGATGAGTGAAAAGAAGGATGTTAAGATAGATGAGTGAAAGAATGCATAGCTGAGTGAAAGGAAGGATGAAGAGCAGGAAGAAAGAATGATGGATGAGGGAAATGGTGAATGGATGGACAAATGGACAGATGAGTGACTGGGTGAATGGAAGAGTAAGTGAAAGGATCGCTGGATGGGCGAGAGGGTGAATGGCTGGATGGATGGATGAATGAGTGAAAGGGTGGATGGAGGGATCGATGAGTGAAATAATGGATGGAAGGATAGATTATGGACAGGTTTGGAAATGATTGAATTGGTTTGGCTATGGATGGGCACACAGATGAAAGGACAGAATGAATGGTGAAAGACTGAATAATGGATGAACAAATGAATGGGTGCCACAAACCTGGGTGACTCAGACCGAAACATGACGTCAGGCAGCAAGTGCAGAACTCGGACTTGAAATGCTCCTTCTGCCTGCCAAAAAGCAGAAACAAATTCTTTGTACGACGCCGTGGTACCTCAAGAGAGGTTCCACTGTTGTGCCACTGAGCAGCGCGGCTCTCAAGCCACCGGGAAGCACCACGAGCAGCTCGCACCTGCCCCGAAGCAATGAGAGATGCATGAGGGCACAGCTCTGTGCAGCCCTTCTGTGGGGAAAGGCGGGCAAGACAACATAACCTGCACTTGCAGACAACAGCACCGACGTGACTCGAGTCACTTCCACCACAAATGTTTTTTTCTTTTCAAATGTTGCACCCCTAAGAATATTGCACTCGTGGCAACCATCCCTGTGGCCCCATCCACTCTACGCCACTGCCTACCAGTAAGGATGACATCTGACTCTTAAACCTTGTAGCCCCCAATGTCTTAAGTAACATTTCCTATACATTTACATTACCATTTATGAGTCATTGTCTCTATACAATGTGTGTGTGACGTAACGCACTTCGACACTCTGACATACATACTTTGAGTAAGTAGCTCTCACTTCAATTTAGATGCCCAGCAAAGCCGCCTTGCATGGCTTTGAGTGACCTCATAAATCAAGCCTTACTCTGAGCCCCGGAGGCAATCAAAGGGGATTGTAGTGGGTTTTCCCATGCTACATCAATGGAATTTGACGCTGCCCCAGATTTACAAAATCATGTAAACCGGGGGAAGCGCTAAATCCGGAGGCTTCACAAGATGACGTGTATCAAGGAGAAATATGTTCATTTCTCCTCATTGTTTCCTCTTTGTATGTGTGCTGCATTCTGCAGGACACACAGAAAAAGGAAAACACCTATTACGATGTTTTTTTGCAGGAAGGTGCTTCTTCTTGCCCAAAAACAATCCTGCATGCAATGGGGGCCTGCGTTGGCACTAGACTGCAGAAACAGCACCAGCGCAGGGTGAAAGGCCAGGAATACCCCATATTGCAAAAATATGATGCATTCCTGCCCTTTCACTTTGGCATAGGGCAGCAAGGTGTCTTGTTGTACTGCCCTATGCCAAAATCCCATAAATAAGCCACTAAGAGGCAAGACAGTTGTCATGTGCACCCTAAATGTGGCCTAGATTCTTATTATACATGTAGAAGGATTATAGACTATTAAATCTTAAGTCTATTTTATACAGTGCTCACGTATTTCAAGGTACTGCCACTGCCATGTGCAATAATAAAAGGAGGCATTGTGAAATTAAATATTGCCTAGGATCACACTATTTAGTCAAGCAAGGAAGCCGGGATTGAACTCAGTTTTTCTGGTTTCTCACTGTGAATTTCAAACACTGGATGGCTATTACTTTCTCCTGTTTTACATCACAGGTCAATGCTTTGTTTTTAATTCTTGCTGCATGAGGTTAGAGTGTGAGTGGCAGGGAAAAGCCTCAAGCAAACTTGCCTCTTTTTGGTCCTAAGGGTCTAAGAGGACCTCAAGGTGAGCCAGAGCATGGCATCTGTCTCGAGCCTGGCTTGAACCTTCAGTCACTCAACCAGACATGGATTTGAATTTGAATTCCAACACAGGCATCCTACCTTTTCATCCTTCTGGGATCGATAAAATAGCTAACCCAATCCTTCAAAACTATAAAATATCCTGTAGTCTGTGTACTGTAGAACACAAATTTATATATTTAACTTAAACAGTTTTCAAACAATGTGTTGTATACTAGAACCCCTATAAAAGTCTCAAAAGTACAGAAGGGCATCAGTTATGTTACTTTTGTTAAAATCACAGCTCTTTCAGATATCTTAATTATATGGTGTGCTGTGGAGTAAGGGTTAGTCATTCAGAATTAGGTACAGCTTTAATAGCACCATCAATTATGCTTTTCAAAAATGTTTGATATACATGTTTTTAAGTGTTATAGTTTGTAGTGCTCATCTTTGTACCAAGCTTAAAACTTTGTGTTATATAAACTTAAGTGGTTAAAGCCACCAATTAAGTTTGGCCTAGTTAATTTCAAAATGTATGGTAGCTCTTGGTACAGCACATATCCACATTGCAAGCCCCACAACCACAACATTTTTCCCAGGTACATTTCAACAGGTTTCCCTTGCCAAAATGTACCTGGGAAAACTTTTGCTGGGGCATAAGTGCCTTTAAAATAACAGAGCATGCAGGTTTTGGTGCAGAGAACACTAAAATCTGTATCTTATGTCCCATTTTCAGACAAAACGCACAATTGATGCTATTTATGACACTGGACAAATTTAGACCCCCTCTTAGTATCTAGCTTTACATGTGTAATAGATATCACAATCTCCTCCAAGACATTTGTAATCAGGGCCTAAGTAGAATTAAGTAGTTCACAGTACAAAATTGTGCAGTCCTATTTGCATAATTTTCAATGTGTTTTGGGAAAAAGATATATGCATGCAATATTGTTTGATACACTTAAGCTTGGAATGGAGCCAAGAGGAGTGAGAGATGCAAATACCTACCACCAGTACATAGGTGACTGACTGACTCAACGTTGTAGTTTTGCTAGGATTTGCTAGGATTTGTGACTGCTTTGCAGTAGGGGTGTCACCTTTTAAGGAATAGCCAGGATTTTTACTGCAACCCTGAATCGGAGGTAGTTTTTGATGTTTCTTATCTTTGCATGGAGTGTGTTTTTAAATGTTGCTTTCTGGACAGAGAAGGAAATTCTATCAGTGTGTAGCTTCCTGAAGTAAATGAATGAGGGCTGAGATGCAAGTTTTGAGGCCATAGTTCTAGTCTGTGTGTATCAGTGAAGCTTTGTTTAGATTCCCCTGTTGGTAATGAAAAGTGATTTGAAAGAGGAACATCTGATCAAGTATTTTGAGAGCAGGAGATACTAGGGCAGGCCAAGAAGAGCCCCTTGGAAGCAGGAGCTGCCCACCTTCTACATAGGGCCTCAAGGCAGACCTCTCATGATCCTCACTATAATAGTTACATTTAGCTGAGGAGACAGCAGGAGGGAATGTGGAAGGAGATAACTTCTTTGAGGACAGAGACCAGCATGGTTGTCTTGTCTTCTGCAATAATTCATAGGTCAGAAGGTTATGTTAGCAGGAGGGGCAGTGCTTAAAATGAATAATACTTCGTGAAGGTATTTCCTGTCTCTGCAGTAATTGCTTAATGCTCAGATGAGCCAATATGTTAATTTAAATGAGGTTGGGATTTAGTTTGCAGGGCCTAGAGATTGTGCTTAATTTCCTGCCGGCTACAAAAGCAGAGACTAGTTTGTCTGCAGGCCAGTCTTTTTCTCACACTAGGATTACTCCAAAATGTTATGCAATTGTTCTAATTTAGCAGCATCATTCTTATTAGACAACAGACTCATGCATCTAAAGTTCTTTCTGGGATTACTTCGTCATACAGCTACTAAGCTTCCACCACAAGTAGTCTTATTTCATACGTCATTTGCTACACACAAGAATTCAATAGAAATTTGTAAACATTTTTATCAGTAAATACATTTTCATTCTTCAAGCACTGTTGCAAATTATTTTCACAAATATTATTGTTATTTAATAATCCGCTCCCATTTGTGTTCAGAGGTACATTGCAGGTTTGAATGTCAGTCCTGAGCTGCCATGGCATTTATTCACTAAAATGGCAGCAATAGCTGTAGTAGCATCAAAGGTCGATCCCTTTGCCCATGCTAAGCTCCACAACAGCTACTTTTTTCTGCCCATTGGCTTGGTAGATGGACTGGAATTTAAAAAATACATAAGACTTTTAAAGCTCTATTTTCTTTCTGATCCCTTCACTTAGACAAGGGGCACTGAGTGCAGTGCGATGAGTGCCAAATGGAAAACTAGGTCAATATCTCTTACCCTTGGTAATCCCAGATTGACACCCATCTGTGATGTGGGGGTATCATCTATAATCAAACTTGTGTGCTCAATTTCTATCCTTAATGTATGTTATTAGAGCAAATCTTATCAAACATGGGTTGTGTTTCTTGCTAAACCACTAGCTTAATGACTAGCCAAGCATTTCAAATTCAAAAATATTTGGTGGGAGTTGTTACCAAATAATATATATTCAACATTCTTTGTGCTGTAGAGCTAGGAAGGATATGTCGCAGCTTCCCCCAAAGAGCTACAAAGCTGTTTACTATACTAACATCATATTCAGAAAATAACATATAAGTATTGTGTGCAGGTAAATGAAGCATGAACAGAGCAGTAACTAAATAAATGTGCTTAAACTGCATTATTTGCTTTCAATTTTCAACACCTTCCTTTGGTAGAAGGATGGTGAAATATATATATTTTTTTAAAATTTCAAGACCAGTTAGGTGGACACGACTGTCCCAGAGTGTTTGGAGTGTATGATTTGCCAGAAATTGTGATGTAAAATAGAATCTGGTGTTTCACATGGCACCAGGTTTACTGGCCTAATGTGTATGAAAATAGAACATTTAACATTCACTGTGCTAAAATTCCTTGAGAGACCAAAAATCATGTTATGCCGAGAATAATGTTACTGACCCTGTGAGCTTTAAAATGCACTATTTGGCACATGTAGGCTCAAAGAATGACTCAGTGTTTCACGCACTACATCGGAAAAGCGAAGGGAGCCCCCCACAAGTAATTTTGATTCGGCTCTTATGATGTCTGTGAGAAGTTGGCCTGGTATATGCTGTCCACTAGTTATAGTGGGCACCCTATACCAGTCCAAACAACCCCTTTTGAAAGCTATTCTAGTGGCAGCTATGGAGAGCAGCCTTCAGACTAAGTCTTGAAGGAATGTAAAGCAGCTTGTTTTACCAGTCTATAATCTCTTGAATGGCTAAATGAAAGACAACCACACCAGGTATATATATAAAATATATGTATTTATTTCTAAACACACACTCCTAGTCTCTTTATGAGGCTAGAGGTCAAAACACATAAGTTACACTTCAAATATTACAGTAAAATAGCACAAATACATGTTAGGCCCTAGGGGCCAGCCAAACCATACACTAAAATAGTGGTATAAGAATCACGACTTAACTAGACACAAGGCCTAGAGCCTGTAGAATCGATGGGACCCCAAGGAACCACCCAAGGTGGTGACACAGGGGAACCACGGGGCCGTGTGCAGTGTGAGAGCACAGCCGCGAGCTCCTGTTAGCTTCTATGGGGAAAGTCGTGGTTAGATTTTTAAAGATTAGCTACACTTAGAAATGAGTCAGGACCAAACCCTTTGGGACTTAGTAAGTTCTAGGGTCAACACCCACGGGAGCACCGGAGTACTCGAGTTACCTCACTCAGGGAAGCCGGGTGCATAGGTGTCAAATGGTGTTGGGTCGCGTCATCTTGTTCAATGGGAGCTGGCAAAGAAGTGCTGCTGCCGGGAAGATGCGAAGTGTCCGAAGAGATCCAAACCTGGATCGAAGTCGAGAAGAACCTGAAAGCAGAGGGGACAGAGTCTGGGTAACTAGCCAGTGACCAGGAGGACGATTGGCGG
This sequence comes from Triturus cristatus, assembly GCF_964204655.1. Classification (NCBI taxonomy): domain Eukaryota; kingdom Metazoa; phylum Chordata; class Amphibia; order Caudata; family Salamandridae; genus Triturus; species Triturus cristatus. The sequence goes on from NC_140590.1 coordinate 281,547,037, forward strand.
ATTCCCACCGATGTCGGGTGATTTCAGGTGAAGAAGGTGAAGCTTGACTCTTCAGCCACGAGGACCAGGAGGCGTCGAGGAGGACCAGGAGCTGGATTCGAGCTGTCCCACGAAGGATGTTGAGCGCTGCAGTGTCGGTGCACGGATTGGACATAACAAGCCTTGGCAACAGCAACCCACGCAGAAAGGAAAAAGATACTTCGGTGCAGACCAGCAAGGTCTGAGGGACTCGCCACTTGGTAGGTAGTCAGGGCCTCTTCCTGTGCTGCAAATACTTCAGAGTCCGGCGGCAGCTTCGGAGAAGCTGACTGGCAAAATGCTTAGTTGGTGCCTGCCAAGCAGGGGAGTCACTCCTTGATCCCAGGGGAGATTACTTCAGTCCTCTAGTCTTTAGTAGAGCGTCGAAGATCCAGGATTCAGCTTCAGAGTGTCATCCAGGGATATCTAAAGTCCTGTTGCCAGGGGTTCCTTACTTATACCTAAGGAAGGGGTTGGACTAACTCTAGGGACCCACCTATGGGAGGGTTTGGAAAGAGGGGTGGCTACATCCATTTCCTTTGTCCAGTTTCACACCAGAGCAGGGACTGGAAGCCCCTGAACCAGTTTGAGCTGGACTATGCACAGGGACACCAAATGTGCCCCCAGTGCAGGACTTCAAAGCACTCTGAGAGTGCTCCCACCCAGCCCCAATACACATAAGCCTGTCTGGGAGGTGATTACACCTCCCTGTGACAGGAAACCTATTGTCCAGGCCTCCTCTGCCGGAGTTTCGGTCAGCAGCAGCAGGCCAGACCCGTGTCTGTGGCTGCAGCATCCATTTTGTGATGCTAGGGCTCTGTTAAGTTGGTAGCGGGTATACTGGTGCTGTCATGTCTCTCCCTCTAGAAGGATGGGATCATATTCTCACATCAGGAATTGATGTGGGGGTATGATTCCAAGGTGTTTGACACCAAACACGACATGTTTCCGTGCAGCCAGTCCAAAGTTAGCATTAACCGTTTTAGATATAATGCACTTAAGAGTATATGGTTAGGCTGCACTACTGACAACCCCGGAGAAGAGATTTCGAAGGTTGCAGAGGGGCTTAGTTCATGCCTGGGCACCCTTTCACATATAAACAAGCACCCTGCCTTCAGGATTGATAAGGTGGTTAAAGAAAGGGTAAACCCAAAATCACTGGGACCTGGGTATAGAACAGTATAGAGGAACTGGTCCCAGCACAAAAACAAATCATTCAAAATAGAACATCGGAAAGCATTTGACCAAATAAACTGAAAGGAGTTCAAGTGTCATTTAATCACATTGAACAAACGTTAACATTTTGCTTAATTCCATGGTTAAGGCAAACATCTTCATACGAGTGATGAAAGTGCCCAGAAAGGGGGGGAGGGGAGGGAAAGGGGAGTGGTGATTGAGTGTGGGATTTGGAGGGAAGTGACATCAATGATAAATCCACCAGAACACAATCAAATTGATGGGCATCATTAAATCACTGCCGCATATTATATACAGATCCAATCATAAATTACAATATCAACAGTTCTAAAGAGTGCCATATATACAAGAGATCACAGTGCATCATGTACTGGTGATAGTATTGGCAATGTTGTTATGTCGACGTTTCGACCCCTGGTTGGTTGTAGGTATTCAATATGACCTTACGGGGCGGGGTCTTCATCAGGACTGGGGTGCTTGTGGAAGGGGGGAGGGCACCTATGGAAAACCAAAAAGGAACGAATATCAGACTAATCAGTCTCTAATCAAAAGGGGGGAGAGCAAGTGTAATGTGATCTTCCAAGCAATTACCATGTCTGTCGAAGGACAGGACTCTAAGACGCCGTAGGTTCGTCAAAGAAAGAGGGGTGCAGCCTCCTCAGTGGTACGGGCAGAAAGAGTGATGGCCACCTTAAATACAATTGGGGTAAATTAGTGGACAAAAGAAAATAAATTGTTATTCAAAAAAGATCGCTTCATTGTAAGCGAGTGACTTACTCTACAGCAGAGAAAGATATCTCTGTCGTGTTGGTCCTAGAGCTGTCGGAGATTGGTCAAGAAAGCACGTAAAAGGGCTTGGTTCAACCCTCGAGAGACCCTCCTTACACCTAAGGACAAACAAGACTTGACATTACAGAGAATGATCTGTGTTACCACTTTCTCCACAAGAAGCAATGCAATCAAGAAAGTGATAAATCAGCATTGGAACTTGGTGGCTGAGGATATCGACCAACCCAATCCACCAATGCACTCCTTCAAGAAAGCTAGGAGCGTGAAGGATCATGTAGTCCACTCCTTTTTGGAAATGGCAACCACACCCACTATCCAAGAACTTTGGAATCTTCCACCAGTGATCGGACATTTCAAGTGTGGACATTGTAAGGCCTGTGAAACGACTGATACGACAAAAATATTCTCCTACAAACAACACTCGATCACTCTCAATTCATTTACCAACTGTAACTCGATCAATGTGATCTATGGTATTGTCTGCCCCTGTGGGTTACTCTACATCGGGCAAACACAACAGAAAGTCAAGTCCAGAATTCTGCAACACCACAGCAGAATCCGCTGTACTGTAGTTAGGGCACCTCTGGTTGAACATTGCGTTCTGAAAAATCATAAGCCTGACGACCTTAAATGGCTGGTACTCGAAAAGGTAAAGGTGGGACCCAGAGGTGGTAATCTGTCGGCCATTCTTAATGTGAGAGAATCCAAATGGATGATACGCATGGACACGGTAGCTAATGGACTTAACGAATTTGATGGTAGCAACGCACAATTAGCGGTTCTTCGAACCTAACCTTTACGCATTTCTTCTGGCATAGGATGCATACCCCCTTTTGCCTTTTGATCCAACCTTTTGCAACCTCAGTGTTGGAGTTCTTGAATTTTCTGTAATTACTGATGTACACCATTGTACACTGACTGTTAATGTCAAGTTTTGCGACATCTTGATGGTTTACACATATATGTTTTGATTTCATGTCATGTTGTATATTTATGTCTTTTTCAAATATAAGTGTCGAACGGTGTTTTATTCTTGGTCCAATGTAATTGTATAACTTTATTCTATTTTTGGACCCATGACATTTGACTATTTGGAAAGACAGCAACTTATGAAGTCCCACCAATGTAACATCATAATCCGTTTTCCAATGAATCGACCTGTGATGTTTAGCGTTTAAACGTGACCATTCAAGGACATTTTTGTAATATGTGATTATTCGCCTTCAATGTTTTCTACATGCATACGCTTGGCATTGGCCTTCCACATGTGACAGTTCATCTATTTACATGCATTGTCAAATAGAGTCACTAGGTGTGGACATTATTGTTTAGTGTCAATATGTGACCACCAAATGACATTTTGGAGCATTAGATTATTCACCTTCAATGTGTTTGTTATTATCTATACGCGGGACATTGGCCCTCCCCATTTTGACAGTTCAACATGCATTGCCAAATAGAATTACTAGGTATGGACACTAGTGTTGATTCCATACGGAATCCCCTCCCAAATAATACACTATTACCATAGTCTTTTTTCCATCACTCCACTTAACCGGCATCTAGCGCCAGCACGGTAAAGGAGGTCACGTGTTTACCTCGCGTCTCCCGGCATAAAGTTACGGTGAGCCTGCGCGTTTCTCTCTCCACTTGAGAAGCGGGAGTAGAGATCTAGGGTAAGCACTGCTTTTTTGAAGTTCCACATGATATGCTTTTAGGGCCCCCGGAGCAATAATGTCCATTAGAGGATTATTATTTTCTGCATCCCGTTCAGTCGGGTTAGCCTTTATCGCGCAGCAAATGCTCTCTCATGCACTAAGGCTGCGATCGCCTTTTTAGCAGCACTACGCAGGTCCCGCCGTTCAAAGAGCCAGTTTTTATACCGGCACCACGGCGCTACACTTGTTTTTTTGCATGTATTTAGGATTCATTTTTCCTAGGCTTAGTACAATCGAGCACTATGTGAGATTTTACCTGACTCACTTTTGCGTTTTTTAATAAGTACTTTTGCAGGGTCCACATTACCGATTTCTATTTCTCCTCTTTTATTTTTAGATTCATTCCCTGATGGTGTATTAGCGGTGGTTCTGCCCCGTTCTTTTATCCCGTCATGAATAATATTGACTACGGCTCCTTTAGTGCTGATCTCCGACAGCTCTAGGACCAACACGACAGAGATATCTTTCTCTGCTGTAGAGTAAGTCACTCGCTTACAATGAAACGATCTTTTTTGAATAACAATTTATTTTCTTTTGTCCACTAATTTACCCCAATTGTATTTAAGGTGGCCATCACTCTTTCTGCCCGTACCACTGAGGAGGCTTCAACACCCCTCTTTCTTTGACGAACCTACGGCGTCTTAGTGTCCTGTCCTTCGACAGACATGGTAATTGCTTGGAAGATAACATTACACTTGCTCTCCCCCCTTTTGATTAGAGACTGATTAGTCTGATATTCGTTCCTTTTTGGTTTTCCATAGGTGCCCTCCCCCTTCCACAAGCACCCCAGTCCTGATGAAGACCCCGCCCCGTAAGGTCATATTGAATACCTACAACCAACCAGGGGTCGAAACATCGACATAACAACATTGCCAATACTATCACCAGTGCATGATGCACTGTGATCTCTTGTATATATGGCACTCTTTAGAACTGTTGATATTGTAATTTATGATTGGATCTGTATATAATATGCGGCAGTGATTTAATGATGCCGATCAATTTGATTGTGTTCTAGTGGATTTATCATTGATGTCACTTCCCTCCAAATCCCACACTCAATCACCACTCCCCTTTCCCTCCCCTCCCCCCCTTTCTGGGCACTTTCATCACTCGTATGAAGATGTTTGCCTTAACAATGGAATTAAGCAAAATGTTAACGTTAGTTCAATGTGATTAAATGACACTTGAACTCCTTTCAGTTTATTTGGTCAAATGCTTTCCGATGTTCTATTTTGAATAATTTGTTTTTGTGCTGGGACCAGTTCCTCTATACTGTTCTATACCCTTTCTTTAACCACTTCAGAGCAGGTGCATACCTGCGAGGATTTCATAGTGATTTATCACTGTTAAAAAGATGGCAGAGAGTGAGACTCTTTCTTACACAGAGGACTATATTAATCGGTTGCTGCAGGACCCTGCAAATCAATTTTTATCTTCAGATACTCCCAATATTGACTTTACTTTGAATGTTAAGGTGGCGCGTTTAGAACGTCTTGAGAAAAAGTTAATACGCACCCGCCTTCATGGTCACTTACTCACTAAATACCTCCAGGCCAATGTGATACCAATTGGACTCCAGATTAAGAACGAACCAGCAATTTTTGTCGATATACCGAAATTCAAGGAGGGTTTCAGTTTCGTAGCTAATAACGCCTCTCGCCACTGGATGGTGTTGGGAGTCGAAACTGCAGCTGAACAGGTACAAACATTATCCAGAGAAATTGCTTCTCTGAAACAGGAGATTGCAGGGGACTCAACCCTAACTAATGCAAAGGAGGCTTTAATAAACTTGACTAAATCCTTGAAAGATTTTGAGCTCACAACCCAGAGCAAGAAGTTGGACAAACTAGCGAAGGATATTCGCTTTTATGAGAAAAAGAACACCTATCCCTATCTCAACGAGGATTACTACAAGCAGGACACCCAGGGGAGATTCACTGGCAGAGGAAGAGGTTCCTACAGGGGGAGAAGGAATTTCACTACTTTTTCAGATCTTCATTCAGTTCTGGAAGCGACAACGAACAACCATCCACTAGCTCTGATCAGAGCTATCGCGAGAACTGGTATCCGCCACAAAGCTACTACCCCTCTTTTTTAGACGAGGGCCAATGGAGACCCCCCAGAGGACGAGGTACCTGGCAGAGGGGTGCACAGAGAGGTCGCCAATCAAATACAACGAACTGTGAGAGAGCCAGGGCAGCCGCGGGGGAGCAGGTGCGCTTCCAAACGGAGAACCATGGAGAAATATCTACTCGACGAAAGGTGTACAGATGGTAGAAGAGGACAATCCGGTGGTGAATATTTCATCCTACACTCTAGATGAAGATGAAAAACGAATTCTATCCAAGGGGCTCTCCTTTGTACCCACGTCACATCCGAATAACTTTGACACAAGGGTTGAACTACATGCCTTTTTCCGGAAGATCCGTTTGAGATATTTCTTCAAACATTCCATGTCGGATCCATCACATTCAGTTACAGGACTGAGGGTCCCCTCCACCTTTGTCCCGCCTACTAATACTATGACCAATAGGATCTTGGCATATGAAAATATGGTATTGACCGACGTGATGAAACTGTTGGCAACGTACAAACATACCATCCCTAATACCAGCAAATTGGAGAGGACTGCATTGACCCAATTGAAGAATAACAAGGATATAGTCATTAAGGCTGCCGACAAAGGCGGTGCCATCGTAATCCAGGATACAACAGCATACAAGGATGAGATTATGAGACAGCTCCAAGATGGGGTGAGCTACTCGAAACTACGATGTGACCCAACCAACGACTTGGCAGAGGAAATCCTGAAAGTTACCTCCAAAGCTTATGGACAAGGTATTCTCAGCAAATTGGAGTTTGACTATCTGAATCAGAAGCATCCCCGATTGCCTACCATATACACCTTGCCCAAAATCCATAAAGATATTCACAAACCACCTGGACGTCCCATCGTCTCAGGGTGCGGATCCCTACTGGAACCATTATGCAAATATGTGGATTTCTTTCTGAAACCACTGGCAGAGAATACCGAAGCATATCTAAGAGATACGATGCAAACGATCTACCTGATTGACCAACTACCCTTCGATCCCAGTGGACAGCTACTTGTGACCTGTGACATCGTGTCCCTATACACCAGCATTCCCCAGGAGCCGGCCTTGATAGTCATGAGTGAAGTTCTCAATGCACGACCATCACCAATGAGAGTACCAACAGAATTTATCATTTCGCTTTTGACGATTGCCATGAAGAAAAATTTCTTTTTCTTCCAAGGAGATTACTACATCCAAACCAAAGGTGTAGCCATGGGAGCCGCCTTCGCTCCAGATCTAGCAATCATTTATATGGACCACTTTGAACGTTTATTTATTTTTAACAACAATCCATTTCCTGGCAAGATTAACCTATGGAAAAGGTATATCGATGATATACTTTTGATTTGGAATGGCGACTCCACGGACCTGGCAGTTTTCCATGAGTGGCTCAACCAATGTAATCACAACATTCAGTTTACAATACACTCTGATGACAAAGAACTTGCTTTCCTGGACATTAAGATCTACAGCGAGGACAACAAATTACATACAACGTTGTACCGTAAACCGGCTGAACGTAACTCTTTACTTAGATACAACAGCCATCACCCACGCGGTCTAAGAGACAATCTACCTTTCGGCCAGTTTTTGAGGATCCGCAGAAATTGCACAAAAAGAGATGACTACGTGGCCGAATCAGAGGATCTCAGCAACAGATTGCTAACAAGGGGATACCCGAGGAGATTGGTCAAGAAAGCACGTAAAAGGGCTTGGTTCAACCCTCGAGAGACCCTCCTTACACCTAAGGACAAACAAGACTTGACATTACAGAGAATGATCTGTGTTACCACTTTCTCCACAAGAAGCAATGCAATCAAGAAAGTGATAAATCAGCATTGGAACTTGGTGGCTGAGGATATCGACCAACCCAATCCACCAATGCACTCCTTCAAGAAAGCTAGGAGCGTGAAGGATCATGTAGTCCACTCCTTTTTGGAAATGGCAACCACACCCACTATCCAAGAACTTTGGAATCTTCCACCAGTGATCGGACATTTCAAGTGTGGACATTGTAAGGCCTGTGAAACGACTGATACGACAAAAATATTCTCCTACAAACAACACTCGATCACTCTCAATTCATTTACCAACTGTAACTCGATCAATGTGATCTATGGTATTGTCTGCCCCTGTGGGTTACTCTACATCGGGCAAACACAACAGAAAGTCAAGTCCAGAATTCTGCAACACCACAGCAGAATCCGCTGTACTGTAGTTGGGGCACCTCTGGTTGAACATTGCGTTCTGAAAAATCATAAGCCTGACGACCTTAAATGGCTGGTACTCGAAAAGGTAAAGGTGGGACCCAGAGTTGGTAATCTGTCGGCCATTCTTAATGTGAGAGAATCCAAATGGATGATACGCATGGACATGGTAGCTAATGGACTTAACGAATTTGATGGTAGCAACGCACAATTAGCGGTTCTTCGAACCTAACCTTTACTCATTTCTTCTGGCATAGGATGCATTCCCCCTTTTGCCTTTTGATCCAACCTTTTGCAACCTCAGTGTTGGAGCTCTTGAATTTTCTGTAATTACTGATGTACACCATTGTACACTGACTGTTAATGTCAAGTTTTGCGACATCTCGATGGTTTACACATATATGTTTTGATTTCATGTCATGTTGTATATTTATGTCTTTTTCAAATATAAGTGTCGAACGGTGTTTTATTCTTGGTCCAATGTAATTGTATAACTTTATTCTATTTTTGGACCAATGACATTTGACTATTTGGAAAGACAGCAACTTATGAAGTCCCACCAATGTAACATCATAATCCGTTTTCCAATGAATCGACCTGTGATGTTTAGCGTTTAAACGTGACCATTCAAGGACATTTTTGTAATATGTGATTATTCGCCTTCAATGTTTTCTACATGCATACGCTTGGCATTGGCCTTCCACATGTGACAGTTCATCTATTTACATGCATTGTCAAATAGAATCACTAGGTGTGGACATTATTGTTCAGTGTCAATATGTGACCACAAAATGACATTTTGGAGCATTAGATTATTCACCTTCAATGTGTTTGTTATTATCTATACGCGGGACATTGGCCCTCCCCATTTTGACAGTTCAACATGCATTGCCAAATAGAATTACTAGGTATGGACACTAGTGTTGATTCCATACGGAATCCCCTCTCAAATAATACACTATTACCATAGTCTTTTTTCCATCACTCCACTTAACCGGCATCTAGCGCCAGCACGGTAACGGATGTCACGTGTTTACCTCGCGTCTCCCGGCATAAAGTTACGGTGAGCCTGCGCGTTTCCCTCTCCACTTGAGAAGCGGGAGTAGAGATCTAGGGTAAGCACTGCTTTTTTGAAGTTCCACATGATATGCTTTTAGGGCCCCCGGAGCAATAATGTCCATTAGATGATTATTATTTTCTGCATCCCGTTCAGTCGGGTTAGCCTTTATCGCGCAGCAAATGCTCTCTCATGCACTAAGGCTGCGATCGCCTTTTTAGCAGCACTACGCAGGTCCCGCCGTTCAAAGAGCCAGTTTTTATACCGGCACCACGGCGCTACACTTGTTTTTTTGCATGTATTTAGGATTCATTTTTCCTAGGCTTAGTACAATCGAGCACTATCTGAGATTTTACCTGACTCACTTTTGCGTTTTTTAATAAGTACTTTTGCAGGGTCCACATTACCGATTTCTATTTCTCCTCTTTTATTTTTAGATTCATTCCCTGATGGTGTATTAGCGGTGGTTCTGCCCCGTTCTTTTATCCCGTCATGAATAATATTGACTACGGCTCCTTTAGTGCTGATCTCCGACAGCTCTAGGACCAACACGACAGAGATATCTTTCTCTGCTGTAGAGTAAGTCACTCGCTTACAATGAAGCGATCTTTTTTGAATAACAATTTATTTTCTTTTGTCCACTAATTTACCCCAATTGTATTTAAGGTGGCCATCACTCTTTCTGCCCGTACCACTGAGGAGGCTGGAACACCCCTCTTTCTTTGACGAACCTACGGCGTCTTAGAGTCCTGTCCTTCAACAGACATGGTAATTGCTTGGAAGATCACATTACACTTGCTCTCCCCCCTTTTGATTAGAGACTGATTAGTCTGATATTCGTTCCTTTTTGGTTTTCCATAGGTGCCCTCCCCCTTCCACAAGCACCCCCGTCCTGATGAAGACCCCGCCCCGTAAGGTCATATTGAAAACCTACAACCAACCAGGTGTCGAAACGTCGACATAACAACATTGCCAATACTATCACCAGTACATGATGCACTGTGATCTCTTGTATATATGGCACTCTTTAGAACTGTTGATATTGTAATTTATGATTGGATCTGTATATAATATGCGGCAGTGATTTAATGATGCCGATCAATTTGATTGTGTTCTAGTGGATTTATCATTGATGTCACTTCCCTCCAAATCCCACACTCAATCACCACTCCCCTTTCCCTCCCCTCCCCCCCTTTCTGGGCACTTTCATCACTCGTATGAAGATGTTTGCCTTAACCATGGAATTAAGCAAAATGTTAACGTTAGTTCAATGTGATTAAATGACACTTGAACTCCTTTCAGTTTATTTGGTCAAATGCTTTCCGATGTTCTATTTTGAATGATTTGTTTTTGTGCTGGGACCAGTTCCTCTATACTGTTCAGGATTGATAAGGCCTGCCATAGGGGTGACTGATAGGTTTCTATGTGCAGTGATAGGGGAGATATAGTGAACCTATATCTCAGTAAGGGGTGCATGCACCACCTTACCCAGGCTGCAGTAGCAGACCTGTGGTGTCATTTTGGAGGGCTTTCCGGGGTGGCATAATACATGTTTCAGCCCCTGGTAGGCTACTAGGGACTTATAAGGGCACTTCAGAATGCAATCTGTGATGTACCTAGTATACATGAAATCAATTTAGAGAGGAAGCAGCTAGGCTAGGGCCCTGAACAGCAGGGTCCCAGCCAGACTAAAGTCTAAAAACAGTGAAACACCAGCAAAAAGTGGGGGTAACCATGTGAAGCAGATGCTACTCTCCTACACAACCCCCCCACACCCCCCCTCCCCAGACGCAGGGACATTAAACTAACCTTGACCAGTTGAGTCTTCATGTTCTAAGTGGAAATATCTGGAGAGTCCATCTGCATTGGCATGGTTACCTCCAGGTCTATGTTCCACTGTATAGTCCATCCCCTGTAGGGAAATGGACCACCTGAGAAGTTTGGGGTTCTCACCCTTCATCTGTTTTAGCCATAAGAGGGGCTTATGGTCTGTCTGAACAATGAAGTGTGTACCAAACAAGTATGGCCTCAACTTCTTCAGAGCCCAAACCACAGCAAAGGCCTCCCTCTCAATGGCTGACCAACGGTTCTCTCTGGGGGTCAACCTTCTGCTTATGAAAGCTACTGGCTGATCCTGACATTCATCATTCAACTGTGCCAGTACAGCCCCGACCCCCAACTCAGATGCATCTGTTTGCACAATGAACTTTTTGGAGTAATCAGGACTTTGCAGAATGGGAGCAGTGCACATGGCCTGCTTCAGGTCATCAAATGCCTTTTGACAGCTAACTGTCCACTGAACCTTTTTGGGCATTTTCTTAGAGGTTAAGTCATTCAGATGTGTCACTATTGATCCATACCCCTTAACAAATCTTCTATGATACCCAGTCAGGCCTAAGAAGGCTCTCACCTGAGTCTGGGTAGTGGGAGCAAACCAGTCCATTATGGTCTGGATTTTGCTCTGCAATGGTTGAACCTGGCCTCCACCTACAAGGTGGCCCAGGTACACAACCTGGCTCTGCCCTAACTGGCACTTAGTAGCCTTGATAGTTAGGCCTGCCTTTTGCAGGGCCTCCAAAACATTCCTCAGGTGGACCAGGTGATCCTCCCAGGTGGAGCTAAAGACAGCAATATCATCAGGATATACTGCACTATAGTCTTCCAGGCCTGTAAGGACTTGATTCACCAACCTTTGGAAAGTGGCAGGTGCATTCTTCAAACCAAAGGACATTACCACAAATTGATAGTGCCCACTAGGGGTAGAAAATGCTGTCTTTGGCTTTACATCATCAGCTAGTCTGATCTGCCAGTAACCAGCTGTCAAGTCAAATGTGCTTAGAAACTTGGCTGAAGCCAAAGTGTCTATTAGCTCATCTGCCCCTGGGATGGGATGGGCATCAGTCCTAGTGACTGCATTGAGACCCCTGTAGTCCACACAAAACCTCATCTCTCTCTTGCCATCTTTGGTGTGAGGTTTAGGTACCAGGACTACTGGACTAGCCCAAGGGCTATCCGAGGGTTCAATGACTCCCAAATCCAACATCTTTTGGACTTCTGTCCTTATACAGTCCCTGACATGGTCAGGTTGCCTGTAGATCTTATTCTTCACAGGCAGACTGTCCCCAGTGTCCACTTCATGAGTGCAGCAGGTGGTCTGACTTGGAGTCAGAGAAAACATATGTCTGAACTGGCTGAGAAGTTTTCTGCAGTCAGTCTGTTGCTGGACAGTGAGGCTGCCTGCCAAGGCTACACCATCTACTGATCCATCATCAGGGTTCTGAAAAAGCAGGTCAGGGAGTGGGTCACTCTCTTCCTCCTGTCCTTCATCAGTAGCCATGAGCAAGCCCATGTCTGCCCTGTCAGCATATGGTTTTAGTCTGTTGGCATGAAGTACCCTGTGGGGACTCCTAGGGGTTCCAAGATCTACCAAGTAGGTGACCTCACCTTTCAGTTCAACAATTGTATGGGGGCCACTCCATTTGACCTGGAGGGTTGCTGGGGCCACAGGCTCCAACACCAACACTTTCTGCCCTGGCTGGTAAACAGTCAGCACAGCCTTTTGGTCATGCGAGGCCTTTTGCAATCCCTGGCTAGCCTCAAGGTTTTTAGTTGCCTTTCTCATGTACTCAGCCATCCTGGAGCGGAGACCAAGTAGATAGTCCACTATGTCCTGTTTAGGGGGTTTGAGAGGTAACTCCCATCCCTCCTTCACCAGACACAAAGGACCCCTAACAGGATGGCCAAACAAAAGTTTAAAAGGGCTGTAACCAACCCCCTTTTGTGGCACCTCCCTGTAGGCAAACAAAAGTCAGGGCAAAAGGATGTCCTATCTGCGCCTAAGCTTTTCTGGGGGAACTTTGATTATGCCCTTTAAGGTTTTGTTGAATCTTTCAACTAAACCATTGCATTGTGGGTGACAGGGTGTGGTGAATTTGTAATTCACTCCACACTCCTTCTACATTGCAGTAAAGTAACTTGACATTAAGTTTGCACCCCTGTCAGATACTACCTCCTTAGAAAAGCCATCTCTTGAGAATACACCCAAGAGGGCTCTTGCCACCACATGTGCTGTAGTGGTCCTAAGTGGGATTGCCTCTGGGTACCTAGTGGCATGGTCCACCACCACCAGGTGCGCCCAGATGCAGTTTGAGGATCCATGGGACCAACAATGTCAATCCCAACCCTCTCAAAGGGAACCCCCACCACAGGTAGTGGTATCAGGGGGGGGCTTTGTGGTTCCACCTGCCTTGCCACTGGCTTGGCAGATCACACAGGAGCGACAAAACTCCTTAGTGTCTTGAGACATGTGGGGCCAGTGAAAGTGAGAGACAATTCTGTCCCAAGTCTTGTTCTGGCCCAGGTGTCCTGCTAAAGGAATATCATGGGCTAGTGTCAATAGGAAGCCCCTAAACGTTACAGGTATAACCAACCTCCTGGAAGCACCAGGCTTGGGGTCTTTACACTCTGAATAAAGGAGTCCATCATCCCAATACATTTTGTGGGTGCCACCAGCATTCCCAGCAGCCTCATTAGCAGCTTGTTTTCTGAGGGTTTCAAGAGAGGGGCAGGTTTTCTGCTTCTGACTCAGATCTGACCTGGAAGGGCCCCCTGCCCCCTGTCCACAAGAACTCAACCTGATCAGGTTCAAGCTCCTCTGGGACAGTTCCTTCTTTCTTCAGGCTCAAGATCATCTCCCTCAGGAGGCTGATCTATATCCTGAGTTAGGTGGGAAGGCACTACCTTAACCCTACTGTTCCTCCTCTTGGGAGGCACCTGGTTCATTCTTCCAGAATCCAGGGCCTGTCCAGTGTTAGACATTTTGGCCTGTGACCTAGTCACAGAAAAGATATGAGCAGGGATCCCTAACATTTCTGCATGTGTCCTGAGCTCCACTTCAGCCCAAGCTGAAGTTTCCGGATCATTGCCAAGCGAGCATGCGACTGGTAGGTCTGCACTTACCACAACCTTCTTAAGGCCAGTTACCCCTCCCCAGGAGAAGTTAACAACTGCCTGAGAATGGTCTGTTCTGACATTGCTAGCATTAGTCACTTGGTACATTTCACCAAGTATAATCTGCCCAGCATCCACAAGTTCTTTTGTCACCATTGTGACACTTGCTTCTGTGTCCCTGAATGCCAAAGCCTCTTTTACATTTATCAAAGGCTGCTGTATCTGTATTTTACCAAATTACTGGGACTCACCAAGGAGAACATATCCATGCCTTCATCACAGATCAGGACAGCCTGAGTTGGAACTCTGACTAGGCCACAATCCATCTCAGAACCCAGGGTCAACCGTGCTACACCCTTATTCTGAACATTACCACCAATTGTAGCTGTACTAGGGGGGACAGTTGCCTTAGGGGCAATGGTGGCTGGAGTTGAGTCTTTGGACTTGGTGCAATCACTTGTCCAGTGAGTCTTCTGTTTACAGATTTTGCACCATGTTTTTTTTTTTGGCCTTTCCCCTTGTTAGACTATGAATCCCCACCTGAAGAAGCTTTTCGGGGACCTTGTGAAGACTTCTGGTCTTTACCCTTCTCCCCACCCTTGTCAGAGTTTTTTGGTTCTTGCTTCTTCTGGTCACCACCTTGGTTCTGATCCTTCTGCCTCACCCTGGTTCTGACCCATTTGTCTGCCTTCTTTCCCAATTCTTGGGGAGTGGTCAGATCTGAGTCCACCAGCTACTGGTGCAAAAGCTGATTTTGACAGTTATTAAGGATCTGCTCCCTCATAATTAAATTGTACAATCCCTGAAAGTCATGCACTTTGCTGCCAAGTAACCAACCCTCCAGAGCCTTAGTAGCACAATCTACAAAGTCCACCCAGCCTTGATTCTGTGCCTTCTGGGTATCTCTGAACCTTAACCTGTATTGCTCAGTGGTTAGGCCAAACCCTTCAATCAATGCACTTTTCAGACTGGTATTATCATCTGCCTCCTCCTCTGTAACAGCGAGGAGCTTATTTCTATCTTTGTCTGCAAAGGAGAGCCATAAGATTGCTGCCCACTGCTCCTGGGGGCCCCTTCGAACTTTACAGGCCCTTTACAGTGCAGTTATCCATTTGTGGATGTCCTCCCCACTCTGGTAGGGAGGGACAATCTTATTCAGGTTTCTATGGTCATGAGACCTCTCCCTATCTCTAGGGATGTTGCTGCCACCATGGGACTCTAGTCCCACCTTTTTTCTAGCTCTGTAGAGCTCTAGGGATTCCCTGTCTAGGGCTACTTGCTGCTTTCTGATTTCAAGCTGAGATTCCTCATACTTCAGCAGTCTCTCTCTCTCCTGTGAGGTTTCCCTCCTATGACAAGACATTGAGGTCCCTATAGCTGAACCAGAATGGTTAGACTGCACTGAGGGAGATCTAGACCTTATAGGCCCACCACCAACTCTTCCTGGAGGGACAAAGAGGGGGCCATTGTCATCTTCCTGGTAGGCATTAGAGATCAGGTCATGGGGAATTTCACCCCTAGGCCCTTCCTCATGTGTGCTGTCCCATCCACTCTGCCTACCCCCTCCGCCTACCCCTTCAGACCCTATAGGTCTTCTGAGATCATCCAGCCTGAGTACCTCTATGAGATGCTGGGTGGTTGGGCTTTGCCTGTCTTCAGTTCCCTAGTAGTGCATAATGCTCTCAATTCCATGAATGGGAGGTTATCATACTTGGGGACAAGAAGCCCTTTGGCTTCTGCCAGGGACCCACTGGTTTCTGGCCTTGAAGACATTACTAGTGAGGTGTGGTGTATTGCACTACCTACTCTAGTGTGGCCTACTAAGCTCTCTTGAGTTGTAGAAAGGGTGTGCTAAGCCCTTAACACACAACTCTAAGTTCAGTAGAACTTACTGTATTCTAAAGCTTGTATTATATGTACCTAGGGTACTTTTAGTGGTTTTCAGTTAGTCACTCAATTGAGATTATCTGTTAAAACAATAGCAAGCTGGAATCTCACACGCTGCACACCAATGTGAGAAGTTGGCCTGGTATATGCTGTCCACCAGTTATAGTAGGCACCCTGTACCAGTCCAAACAACCCCTTATTGATGACAGGTTAAAGACAACCTTTATTGAAAGCTATCCTAGTGGTAGCTATGGAGAGCAGCCTTCAGGCTAAGTCTTGAAGGAATGTAAAGCAGCTTGTTCTGCCAGTCTATAATCTCTTGAATGACTAAATGAAAGATACCACACCAGGTATATATATAAAATATATGTATTTGTTTCTAAACACACCCTCCTAGTCTCTTTATGAGGCTAGAGGTCAAAACACATAAGTTACACTTCAAATATTACAGTAAAATAGCACAAATACACGTTAGGCCCTAGGGGCGAGCCAAACCACATACTAAAATAGTGGTATAAGACCACGACTTAACTAGACACAAGGCCTAGAGCCTGTAGAATCGCTGGGACCCCAAGGAACCACCCAAGGTAGTGACACAGGGGACCCACGGGGGCATTATGCAGTGTGAGAACACAGCCGGCGAGCTCCCGTTAGCTTCTACGGGGAAAGTCGCGGTTAGATTTTTAAAGATTAGGGACACTTAGAAATGAGTCAGGACCAAACCCTTTGGGACTTCGGAGGTTCTAGGGTCAACACTTATGGGAGCATCGGAGTACTCGAGTTACCTCACACAGGGAAGCCGGGTGCATAAGTGTCAAATGGTGTCGGGTCGCGTCGTCGTTTTCAATGGGAGCTGGCAAAGAAGTGCTGCTGCCGGGAAGATGCGAAGTGTCCGAAGAGATCCAAGCCTGGATCGAAGTCGAGAAGAACCTGAAAGCAGAGGGGACAGAGTCTGGGTCACTAGCCAGTGACCAGGAGTATGATAGGCGGATGCCCACCGATGTCGGATGATTTCAGGTGAAGAAGGTAAAGCTTGACTCTTCAGCCACGAGGACCAGGAGGCATAGAGGACAACCAGGAGCTGGATTCGAGCTGTCCCACAAAGGATGTCGAGTGCTGCAGCATCGGTGCCCGGATTGGACACAACAAGCCTTGGCAACAGCAACCCACACAGAAAGGAGAAAGATGCTTTGGTGCAGACCAGCAAGGTCTGAGGGACTCGCCACTTGGTAGGGAGTCAGGGCATGTCTGGAGCAACCAGGGAAGCCCAAGGTAAATCAAAGTTGCCTTCACAGGGACCCACCAGTCGACGGACCAGGGATCGCGAAGGAGCCTCGAGAGGAAACACAAAATGGCAGCCCACGGGTCACTCGGGGTGACTAGGCCGACAATCTTCAGTGGATTCTCTGCTCGAGGTGGGAGCTACAAGTAACCCCATGCACAACTTCAAGAGACGTCGAGAAGTCAATGCACTTGTAAAAGTGCACGGTGACCAGGAGTTCCGGTTCCACGTTACTCACAAGGGCTGCAGGTCTCAGCTTTGCCCGGGACTCGGGTCGGCCTCTGAGAAGTCTGGTAATCCTCTTCCTGTGCTGCAAATACTTCGGAGTCCGGTGGGAGCTTCGGAGATGCAGATAGGCAAAATGCTCTGTTGGTGCCGGCCATGCAGGGGAGTCACTCCTTGACCCCAAGGGAGATTTCTTCAGTCCTCTAGTCTTTAGTAGAGCGTCGAAGTTCCAGGATTCAGCTTCAAAGTTTTGTTCAGGGATATCTAAAGTCCTGTTGCCAGGGGCTCCTTACTTATACCTAAGGAAGGGGTTGGACTAACTCTAGGGTCCCACCTATGGGAGGGTTTGGAAAGAGGAGATGGCCACACCTCTTTCCTTTGTCCAGTTTCACACCAGAGCAGGGGCTGGAAGCCCCTGAACCGGTTTGAGCTGGACTATGCACAGGGACACCAAATGTGCCCCCAGTGCAGGATTTGAAAGCACTCTGAGAGTGCTCCCACCCAGCCCCAATACACATAAGCCTGTCTGGGAGGTGGTTACACCTTCCTGTGACAGGAGACCTATTGTCCTGGCCTCCCATGCCGGAGTTTTGGTCAGCAGCAGGAGGCCAGACCAGTGTCTGTGGCTGCAGCATCCATTTTGTGATGCCAAGGCTCTGTTAAGTTGGTACCGGGTATACTGGTGCTCTCATGTCTCTCCCTCTAGACGGGTGGGATCATATTCTCACATCAGGAATTGATGTGGGGGTATGATTCCAAGGTGTTTGACATCAAACACGATATGTTTCTGTGCAGCCAGTCCAAAGTTAGCATTAACCATTTTAGATATAATGCACTTAAGAGTATATGGTTAGGCTGCACTACTGACAACCCCCCGAGAAGAGATTCTGAAGGTTGCAGAGGGGCTCAGTTCATGCCTGGGCACCCTCTCACATATAACCAAGCACCCTGCCTTTAGGATTGATAAGGCCTGCCATAGGGGTGACTGATAGGTTTCTATGTGCAGTGATAGGGGAGATATAGTGAACCTATATCTCAGTAAGGGGTGCATGCACCACCTTACCCAGGCTGCAGTAGCAGACGTGGGGTGTCATTTTGGAGGGCTTTACAGGGGTGGCATAATATATGCTTCAGCCCCTGGTAGGCCTCTGGGGTACCTATGCCCTAGGTACATAGTATACCATATGCAAGGGACTTATAAGGGCACCTCAGAATCCAATCTGTGATGTACCTAGTGTACGTGGAATCAATGTAGAGAGGAAGCAGCTAGGCTGGGACCCTGAACAGCAGGGTCCCCGCAAGAGTAAAGTTGAAAAACAGTGAAACACCAGCAAAAAGTGGGGGTGACCATGTGAAGCAGATCCTACTCTCCTGCAATGTCTCTGTCTCCACTAGTCCATGTGTTAGCCACCCCGAAGTTTAAGTCTAGTTGCACCCCTGTTGGTGGCCAATGATGTAATCTCGTATGATGTGATCACTATTACAACACTAATCTTAGTAACTCCCCATGATTTTTACTGAGTAGCTCTTATTACACAAAAGATTTGTGACCCCTGGTCAAGACAACCTCTATTTTTAAGGGTTACGCTTTAAGTAGGCCTCTGATATCTAATGAAGGAGAGGCCGTTTCTTAAGTAATCAATATTGCTACCTGTAGGAAGCTGGCTCTGTATATACTATACCAAAGTGAGGTATAGTGTGCACAGAGTCCTGTGGAACCCCAAAGGTAGGCAGAAGTAAAATTAGATAGAACCCTATTCTCTATTTGTGGTATTGTGGTCAAGCAGTAAGGCAGTTTCAGAGGACAGTGTTAAGCATGTGTTGTATACACTCAGCAAATGAATTCACACACTCAAATACTGAACTTCGGGCCAATTGTTTTTGTATAAAAATATGCTTTTAGTTATTTTATTTCTAGAACCAAGCAAGCCTGACACAGGTAAGCAATAAATACTTTACAGTAATAAATGCTGATTGTAAAACAGTTCAATTGCAATTGTATATGTACTATGGTTTGACTTACAGTATTGTTTCAGAGAAATGCAATCACTTGTAAATACAGTACAAAGACTTGAATGGGATTTTCAGTAAAATAGCAGGTAAGTTACTTTTGGATTACTTTTCTTACTCAGTGCTGTATGACTGGATGCAGCACTGGGACATTTCCTGTAAACAGGTGAGTAAAAGCGTTTTTGTTAAATTGTACAATTTTAAAGAATTTCTTTAGGTTTCAAAACTCCACACAAAAACTTTTTCAGGAAAAAGTGTCAATGTTATCCTATGGAGGAAAATATGGTTATCGTTTTTTAGGTACGTAATCTGTCTTTGGAGTTGAGGTTCTGGGGTTAGAACAAGGGTTCCCCCAGGGTCAAGGATGCACTCTTGTTACACCCTCAGTGGCACTAAGGTGCAGAGTGCTGAGGGCCAATGTTAGCCAATGGGGGTAGGAGGCCTCAGGTTGGTGGCTGCTGGCAAGCAGGCCACTGGGTTGAGGGAGCAAAGCTCCTGGACTTTAGCTCAGGGCAAATGGGGAAACAAATTAGCACCAAAGGTGCACCCTCAGCGGCACTAGGGTGGCCGGGTGCAGAGTGCTGTTTCGAGGTCGGATGCCCTGTTGTTTCCAATAGAGAACCTCTGGTTTGCAAAAGCACTGCAGGAAGAGAGATGAAGGACTTCTGGGTGCGACCACCACTTTGAGAGGTAAGTTGGGAAGTTAGGGGTTGGTTATGCACCATTGGTTTGGGCACACAAGGCCGTGGGGCGTCGGGTGCATGGGTGCCTTTTTGGTCGGATCTTCTTAACAGCTCCTGGTCGCGGTTAGGGAGGCCTTCTGGATTTAGACTGCAGGCGTCGTCTGGAGACAGGTCAGGGGTCGCTGCATCTCGGTTCAGTATCGCAGGAGTGACCACCTCGTGGTGTTTGCCCACTCGAGCTCGGGCTGTGGATGGCTGGTGCAGAGTGGGGTGGATTCGCGGTTTCCTGCTGCCGCCAGAGGTTGTAGTTGAACAAATCCAGTGTTCACGGGAGAAGCAGTCTTTGGAAGTGAAGGCAGGCAGGTCCTCCGGGGTTTTTGAGGTTGCTGGCTGCAGGACACACCGGGATTTCGCAGGTGTTGGTTCGAGGGGGAGACAGGCGGGTAGGGCTGGGGCCAAGTCAGTGAGCGTCTTTCTCTTGTTAGCTGCTGCACGGCTGTTCGGTCCTTCTTCTTTTTTTCTTCTTGTATGGATCTGAGGAAGTAAGGTTCAGGGGTGTCCCTAAATACTAGATTTAGGGGTGTTACAGGTAGGTAAAAGGCAGGGACAAATGGGTCCTTTCCCTGGGATGGGTACACCCCCTATTATGTCACCCTCCAGTGGCTGAGTCCCCCCATCTTCAAGATGGCGTGGCATGAGAGTTGCTCTTCACCTCGCCTCCCCCACCTGAAGGGTGGAGTTGGCAGAGGTGGGCACACCTATCTTCCTCACTTGTTTTTCCCGACGGTTCTCCCGCCCAAAGTGGCAGTCAGAACCTGTGGGGACCAGTTGCTGAAAGCAGCAATTGGCCTGGGGAAGCTCACAAAGGCGGTAAGCCTTTGAAGCTTCCCCTTCATTAACCCTGCCCACCCTGGGGGAGGAGGCTTGGCACCTCGTCCGAGGATGTGCATTGTTTCAGGCCCCAGAGAGCAGCAGGCTCTCGACCTAGGGGTCCAGAAACATGTCGGGTGGTGGCAGCTGAAAGCAGCCACTCAGCCTGGACACTAGCGGTGGGTTCGTTTTCAGGGTGCATCTCTAAGATGCCCTCTGTGTGCATTTTTTATTAAATCCCACACTGGGATCAGTGTGAGTTTAATGTGCTGAGAAGTTTGATACCAAACTTCTCACTTTTCAGAGTAGCCATTATGGTGTTGTGGAGTTTGTAATGACAAACTCCCAGCACCATATACTCTTAATGGCAGCACTGCACTTACCAGTGGTGAGGGTACAGGGCTCATGCACCTGTACCCTCACCACTGGTATAGTGCAACCAGCTAGAGGGGTGATTGATCTATGCCAGTGGTTTGTAAGCATGGCACACAGGGATGTGTTCCATGTCGACTCTTGACTTTGTTCTGCACCAGGACACGCAGACTGCAAAAGCAGTGTGTGAGTGTCAGGGTACAGGACCTCTAAGGGTGGCACAATAAGTGTTGCAGCCCTTAGAGGCCTTCTCTGGTCACAGTGCCCTGAGTACCTGTGGTACCATTTACCAGGGGCTGACCTGTGGCCAGAGATGCCTATTGGGTTTAAGCTTCAATGCAGTTTTAGGGAAAGAACATAGGCCCTGGGTACCTGATTAGCAGGAGCCCAGGGCACTCTCAGTCAAAGAACATCAGCAATTCAGCAAAAAGTGGGGGCAACCATGCAGAAAGAGGGTACTTTCTCACACTACCAGAGGAGTTCTTCCCAGTACAGCGACATATGTGCATAGTGATGATTTTGATATTCCTGATCAGGAACATGCCAAGAGACCTCATATAGATGCTGAAAATGAGAGTGACAGAATGGAACTATGACGTACGCTGTAGGTCTCTGAAATGCACTCTGATCTTCGAGTGTGCATTTGGACTAGGTGGCTTCTGTTGGCGAAGAGGCAGATGATTCAGTTCAGGATAGTGCCACTTATTCCTATTTGTGAAGAGAGAGCAGTTCAGTAGGAGCAAATGATTGACCATGTTAAATGTTATAAAGGGGTCAAGAACAAGGAGAGTGGCGCCATAGTTATTAGTGAAGAGAACAGTGCCATCTACAATTTACATTGTAGCTGTATCTGTGCTACATGGTTACCCAGACGAGTCATTTAAGAGGGTGTTGGGCTTCATTTGATCATATAGCTAACTAATGACTGCTTACTAAATGATCTTGCCTAGAAATAAAAATTGGGTAGTCACAATTTTTACCGTACTTAAGAGGTTGAGATTGGCTTTCTCCAGTAAGAGAAGGATCTGACCATTCTAGAGGGTAATGGACATGGTGGCTTATGTGAGGAGTTTTTGTTACTCTTTGGGAACAAAAAAGACGGAAATCTAAGAGCCAAATGTACTGAACTGAGTGCTCAAAAAATTCAACAGGTACAGAAAGAAAGCAGCTGAGATTCCTACTGTTGAAGTCAGAGACATTCTCTCATGTGAAACAAAATACACTTCAGCCATCGATGTACTGCATGCAATACCATGATAATGAGGCCAGGACCAAAGAGACAGTTTTGCTGTATTCAAAGCCAACTGGCAAACTCAGACACAGAAGTATTACAGTTAGCAGAAGGCTGGCTTACAACAGAGACTGTTTTGAAAAATAAAAGTCAAGCCGACAGACAGTTGCACCAACAGGAGCACCATGAAATTACCCAAGCCAGTGTAGTAAAAGAGGGAGGAACCAGATGGATTAAAGAGTCCAGCAGAGATCACTGAGCCAGATCCAGAGTCGGACTGGCCCCAGTGAAATATGCTGCATTTATCCTGGTGTAATTTGCTGACACTGGAATAAATCCAGCAGCTAAGCAAGGAGGTAGATCCCTGGAGAACACACTCATCCAACTGTAATGTTGATTCTTGTGCAATCCTTACATAACACAATATATCACTCTCCACTCTCTCAGGCAACCGTCTTCCCAACCAAGATACAGTTCAGACTGAAATGCAATGCATACACAGTCAGTTAAAATGAACTTTACTGTTCTTAAAATTTCGAAAAAATGCCGAAAAAATACATTGTTTTTAATACATAAAAAGATTACACATTTATAAAATTGCAGTATCTTTCAACATGATTCCTAAACAATCATAGACACAAAAACCTATTGTAACCCTACTTACTACAGACAATCAATATTTCCTGTTAAAAATTGCATTAGATCCTAAAGCTATATAGAATCTGTCTGGCACTTTTTAGTAAGGAGAATTTTCATTATCCTCTAAAAGTCCGTTGCTATTTGGGATTCGAAAAATGCAGGAGCGTCGACGCGTTTCAGTGGTCTATAAGCTATAAAAGCTTTACCACCTTCTTCAGGGCAAATTACGATACCGGGTCACAAATCTTCTTGTGGTACAAGTCATATCTATTATAAAAAGAAGGAAGGTGTCAACTTACATCCTAATATTCCATCATAATCATCAAATACAATCTTAAAAACATCCTATGTATCACATGTTAAAAACGTCCTACGTATCATACAGTTTATCTTAAAAGGAAGTTTTACTGGAAAGGTTTACATTGCATTTCAAGATGAGATCTTCAGACATCAATCTCACTCACCAATCATCCTTACATTTATATTTTAAATGGTACATCCATCTCTCACTCTCATACAGTGCACTGATGTTGATCCCCTTTGTTTTGAAGATCTAAACTTGATACTGACCGTAAGGGACATCCGTCAAGTACCAGTTTTGGGACTAAAAGTAGTCCTGTCCTATATCTTCCCAATACTCTATTCCGCTTCTGAAAATATAACATAATTGCACCTGCATGTTGTCTGCTTTCCATTCAGAACAACCTGAATGAAGTGAGGGGCTTTCTCATTTTTCACTTCCAGCTGAGCTCAAAACAAATTCCCGATTTGAAGGTCCATCTGGCCTTCTTTTGTTGGAGCATCGTCTGGACTGTGAACTATCTGGAGTCTTACACATAGGTGCCATTACTATAGAGGGAAACAAATGCAGACAGTTAATCAGTTCAAACGTACTTAAGAAAAACTAAAATTTGCAGGTAGGTTTTTGACTTTGTTCAACCCCTGTATGTAAGAGATCTGCATGCACTGTAAGAATTTTAGATCCATCTGTTTAATCACACAAGTTACAATTTTAACAGAACTTACTAATTTATATTTTCTTTACATTTTTCATACCTCTACTTGTTCCAATGTAGGGTATCAGCGTGCTTAACATCACATGCACACCGTATAGTGAGGTAATATCATACAAGTGTGTTAATGTTTAGAAATGTTACATAGAACAATGATAGGTAAGTTGTAGGAGTTACAAATGATCCTTGCCAGTAGGGATTGTATGTAAAAAGTACACAAAATCAGGATTCAAAATGTATGCAGTGGTTGGAAGTGACTGTACTAATAAGACTTTGGGCCTGATTTAGACTCCAGAGTATGTTATTTACTACGTCACAATGACAGACTAAAATACTCCATCACCCTGATGGCATAACCGTACTCCAAATTTAGAGCGGTCTCTTAACATTGGCAGCAACCGTCGTCACATCGAGTCCCGTCTGTATTAAAGGTTTGATGGGTGCACTGTCAAAACGACGGTACAGTCCATCGAACTTTTAACACGTTTTTATGTTTTAAAACTTTTAACACATTTCGGGATTTTGGTTTTGAAAAAACAAATGACTCCTACCATCGTGTGGGAGTCATTTAAACGTTGTTACTGTCCCTTACCACCACGTTTTTCCTTGTGGTGATGGAAGAGGAAAAACCGGGCATTAGACCTCCCATTCTAAACCGGGCGAGCAGTTAAATTGACAAAGCTCCGATGGCCCTACTCCATTAACTTGTCGGAGGAGCATGTCCGTAGCGGAGAAGTCTGTAAAATCAGGTGGGGTACACCGTTGTGATGGAGTACCCTTTCCCGCTAAACTCTAAAACCGCTCCTTTATTACCACCCAAAGGGACTCTTTTTAGGAACCTTAGAATAAGAACAGATTGAGAAAAGAAAACCGAAAAAGATGCATGAATCTTCTTTATTCCAGTTTATTAGACCTGGCATTTCTTGGCGTGGTTACCCCTGACTTTTTGCCTCTACCTCCTCTATTTTTGATGCTGTGATGGATTGCGTTTTACTGGCTTAGATGCTTTCGGCACTTTGCCACTGCTGATCAGTGTCAAAGTGCAAGTGCTCCCTGTATAAAGTGTTATGGTAATTGGTTGTCCATAATTGGTATGTTTGCCTTACTAGTAAAGTCCCTAGTAAAGTGCACTATGTGTGCCAGGGCTGGTAAAGTAAACTAATGGGCCTGCAGCACTAATTGTGCCACCCACACATGTAGCCCTAAAGAGAGACCTCGGGCCTACCACTGCAGTGCCTGCGCGCACTTTGCTAACTGCCATGTTGTCCTGACAAGTGCACCCACTTGCCAGGCCTTACCCTTCCCTTTCCATGCACATCGGACACCCCCATGGTAGGCCCAAGGTACCTCCCTGGGCAGGGTGCAGTGTCTGTGAAAGGTAGGACATGTACTGAGGTGTGTACCATGTCCTAACAGTGAAATACTCTCCATTTAGTTTTGCACTGTTGCAAGGCTATCTTGCACATAAGACATAATGGGGAAGGCTGTGTAATATGTTTCCAGCCTATCTTCCCATAGGCTTAAGATGGAGAGGTGAAGTTTAGTGAACCTGAACTCACAATTTAATAACACATCTTTTTGTGAAGGTGGTTATTGAATTGTGTGTTTGTCTCTGCCTGGTTGTGTATTGACTGTCTGGATTTGAATTCGATAGGATCTGGGAAATGTCTTACCCAGGGAAGGAGTAGGTAAGACCACAACAGGCTTACCTGCATCTGGAGTTTAGGGGGGAGGAGTAGCCCCCTGGATGTGAAGAGGCCTGGGCTGCTGCCATAAAAGAATGGTTCCACCTCCTGCTGAGTGATTGAAGAACCAGCCCCCCAGTATCAAAAGAAGAAGGTGTCACTGGAAGGCAGACACCCAGAACTGGTTTGGACAGGGGTCAGTGCCCCCTGAACACAAAGACTTCAAAGACATTTAGGGGTATAACTATGAGAGCTGAAACCCCTGAACGTTGGACTGATCAAGACTGAAAAGTATTGAAACTATTTTGTGGTCAAGAGGAACCTCTGCCAAGGAAGAACAGTTTAAGAGACTGAAGAAAAGGACTGACCCTTGCTTTGTGTTCTGGGTCTGGCCTGCAGTTTGCTGATTTAACTAAGGAGAGGCTAAGGGACTTTGCTGTGTGCTGTGTCCCCCTGCATGAAAGGACTTTATTGTGTGCTGTGTCCCGAAGTAACTTTGTCTCCAAGGGCCCAAGGAGAGCTGGCTCCCTGTTTTGGAGACTCAGGAACATAAAAATGTCCAAGTGTGTCTCAGCGACACTGTGTGAGTGTGCTTTTTGCAGCCTGAGACCTTTGTAAGCATTGCCCCGGGACTGTGTGGCCCGAAGCCCAACCGAGTCTCAGCGACGCTTTGTACGTGTGCAGCCTTAGACTACCGTGGGGTCCGTGGTGCTGGTTGGAAAGTGCCCCGTGACTGCAGTGCCCTTCCAGCATGAATCATCGTCCACGCTGCTGTGTACCTGTTTGTGGCCCAAGCCGTCATCGTAACAGAGGCTGAAGGATTTTGTAAAGCTATGGAAGTCGGGAGGTAATCGTGATCGTTGTTCACAAGAGGAATCTGCCCAAGATCGTCAGCAACGGAGAAAGGCAGCACCATAACTTGTCCGGCTACAGCTTCGCCTTGCATTGGAGCTACGTCGTCATCTGGAGCACCCAGCAGGACGTCCGACTGATCAAGAGTGAAAAGTATTGAAACTACTTTGTGGTCAAGAGGAACCTCTGCCAAGGAAGAACAGCTGAAGAGACTGAAGAGAAGGACTGACCCTTGCTGTGTGTTCTGGGGCTGGCCTGCAGTTTGCTTATTTAACTAAAGAGAGGCTAAGGGACTTTGCTGTGTGCTGTGTCCCCCTGCTTGAAAGGACTTTGCTATGTGATGTGTCCCGAAGTAACTTTGTCTCCAAGGGCCCAAGGAGAGCTGGCTCCCTGTTGTGGAAACTCAGGAACATAAACGTTTCCAAGTGTGTCTCAGCGACGCTGTGTGTGTGTGCTTTTTGCAGCCTGAGACCTTCGTAAGCATTGCCCTGGGACTGTGTGGCCCGAAGCCCAACCGAGTCTCAGCGTGTGCAACCTGAGACTGCCGTGTGGTCCGTGGTGCTGGTTGGAAAGTGCCCAATGACTGCAGTGCCCCTGCAGTGTGAATCATTGTCCACGCTGCTGTGTAGCTGTTTGTGGCCCGAGCCGTCATCGTAACTGAGGCTGCAGATCAAGGTCACCGCCGCCGGCCCGAGCTGCAACGTGCTGAAGGATTTCGTAAAGCTAAGGAAGTCGTGAGGTAATCGTGATCGTTGTTCCCAAGAAGAATCTGCCCAAGATCATCAGCAACGGAGAAAGGCAGCGCCGTAACCTGTCCGGCTACAGCGTTGTCTTGCATCGGACCTGTGTCATTGGGATCGCCCAGCAGGACATCCGACGAGCGAGGAGGGAGAGAGAGAGAGAGGCAGCGCATCCCCCAGGTAAGGCTTGGACTCTGGTCGGGAGCCGCAAGCGTGAGTGGCCTGGAGAAGCGTGCAAGAGGAGTACAGTAGTGCTCCAGTCTCTCTCCCGCTGCATCGTGTTAGATGCGCTGAGTCCTCGAGCGGCCCGGACCTACCCGGCAGTACCGGGGCTGCCCTCGGAAGTTCAGGACTGTTGTCTGTGGTAGGGGCCTAGTGGTGCCCGCGCTAATCGCGTCGATTGGCCTGGTATTATTCTTGCAATACGACCTGCCTTATTACTTGCACTAAGGAGTGTATTAGTTCTGCATTATGAACTGCCTGATTATGTGCATTGAGGATTGAATTATTCTCGCATTACGACCTGCCTTATTACTTGCATTACGAACTGCCTGATTATGTGCATTGACGATTCAATTATTCTCGCAGTACGACCTGCCTTATTACTTGCATTAAGGAGTGCGTTATACTTGCATTACGAACTGCCTGATTACGTGCATTGAGGATTGCATTATTCTTGCATTATGAACTGCCTGATTACGTGCATTGAGGATTGCATTATTCTTGCATTACGAACTGCATGAGTCTAACAATACAAACTGCATAGCATTGCATTAGGACTGCATTTGAACATCGTGAACTGATCACTAATACCGCAAGAACCTACTAGTGTTTGTTGGCCTAATAACTGGCCAAGTGAAATATTATGAATACACATATGTTGGATTTTAATCATTTGGTCTTCCCGTATTTTTCTTCTTGATAAAGATTCTGCTATTTTCATACATCAGTGTGGTGTCCATTTGTGGTATTATCACTGTCACTGGGAGTGTGGTTGCAAATACTTTACACATTGCCTTGAAGATAAGCCTGGCTGCTCGTGCCAAGCTACCACGGGGTGAGCAGGGGTTATCAAAGAGAGTGTCCCTCCTTTCCCTGAGTAGAAGCAAGGGTCCCTTTTCGGACTAAGGTAACTGCCTCAGCCAACTGGAGACCCCCAGTTCTAACATTGGTGGCAGCGGTGGGATTGGAACGTGTTTTTGAAATTCACTCACAGTGATTGGTGTACATCACTGGTTTTAGGACAGACCACGACGCAACCACATATTGTGTTTTTGATTTTGGGTTCTATTTTTGAGCGAACTTTAAGCCGCAGCTTATGGGCTTATGCAATTTAATTAGTTGAGAGCACTTGAGTAGTCTGTGTGTTCCAGAGCTGCACCAGCATCTTTTAGACAGTAAGCGGACTGATCCCGGTAAGCTTGCTGAGGAGGCGGACCGCTGGACTAGCTCCAGGGTCCACAAGGGGATTGGCGGTACCACTACCAAAAGTGTACAGGGTACCCCGCAGAAGGTGGGGGAGGACAAGGGTAACCACAAGGAGTTCTCTAAAGGGCCCCAAAGTAGTTCCCAGGTAAAAGGGTCCCAGTTCCCCAAGGCTAGGAGGCATTGGCCCCCTAAGGGCAAGCAGGACCACAGAGGTTCTCCTACTTGTTATTTCTGTAAAGAAGTGGGTCATATTGCCCCTAAATGCCCCAAGAAACCACCTGCACCCACTTGTGCTCGAACACCGGGGTTAGTGAGTGTAGCGTTGGGGGAGGAATTGAGTCCTTGGAATGGGGAGGAGCAAGCATTTATGACCCTGGTCTCATTAGGAGATCGAGAGATGGTTCAGGAAGCCTCTCTGCCTGAGAATACTAAGAAATACAGGCAGTGGGTGACCATCAATGGAAGGAGGGTGGAGGCTCTGAGAGACCCAGGAACCAGTTTGACATGTGTCAGGTGTCAGTGGGTGTCTGAGGAGCAGGTAATTCCCAATGCACTTCACTCTGCGGTAGCAGCAGACAACTCAGTGCGCCTCTGCAAGGTGACGCTAGTTCCCTTTGAGTGGGGGCGGTCTCAGGTTCCTGGAAGGTTGTTGTAAGTCCGTCCATGCCTGTAGACTGTCTGCTGGGGAATGACCTGGAGAGTTCCCCCTGGAAGGAGGTGGAGCACCAGACGCATTTGGAGATGTTGGGTCTGCCTGAGTGGGATTGTGTGACCACTCGTTCTATGGCAGCCAGTAAAGGGGTTCAAGAGGACCTGGGGCCTGAAACAGAGGCCCAGGTGCCTGCCTTTAAGAGAAGAGGCAGGGGGCGCGGGAGACTGGCTCCCAAAGTTCCCACGGTCCAGGAGGAGGCAAACCTTGAGGGGGATGCCCTGGAGCCTACGGGGGAGCAAGTAGCTGAACTGGCGGACCTACGTGAGCTGACCGCATGGCAGCAGGAGGGAGGGCCCTCCAGTGAGTAATTCTGCGAGAAGAAAAAGTGCCCTTCTCTTGTAGGTTTGCGGCAACTGGCAGCAAACCAGGCATCAGGTGCTCAGTCCGGGTCACATGTGATTTACTGGGAGAATGATCTCCTATACAGCGAGCCTCAGGTTGCTGAGCCTGGATCAGCCTGTGTGCTGGTGGCACCCCAGCGCTTCAGAGCCTTCCTACTGGGGCTGGCTCATGATGAGCCTTTAGCAGGACATTTGGGACAGGACAAGACCTTTGAGAGGCTTGTCACCCACTTCTACTGGCCTCAAATGTGCAAGAGTTCTGATACTCATTGCAGAACCTGTCAGACTTGCCAGGCAAGTGGTAAGAGTGGGAGGAAGCGCAAGGCTCCCCTCCAACCTTTCCCTGTAGTCAGCACCCCCTTTGAAAGGGTGGGCATTGACATTGTGGGGCCTCTGGATCTCAAGACAGCCACGGGCAACAGGTTCAACCTGGTCTTGGTGGACCATGCCACCCGGTACCCGGAAGCCATCCCTCTCCGGACTTTGATAGCCCCCGTGGTGGGCCGTGCACTGATGGGGATTTTCTACCGTGTGCGGTTCCACAGAGGTGGTGTCCGACTGGGGTACTAATTTCATATCTAGGTATATGAAGTCTCTGTGGAAGGAATGCGGTTTAACCTACAAGTTCACCACGCCTTACCACCTCCAAGGTAACGGTCTGGTTGAGAGAATTCCCCGAACCCTGAAGGGCATGATTATGGGCCTTGAGGAACCCATGAGGCATAAGTGGGACGTCCTCTTACCATGCCTGCTGTTTGCTTACAGAGAGGTGCCACAGAAGTCCTTGGGGTTCAGTCCCTTTGAGCTACTGTATGGCCACCCTTTAAAAGGACCCTTGAGTTTGGTGAAGGAGGGCTGGAAGAAGGCTCCTAGTAAACCCCCCCAGGATGAATATAGCTACATGCTGGCCTTCAGAAACTAAACTAGGCATTTCAGGCAACTCACTCAGGCGAATCTGGAAGCCAGCCAGGAAGAAATTAAACGGTGGTACGACCAGAATGCCACTCAGGTCGAGTTTCAACCTGGGCAAAAAGTGTGGGTGATGGCACCAGTGGAGCCTTACGCCCTCCAGGACAAGTGGACTGGGCCATATGAGGTGGTGGAGCGCAAGAGCGAAGTGACCTACTGTTATAAAATGAAGAAATGACTCAGGTGAGAACAAGGTTTATTATGCATCACCAACTGGTCCACTCTATTCTCTCACAGTAAGTGCCTCAGGGAGGCTGCAATAGAACGTTCATAACTAGCCAGGGGAAAGTACCAACTGGGCAGGAAGAGGAGGGGGGGGCAGAGCATACCAAGATTACAACACATCTCCCTGGGCAACCATAAATGCAGCAACAGAAATTAAAGCTGAAATCTAAGGAATCACATAGTCTTTGTGCCACACAGGCTTAGTAGTGTTCCTAGTAGAACTGCGAACCTGGTCGTGGTTCCTAGTCAACGGTGAATGAGTACCGCCTTCTATTGTTGGAGGGCCACATTTTACCACTTTGTCCATACCCCATGTTTGTCCATTATCCAAATGGACCACATTCCTTCCAACACTTGCTATTTTGATAGGCTCAGAGAACCTAGAAGCATTCCTCCTTCTGGCAGGTGGTAAGTCTATCCGAACCCAATCACCTGACACCATTGACGGTACTTTGACGCTTTGTTTCAAATCATATCTCAACTTGTACTTTTCCTGCTGTTTCTCAATTTGTCTCGCAATGTTCGACCTGTCTATGACGCAGTTGTAGGTCTTACACAACCATCCTGCTGTGAGAATGGTCTTAGGCTTCCTTCCTTTCAACGATACAAAAGGAGAAACGTGAGTGATAGTGTTGGGTGCTGTGCGGTACGACCATATCATGTCTTGTAGAGCTTGTTTGGCTGGGCTGCCAGTGGCCTCTGCTCTTTGTATGCATTCTTTAATGACTCTGTTCATACGCTCCACAAGACCATTTGCTCTTGGACAATACAAAGCTGTTTTCAAATGGTTGATGCGTAGGCTAGCCAAAAATTCCTTCATCAACTCTGAGGTAAACTGGACTCCATTGTCCGTTACAATGGCATCCGGAATACCTTCTTCATAGAAAGTGTCTTTTAAGAACTGGATCAAAACTTTAGTATCAATCATATTCACCCATTTGGTTACCACCCATCTTGAGTGATAGTCTATGAGGACCAGTATAAAGCGGTCCGAGGCTTGTCTTAGGTTTAACGGTCCTATAATGTCTAATGCCAGTTTGGCCCAGGGACGATCAGGAACTTCCACGGGTGATAAAGGAGGTTTCCTAGCAGACAGAGTCTTGTCACTCCTAGCACAGTCTTCACAGTTTTTGACCATTTCCTCTACTTCCTTGTCCATGCTGGGCCACCAGTAGCCTTCTCTTACTCTGTTGTTAGTTAAACTCCTCCCTAGATGACCCACATGGGCTAGGGAAATGATTTTGCTTCTCATACCTTCAGGGGGTACAATTTTCTCCCCCCTATGTATAGTTCCATTGATTTCAACCATTTCATGTCTAACTTCCCAGAATCTCCCCACCATGTCAGACAACCTGCTCTTTTGCTCTGGCCAACCGTTGTGGATGCATTCTTTTACAGTTTTCAAAGTTTCGTCAAGATCATTTTGTTCTTCCCATTCTTCCTTAGTCAAACCTGTTACTTCTAATACAATCACATCACTTTCCTCCTCCTTACCATCATCGTTGACTTGTAAAGGGGAACGAGACAGGAAGTCAGCAATTACATTAGTTCTCCCAGGTACATACTCTACCCTGAAATTGAACCCTTCCAAACCTATCATCCACTTAGCTATCCTTGGGGTTAGCCTAGTAGACCCCTTGGTCGTGAATACATACATAAGTGGCTTGTGATCCGTTTTGATGGTAAACGGTATCCCCCACAGAAAAAACTTGAAATGGTTAGCAGCCCAATAACAAGCTAACGCTTCTTTCTCGATGACCGAGTAGTTTTGTTCCGCACCTTTTAGTGTTCTGGATGCAAATGCTATCACTTGTTCAGTATTTCCTGTTTTTTGAGTAAGGCTGGCTCCCAACCCTTTATTACTGGCATCAGTGGAAAGGTACGTAGTTTTAGTAGGATCAAATCTACCCAAGAAAGGAGCTCGGGTAATGCAATCTTTTATGTCAGCAAAAGCTCGCTTACAATTCTCATCCCATACAAACGTTACTTTACTTTTGAGAAGATTCCTTAACGGTTCTACCCTTCCTGCATAGTTTTGAATAAACTTAGAGTAGTACTCAGCTAAACCTAAAAAGGACTTTACTTCTTCAACGTTAGTGGGAGCCTTAGCTTCCTGTATTGCCTCCACTAAGTTCATTTTAGGTTTGATACCTTCATTGGAGATGCTGTGTCCTAAATACTCTACGGACTTTACCCCTATTTGGCATTTGTCTCTTTTTAACGTAAGACCTGCTTGGCTCAATTTAGTAAGGGTACTTCTCAACCTGTCATTGTGTTCAAGTTCATCCTTTCCAAATATCAAAATATCGTCCTGAAAGCACATCGTGCCAGGGGCCTCCTTAAGTACATGCTGCATGATTCTTTGAAATGCAGCTGCTGCCGAGGCCAGCCCAAACGGCATGCGGCGGTACTGAAATGCCCCTAACGGAGTTACAAACGAGGTCAGATGTCTGCATTCCGGGTGTAACTCGACCTGGTGGTATGCTGATGATAAGTCAAGGACACTAAAAAGACTGGCATCTTTGATTAAAGTAAGAATTTCATGTATTCTGGGTAGCGGATGCCTATCTACCCAAATTTCCTTGTTTAAGTCCCTAAGGTCAATGCAAAGCCTAATGTCCTTGCTGGCCGCCTTGGACGTGATAACAATTGGAGACAACCATTGGGAACATTCAATGGGTTCTATGACCCCTAACCCAAGCAGTCTGTCTAATTCTTTTTGTAAGGGTTCATGCATTAAATGAGGGATAGGCCTCACTTTATGTGCAATGGCTTTGGCCTTGTCTTTCAATTTTATGCAATGTTGGTAGTTCTTGAGTTGGCCCAATTTGTTAGTGAACACCTCTGGGAACTCTTCACAGATGGTTTGACCACACACCGATCTGTCCACTAAAAGAACTTGGTCAGTGCTGTTAGGATCTAGCTTCATACCTAGATCTTTTTGATGTCTCCAACCAATTAAGTTAGATCCTTTCTCTGACACATAGATTTTCCCAACAGTGCTTCTGCCTTTATACTCAATCCTCATGGTGGTCATACCTAACAATGAGATAGGGTCTCCCCCATACCCTCTGAGTTTTATGTCAGCTTTTTCCAGAGTTCCTACTTTGTTGGGAAATAACCCCTCGAACACTTTACCATCTAACAACGTATATGGGGAGCATGAATCAGCAAGGACATTTATCAACTTATTGTCAACTGTGATGGTGCATTCCGGAAAGTTAACTGTACTGTCCTTGTCTACTACCTGAAAAGTAAACTTAACATCCTCTGGTACATTTTCTGAATCCACTAAGGAAACTGTCATAGAATTATTATTACACACTCTGGCTATGTGTCCTTTCTTGCCACAGTTATGACATGTAGCACCCCTCGCCGGGCAAGCGGGACTATTAGCCAAATGTGCAGGATTACCACACCTGTAACACTTAAATTTGACACTTGAGGTGCTCATATTTTTAAGTTTAACCTCCTTTTCTTTAGACCTCTCTTGCTTGACAATAGCATTAACTTCATGACATTTAGTTTTAGTATCATCCCCCACATTAATCTCTTTTATGCACTCCGCTGTGTGCTCAATACTTAATGCTATGTCCACTGCTTGTTTCAAATCCGGATTACCTGTTAACAATTTCTCCTGAATTTTATGGTTATTAGTACACCTGACCAACTGGTCTCTGATAAGGGAATCAGTTAACCCTTCGAACTCACACGTATTGGATAACCCCTTAAGAGCAGCAATGTATGATTTTACCTTTTCACTCTTGCCTTGAACCCTTGAGAAAAATTTATGTCTTTCCAATACCACATTTATTGCTTTCCCAAATTGTTTCTCCAACTTATTCATGGTAGCCAAATACACATTGAAATCTCCTTCACTACCTCCTTCATCCTCTGTATCAGGTCCTTCCAAATTATTATAAATCTTCCTCCCCTCTATACCTAGATTATGTAGCAAAATATGTTGTTTTCTGAAGTTAGAAAATTTTTCTCCTCCTATCGCAACTAAATATGACTCAAAAATGACCCTCCAATCTCTCCAACATATGGCAGGATCCCCTTCTTCATTGAGGAAAGAGGGAGGTAACGCCATGTTTAATGCCGCCATACCTGACTGGACAACACCCCCCCACAAAGAGGATTTCAAAAAAACTAGTAGAAAATTACACACTAAATAAGCAGGAATAACACAAAGAGAATAAACAATATACAATGTGATAATACAGCGATACAATGCAATATAAGGACAATGTGCAATGCAAACAGAATATAATAGAATGCCAGAGAAGGAAAGTCCGTTGACAGGCTAATAAGCTGTGCCCATCAGCGTTGACGAAGAAAACAAACTGTGCCTGTCAGTGCACAGTGTAACCACACAGAACACGTAGAATGCACTTTGATAAAAGACAGGCGAAAGGCTGTGCCCATCAGCGTTGAGGAAATGTAGGTGCTGAATCACAGATATATTTTTTTGAAAAAGATTCTGACTGGAATCCGCTGAAAAGACCAGCACACTCTGATGCAAGACAGGCTAACAGCTGTGCCCATCAGCGTTGAAAACAATTATGTGGAAACTGAAAAACCGAAAATGAAGTATTTTCCTCAAATTAAATTCTGACTGGAATCCGCTGAAACCAACAGCAAAACCACCGGGGGCGCTCACGTGACGAAATCTCCTCAGGACCACAAGGATGAGGAAAATCGCGGAAAGCAGACCCTTCGATATCCTCTCTTTACCCAGCGTGAGACCCAGGAAATCCCTCGCTGAGGAGAACCAGAGCGCTAGTAATCAGCTGTGGAAAGATGCAGGAAGCGTAACGGCGTAAGGCGCCAGCCGCAATAGCCCCTTGATGGAACCTTGGTGAGGTGCAACAACAACAGCGATCAGCCATGCACCACCCAGCAGCGTGAAGGAGCGACAGCAGCGGCAGCGCCAGAATGAAAGGCTGTGAACAGTTTGGAGGGAACTAGCAGTCAGCCGCAATAGCCACCCTGATAGACACGGTGAAGCGAAATCACACAAGCGATCACCCATGCACCACCCCGCAGCGTGAAGGAACGACAGCAACGGCAGCGCCAGAATGAAAAGCTGTGAGTGGCACAGTTTGAAGGGACAACCAGCAGTACGGCAGGCTAAAAATTCAAGAAGACCCACTCCTGCTACTTGACATCAGGCGAGGCAAGAAGTTTCTGAAAGTTGTACGCTGCCACACAGCCTCCAAAACCAACACTCACTTGAATAGAACAGGACTGAACGGAGTCCTGATCGGTGGTGAGAAGAATCCTTAAGGCAGAAGGCAAAGAGCGGATGGACGAAGAATTGCTTCAAGCTGGGGATGGTGATGCACTGCCCCCACGCATTGTTCGTCGCCAGTGTTATAAAATGAAGAAATGACTCAGGTGAGAACAAGGTTTATTATGCATCACCAACTGGTCCACTCTATTCTCTCACAGTAAGTGCCTCAGGGAGGCTGCAATAGAACGTTCATAACTAGCCAGGGGAAAGTACCAACTGGGCAGGAAGAGGAGGGGGGGCAGAGCATACCAAGATTACAACACCTACCTGGTTGAATTACGGTCTCCTAGGAACCCTTTGAGGGTCCTCCATGTGAACCTCCTCAAACTACACTTTGAGATGTCTGATGTGACCATACTCTTGGCTACAGATGATGGGGTAGAAGAGGAGAGTGAACCTCTTCCCGACCTCCTGTCAGCCAAGGAGAAGGATGGGTAAGTGGATGTCGTGAACCTCTCGCCTACCCTGACCCCGGAACTTCAGAGGGACTGTCGCCAGGTATTGGGGCAGTTCGCCTCCCTGTTCTCCCTTACCCCAGGAGTCACCCATTGGTGTGTCCATGATGTGGACCCTGGAGACAGCCTGCCTTTAAAACAAAACTTTTACAGAGTAGCTGATAAGGTCAGAGCCAGCATCAAGGAGGAGGTTGTCAAGATGCTGGCTCTAGGCGTGATTGAGCTATCCAGCAGCCTCTGAGCTAGCCCAGTGGTCCTTGTGCCAAAAGCTGTTGCGCCTGGTGCCACCCCAGAACTTCGGTTCTGTGTGGATTACCGTGGGCTCAATGCAGTCACTAAGACTGAAGCTCACCCCATCCCCAGAGGTGATGAGCTTGTAGATCGGCTGGGAGCTGCCCGGTACCTCAGCACATTTGACTTGACGTCTGGGTAGTGGCAGATTGCCTTGACCGAGGGAGCCAATGAGAGGTCAGCGTTCTCAACGCCAAAGGGGCACTACCAGTTCTGGGTTATTCCCTTTGGTGCTGCATGGTCTGCTAGGAATTCAGCGCCTCCTTCCTGGATGACATTGCTGTGTTCAGCTCCAGTTGGGAGGAACATTTGCACCACCTCTGTGAAGTGTTGAAGGCCTTGCAGAGGGCAGGCCTAACTATCAAGGCAAGTAAGTGCCAGATAGGGCAGGCTTCTGTGGTGTACGTAGGATACCAGGTAGGGAGTGGCCAGGTGGCGCCCCTACAGGCAAAAATTGATACCATTCTGGCTTGGGAACCCCCAAGACCCAGACAGGAGTGAGGGCCTTTTTAGGACTCACTGGTTATTACAGACTGTTTGTGAAGGGGTATGGCACCATTGTTGCCCACTTGACAGAACTGACTTCAAAGAAACAGCCCAAGAAAGTGATCTGGACTGATACCTGCCAGACCGCTTTTGATGCCCTGAAAACTGCCATGTGCACAGTGCCCATGCTTAAGGTGCCTGATTTCTCAAAATAATTTGTGGTGCAGACAGATGCTTCAGAGCATGGTGTGGGAGCAGTACTCTCACAATTGAACGACGAACGCTTGGACCAACACGTAGCTTCCATTAGCAGGAGGCTACTTCCCAGGGAACAGAGGTGGAGTGCAATTGAAAGGGAAGCTTTTGCTGTGGTCCGGGAGCTGAAGACGCTGAGGCCCTACTTGTTTGGGACTCACTTCCTGGTTCAGACCGACCACAGGCCCCTCAGATGGTTGATGCAGATGAGGGGTGAGAACCCAAAACTGTTGAGGTGGTCCCTACAGGGAATGGACTTCAAGGTGGAACACTGACCTGGCACAGAACACACCAATGCTGATGGTCTGTCCAGATTTTTCAGCCTTAGTGATGAGAACTCCCGTGAGGGTGGGTTGTTCTCCCCACTTTTGAGGGGACACGTGTTAGACCTGCCATTTCTTGGCGTGGTTACCCCTGACTTTTTCCCTCTACCTCCTCTTTTTTTGATGCTGTGATGGATTGTGTTTTACTGGCTTAGATGGTTTGGGCACTTTGCCACTGCTGATCAGTGTCAAAGTGCAAGTGCTCCCTGTATAAAGTGTTATGGTAAATGGTTGTCCATAATTGGTATGTTTGCCTTACTAGTAAAGTGCACTATGTGTGCCAGGGCTGGTAATGCAAATGCTACTAGTGGACCTGCAGCACTAATTGTGCCACCCACACAAGTAGCCCTAAAGTGAAAACTCAGGCCTGGCACTGTAGTGCCTGCGCGCAGTTTGCTAACTGCCATGTTGTCCTCACAAGTGCACCCACTTGCCAGGCCTTACCCTTCCCTTTCCATGCACATCAGACACCTCTATGGTAGGCCCAAGGTACCCCCTTGGGCAGGGTGCAGTGTCTGTGAAAGGTAGGACATGTACTGAGGTGTGTACCATGTCCTAACAGTGAAATACGCTCCATTTAGTTTTTCACTGTTGCAAGGGGAGGAGTAGGTGAGACAGCCACAGGCTGACCTGCATCTGGAGTATAGAGGGGAGGAGTAGCCCCCAGGATGTGAAGAGGCCTGGGTTGCTGCCACAAAAGAATGGCTCCATCTCCTGCTGAGTGATTGAGGAACCAGACCCCCACTATCAAAGGAAGGTGTCACTGGCAGGGAGACACCCAGAACTGGTTTGGACAGGGGTCAGTGCCCCCTGAACACAAAGACTCCAAAGACATTTAGGGGTATAACTATGAGAGCTGAAACCCCTGAACGTTGGACTGATCAAGACTGAAAAGTATTGAAACTATTTTGTGGTCAAGAGGAACCTCTGCCAAGGAAGAACAGTTTAAGAGACTGAAGAAAAGGACTGACCCTTGCTTTGTGTTCTGGGTCTGGCCTGCAGTTTGCTGATTTAACTAAGGAGAGGCTAAGGGACTTTGCTGTGTGCTGTGTCCCCCTGCATGAAAGGACTTTATTGTGTGCTGTGTCCCGAAGTAACTTTGTCTCCAAGGGCCCAAGGAGAGCTGGCTCCCTGTTTTGGAGACTCAGGAACATAAAAATGTCCAAGTGTGTCTCAGCGACACTGTGTGAGTGTGCTTTTTGCAGCCTGAGACCTTTGTAAGCATTGCCCCGGGACTGTGTGGCCCGAAGCCCAACCGAGTCTCAGCGACGCTTTGTACGTGTGCAGCCTTAGACTACCGTGGGGTCCGTGGTGCTGGTTGGAAAGTGCCCCGTGACTGCAGTGCCCTTCCAGCATGAATCATCGTCCACGCTGCTGTGTACCTGTTTGTGGCCCAAGCCGTCATCGTAACAGAGGCTGAAGGATTTTGTAAAGCTATGGAAGTCGGGAGGTAATCGTGATCGTTGTTCACAAGAGGAATCTGCCCAAGATCGTCAGCAACGGAGAAAGGCAGCACCATAACCTGTCCGGATACAGCTTCGCCTTGCATTGGAGCTACGTCGTCATCTGGAGCACCCAGCAGGACGTCCGACAAGCGGGGAGAGAGCGAGGCAGCGCATCCCCCAGGTAAGGCTTGGACTCAGGTCGGAGCCGCAAGCATGTGTGGCCTGGGAGGCGTGCAGGAGGAGTACAGGAGTGTTCCCGTCTCTCTTCCGCTGCATCGCATTACACACGCGGAGTCCTCGAGGGGCCAGGACCTGCCCGGCGGTGCCGGGGTCGCCCTCGGAAGTTCAGGACTGTTGTCTGTGGGTGGGGCCTAGTGGTGCCCACGCTAATCGCGTCGATGGCCTAGTATTATTCTCGCAGTACGACCTCCCTTATTACTTGCATTAAGGAGTGTATTATTCCTGCATTATGAACTGCCTGATTATGTGCACTGAGTTATTCTCGCATTACGACCTGCCTTATTACTTGCATTAAGGAGTGCGTTATACTTGCATTACGAACTGCCTGATTATGTGCATGGAGGATTGAATTTTTCTCGCAGTACGACCTGCCTTATTATTTGCATTAAGGAGTGTGTTATACTTGCATTACGAACTGCCACATTATGTGCATTGAGGATTGAATTATTCTCGCAGTACCACCTGCCTTATTACTTGCATTAAGGAGTGAGTTATACTTGCATTACGAACTGCCTGATTAGGTGCATTGAGGATTGCATTATTCTTGCATTATGAACTGCCTGATTACGTGCATTGAGGATTGCATTATTATTGCATTACGAACTGCCTGATTACTTGCATTGAGGATTGCATTATTCTTGCATAACGAACTGCATTAGCCTTACAATACGAACTGCATAGCATTGCACTAGGACTGCATTTGAACATCGTGAACTGATCATTAATACCGCAAGAACCTACTAGTGTTTGTTGGCCTAATAACTGGCCAAGTGAAATATTATGAATACGCATATGTTGGATTTTAATCGTTTGGTCTTACCGTATTTTTCTTCTTGATAAAGATTCTGCTATTTTCATACATCAGTGTGGTGTCCATTTGTGGTGTTATTATCACTGTGTCACTGGGAGTGTGGTTGCAAATACTTTACACATTGCCTTGAAGATAAGCCTGGCTGCTCGTGCCAATTAACCAGGAGGTGAGCAGGGATTATCAAAGAGGGTGCCCCTCCTTTCCCTGACTAGAAGCAAGGGCCCCTATTTGGACTAAGGTAACTGCCTCAACCAACTGGATATCCCCAGTTCTAACACAGTTTGTAACTCAGTGTTACATTAGGATTGTAAATTATGAACTGCAACAAAAGGATGCGTCAAAAGCAGTAATCCATTAACTATTTAGATAAAATACAAATCTGTCATATGCATGTTTACAACGTGCTTTGAAGTAGACACATTAACCTTCTATGCTGCTTTAGGAGTCCAAACTCTGACTAGGCAAAACACAAATCTCTACAGCAAGCACATTAGCCAGCAGTTATCTTACCGTTCTTCATATTCCCTAAAAATTGTGGGTACATAAAAATCCCTGCAGCAAATGGATATTTCATAAAGGCAGTCTCAATGTAACTAAGTCAGAACAAATTACGTTGTCACGTTTCTTTGTTGCCAATTTCTATAGCGCGGGGTTAAAAAAAATGATAAGTCGAGTGCCCGACTCCGCTTATGTGGACTATGCCACTTATGACTCAACCCCCTTTCCTGCCACACCTTAAACCCCAATGTATGGGTTTCCACTTCCCGTTGTATATTTTTCAGTATTCCAGGCACTCGCCCTGTGGATTTCTCTACTTTTATAAAGGGAACAAGAGGGACCAAGAGGACACAGCTTCACAGCTGTGCAGCACTTAGTGCCAGTTGCAACGTTTAGATTTGCGCAAGTACGCACCCTGGTCTTTCGCTGCATTGGCAGCAGCCCCGACATTCTGGACACAGGGCATTTGAGCCCCTTTGAGACGGCCAGTTGACCAGGGGGACCAGGAGGTTTGTAGGGCGCCAGGCCCCAATGTGTAATTGTGGTGCTAGGAAATGTATTTCTTGTAGTTTGATTTTCGGACTCGGTTCTGACTACCTCTAAATGTGTTTGTATGATTTTGAGGTTGTCTTGCATACTTAGGTTTATGCTAGTGAGATTATGCTCCACCCTGTGCTTTATGCCCCTAATGTTG
The DNA here is from genome assembly GCF_964204655.1 of Triturus cristatus. Taxonomy (NCBI): domain Eukaryota; kingdom Metazoa; phylum Chordata; class Amphibia; order Caudata; family Salamandridae; genus Triturus; species Triturus cristatus. The sequence continues at coordinate 281,589,030 of NC_140590.1, forward strand.
GAGATTCTTAGGAGGTAAGTGTCTAATATTAGACTGCTGAGATTTTGGACGTACAATGCGTTTGGGGCCTATTGTGATGCTGTGCATAATGTGGTTTATGTCACAGGATGATGTTAAGCACAGTGATTTTCCTCTTACACCACTCCATCTTCTGTCCTATCTTGTTGAATCAGTCCTGTTCTGAAGTAACAACCTGTTCCTAATCGCCTCACCTTCCTGTCTCCACAATAGCTCAGTTCCCTTCACCCGACGTCTGGATTATGTGCCCCCTTCTTGTCCTCATACTTCTCCTCACCACTGCTTTCCTGCTAACACCCTTCTCATATCCCCACCACCCTCCTCCTCCACAATTTCCCAACATGGCCACCACTCGAATTAAATCTGGAATTAATTGCTACAAAATCATTTACCCTTCTAACCTGACTAAAGCTGCAGCAAAACGTTTCAAGCATAACACCATTGAATGTTTCCCTGATTCCCTTTTTGTTGGTCAGTTTTACAATGGTCGTTATGGGAGGCTCAAAAACGATCTCATTTTTTTCACGCACGACATACCCTCTTGGTCTACCAGCTGTTACAACTCCCTTAACGTCACCTCCTCCTCCTCTATCCCTCATGGGAAACAGCTAAAAATTTCCCCCTCTGCGGGTTTTGACGGCTCCCTCACTATCTCACTCTATAACAACGGTACTGTCATGATCCAAGCCAAAGACACCTGTCTCTCTCTCTTTGACCACCTCTTCCCTTCCCTACTCCCCTCCCCTGCGACCGGGCTATCCCTTGACTCTTCATCTAGCTCCACCAATTACTCCCTTTCTCCTCCCCTGACCCCCCCACTCTCCAATAGGCTACACCCTTGGGAGGCACAGGTCGACCCTCTTCTCTCCCCTTTGCCCTCCCCTCCCATTCTTCCCCCCTCACAGTATGCCCCCCCTCTTCACTTCAGCCTTACCTCTAGCTAACACGCTCCTCGTCCATTCTGCACCGTCCCGGCACTCCATTCTCTTCTCCTCCCCCCTATCCCTACCGGCCGCCCCCCTTCTTAGACCACCTCTCCTCCAGCCCTCTCCCCTAGTTAATTTTCCTTACGTTCCCCTTATTCCCCCCTCCTCTCTGCTTTTCCTCCCACTCCTCCCCTCACTTTGTACCCCGATTTCCCCACAAATACATTCCATCTCTCTCCTTCCCCACTCTCTCCCAGCAATGCTGTGCTACCCCCTTTCTCCCCCTGGTAACCCTTTCCCTCCCTCGGACCGAGCAGAACCACTTTCTTTCTTCAACTTCCCTATCTCCCAATCCCCCCCTCACTGCCTGATACCCGCTCCCTCACAGCCACCTCACCTAGCTACCAGGACCTCTCCAACCCCCTCACCTCTCTTCCTCCCAAACCACCTTCATCCCTATAAAGTTAAACCAGATTGGTCGCACACTGCTACACCTACCAGGCGTGTTCCCCCAATGAAAATGGTCCCTGAAGGTCAGCGTCGGCGGATACACCTATGCTCGAGTGTGAATGCAAGTATGCGTGGCGTGTGCCATCCCTGGACACGTGTTTCGAGGTAGTTGCCTCTCGTCAGCAGGGAGTAGGAAAATGTGTGGGGTTGCTGTGTAAGCTGCTAAAATCGTTATCAGGTCTAGTACCTCTCGTAGCGCGCAGGTGCATAACCATGAGCCCGTCGACTCCACCGGCTCAAGGGAGCCTGAATATAAAGTTAAACCAGATTGGTCGCACACTGCTACACCTACCAGGCGTGTTCCCCCAATGAAAATGGTCCCTGAAGGTCAGCGTCGGCGGATACACCTATGCTCGAGTGTGAATGCAAGTATGCGTGGCGTGTGCCATCCCTGGACACGTGTTTCGAGGTAGTTGCCTCTCGTCAGCAGGGAGTAGGAAAATGTGTGGGGTTGCTGTGTAAGCTGCTAAAATCGTTATCAGGTCTAGTACCTCTCGTAGCGCGCAGGTGCGTAACCATGAGTCCGTCGACTCCACCGGCTCAAGGGAGCCTGAATATAAAGTTAAACCAGATTGGTCGCACACTGCTACACCTACCAGGCGTGTTCCCCCAATGAAAATGGTCCCTGAAGGTCAGCGTCGGCGGATACACCTATGCTCGAGTGTGAATGCAAGTATGCGTGGCGTGTGCCATCCCTGGACACGTGTTTCGAGGTAGTTGCCTCTCGTCAGCAGGGAGTAGGAAAATGTGTGGGGTTGCTGTGTAAGCTGCTAAAATCGTTATCAGGTCTAGTACCTCTCGTAGCGCGCAGGTGCGTAACCATGAGTCCGTCGACTCCACCGGCTCAAGGGAGCCTGAATATAAAGTTAAACCAGATTGGTCGCACACTGCTACACCTACCAGGCGTGTTCCCCCAATGAAAATGGTCCCTGAAGGTCAGCGTCGGCGGATACACCTATGCTCGAGTGTGAATGCAGGTATGCGTGGCGTGTGCCATCCCTGGACACGTGTTTCGAGGTAGTTGCCTCTCGTCAGCAGGGAGTCGGAAAATGTGTGGGGTTGCTGTGTAAGCTGCTAAAATCGTTATCAGGTCTAGTACCTCTCGTAGCGCGCAGGTGCGTAACCATGAGTCCGTCGACTCCACCGGCTCAAGGGAGCCTGAATATAAAGTTAAACCAGATTGGTCGCACACTGCTACACCTACCAGGCGTGTTCCCCCAATGAAAATGGTCCCTGAAGGTCAGCGTCGGCGGATACACCTATGCTCGAGTGTGAATGCAAGTATGCGTGGCGTGTGCCATCCCTGGACACGTGTTTCGAGGTAGTTGCCTCTCGTCAGCAGGGAGTAGGAAAATGTGTGGGGTTGCTGTGTAAGCTGCTAAAATCGTTATCAGGTCTAGTACCTCTCGTAGCGCGCAGGTGCGTAACCATGAGTCCGTCGACTCCACCGGCTCAAGGGAGCCTGAATATAAAGTTAAACCAGATTGGTCGCACACTGCTAGACCTACCAGGCGTGTTCCCCCAATGAAAATGGTCCCTGAAGGTCAGCGTCGGCGGATACACCTATGCTCGAGTGTGAATGCAAGTATGCGTGGCGTGTGCCATCCCTGGACACGTGTTTCGAGGTAGTTGCCTCTCGTCAGCAGGGAGTAGGAAAATGTGTGGGGTTGCTGTGTAAGCTGCTAAAATCGTTATCAGGTCTAGTACCTCTCGTAGCGCGCAGGTGCGTAACCATGAGTCCGTCGACTCCACCGGCTCAAGGGAGCCTGAATATAAAGTTAAACCAGATTGGTCGCACACTGCTACAACTACCAGGCGTGTTCCCCCAATGAAAATGGTCCCTGAAGGTCAGCGTCGGCGGATACACCTATGCTCGAGTGTGAATGCAAGTATGCGTGGCGTGTGCCATCCCTGGACACGTGTTTCGAGGTAGTTGCCTCTCGTCAGCAGGGAGTAGGAAAATGTGTGGGGTTGCTGTGTAAGCTGCTAAAATCGTTATCAGGTCTAGTACCTCTCGTAGCGCGCAGGTACCACAGTTCTTCGGGGTAACACGCTAGTGGGTGGAGCAGTGTGCGACCATTTTGTTTAGTTATTTAGTGGCTCCCTGAGCCCCGACAGCCGACGGGCTGTAGGTTACGCACCTGCGTTGCTACGAGAGGTACCAGACCTGATATGATTTTAGCAGCCTACACATGCAACCCTACACTCTTCCTACTCCCTGCTGACGAGCGGCAACTACCGCGAAACACGTGTCCAGGGATGGCTAACGCTACTCTGACTTGCACGCACCACTGAGCATAGGCGTACCCGCCGACGCTGACTACAGGGACCACAGTTCTTTGGGGTAACACGCTAGTGGGTGGAGCAGTGTGCGACCATTTTGTTTAGTACACCTTCATCCCTATGACTCCTCACACTCCTCCCCTCTCCTTCCGCCCCACTCCTCTACTATCGCCCCCTAATTCCTATCCTTTTTGCAACGCCAACAACGACAACTCTCCTCTCACCCCTGGTACACCAACTCCTGCCCTCATCCAAAACCTTTCCCCACCTCTGAATCCTATACCCCTACTCCCCTCCCGTTCCCCCATCTCTCCCTGCCTTCCACCGCCAAGTGCAGCCCCTCCTGTTTCCATCGAGCCACCCAACATGCCGTGCTCTACCTTACTCTCTCTGGAAAATAAGCTAGGCTCTCTAATCACCTCCATCTCCCAACTTGAAGCTACCATTTTAGTTTTAAGCTCCAAGATCTTGCCTTTTCCATACACCTCAATTCCTTTGGAAAACACTCTCCCTCCCACAAGATGCACCTCGCCCCCACTCCCCATAATAGCTAAGCATAGCCTGTCGGCTGCAAATTCACACAAGCACTCGAACGCCACCCTTCTTCCACTTTCACTTCCCACTAACCCTGTTATCTACACTATTCCGACCATCTCCTCTGTCAGAACCACTCGTCCACCTAAACCCTCCCGAGCGCCCTCATATAAGTACAATATCCCCATCACCCCTCATAGCCCAAGTGCTCCCGTCACCAAAACAGTCGCGACAGAGCTGCGCTGTATGTTCCACAACTGCAGATCTGCAATAAAACACAAACTTGAAATCTCCGATACCATCAACTTGCACAATATTGACATGCTCTTCCTCACAGAGACCTGGTTCAACGATACCTCTCACTCTATGTTTGATCTCCTTGTACCCACATGCTATTCTATACTTAGAAATGACAGAATTGACAAAGTTGGGGGAGGTGTTGCAGTCATCTTTAGAAACTCCCTTCAACTTAAGGCTCTTCCTAACAGCTCCTTCCACACTTTTGAATGCCTATCTCTTGAGCTTCAATTGCATCACCGCTCACCTCTCAGATTCCATGTTATCTACCACCCGCCTGGTAGCAGCCCTTCGTTTATGGAGGAACTCACGGACTGCATCAGCGACCAATACTCGCAATATGACAATCAGATCTTCGTGGGTGACTTCAATGTCCACTGGGGCTCGCCTCAAGACACCTATGCGAATTTGCTGGCCACCTTCCTCTCTGCAAACCATCTTATCCAACACTGCACTGAAACAACACACTCTAAGGGCTCAACCCTGGACCTCGTTATTTCTAAAGCAGGCTTGCTGGCCATCGCTACCCCTATTCATGTAGATTGGTCTGACCACCTCCTCATCCCATTCTCTCTTCACTTATCACACTCTATAACTCTTGGCCAGCCTAAGAGGGCTACTTCCTGGTTCCGTGACACTAAAAATATTGACCTCAGTACCCTCTGTGACTCTGCTTTGCTATCACTTCCAAGGCTAGACCCGGACCTAGATGTTAACGAACCCACCTCCCAATGCCTCACAGTCCTTGCAATCGAAATCAATAATGTCGCTCCTCTCCAAAGCAAAAAGAAAAGGCCCACTCCCTCAGCACCTTGGTTCAACAAATCCCTCTATGAAGAAAGGAAGTACCTAAGAGTCCTTGAGAAACAATGGAGACAAGCGCCCTCCACCGAAAATTTGGCCACGCTTCGTCCAGCTATGTCCAAGTACCACAAGCACATCTTCCTTGGTAAAGCGTAGCACTTCAAATCCCTCCTTGACTCAGCCTAAAATAGACCCAAAAAACTATTCGACCTCATCAAGAACCCAAACAGCTCTCCCCCAACCTCCAAATTGGAGGATTCCACAAAGAAAGCAGCGGAATTCGCTATATTCTTTGACGAAAAGGTGAAATCACTTGTAGATCAGGTCATTCATCCTACCCCTACAGAGGAGCGCAAATCCTTAACCATTTGGCAAAACTTTGACCCCATCTCTGATGATGCCCTCCTTAAATGCATCCTCGATACAAAGCCCTCCAACTATTCCCTTGACCCCATCCCTACTGCCATTGCCATTGACTTCTATACCCATTCTCTTTCCTATTGGACCACTCTGGTCAACCTCTCCCTCAGTCAAGGCTCCCTTCCTGTTTCCTTCAAAACTGGGCTGGTCACCCCTCTGCTTAAAAAACCCACCGCTGATGCGAACGACCCCAACAACTACCGTCCCATCACTAACCTACCCTTTCTTGCGAAAATCACAGAAAAATGTGTAGCGAAACAACTCTCTCTCGCCATATCAAGGACAATGATCTTCTGGACAATTTCCAGTCCGGCTTCATCCAAAACTGCAGCACTGAAACTGCCCTGCTGCTAGTGATTGATGACGAGCTGCGGGTACTTGATTCAGGGGAGTCTTGTCTTCTAATTCTTCTTGACCTTTCTGCAGCCTTTGACACTGTCAATCACAACACTCTCCTTAACACTCTTCAACTGAGAATGGGCATGGAGGGCACTGTGCTCAAAAGGTTTGCCTCCTTCCTCTCTGATAGATCCCAAATGATCAAAATAGCGAACAGTATTTCATCTCCTTTGGCGGTCGGTCAAGGTGTTCCTCAAGGCTCTATACTTGCACCCACACTGTTCAATCTCTATTTAGAACCGTTGGGAAATCTCCTGAGTAAATCCGGGATCCACTATCATCTATATGCGGACGACACTCAAATCTACCTTAAGGTGGCTTGCACTCACGATCTCCCTTTCCTAAGCTCTACTCTCGACTCCATTCAAAACTGGATGTTAACTCATCAACTGATCCTGAATCCCTCCAAAACTGAATTCCTCCTCCTCTCCTCCTCACTTTCTCCTCCCCCAGTGCATTCATGGATGGATCAGATTAATCTACTGAACAATAAACCCATCATTGTCGAGAGCGCAAAATCCCTTGGTGTCATACTCGACAAAAAACTCAATCTACTCTACCACATCGATTCCATTGCAAAGTCTGCTCGATACCAACTGCGCCTTCTTTGGGGGATTTGTCGCTTCTTCCCGGAGCACGACCTTAAAACCCTGGTCCAATCGCTGGTTCTCTCCAGATTGGACTACTGCAATTCTCTCCTTACAGGCATACCCAAATCCCACCTGTCCCCCCTGAAGTCTGTTCTCCATTCAGCAGCTCGCTTCATATATGGGGCCAAAAGAAGCGACCACATCACACCCATTTTATCCACCCTCCGGTGGCTTCCCATAGAGGCAAGATCTATCTACAACACTGCCTGTATCACCCACAAAGCCTTGCACTCCTCCTCCCCTCGCTACCTGGCGGATAAACTGAAACTCTCTGGAGGCTCCAGACCATCACGTAATGCAGAAAATGTATTGCTTGAACCTCCCACTTTCAAGGAAAGATCGATGGCCCAATCCTTTTCAGGCAACGCGGTGAGAATCTGGAACTCACTTCCGCCTCAGCTCCGGACCACCAGCTCTTCCCAGGCCTTCAAAACTGACCTCAAAGCTCTCCTCCTCCAAAGACACTTCCAAATTTAATTCACGCCCTCTATTTTCTGAAGGAAGTCCTTCCATTATAGGAAATTCTGTTCTCCATGCCTATAGAAGTGCCTTCCCAGTGTGTTTTTGTGTTTTGAGTGTCTGCCATTTATTGCAGTATTATACTTGTACTTTGAACGCTTTTGTAACATGCACACATGTCACTTTTTGCTTTTGTAACGTATCGTTTGCTACCTCTTGTATTTTGTGTGCTTTTGATACATGCACAACGGCCACCACTGCCTCATGTAACGTAACCTTTGTTTTAGTGTTTTGAGTGTCCGCCATTTATTGCAATTTTTCTTTTTTTACCTCTTTTAACCTGCACACGTCACTTTTTCCTTTTGTAACGTATGGTTTGCTACCTCTTGTATTTTGTTTGCTCTTGATACTTGCACAATTGTCACTATTGCCTCATGTAACGTACCGTTTGATTTGTAACATGCTCACTTGTAATTTTTCTCCTTATGTTTCATCACTGCTCCTATTGTGAAGCGCTCTGACACCTTCGGGTAAAGTCCGCGCTATATAAAAACGCATAAAATAAAATAAATCAGGCCCTACATCATTGCTTGTCAACACTGCGAGCGCCTGCAGAGTCCACGATGACGGTTCCCGTTCCTTCACGGCAGCACAGGGACACAAGCCAGAATAGAGGGAATTATTTGCTACTAACCAAGTCGCAGGTGTGAAGGACTTGGCGCAGCCTTAGATGACTCCAAGAAAAACACAAAATTCGAGGGGTATACGCAACGCGTGAAAGAATGTTAAGCGTGGAGAAGGCGTGAGCACTCTCACTGAATAAGGGCGAAACTGTCAGGTAACAGAATTGCTGATGTTGGAAACTGTCGTAAAAGGCAGTAACGCACGGCTCTTCGCGGTGGACTCCGTATCCCGGCGTGCTGTTCGCTGCATGTACAACCAATGGTAGGCGCGCGCCGCGAAGCCGCTGTGTTTTGAACCTTGTTAACCGGAAGAGACTGTGGCGGAGGGGAGCCGGGGTAAAGGGTGGTCCGCGAAGTGTTATTACACTGCTGGGGAGGGAGGAACGACAGAACGGTAAGGCAACGTTTCAACAGTGGAAGTAGAGTGGAAGTCGAGTTAATAAAAAACCGGTGCGGGTAGGAGGGGACAGAAGAATATCTTTAAATTAGGTTTTTCGATTTTCTAGTGTCCTGTCCTATTTAGACTTTTCAACCAACTATATTGTTTATCCCGATAGGAGATCCCCATAAGACATTTGAGCTCGATCTTCTGACTAACAAGTTGGTCGGTCACGGTGTCATATGGGACCGCCGGCGAATTACAGTTCTAGCTTCTCCAGCAGAACAATGTTAAGGATTTTTGAGGCCATATGTGGATCTATTATATCCTCCCCCCCCCTCCCCCTTACTGGGAATATTTAGCCTTAAAAAACCTAGAAAATAGGCAGAAATATCAGCCCACACACAAAACAAGCAACGGCAATATCCATATGTCTGACTTGCACCTGAAAGTGTTTGGATGCTACCCTCCAGGCAGCCACACATTGATCAGGGCATGCACCTAATAGGTTGGCATTACGCCCACTCATCCATTCATCCACTCATTCTTGTATTTATCCATTTGGCCAGCCACCTCACCGGAAACACAAGCTTACCAAACAGTGAAGGAGAATATTTAGTTATTTGCCAGATATATGGGTATTCCTTCTAGTCTATGAAGATATTTTCGTGACTGATAGTCAGTGAAGAGCGTGACAGTGCTGTTCGTAATGTATGATATTTGGTTTGTGAGGGCTGTGAGTACTAATGTACGACTTCTAGTCTCTGACGTGTGTAATACTGCTTCTGATAGTGTATGCCTGCAAATCTGGTTGGTATTTGGACTGTCGTTGATAGTGCACAATGCTATTACGTAAGGTGTGTAAGAATGCTTCCAGTAATGTGTGACCGAATACTTTTGTAGGTGTTTGAGAATGCTTCCATTAGTATGTGACTACTTGCAATGACCGGCATGAGAATACAGTCAGCATGTAGAGTGTTTCTCTTTTTCAGCATAAGGTCTTTAACAGTTCCTCGTGTGCTTTCGTTAGAGCCGTTGGTAAAGTCATGCTGTGTACTTATTTAACAATTGTTACTCTTGAAACAATGCCACAACAATGCTTCTTAAGTGGAGTTCTCTTCCTCCACTTGATGGTCTGTTTACGCTATGGTTGCCTAAAGATTGTGGTGGGTATTAATGATCATGGTCTTCCTTTTTATTTACTTTTGAGAATGCTTGACCAGTGACCGATGGCAGGATGGCTCCACCCACTCACCTCCCGATCCCTTTGTATGGAACGCTGCCCACACATTTCGTGCATAACAAGTTGTGTTTAATGTCATTACCTAACACTAGTTGTACCAGTGAACAGCCTCAGTCTTTCTCCAGACTTTCTAGTGCTTGCACACTATGCAGGGCCAACCTTACTCTGCTCCCTGCGGCACCTGAAAGTACCCCTCCTAGGGAAGTCTACATGCCCATCATATATCACGTTAGTTGTATGCAGCCCACGTTTCACCTGATTGCAAGGCATGTTCTGGAACACTACTGTAAATAACTATATATGTATGTGTTCTAGATTGGTCTCAAATATGTGACACTAATGTATGTAAAACATTGCATGTACCAAACAGGAATGTAATATTTGTATGACACCTACACTAATTTTGAATGCAGGTTCTGTGTAATCGAAGCACATGAGTTGATATTCATACAAGGCTGGATCTGTGTGTGATACGTGGACTCAATTTAACATTCAAGGGAAAGATTTTTCTGTTTCCTCATCTGCAGTACCATTGAATTGGCAAGAACTAACTACCTGTGCATGCCGAAAAATTAGTTTTACTGTGCATGGCTTATTGTGAAATCTCTAATATTGAAAAAGAGACGTCACAGAGGGAGTAATAGTAAAAACGAACCCTCCCTGACTAATGCCTTGGTCCGCTTTCGGTCATTGGTGTAGGGCAGAAACATGTTGGCACTGTAAGGGTGATAGGACCATCAAATCCCATCTGCCCCTTATATTTTAATTATCTCCATCCGCCCAGCTAATAAAGGGATTCCTTGGGAGTGGATAAGGGATTTTTCTTTAAGTGTAGCTCCCCCGACTATTAATAAACCAGGAGCTCCCTGAAATACGATTGAGCCCAACCTGACCTTTAGTAGTCAGGTTGAACTTGATGAAGCACGCCACTACTGGAGTGGGTGAGGGCTGAATATAAAAATAGATTATATTTCCTTTCCCCCACTACTCCTAATAGTGTTTAGTCGTGACGCACACACTTGTAAATGTAAATTGATACTTGTATAGCGCACTACTCACCCGCAAGGGTCTCCAGGCGCTTGTACGAATACCGCTGTGGAACCCATCCTGGCTTTTCCCTGTGAGGCGTCCACTCCTGGGCACCCCCAAGGTGGAGGCCAGGCATCCTTAGCGTTGTGGAGATTAAGCAAGCTATTGCCCAGAGTTGCAGAGTGGGACTCCTTGATTGGAATGGCACCGAGGCGAGAATTATCAGGTCCGTGGAATTTTTTAGCCCAAGACCCGCCGAGGCGGGGAATTGAACCCTGGTCCCGGGCTAGACCTCTGCATCAGGGTCTGCCGCTCTAATCATTGAGCCACACTTCTCCACTTCACACTTTTCCTCATCAGGCAGAGGAATGCTCTTTAGTTTGATGTACATTGGCAGTAGTTTCTAGTAGCTGCTCTTCCTTGTTGACAGTGGTCCCAGTCCACAAGCCCAAAGCTATCCTAACGACCCTGTGTACGTGCATACATAATGCACATATGCAGCAAGGTGCACTTCACGTACAGGGTGCATGTGCAGTACATTAAACTTGAAGGGACAAAAGTGAACTTGGGTTCCAGCAGAGGCAACGTGGTCAGGATATCAGAAGGAAAGTTAATTGGATAAGATGGAGAGATAGGTGTAGTAGAGGAATGAAAGTAGTAGACCTCAATTTTGTATGAGTCGGCATAAGAGAACCTAATGCCCTAAATTGGTGATTTGGGCATGCAACAATCCAGCATGTTTGACTGTAGGTGGGGGTGAGAAAATGGAAAAGTGAAACCTGTTTGGGTACCATTGGTGTAGAGAGTAGCAGATTTCCTTAAAGCAAGGAGCTCTTCCGGTGAAGTGGTGAATTCTAGGAGAAAACATAGATTAAGCAAAAAGAGACAGACCCTGGGAGTAGATCGAGTGGCAGAGGTTGGAGGTAGAGTTGGTATTAATGTAGCAAGTTGTTGGTGAATCAAGATGAGTAGTATGAAGCAAAGTCATTCACAGAAAGCAGTGATTGACAGGTGTGTATGAAGGAATTTGTTAGAAATGGGGGTCTATAGTTGGCAATGGCTGGCCACTGTCCAAGTAGGGACCCTTCTTCCTAAGTCAGAGTAAGCGGGCTACACCCTTTGATAACCCCTGCTCGACCCTGTGGTAACGTAGCACGAGCAGCTCGGCTTATGTCGGAGGCAGTGTGTGAAGCATTTATGACCATACACAGTAACACAGTGAAGAACACTACAAAGGGACACCACACAAGTAATTCTAGAAAAATAAGTATCTTTATATATAGACTTAATACAAGACCAATAACGGTAAAAAGCCACAATTCTGTAAAATAGGATTATTCTTGAAATGCTGCAAAAATAGTTCAAAGTGTGCAAAGAGGAGTTCAGTTCAAAGCAGTGGTCTCTGCGACCCTTTTACTTACAAAGTACCTGGATTCTGTAGCAAAACAACCAAAATGTTGCAAGGGAGCTGTAGCGATGATTTTCCTCATGCGAGACCGGCGATGCGTTGAATCCTTGCCGCAAGGGAGGATGATGCGCTGATCTACAGATGCGTGCGGAACAAAGCGACAAACTTCTTCATGCTAAGCCGGCGATGCGTTGAATCCTTGCTGCAAGGGAGGATGATGCGCCGAGCCTGTTGCGTGTGCGATCTTGTTGTGATGAAAAGAAATGGCGCTCCGCGAAGGAGCGACGATCCGGGTGCGATGCGATGAAAATGGTGGACGCCCGGCGTCCGCGTTGCGATGTCATGAAGCGATGAACTCGATGTGATGACCTTTGGTTAGCGAGCACTTGGAGGCCCGCAAACGTGCGATGCGATGATTTACGGTAGTGAGCCCTCAGTGGCAGCAGCGCAATGATTTTTCTTACGCTCTTCAGCTGCGGCGGCTCACAAACGGGTGTTAGCGACGATTTTCAGCACTCGTTTCTCTGTAGTAGAACTAGAGGCCCTGGAACTCACAGGAGCCTCACCTGCAGATAGAAATCCTCACTGGGAGGAATCAGGAGGCTGGTGGTGGAGTCTGATGTGCCTGAGACTCCAGCAGGAGGCTAGCTCTCTTCTAGCCCTTGAGTGATTGCTGTAGCAAGATAAATAAAAGTTCTCTTCAAAGTCCTTTTCCTCTTCTTCCAAGTCCAGTGACAACTACTGCAGGCCAATCCCAGAAACAGCACACAAGCACAAGGACAGTCACCTCCTGCAGATTCCTTCAGTTACACGGACCGAGATTCGTCTTGACATCCAGGAGCAATACAAATTGTAGGGGTTTCAGAACAGATATTTATACCCCAAAAGTCTTTGTTCTCAGAAGCTACAAGTCACTGAACCCAGCCAGAACCAGTTCTGCCCATTCCTGGAGCACTTTGTTTACCAGGCTGCATCCTTACTTTCAGAAAGAGGGGGTCTGCCATCAGAAGCACAGTGGGAGGTGGAGCCAGCATTCACCTTGCCAGGCACAGCCCTACTCAGGTCAAGGAGCTACCCCTCATCTGCATCAACCATCTGAGGGGCCTGTGGTCTGTCTGAACCCGGAAGTGAGTCCCAAACAGGTATGGTCTCAGCTTCTTCAGTGCCCAAACCACAGCAAATGCCTCGTGCTCAATTGCACTCCACCTCTGTTCCCGTGGAAGTAACCTCCTACTGATGAAGGTTACAGGTTGGTCTAGTCTCTCCTCATTTATCTGTGACAGAACAGCCCCCACCCCATGCTCTGAAGCGTCTGTCTGGACAGTAAATTCCTTAGAAAAATTGGGCGCCTGGAGTACGGGTGCTGTACACATGGCAGTCTTGAGGGCATCATAAGCTTTCTGACAGGCGTCAGTCCAGTTGACAATCTTTGGCCGCTTCTTGGAAGTCAGCTTAGTCAAGGGTGCATCAATGTTGCCATACCCCTTGACAAACCTCCTGTAGTAACATGTGAGTCCTAAGAAGGCCCTCACCTGGGTCTGGGCTCTTGGGGGCTCCCAAATCAGGATGGTTTCAATCTTGGGCTGCAGGGGTGGCACCTGGCCACTTCCCACTTGCTGTCTCAAGTACACCACAGAACCCTGCCCAATCTGGCACTTACTGGCCTTGATTGTGAGGCCTGCTTTACGCAGCGCCATCAACACTTCCCAGATGTGCCGCAAGTGGTCCTCCCAGGAGGAACTTAACACTGCAATGTCATCCAGGTAGGCGGCACTGAAATCCTCCAGCCCAACCAACACCTCGTTGACTAACCTCTGAAAGGTGACAGGGGCATTCTTCATCCTAAAGGGCATCACACGGAACTGGTAGTGCCCATCTGGTGTGGAGAATGCTGACCTCTCCTTTGCCACATCAGTTAAGGCGATCTGCCAGTACCCAGACGTTAGATCAAACGTGCTGTGGTACCGGGCAGCCCCTAACCGCTCTGAGCTCATCAGCTCTGGGGATGGGGTGCGCGTTGGTCTTTGTCACCAAATTGAGACCTCTGTAGTCCACACAGAACCTAAGTTCAGGAGTGGCACCAGGCGCTGCAGCATTTGGTACCAAGATCACGGGGCTGGACCAAGGGCTGCTAGAGGACTCAATCACCCCTAGGGCAAACCTTTTGGAGACCTCCTCCTTAATGTAGGCCCTGACCCTGTCAGTCACTCTGTAAGCCTTGTGCTGGACAGGAGGACAGTCCCTGGTGTCTACCTCATGACGCACCAATCAGTGACACCAGGGAAAACAAATCAGGAAATTGCCCCAACAGCTGGTGACAATCTCTCTGCTGCTCAGGGATCAGTGTGGTGGAGAGGACCACACCCTCCACTGACCCATCCTTCTCTCCTGCACACAGGAGGTCAGGAAGAGGCTCACTCTCCTCCTCCATCCCAGCATCTGTGGCAAGAAGCATGCCCACTTCAGACGTCTCAAAGTGGGGCTTCAGGCGGATCACATGCAGGACCCGCAGGGGGTTCCTGGGAGACTTAAAGTCCACCAAGTAGGTAACTGGACTTTTACGCTCCCCCACCTCAAATGGACCGGTCCACTTATAATGGAGCGCACAAGGCTCCACTGGGGCCAGTACCCAAACCTTCTGACCAGGTTGAAACTCGACCAGAGTGGCATTCTGGTTGTGCCAACGTTTCATTTCCTCCTGGCTGGCTTCCAGATTTGCCTCAGCCATTTTTCTGAAACGCCGAGTCTGGTTCCTGAAGGCCAACGTGTAGCTAAATACATCTTTGGGAGGTTTCCTGGGAGATTGCTCCCAGCCTTCCTTGACCAGACTCAGAGGCCCTCTTACCTGAACCGGGACTGAACCCTTAGGACTTCTGTGGCACCTCACGGTAGGCAAACAACAGGCATGGCAAGAGGACGTCCCACTTACGCTTCAGGGGCTCTTCTAGGCCCATGATCATGCCCTTTAAGGTCCGGTTGAACCTTTCAACCAGACCGTTACCTTGGGGGTGGTAAGGAGTGGGGAACTTATAAGTTACCCCACACTCCTTACACAGACTTCATATACTGGGAGATGAAGTTGGGCCCCCTGTCAGACACCACCTCTCTGGGGAACCCCACAAGGGAGAAGATCCTCATCAGTGCACATCCCACCACGGGGGCCGTCACTGTCCTGAGCGGGATGGCTTCAGGGTACCGGGTGGCATGGTCCACCAAGACCAGGATGTACCTGTTGCCCATGGCTGTCTTGGGGTCCAGAGGCCCCGACAATGTTCATGCCACTCGCTCGAATGGGGTACTAACAACTGGAAAGGGCTGGAGTGGGGCCTTGATCTCCCCCCCCCCCCTCCCCCCCCACTCTTCCCACTTGCCTGGCAAGTCTCATATGTCCTGCAATGAGCGTCTGAGCTCTTGCGCATCTGGGGCCAATAAAAGTGGGTGGCCAGCCTCTCAAAGGTCTTGGTCTGCCCCAGATGCCCTGCCAATGGAATGTCATGAGCCAACCCCAGTAGGAATGCTCTGAAGCACTCGGGTACCACCAGCACGTGGGCTGACCCCAGCTCAGCAGCCTTAGGCTCGCTATACAGGAGACTGTCACCTGCTGCCTGGGCTGCAGCCTGTCGCCGCATACCCTCAAGAGAAGGGCAAACTCTTTGCTGCTCACAAAACTCCTCCCTGGTGGGCCCCCCTGCCTGCTGCCAATGGGTCAGCTCAGGCAGGTGCCCCAGTTCAGTGATCTGCTCCCCGGTAGGCTCCAGGGCATCCCCCTCAGGGTCTGCTCCCTCCTGGGCCGTGGGAACCAAGGGGGCCGGCCTCCCGCGCCCCCTGCCCCTTCTCTCTTAAGGCAGGGACCTGGGCCATACTCTCAGGCTCTAGGTCTTTCTCAACACCCTCCTTGGCTGCCATGGACCGAGTGGTAGCACATGCCCACTCAGGCAGACCCATCATTTCCAAGTGAGATCTCCTCTCCACCGTAGCCCACGGGGAGTTCTCTAAATCATTGCCCAACAGACAGTCTACAGGCATGGCGGGCCTCACAGCCACCTGAAGAGTTCCTGAAACCCCCCCCCACTCAAGGGGAACCTGAGCCACCTCACATTGGCTCTCTTGAGTTGTCTGCGGACACTACTGGGTATTATGCATGGGGGACAACCTGCTCTTTGGACACCAACCGGGAGCTGACAGCAGTTACACTGGCTCCTGTGTCTCTTACAGCCTCCACTCTATGGCTATTGATGGTCCCCCACTGCCTGTACCTTTTAGTGTTATCAGGCAGTGCAGGCTTAGGGACCATCTCAAAGTCTCCTAGTGAGACAAGGGTCAAGTCTACAGGATCCCACCCACCTTGGGCACCCATCTCCTCCCCTCCCAGGGCTACATTAGCAAGCTGGCAGGGTGGTGCAGGAGCATCCCTTTGCCCATTGTAGCAATAACTGGCAATATCAATCAAAACTTCAAAAACGTACGTGGTTGCGTTATGGTCTGCACTCACTAGTAGTGTACACTTTAATTACTGTATGCGATCATAAATGCAAGTCCAGATCCTCACCGCTGACCACCAATGTTAGAAATGGGGGTCTCTAGTTGGCAATAGCTGGCCACTGTCCAAGTAGGGACCCTTCTTCCTAAGTCAGAGTAAGCGGGCTACACCCTTTGATAACCCCTGCTCAACCCTGTGGTAACATAGCACGAGCAGCTAGGCTTATATCAGAGGCAGTGTGTATGGTCATAAATGCTTCGCACACTGCCTCTGAGATAAGCCTAGCTGCTCGTGCTACTTTACCACAGGGTTGAGCAGGGGTTATCAAAGGGTGTAGCCTGCTTACTCTGACTTAGGAAGAAGGGTCCCTACTTGGACAGTGGCCAGCCATTGCCAACTAGAGACCCCCATTTCTAACAGAATTGATTGTAGAACGTTGAACGTGCACATTGTTGAGGGTGAGCTCAATCAAAATGAGGTGATGAGGTTTTGGAAGCTGAACGGTTTTGTATTATCCTGAGCCAAGGATAATGTGTCTATTTCTTGTTCATGGGTCTTAAGATTATGAGTGGAGTTATTTTTGTACCATTTGTGGGGGAGTGATCTCATGTTGGTTTTAAAGGGTGTTCGTATTAGGTGATATCCAAAACTGTGAGAAAGAAGCAGCAAGGGAGAACATGCTGGGACAATAATGTGAATCTTGCAAGCCTGTTAGGGTATCATTAAAACACAAAACTGATATAGAGTAATGTAGTGGTTGTTTTGGAATCGGTTGACAATGCTGTAAGGAAATTGAGTGAAAGTTTCCTTCTGGAGATAGAAGAACGAGGATGGTCAGAGACATGCTGTCTTCCATTTGTATGATGGCATGGTCAATTGGGGAATCCATCAATAGCGAGTAAGGAATAGATCTGCACTCGCCTCCCCTCCTCCAGTCCCGCCCCCCTCCTCTACTCACCCGCCTCCCCACCTTCAGTCCCGCCCCCCTCCCCTACTTAATGGCGGCCGCTGCGGGCGAGCGCGTGTGAATCCTAGACCTCCGGTCCAGAACAGCACTCTCCCCAACAGCTCCGCACTCAGCGCAGGCTCATCTCTGCTCAGAGCCTCCTGTCTTGCCAGGGTTCGCGCCAGCTGCACGTTGCTGCCTGAGGCGATCGCACTCCTGCCCTGTGACTCACTTTATTTTCACTGTATTTTCTCCCGGTTTCCTCATAATTTTTAGCGTCCCCACTGCTTATTATTTTATGTTCCTGTTAGGTGTAAATCTTTTTTTTTTTAAGGTTTACTTGCGTTTTATTTATTAGTCTTGTTCCAGTTTTCTTCCCTTTTCATGTTTTTCCGCCCGCTCCTGCTCGCTGTTTTCCCAGCCCTGCGACCCCGCCCACCGAGACAGCCACCCGCCTCTGCTCCTCCAGTCCCTCAACCCTCCCCTACTTAATGGCGGCCGCGCCTAAGGCAAGCCGGTCTGCGCCTGTTCGCGACCAGCGCCAGGAACCCTGGCTTTCTCAGGTCCCACTGCTACGACTCTACCTCCCACGCACTCAACCCCAGAAGACACACCGGCGGCGCAAGATCCTCGCCGAACACCACCCGTGGTCAGTTCTCATGCAGAGCCTGCTGCAGATCCTTCACCATCGACAACAAACGCACGACCGCCGAAGGCCCGCCTGATGCACGCACCAACAAATCCCTAACGTGCATCCTCCTATTTAACATACGCTCCCTGCACCGACATGCTGTAGAGTTCTGGGACCTGCTCGACACCCTCTCGCCCGACGTCTCCTTTTTCACGGAAACCTGGACCAACGCCACCTCCGGCCCAACATCGCCATGGCCATCCCCGACGGATACAAGATCCAGAGAAAGGACCGCCCCCACCACACTGGAGGGGGACTTGCCATTGCACACAAGACCCCCCCCCCCCTCCGGCTCTCCACATCCAGCACAAACGACCCCCACTCCAACACTGAACACCTCCACACCAGCGCCAGGACCATGCTATGCGGCACCCTCATCTACAGACCGCCAGGACCTTGCACACAGCCAGCTACCACCGTCGCCGAGCTCGCCGCACTTCACGCCATCACCTCCACGGACTACATTCTGCTCGGGGACTTGAACTTCCACCTCGACAACCTTAACGACCCAGACTCCATCACTCTACTCGACAACCTCGGACTGAAGCAGCTGGTCAACGCGCCCACACACAGAGCCGGACACACCCTCGACCCAATCTTCGCGGGAGGAACAAACATCCGGGTCAGCCAGACCCCCTGGACGGACCACCACTGCGTCCACTTCACCACCACCGCACCCAAACCCACTCCGCAACCACCACGTAGGAACTGGAGCAAGGTCACAGAGGAACTCATTCCCTCCCAAAAGAGGGAGTTTCCCAACCTTAGGACCGCTGCCAACGAGGAAGTATATGAAGAGACTAGATGGAATTCCAAGCGTAGAATGTGTGGGGCAGCCAAAGAGTTTAAATTACAAATTTGGCAGAAAAATCGGCCTTCAGCCATATCAAAAGCGAGCCAATAATTCCTATCCAATACTTCTGCAGCGTATGTTAATGAAGAGGGAATTTTAACCTTAAATACTGACAGAACATGATTAAAATGGCGTCTCCCATAGGTTTTGTAAAATCTATTTAAAGCTCCGGCCTGGGTGGCAGCCTTACCAACACACCGTTTGAAATGCTCTGAGTCTCGCCTGTTTTTCTAGAAAACCTTCCCCAGATACGAGTCGACCGAAGCTCTTCATGCCCCAACAACCACTTATACCCTTTATTTATTCTGAGACCTTTCTTGCGGAAGACTAAAGTTTTTTGCTTTCTTGATTTAGTGCCTTCAGCGAAGGGGTGCCCTGGTTTATCCTACGGGTACCAGTGGAATCAGAGCTTACATTTTTTATCTCCCTCATTTAGGCCTCAAAGAACTGTATAATAGCAAAAACATGGCCCTGCTGTTCTACAAAAGTTTTCTTCACTATCGCACCTACCTCGGTGGTATTTTTTTGTGCCCAAAATAAACGTCCATTAGCTTTATTAAAAACCACCGAGCCCTGGCCCAAGTTCCCTTGATTCAGTGCTGGTAGATTAAAGGCCAATGTCAAGCTTATTACACTGTGATCACTCCATACTGACGGAGAAACCTCTAAGATTTCACAGGCCCTAAACGTCATTCAGCAGTTCACTAAACCCCCCAGCGAAGCCTCTGACATCACACCGTCCCAGGAACTCTGAGACAAACTTAGCTCATACTTCCATCTGAAGATCAAGGCCCTCTATGACAACTTCAGCAAACAGACACAGGACACCACCTCTCCTCCTTACGCTGCCGATAAACTAACAATCATGACCTGGAATCCCGCCACCGCCGATCACATCACCGCGACCATGAAGAAAACCCACTCAGGTGCCCCAATGGACCCCTGCTCACCGCACATATTCCACAGGGCTGCCGCCATCGCACCCGAACTTAGACTGACCATCAACGCATCCTTCATGTCCGGCATCTTCCCAGAAGACTGGAAACGGGCAGAGTTTAAGACCCTCCTCAAGAAACCCACGCCCGACCCTACTGACCTGAAAAACTACCGGCCCATCTCTCTCCTCCCTTTCGCGGCCATGGTCACCAAGAGACTCGTGAACGCCCAGCTGACCACCTTCATCGAAGCGCACTCCATCCTTGACGCCTCCAAGTCTGGATTCCGCAGCAACCACAGCACCGAGACCACCCTTCTTGCTGCCACCGAAGACGTCCGCATGCTACTCGACCAGGGTCACACCGCGGCCCTCATCCTTCTAGAGCTCTCCGCAGCTTTTGACACCGTTTCCCACTGTACACTTGCAGCCAGACTTCGACGCGGGGATACAAGGAGCCGCCCTCAACTGGATCCAATCCTTTCTCGCCGGCAGAACCCAGAGGATCAGACTCCCTCCCTTAATCTCCAAACCCACCGATATCGACTGCAGAGTACCCAGGGTTCTGTGCTCAGTCCCACACTCTTCAACATCTACATGGCCCCCCTCGCCGCCATCCTAAGACAGCATGGGCCGAAGACACCCAGCTCATCCTCTCACTCACGAAGAAACCCGAAGACACCAGACTCCGCTTCCAGGAAGGAATGAAGAATGTGGCTGCCTGGATGAAGGACAGCTGTCTGAAGCTCAACTCAGAGAAGACCGAGGTCCTCATCCTCTGACCCTGCATGTCCGCCTGGGACACCACTTGGTGGCGCTCAGCCCTTGGGAATCCTCCCTACAGACCACGCACAAAACCTCCATCATCCTCGACTCCTCCCTCTCCATGAACCGCCAGATCAACGCTGTCGCTTCCACCAGTTTCAACTGCCTGCGCATCCTCTGAAAGACCCTCAATGGATACCCCCGACTGCAGAAAGGCTGTCTCCCACGCACTCATAACCAGCAGATTGGACTACGGCAACACCTTATATGCCGGAATCAACAGAGGTCTACTACACAGACTCCAGACGATCCAGAATGCCGCCGCCAGACTCATCCACGGGACTCTGCGCCACAAACACATGACCCAACACCTGCGAGAGCTCCACGTCGAGAAGAGGGTCACCTTCAAACTCCTCACCCACGCCTAGTAATCCCTCAACAACATCGGACCCAAATACCTCAACGAGAGCGCTTCCTTCCACGTAACCAAAAAGACCCTCCGCTCCGCCGACCTCGCCCTGGCAGAAGTCCCCCGCATCCGCAGAACTAGAACAGGCGGGAGAGCCTTCTCCTACATCCCAGCCAAGACCTGGAACAAGCTCCCCATGCACATCATACACTCACCAACCCTATGAACCTTCAGAAAGGACCTCAAGGCCTGGCTCTTCGAATGATCCGAGGTGGTGACTGATCTGGAACTGCCCCCACCCCTAGCGCCTTGAGACCCTCACGGGTGAGTAGTGCGCTTTACAAACCCTTGATTGATTGATTGATGTCCGTTATCAGTAATCAATACAATTGTGTTTTAGTTAAGCAGCTTCTGTATAGAAGTGAGTGACTGGTTAATAGCGGAGAGGCAAACATGGTTACATAGGATATTTTTCTGGACAATTTAGTAGGGCTTGGTCATATGCATTTTTGTTACAGTAGAAGATTTTGGTAACCAAAGCAGTGTTCTCTTTAGAGTAAACACAATGATTGGAACATCATTGAGAGTCCCCATATTGTTATAGAGAACAAATGGTCAAGGGACTGATTACTGCAGTAACTTCTTGGTAAATTATAAAGAGTTTACAGGTCTGTTGTTTTTGGTGCAGAGGGCTCGTCTCGGAGGATCTCATGAAACGCAAACAGGAGTGAAGCTCTTAACTCTTCACCCTTTTACTGTAACACCTGCTTTTAGGAAAAGAAATGTAAAGGTACTCAAAGAAAAGGGCAAACACTCTGGGTGAGCCCGTCCAAGGTGGCGTCATACTCAAATATATTTAGACAAAACTGACTTTTTTTTTTTTTTTTAACATTACAGCAAAGCTACCCTATGTTATATATGTTTTACAAGATCAAGCTTTCAGTTGCATGGTAGGACAGGACATCAAATCTATATATTAAAGTACCAGTCCCATACTGTAAAAGCAAGGAAGACTAAGCTTCTGGAGGTTTTGAGAGTGAGGTTCTTGTAAAAAGCAGCTCGAAAAGATGTTTCTGTACGTCTATGTATTACTCCTGTTCAGTGGCATAACCTGGTCACCTTGTAATAGCCCTTTGAAAAATCATCTGCCTTATATGTGCCCTAGTCAAGTATTGTTTGACATCAAAGTTATCTCAGAGATTGCAGATCTTACAGGCTTACGCCAAAATGGGTGCAGATATATTACATGTTTTTCTGCAGTTATTCATCAGATTACGAGGATCTTATAGGCTGAGGTATTCTTCTTTCCCAGATACGTTCCATGATCTAGCTTCTGAGAGCATAGTTATCCTTTAGTATAAAAAATATTTTACAGGCTAAGGTCTCCGTCATAATAAGAAATGCTTTTGGAAAGCAAAGTAATCAAGACATTTACAGATAATCTTAAAGGATCAAAAATCTGGTAGCGAACCTGTCCTTTGGGTTACACAGATTTCACGAACTCTAACCTCTGATAGCTCACATACCCTCTGGTTCTGCAGATCTTCAGGTGATATATGTTGAATGTTATGTTATAGAGGGTTTTATACCGCGCTCAAATACTCAGGAGTGTCCGGGCGCGCACAGTTACCAAAGCCCATCTAATTGAAAAGGAAAGTTTTAAGTTGTTTCTTAAAAAGTCTAAAATCCTGAATGTCATAATTCCATTGGAAGAGAGTGCCAAGCCATAGCTGCTTTAACAGAGACGGACTGACCTCCCAACCGTGACCTGCGGAGTCTGGGGATAATCATCCGTCGATGGGTGACTGAACACAAAGATCTGCTGGGGACATAGAAAGCAAACCGCTTCCTAACGTACATTGGCCCCAGACCATGAGGTCTCTGACAGAGCTACTAGGGTTATCGAGCACTTACAGACTAGGACATTTGGCAGTAATGTTATATCCGTCACACAACACATATTAAACAATCCCTGGAATTCACACCTGGACAGTCTTTTAGATTGCTGACAGCCTTCAATGGTATGAATAGATTTGGTTATGTGCATCTGTCCATTGAGGAGGTGATGGTGACTTTGAGAGCTATGGTATCCTGAACATGGACCTTGACTGAAAATTGTGAGATTTTGGTTAACTCGCAGTGATCCTATGAATAAAAGTGTAATTATGTGAAATGCCATTGTAAATGTTGGATACAATTATGTAATTAAAACATGTAACCATGCCCATTTAATTTCCACTTGCCTCCAACACTCCTCTCGCCCCCTCATAATGTAAAGTGCTCCATTGCTACCCAGCTAGGTTTGTACTATGTAAATACTAATAGATACCTTGCCGTAAGCGTCTTCCACCTTCAAGGTTTGCACTGTATAAATTATGATTAAAATATCTCCTCTTTCCAAATGTTCAAGGGATCTGTTTCATGGTCTCTTCGACACATAATACGTCTAAATAGGAGTGTTCTTGGCAATTTGGTCACCCGATATAAATACTGTACAAAGTTGTTTATTCTTCGCTGATTCTCAGTGAATCTTTTCTATATTCCTAATTCATACTGTCTTCAGTCTTACTCCTAATTATTGGAACTCCTTTCCATGTTTTGCATGTATTTCACTTATACTGGGTTCCGAAGGCAATTGTTTATTTGACATTATGCACTAAATGTTTGTCATCTTGTAACAAGCTCCTAGTATATAAAGTGTTCTTATTGCACTCATTTTGGTCTTCTTTGCCTGCACAAAACTGCTGCATTAATAAGTAAAGCTGTAAAGAATTAGAGGCACCCTTGAAGAATTCGAAATATGAACATCTGCTCTTCCATCCAGATGTTCTCGTAAGAATCAACAAATGAGTAAAATGAAAGAGGTGGCTGAAGGCAACCAACATTCTGCAATAGAATAGTTGAACAATGTACTCGCAGCTAAATGGAAACACTAATCTACAGCTCAAATCGGACTAACTGAAACCTCTTACATGCTAAAGTCCTCCACACAACAGCCAAATGTGGCTATGCTGGGCATAAAACATGCTTGCACCATAATGGTAGCTTAAGAACAGCGGGAAAAGTGCAGATTGCAAAACATCTCAAGATGATTTGTCCGTGTCAAAATCTGAAAACGTGCCGCTTACACCACATTGCCATCAGCCACTTCTCTAAGAAGTGCTTTGTAGTATGCTTAGAAAAGCCTGGCAGCCCTACTTTGTGGTTAAGAAATGTTCCATTAAACATATTTGTTACTGCACAGAGGTGCAGTGCTTTACCATGAGTAATTTAGCATTAATTCTGGTGTCACCCAATTATTAATACTGCTGCGTGGATGTGCTGGTTGGCCTAAGTATGTATTTATCAACTTATCGGGACTGGAAGGGAATGCACTTTAGAGACACTCAAGCCAAAATTGCTGTTGTGGTGCTTTAGTGGACTTGTAGATGGCATCTGACTAATTTTGGATTCTCTCCTTCTACTTTCCCCAGCAGCTGCTGAGTGTGTGGCTGTGGCATGGAGGCTCCTGAAGACTTGAACCCTTCAGAGGGAAACGTCTCTGTGGTGGTAAGGGTGCGGCCTCCTAATCATCGAGAGCAGGAGAGCAGTCAGCAGGCGGTGGTACAAGTGGTGGATCGCAGCATGTTGGTGTTTGACCCAGAGGAGCCTGATCAAGCTTCAGTCTTTGCAGGACTGCGTAACCACGAAGGCCCAAAGCGCAAGTGCAAGGATTTGAAGTTCATGTTTGACCATGTATTTGGAGAGACATCCAGGCAGCAGGAGGTGTTCCAGCATACCACCCGGAATATTTTAGATGGAGTGTTGAATGGCTATAACTGCTCCGGTAGGTCCACTCTTCTATGTCACTTTATATGCAGATTATTTTATTACCTGGTGTGCGGGCCCTTGTGTGTTGTGCTCTTCTGTGTGACTTTTAAACATATTTTTTTGATTGTCAAGTGTTGTGTCCTCTATAATTGATGGTTATCCTTAAATCTGTTTTTTCTTATTGTCCTATCCTTGTTTGTCTCTTCGCTTTCCTCTGTTTTGCACCCCTAACTACTCAACTGCATTATTGTCTGTGGTTTTGTATATGCCTTTTCATCCTATGTTTCTCCGTGCATATACTTTTTTTTTTTTTATAATATCTCTTGATTAGGATTTTAAAGCCGTATTTCCCCCAAAGAGATGAGACCAATCTGAAACTTAAAATTTACACTGAAGTATTATGCACCAAAGATCATGTTATGATCGTTTCTTCAAAATTCAACAAAATGGGTTTCTTTAATATGCGCAAGCATTTCATCCTTGCACACAAGATTACATCATTGCATTGAGAATATTTATTAATAAAGAGTTTTAAACATGAACTGAAAAACATTCTTGCCCCCGCCCTGATGACAATACTATTATAAACTAAGAGGCAAAGCGGGGGTTATGCGTACCCTATGTCTGGGATGGATTCTTATTATACATGGAGCAAATGTTTAGTCCATTAGATCAAACAAATGTGTTTTTGTTGCAGTACACATGAGGAACTCGCACATTTCAAGGAAGTCTCATATGTCGTAATGAAGAAAAAGGGGTCTATAGAAAAAACAATTTGTCCTAGAGTTCCACAATTTGAGACAAGTCTATGGGTCATGAGCATTACAGTTCGATTTAGTAGAATATTCGAATCACTAGACCTGCATGTCTGGTAAAATTGTTATGATTTTTTGAGTCCTGCTCCAGTTTTGTTCTTGAATCCGCTTGTTGTCATAACTGCACCACAAGTAGTCTTCTGGCCTCCCTCCCCACTCAAAAATACGTGTGGGTACTAATGGGCTGTCTATTGTGATTACTTGGATTTAGAAGAGGTACTCTAGGAGGTGTGGCGGCACATCCCTAGAGCTCCAGTGAGGCCGCCAACCCTCCTCGCTGTCAAATCAGCAGAATTCCAGAGTTCAAATGAGGAGGATGACTCGTTTATATCCCAAAGACCCGACCCCTGCCTGAAATGAAGATGATAGAAGGGGTGCTCCACTAGATCCAGCAAAGGGGTGTAAGGTGTTTTAGGAAACTATGGAAAAAGTGGTTGCAAGATTAATTTTAAAGACAAGTTCCCTGTGCTCAATCACTAATCTATAGATTGGTTGAACAACCTCTTAACTCTGGTTGCTCCATGGGCTGCTGTCTTCCAACAGAAAATTAAAAGTCCTTGCTATTTCAAAGTTGTGTACGTTTGTGGTCATCCGGTAGCCTTCTAGGGATTCCTACCCTAGGGCTGTTTGGTTTCTGGTTCATTTTTCCTGGCTATTATCATTCGAATAGATTTATGGTAGTTAGGGAGCACTGCCTTATATTTCACTGGGATGGTTATGGTTTGTGCGGTAAGTTTGACCAGGCTGATCTTGATCAGAGTGCACGAAAAACCCAATCCATGGGTAACGTAGGAGTCGGAGGTTTAGAACAGTCAGTGAGGTGTAGAAGAAAAACAACACTTTACTCTGGTAATACCAGATTAAAATACATATTTATTTAGACATGTCTAGTAAGTGTGTTGACCAATGGAGAAAATCACCCACCAGACTCCTCCAGAGACTGAAAACACAGGATATCTATCTATCGAGGGGGGGTGTGGGGGGTGTGTTTGTGTGTGTGTGTGTGTGTGTGTGTGTGTGTATTTTCCTTCCTTTACTCGTATCAACAAGGAAGACTACGTTTACAGGAGAGTTCGTTCAAAAGTCTTTATTGGCATGCTACACTCTTTTTATTTTTGTGTTAGTTCAAAGCCCTTATTGGTGTGCTACCCTGACGCATTTCGGCTTCCCTGCAGCTTCGAACTCATAAGGGGGTGTGATTTTCTCACTCAATTTACATGTCGTTACGTTGCTTCGTTACCTGCCATAATCAGAGAAGACAGCCTATCGTAGCTCACGTAAATTGAACTCAATGCGGAGCATCATGTTTGTTATACGCGCAATCTAAATGTTGTACATTTACAACTAACTTTTACTCCTAAAGCGATCACAAAATAATCACGCGATGTTGGAATAAATGGTTTCATGATATCGTTTGTTCCCCTCAAGTGTAAAGTGTCATTATTCATGCACGATGCTATATGCAGTGTAGAAACTGAACCTGTTGTGTGATATGTTAAAAATCTTTGAGCAGTAGTCGCTGGCAATGCATATGATCTCCGAGCTAACAGCATTTGATGGGTACACACATAATACGGAGCAATACAGATGTGTGTGCAAAATATCTTCCTCTGCATTAAGGCTCCCTGGTTTCTTTGCATTCAACTCTAAAATATACCTGATTCAAGTTGCCTCAGTTGTTTGTCTGTCACCTCGTCTTATGTTCACGGAAACTGAATCTACTACATAACAGGTCAGTCCCCTCCGCCGGTTGGTCGCTCTCAGCCCATCGTTTTGCAGTGGTGTGGAATTTAATAAAATATCTACTTGTCCATGGGGCAGGTTTCTTCATAAATCTACTTGTCCTGTAATAAAGTCCACTTGTCCCTTTGGTGCCATGTAGTGCGGTGACAAATTACAGCAGCAATCTCTGATTGTGCCAGAGCTAATACCATAGTAATGTTTAAATACTTGCAATCCCCTTATGTTGCCACGTTTCTGCAGATCTACATACTGGGGCTGAAGATAGTGGTAAGCAATAGTTCCAGGGTTAGAATGCCTTTTTGAGTCTGTGCAAACACACTAACTTGCATGTTTTAAGGGTTTTTAATAGCTCTTCTCTAATCCTTTTCCCATTCTGAGAAATGTTGGACATTTACTCCTGACAATGGAAGATGTAAACCTTCTTCCAGAGTTCGGAAAAAAGTGGTTGGGGGGGAAACTGAACTTGCAAACACTCAGATTTTCGCATGAGCAAGTCTGCACATGCAGATTTGCTCATGCTAAAATGCAGTTCACAGAAATTTCCTAGGAGTACTATTTCTTGTCCTACTTCTGTAAATTCTTGGGAATTCAAGAAAGCTGTAAAGCTGCACTTAATGCAAGGAAATATACCATTGGTGCACTTTTGAGGCTTTCTTTAAAAATTGGGCATCTAATTTGGTCTGGCGTTGACCATGACCTTTTGCGTTTATTAAAATTCTGTGTCTCTCTCTCTCTCTCTCTCTCTTTATTGGCTGGCTGCACTGTGAGTGACAGCATTCTGCTCTTTCAAAAGAAGCACATCGGCACACAAAGTAGTTTTGTTCAGTGCCAGTAACTACTGTGGCAGTGTGTGCTTTTTGAGACCAAAAACTATTTTTGCTTTTGTCAATATTTGTTATAATGATGAGGGCCTGGCTGCTCCCACACCAATAATGTTTTACAAAAACCATGTCAAAACAAGTCTCACGTTGACAAAACTAAAAAGCTTACCACCAATTTCAGACCGATTGCCTTTACCCAATGCTTGTTTATTTTTCTTTCTCCTAATCTTATTGAAACTAGTTACACAGATTTTCCATAATGAATATTTTTGGGAAATACTAGCATGCATCAACACATGTTACTAAATGATGCTGCAAAGAAATGGTACCGGAAATTTTAGTGGTATAGCGAAATGTTTTTGTTTCCTGCTTTCATTATACATAGCCTCATATTGCTAAAATTTGCAAACGTGTGTACACATTTTAGCAATACACTGTCCGTAGTGCCGTCAGAGTTTTCAACAATTACTTAGAGCGCTCACCCTAATAATAAAGGCTTTAAAATAATGAACTATAAATAGAAGTGCGAACAGCATTAACATATGGACAAAAATATTAACTTAACTGCAGACAGTGCCCTTTCCTGATCCATAATGTGGTACTGCAAACTGGCAGCCAAAGGGTTTGTGCTGCAGGGGGTTGGGCCTACATGTCCCAAGGACAAAATACACATGAAAACTTATTGCCCTTGACCCCAAGCAATATGTCCTAGGCATTGGGCTGTATGAATTCCACATCCCTGGTTTTGTGACTGATTCCATTTGTGAGTCAATCTCTTAATTGCTGTCCAAGTCCTGTGTGTACTCCTTCAGTTGCTGTATCCAGGTGTTGGATTGTGGTAATCATTGAAGTGGTCCACAGCATTTCCAAGAATCTTTCGAAGTCTTCACTTTTATGTAACTCTTCTATGAATGTCATCTATCGTGAGTAACATTTTTACAGGGTTCTCTATAAGGCAGTATCTAATGTCTCACTTTCTTAGCGGAGGCCTCTAAACTAGACGTTTCAAGTGATGTATGGCGGAGTCTTGAGAAAAGTCATCCAATGTGATAATTTTTTGGTTCTTGCAGGTGAATGGGATCTTCATTTTCTTTGCTATTGTGATCACTTGCCTTGCTTGCTGATGTTTGTTTAGATATGAAATTATTAATCTTGCTGTATGTTTGTTCGCTGGTCATCTGAAATGGATTTGATGCGCTCTTTGGAATTGCAGAGTGGGTTCAAAGATAAGGTTGATTATTGCAGAGAGGAATTTAGGGAGGAAGTTTAACAAGTCCTCTCTCCCTCCAGGATCCCCACAGTCCTTATATTTTCTCTGTGTCTTCTATCTTCCAAATGTGGTACATTTCTAGTAAATTCCAAAGTTCTTATCCCCATTTAGGTGCATTGTCTATTTGGTCTAGGTGTGACTCTACCACTTCCAGTCTTCTGTCAGTAACTTCCAGTCGTGACATGAAATACCTGAGGTCAGAAAGAAAGAATTTGATCTTGATGCTGCTTTGATATTGCTTGTCTTAATTGTCTCTGTGGCTGAGCAGATGGCGGTCGGTTCTACCATAAGTTCATCATGACCTCGGACATCTGTCAAATGGTGCAAGAATGAGAATCTGTTTTTCAGCCACAGCTTCTGTGAAAGAGTTGTTGAGTTGTTTTGCACTAAGGCATGAGGGTAGTGTGAAATTAGAAATTTCCAGTCCATATTATCTTGACCACAGCTCCTGTTTTTCTTCTGTAATATGTTGAGACTTTGCAATACAGATTTGGTATGTGTTCATAAGGTGGAGCCATTCTATCTGGGTGGTCAAAAATCTGCCTTCCCCTCAGCACCCAGACTATTTCTTTGTGCTCTGCCTGAAGTTATGCAGTAATACTGATTGTGCAGATACTTTACTCCTTTTTGCCATAACCGTTCAGAGTCGCCACACTGGTTTTCTTCCCTTTCTATCATAAGAAATAAGGTGACCCCCTAACAAAATAATTTAAGGTCAGGTAACAGGGGGAACAAGAAACAACAAACTATAATAAGCAGTATCCCTCTAGACCTAAATTGCTTTTACTTATTGTGGGTACACATGGAGAAAATACAACAACTATGTATGTATATTTTATCTATTTTATTCATTTTTAAATGCTTTTTACTTAATTTCTTTTTTACATTGTTCTCTCATACAGATAAAATTCATCTCTTATTGTGAAAAGGCAAACTATAGAAAATTAGTTATATCTTATTTAGTACAAAAAATGAGAGAGTGTTTTTTATCAAAAACATACAAATCTCAGCATTAGTTCAAGAGATATCCCCACACCAATCACACATCTGAATATACTACATGCATATCACTTTCATACAAAAACTTTCATACTACACCCCAAAGAGAAACGGATCAGCATGCACAGGGCTAGCCCAACAGGGGTGGGCCGCTAAGTCCTCTGATGTTATGCTAAACGTTGCGGTGTTTCATACAAGCTGGTCGACGCACGTTTCGGTGGCCTAGTATTCTTTGGATGCCACCTTCCTCAGGACCTGTTGCTACGTGTTTTTGTCACGGGCAAGGGTGGGGGGCCTGATTATCTGAAAATCAATTGGATAATGTTAAAAACATATTTTTGCCTAATGTTACCATGTCCATATCCCACAGGAGAATATACGATTAATCTCCAAAAATTAGAACTCAGGAGAATTTTCTTAACTGTCAAGTTAGCAGTGGCGCCACTGAATTTAATACTCTCTAGGTTACTTTAGAAAAGATTTATAAGGAAAAAGAGAGAAGAGCAGAATAGGCAAGAGACATAAAGGATGTAGGTTCTTAGCACACCTGGTTCTGCAACAATTCCCATATGCATCCTGGAAACATTGTCGCTTTATACAGATTATTAGTGTACAGTATAATACTTTAGGCTAACTTCTCCTTATACATTCAGAGTCAGGTAGGTAATAAAAATAACTTGATCTACCTGTTTTGTGTCAATATTCGGGTAACAGTACCCATTTGCTGTAGTTCTTTATCATATAATCTCTCTTATTTAGAACTTTACTCTAACTGGTGCTGTAAAGAGAAATTATCATATATTCACTGACTGGGCTTATTATGTTTGTACATGTTTGATGGCTGTGTGATTATCCCATGTATCACTGTCTTACATATCTTATGTATACCTTAGTCGGACTGCGTCTACAGATTTAAAACCGTAGGGTCACCACGTACAGGATGTTCGGGATCTTTCCTCGGATGGGCACAGTTGAATTCATCCTTCATATAGTACTTGCTTGCCTGCATTTGATAATGGAAACTAGGAGTTATTACCTCACGAATTACGAGCAATGCGGAGTAGGCTAAGTGTTCCATTCTCAGAAGGATCAATCTGTTATTAATCGCCTACTTGTTCTATACGTATCGTAGTCTCTCTTCCTTGTGGTCTTTTCTTATTTCTTTTACTTCCTCACAAGCCACAGCTTTTAGAGATAACTGCATAGAAGTCGATGATGTCTCTCTTGATGCCCTAGTCGGCGATGTAGGGGAGAGAAGGAATGAGGGAAAATTCACTGGTTGGAATAACCGCCGGGCCGGGTTCTACAGTTATTCAAACCTGTATGCTATTACGGCAACCACTGCCCTTACGTTATTTACGCCCCAAAAAAAAAAGGAAAATTTGTTATATGGTCTCTGCCCTGCTCATTCCCGCTGGGGCCTCTCAAAGCCGTTAGTTTGTATTAGTTATCATATTAACTCTCCACCTATAATGGGTGGGTATCTCGCGTACATTACAAATAGTTCATTGACCACACTGCGTCTATTCCGATCTGGTTACCCTCTTTCAAGAAGATTGTTGAATAATAAGATAACGTTCCCGCTACTATTACGAAATCATGATCTATGTTGTCTCTCTCCATGATGTCCTACCTGCCAATAGTGACGTATGTCCACCAGGAAAAGTTCCTAACATGGTCCGGCTCCGATAAAGTGGCAAGCAATACTGTTGCCTTTTTATATTCTTCCCAGTCCTGATACAAGGTAACTAATGCGAGACACCTGCAGCTCACTAAGACGGGCTGCGTAGTGTGACTGCGTAACGTTTCCTATTCGTAAATGGTTGTGTTACCAATGCCTCCATCTTGGAATGGTGATAGAGAGAATAAGCTCTATGCGAGTTCTGACTGGTCTCTGAAGTATTGCGGAACATTAGTGCAAATATTTGCCCAATTTTGCAAAGGAGCCAGAGAGTGGTGTCTAGCCGGCTCATATACCTAAATGGCGCCATTTCTTAATATGTTAATAGACCCAAAGTTATTTTATTACTTTACTTATATCGCGAAGCATGGTCGCCATTTTAGGTTGGGTTAGTGCCGTTTTGCGTATTGCGAGTAATGTGACTGCTCTTAGTTATTTAAACTGAATCCTATACGGAACGCAGCCGCCATCTTAGATAAGGCTAATATTTGTATGCATATACTGGGGTAAAACAGATGTAAGTCAATAGATAATAAGTAATGTATTGAGCCCAGCGCATACTAGATGTAACATTTAGACGAACAACATTTTTGTGAATGGACAGGAAGGGTCCATAATTGCAATCACGTACGATGGCCTCTAGTTGCTTATCCAGTCTCCCAATTTAACCTTGTTTTGTGTTTATACGTCGTGGGGTTGACCCACCCCACAGTAAGGGTTGACATACTCTGCGTGGGCGTGTTGGAGGTGAAGCAGGCATAATAGTCATGTAACAACTTGTTGTATTCAATAAAAACAGGGGATACGGGGCATGATGAGCGTTTGTGAGGTGCAAGAACCCCTTATCTTGTGTGCCATACTATTTCCTCGTTCAGACCGATTTTAACTGTATCTAGAGTATAGATCCAATAGGTCTCACGTGTTTTTCTCACTTCTTGTGTATCCTTACCTGGAATGTTTTTTATCTTTTCTAAGATCAACCATCTCAGTTCGTTTTCATTATGTTGAAAGTCGATGCAGTGTTGGACCATGGGGCTTAATAGTTTTTTAGTTCTGATAGCAGATCTGTGTTCGCTGTAACGAGTTCTGAACTCACGACCTGTCTCGCCTACGTATCCAAGTGCGCAGGGACACAATATGAGGTACACAAGGTTTTGACTCCTACAGTTTGTAAAGTCACGTAGTTTGCCTGTCTTTCCTTGGTAGTTCCAAATTTCAGTGACTACAGCACTCTCACAGGCAACACGTGCCACATTTGTGGTTGCCTAGGATTGGGGGTCCTACTAACATAGTTTGTAAATTTAGTTGTCTGTTTGGGCCTCGTATTTACAAGGCTGTCCTTTAAATTCCGATTTCTGCGGTATGCATGGTTAGGCTTTTGAATGATCTCTTGCTCTTCGTTTGCATTTAGAATATGCCAATTTTTGTTCAGGACCTTCTTTATTTTAAAATTGAGAGTTGAATGGTTCACAACACAGACCAGTTTGTCATTCTTGGGGCGAGTATGTCCTGCTAAAAGGGCATCTCGGTTGTAGTAGCGTGCCCTTTTGTACGCAGATCTAATCAGACGTTTGGGGTAGCCTCGTGTGAGCAATCTCTGTTTTAGGTCTTCCCCATGTTTGTCAAAATCTTGGATGTTAGAACAATTACGTCTGATACGCAGGAACTCGCCAAAGGGAATAGAATCTTTTTGACAATTCGGGTGATAGCTGGTGTGTGCCAGAATAGTGTTCTTAGATGTTGGTTTCCTGAAGAAACTGACGGAGATCTTACCATCCTCTGCTTGTATGATTATATCCAAAAACTCTACTGATACAGTACTTCTATGACAAGTAAATTTCAAATTCTTGTCGCTGGCATTTAACCAGTCGATGAAGGTAGTCAAGGTTTCTTCATCCCCACGCCAAATGAAAAAAATGTCATCGATGAATCTATGCCATCTCTGAACATTCTCATAGAATGGAGCTATTTCATTAAAAATATGTTTCAGTTCATATTCGCCCATATATATATTGGCCACACTCTGGGCACAAGATGCCCCCATGCTGGTCCCTTTTATTTGATGATAGAGATCCCCTCTAAAATCAAAGTAATTATTTTTCAGCACTATTTCCAAACATTCCACTATGAAGGTGTTGGGTCTATCTCCTGGTGTTCTTTCTAGGAGAGTCTTTACTGCTTCCACTGCTTGTTGTTGCGGTATATTAGTATATAGCGCTTCGATTTCGAGCGTGACCAAGATCTCGTTGTTGGGATCATAGGGTACATGTTCCAGTTTTTTGATAATATCCCCTGTATCCTTAATATAGGATTTGTACTGGGTTGTTAGTGGGCATAAGAACTTAGCCACATATTTAGATAGTGGTTCAGTCGAGGAATTAATAGAAGAAACTATTGGACGTAATGGTGGGTCTAAAACATTTTTGTGTGTTTTTGGCACCCCATATAATGCTGGAATTATTGCATTGGTTTTATTCAGAAATAGGTATTCTTTCTCACAAATGGTTTCTTCTGCGTAGGCCTTGCTAGTTGTACGATCAATAAGTTCTTTCAGCTTAGTGATAGCCCCTGATTTAATGGGTCTGTAATGTTCAGCTACGTTCAACATTTGGTGAACTTTTTCCTCATACTTACTGGTGTCCATGAGGACTATGCCCCCACCTTTATCACAGGGTTTTATGGTGAGTTCCGATGCATTTTGGAATTTCAAGAGGGCAGTTCTCTCTCCAGTTGTTAGATTAGGTTTACTGTAATAGTTGTATCTCATAAGTTTGTTGATGTCATTAAGGACAGATTTTTCGAAGATGGAGACCTCTGGGCCTACCATCTCCAAAGTGGGTGTAAATATTGATTTTAATTTATATCCTGATAAATTTTGGTCTAGATCTCCCTCTTCTTTGCCTAAAAAGAATTTCTTAAGGCGAATTTTCCTGAAGAAGGAAAAAATGTCCTGCATGAGTTTGAACTTATTGCAGTATGTGTTCGGTACGAAGGACAGTCCTCTGCTCAGGATGGCTGCTTCGTCTGGTTTCAACATTTGGGCGGAGATGTTGAAAATAGGTATGGCGTCTGTTTTGGCTACATTGTTCAATTCCTCCAATATTGTTGGTTTCTGGTCCTCATATACATCTGAGGAGGTTGAGGGTCCATTTGCTGGTACCCTCTCCTGTCTGGTTTCGTATAGCGAATTCTGTTCCGGCCTCGGCCTCTCCCTAAAAAAGGAGGTGGGGCTTGATAATGGGGTTGATAATCACCACCTCTTCCTCTATAGGGTCGTTGGCCTTGGAAGGTGTCTTCGTAGTTGTTAGGGGCATCACCTTCAGATTCCGATGAATTAGTATCAGAGAAGGTGACCACTTTTCTCTTATTGTTGTGGGCATAAGTGTGTGACTCATTTTCATTTTGCCACTCTTGGTAATAATTGCCTCTGAGATATGGATATGCCTTCTCCTGGTTGAACCATTTGATATCCTTCCTGAGTTTTTCCGTTTTTGTTCTTTACAATGTATTCCTCCAAATCATGCAGTTCAGCATTCAAGCTGTCCAGTTTTAACTTTGCCTCCTCCACAGCTGTGTTGATTTTAAGTTTATCCTCTAATTCTTGAATTTCTACGTTAAGAGCTGCAACTAGTTCTTTTGCTGTTTCGATGATTAAGATCATCCAATCTCTTGAGCATCTGTTACTGATATGAGACCATCTCTCAAGAAATTTACGTAGTTCCACAAACAGTGTTGGAACATTACGGACTCGTAAGCCCGATGGGATGACTCCAGCCCTAAGATACTCCAGCATGAATGTGGCATGAGATTCCATTCTCTTACATTTCTTCCTTAAGTTAAGTAGTGCTTGCCATTCACTGTTGGCAACATTTGATAATGTGGTATTACAGTTGGTATTGCCAGTATTGCCAATTAGTGCTATGACTTCTGCATCTGTAAAGCCAAAAGTTTGTAGGGCTTCCATTGTATAATTGTGGGGTGCTTGCTAGGGGATGTTACTCTAATCCTTACCTCCACTAATATAAGATCAATTATGCATTGTATTGTGTCAAAATAAATGAGAAATGAGAAAAAAAAGGATATTATAAATCAGTATTTAAGACAATAAATATACTCCTAAAGAGGGGGAATGAGTGCCCTAAGAGAAAGATTTGTTAGTGGCTACTACCCATAGTAGTAGGATAGTAGTAGGATACGGACATGGTAACATTAGGCAAAAATATGTTTTTAACATTATCCAATTGATTTTCAGATAATCAGGCCCTCCACTCTTGCCCGTGACAAAAACACGTAGCAACAGGTCCTGAGGAAGGTGGCATCCAAAGAATACTAGGCCACCGAAACGTGCGTCGACCAGCTTGTATGAAACACCCCAACGTTTAGCATAACATCAGAGGACTTAGCGGCCCACCCCTGTTGGGCTAGCACTGTGCAAGCTGATCCGTTTCTCTTTGGGGTGTAGTATGAAAGTTTTTGTATGAAAGTGATATGCATGTAGTATATTCAGAGGTGTGATTGGTGTGGGGATATCTCTTGAACTAATGCTGAGATTTGTATGTTTTTGATAAACACTCTTTTCTCATTTTTTGTACTAAATAAGATATAACTAATTTTGTATAGTTTGCCTTTTCACAATAAGAGATGAATTTTATCTGTATGAGAGAACAATGTAAAAAAGAAATTAAATAAGTAAAAACCATTTAAAAATGAATAAAATAGATAAAATATACATACATAGTTGTTGTATTTTCTCCATGTGTACCCACAATAAGTAAAAGCAATTTAGGTCTAGAGGGATACTGCTTATTATAGTTTCTTCCCTTTCTATTCCTTCAGTATCAGAGAGGCCTGTTCAATACAGTCACATTGTGTTAGCTTGAATATTATATTGTTCCCAGTATTTTTGACCAATATATTTGTTTTTTGTTGCCCAATTCAGTCCACAATTATTGAATCGGCCCTTCCGAGCTATGTGTTTTCTGGGGGAGGCCAGTAGGCTCTATTTCTGTGGTGGTTGTAGCCATAGAGGTAGGATGTTGTATTGTAGTGAAGTTCATTAGGGCCTTTGCCCAAAAGCTTCCATTTTACAAGTTCACACTTAAACTTGACATCTTTTTAGACAGTGACTTTTAACATACTTTGCATGTACATAATAACGTACTCAGAAAGCGCTCTACTTGCATTTTATCAAAACACTGTACATCCTGTTCAAGGATAAAGTACACTTGGCATGCTGCCCTTGTATTTTGTTGACCTTTTGGAGACTGCTTTGAATCTGAAAGACAAAGCATAGCATTAGCAGAGGACGTCCGGCGCCGTGCTAACTGAGCCGGTTTTGATGATATAAACTGTTTCTGAGTTTTTTCTAGTCAGAAGAGCACTTCCATGGATTAACCTGGACGTTCGCCTACGACTTATTGCTAGCCCTGCTGACTTCCATCACTATCCTGCAATGGACGGCGGCCTGTTCTATATCAGACTGACTTCGGGATACATCATACAGGGATGTAAAAGGGGAGTTCGGCTGCTTCAAGAGAGCGGACAGGATACAGTTCTTACTATGCTCTCTAGAATATAGTCCGTGTTGGGTAGGGTTATCATCATGATATGTATTCATATACTCGCTGCAACGTTGTAATGGTGGAATTATTCACTATCTTCACCATTCTTGTAATGCTGGTAACAATGCTTTGTTTCCTTCTACTAATAAGCGCAGCTCATGTATTTTACACAAGAATCCAATTGCTTCAAAACATGTTTGAAATGCCAATTTGTGTATTTCTTGTGTCTCCCCTTTAGCTTGCTTAAGGTAACCATGAAAGGGTAGATCTGTTTACACAATTTCCTTGGGGAAGTCAGAGTGGTCATGTGCTGAGGTTGTGGACACCTTCCAGTACCCTGTGCGGTTTAGAGGTCCAGATGGCAATTCTGTGAGCTATTATAAGCAATTATAATGAATTATAATGATGGGATGCACACCTAAGTTCCAAATGTATTCCATGCTTGTCCGTGCTATTTATCAAGAGTGCGTGCATACCGGTTTAGTGCCACGCCCAAGGGCACCTGAATTGACAACAACAAAATTAACTGGGGCATTTCATTTTGCCCCAGGACCGATTGCACAGCTGTGATCCGCCGCTTCGGCTGACAATATAATTTATACCAAGTTTCCTCCGTTTAATCACGTATTCCGATTCTTTATGCCTCTGTTTTTCATCCACAATATTCTTTAATCCACACACGGGTAATTATGCTATTTTCCAATTTCCTATTGTTAGAGCTGTGCCCATCCGGACCTCTTGCTGAAACATGACAAATGCAAGAGTTCGTTTGAAGCAGCGTTTATTTAAAAAGGACCCAATGCATTTCGGGCTGCAAGCGCCCTTCGTCAGGGGACACTAAAAAATAAACAATGAGACACATAATCAATACCATATTAACCATCTACATATCTGACATCTTGAGTATACAATATGATTGGTTTATCAAAAATGACTAATCTAATGGCACCCCGTCCTCATGTCATGTAGTGAACTCCTTTGTGAACAATAAAAACTGACCCTTCATTCTAATAATGATAATAGTGACTAATAAACCCCTGTCCCTTTGGACACATTTTTTGCCGTTATACCCCGTAGTACCACTATTCTTTAAACCAACTAGCTTAATCCCTCTCTTCATTTGTAAGCCCTTTCATTATCTACCTCCTGCTTTTAAACCCCGTGTCAAACAATCTTCATCTAACTCATGACCCCGTGAACTTTTCATCTCTCGCCTACTTGCATCACACTCATTCCCACACATTAGATTTATCACCCAACTCGGTCAATTTCTTACATCACTTCCCTTTCACTCCCGAAATTCTTTTAAATATGCATCTACTAAATCATTCTCACTTCATGCATGCATACACTCTGCCGCAAAACGCATTTACAAACTGCTATGAATCTCCATACTGCTCTTGTCAAAAACACTGCAATTTGTCCGCATACCTGCTTCAAACCTGCAGTCTAATCCTTCATCATCTTGATGCCAGAGAGTGTGTATACACCCCCTGGGTTCCACCCTTATTTAACAAGGTGTTCCCTCAATAACCCAATCTGATTGGCCCACCTGTTCACACTTTCCCGCCATGAAAGTCAGTTACGAAATTGCAAATAACAAATAATTCTGTGAGCTAGCCAGGAATCGGGTCAACATATTTTGAATATATGCGTGGACTCAGTCCCCATATTTTGATGCATATGTTGTCCAAATGCAAGGTCTTATTTGATTAGTAGGAACCGTACGGCATGACACCACCAACGTTCTAGGTCAGGTACTTAATTATTGGGTCTCCTGAAGAATTCTTCCGTGTGGCCAAAGCCCCTAGTGACCTTATACGGAGAAGTCCGTGGTGTTTGGGAATAATCCTCCTCAGCTAAATAGGGAGCCCCTATTTTTAGGTCTCGCCAGACCCAGCGCATGCGCTGGTCTGGCGAGACTTTTTGTGAGGGCTCAAAAAAGTGCTACCACTGTAGCCTAGAGCTACAGTGCAGGGCGCGCGCGCGCCTCACTTTCACAGCCGCTTTGATGTTTGATCGCGATTGCGATCACTTTCACGGCCGCTTTGATGTTCTCCTTGAGCTTGTTTTTTTTTTCCTCCTGTTTATTACTTCTGTGTAGTAATGGTGGCACCCGTGCGTCGCCATTACTACAGAGCAGTAATAAACAGAAACCAGCATTGGCATAGCCAGTAGGTCTCGCTTTTGGGACCTTATAAGTATTTAGTTATGCAACTGTTGCATGGCTAAACACTTATAAGGTCCCAAAAGCGAGACCTCTTGGCTATGCCAATGCTTGTTGTCTATAGGTTGTTGAATCTTGAACCTTAAAAAGGATCGCCCCACTATTTTTTTCCTTTCTCTGAATTCCGTTCAGTAAAATGGTGAATGTAGTACTACTGGTAATTCCACTAAATTGCAGACATGCAGTTGCACAAATGTTATAGCACCAAGGGCTTCATCTTACTGGAGGAGATGTTCCCTTCATGGTAGAGGCCCACAAAGCATTTAAAACAGAGGTATTCTATTCACGGGTCACTTTTCGTGTAGCAGATGCCAAAACCAAAGTATTTCATACATACACCGAAGCTGTAATTCCAGGCCAATACAGAACCTATGAAGATTTATGAATACCATTAATATTTCAGGAACACACAAATTGGTTCCAAGGCACCCTACCACATTCACTAAATAATGTACGACAGGGTCCCCTCCGGAATGATGGGGCAAACTGGCCAGTCTTAATCGAATACCCACCATATCCACAATTAGGAGCACTCACGGTAGTAGAGCTTCGTACACTTTACACAGGTCAAGTTAGACATTTAACATTGTTAGAGAGACTTTTAACACAGTTTGTTATGCGAACAATAACAAACCCAGTGAGGGCTGTTCTAGCTGCGCAGCCATATTTATCAATGCCTGCAATTAGTCCAGTTATTGTTAACACAATAATGGGTAAGGTTCCATTAGACAAAGGGAAATTCCATTCTGGATTGCACAATAAACAAATCAGCTTGAAACAGAATGTTCGAGGCATATGAGCTGCAGATTGTACACTTAGCATAGGTCGCCATCTGGTGTTGGGCCCGGATGTTTGCAGTTTGTTTTTCTTCTTGGACCGTCTTTGGAAGTCACGAGTTTGGTGACTCCTCCTTCGGTCCGTACTGCGCATGGGCTTCGGCTCCATCCTCAGATTGTTTTTTTCCGCCATCGGGCTCGGATGTGATACTTCGTGCTCCGGCTTCGAACTTCTACGGTTCCAGCCTCGAAGGAAAATCCTCGATTCTTCGAGTTCCTTCATCATCTTCATCTCTCGAAGCGGCACTTTTTCCATCCCGTACATCGACACCGGCCTTCGGGCCCTCCGCGACTCCGGTCCCGGCCGATGGAAAGGACTCCGTTTAAAAAGTGCCCAAAATGTGGGTCTAAATTTCCCCACACCGACCTCCATCAGGTGTGTAACCTTTGCCTCTCTCCGGAACACGAGGCTCGAGACTGCCCCGCCTGCAAGTCTTTTCGATCGAAGAAAACGATCCGAGATCGAAGGGCTCGACGCACCATGGCGCACTCATCCTCGACAGCTCCACCGGACATCTTCGGAGACGACGCCGAAGCTTCGGGGCAGACACACACCGAACTGGGAGAAGACATCGTCAGCGCTTCCGAGGCCGACGACTCCGACCTGGAGGACGTAACACCAGGACAGCGGGCCGTGAGTACAATGCCCCCTCCCAGCCCCGCACCGAAAACCAAAGAGACTCCGGTTACTCCCTCGCCTGCCGGCCTGGGCAAAACCAAAACCAAAGCCTCGATCACCCCACCTTCGGGCCCGGTGTCGAAGCACTCAAAGTCTCACGGCAGCTCGGGATCGAGCCAGCCGACGCCCGGTGCCGATAAACACCACTCGGCACCGAAGCCTGCAAAATCCAGCTCGACTCCGAAACCACCGGTGCCGAAGCCTGGACACTCGGCGCCGACCAAACACAAACAGAAATCGGTCGGCACCGACGCTCCGGCGCCGAAACAGCATTCGACGCCGAAACACACGGAGACCTCCAAAAAGCAGGGCGTACACAGAACATCGAAACCTCCGGTTCCGAAATCGCCGGTGCCGACAGACGACTCGGCGCCATTGGCTCT
The DNA here is from genome assembly GCF_964204655.1 of Triturus cristatus. Classification (NCBI taxonomy): domain Eukaryota; kingdom Metazoa; phylum Chordata; class Amphibia; order Caudata; family Salamandridae; genus Triturus; species Triturus cristatus. The sequence continues at coordinate 281,630,975 of NC_140590.1, forward strand.
GTTTACACCAGACCCTTTACAAAAGACTTTGTCCAGAGATCCAAAGACTGGCCTTTTGACTGTGATTACTAAGAAGCGTCGCCTTGAGGCTCCGGCTCCTCCTCCTCCACCCAAAAAGAGGGACTCAGCTACTTCTCCCCTTAGAGTACCCTCCCCACTGCCACCCCCCCTCCCACCACCACCCCCTCCACCTTTACCTCACTACGATCCGGCCCCATCCCCAGATCCGGATGACGGGGACCCGGACAATGACCCAGGGGACGCCCCAATGGATCCCACTCCACCAGGGACCCCAGATCCATGGGAGGATTATAATAACCCTGATGTACCCAATGTACCTCAAGACGACCTATACCCATCAAGGCCGTCTCCTCCAGAGGACTCTTTAGGGTTTCACCATTTAGTGCAGAGAGCAGCACACTACCATGGGGTGGACATGCACACGGAACCAGTGGAAGAAGACTTCCTACTGGATACATTTGATTTACAAGATCGTTCCACTGCTATTTTACCCATGCTTAAGGGTGTCACCAAGCACGCTACAGAGGTATTCAAAGACCCTGTCAGAGCCAGAGTACTAAACCCTAGAATAGAGAAGAAGTACAAGGCGGCACCCACAGACCCTGCATACATCAAGGGCCCTGCTCCTCTAGATTCCCTAGTTGTCTCCACAGCTAGAAAGCGGGCTAACTCCCAATCCTCAGGAGATGCCCCACCACCAGACAAGGAATCTAAACTTCTGGACGCGTCTGGTAAACGCACCGCCTACCAGGCTGCAAACATGTGGCGCATTGCAAATACACAAGCACTGCTTGCGCGATATGATAGAGCACACTATGATGAATTAGAGGCTCTTATGCAGCACCTTCCAGAGAAATACAAACGCCAAGCTCATGACCTGATACAGGAGGGCAAACTAATCACAAACACCTCCATTAAGTGTGCCCTCGATGCAGCAGACACTGCTTCTAGAGCCATAAACACCAGTGTCCTGCTTCGCCGCCATGCCTGGCTCAGGATATCAGGGTTCAAGCCTGAGGTCCAGACATCAATACTTAATCACACCTTTGACCAGCAAACACTCTTTGGCCCAAAGGTAGACGAAGCGCTCGAAAAAATGAAGAAAGATACAGACACAGCGAAGTCTATGGGAGCGCTCCAGACCCAAGCCTCTAAGCGTTCCTTTCGACGCTCGTCCTTTCGTGGCACAGGTAGAGGCTCCTCCACCGATAATGCCTCTACCTCCTACAAATCCCCTCCTCAAAATACCTTTTCAAAGGGCAACCAAAGAGGTGGTTACAGAGGCAACAACAATAAGGGCAGGGGCAAAACCAACAATACCCGTTCTGCCACCCCACCCGCACAATGACTCCCCTTCGCTCCCCCCAGACCATTCCACTCCGGTCGGGGGCAGACTACAAGATTTTATCCACGTATGGGAGTCCATAACATCGGACAAATGGGTGACCCAAATCATTCGGTCAGGGTACTGCCTCGAGCTAACATCTACCCCACCCAATATCCCACCAAGGCACCGTCCAATGTCCCAAGAGCATTCCACACTGCTCAAACAAGAGGTACTCTCGCTCCTCCAGAAACACGCCATAGAGCAGGTACCCGGCAATCAACGAAATCTAGGGGTCTACTCCCTATATTTCTTAATCCCAAAGAAAGACGAGACCCTCAGACCCATTCTGGATCTCCGGCCTCTAAATGCCTACATACATTCAGACCACTTTCACATGGTCACCTTACAACAAGTCCTCCCACTCCTCTGCCAGGGAGACTTTCTCACAACACTGGATCTGAAAGACGCGTACTTTCACATTCCAATACACCCCTCTCACAGAAAATACCTCAGGTTCGTGGTGGACGGGCAACATTACCAATTCAAGGTTCTCCCCTTCGGGGTCACCACTGCACCACGGGTGTTTACCAAATGCCTAGCAGTAGTAGCAGCACACCTCAGACGTCAACATGTTCACGTCTTCCCTTACTTAGACGACTGGCTCATAAAAGCCGCGTCCTACCACCAATGCGTGCAACATACAAACAGCACCATCCAACTGCTTCATCAGCTAGGCTTCACGGTGAACTACCAAAAGTCCCACCTCATACCATCTCACACAAAGCAATATCTCGGGGCCACCATAGACACCTCAAAAGGTATTGCCTATCCAAACTCAGCCAGAATCACAAGCATTCTAGCCTTACGCAAAATATTCCTTCCTCAACACTCTCTACCAGCAAGAGTGTTTATGAAGCTCATAGGGATGATGGCGTCTTGCATCTTCATAGTGCCCCATGCAAGACTCCACATGCATCCACTTCAGGAGTGCCTAGCACAACAGTGGAACCAGGCCCAGGGTCAGCTGACGGATCTGGTGTTGGTGGACGGCCGCACACATCACTCTCTGCAGTGGTGGAACACCACAAACCTTTCCAAGGGACGGCCGTTCCTGGACCCGGTTCCCCAAGTGACTCTAACAGCGGACGCATCGCTCTCCGGCTGGGGAGCGCACCTCTTACACCTCACAATGCAAGGTCTATGGACGCCACAGCAAAAAACGCTCCACATCAACCATCTGGAGCTTTTGGCGATCTTTCTAGCCCTAAAATCTTTCCAAAAGCAGATTTCAGGCAAAGCAGTCCTCATTCGCACAGACAACATGACTGCGATGTATTATATACAGAAACAGGGGGGGACACACTCTCCCCAGCTCTCCCGCTTAGCCCAGAGCATATGGAGATGGGCAATTCCCCAAAACATTTTTCTCCTGGCACAACATGTTCCAGGCGTACAAAACACCATAGCAGATCTGCTCAGCAGACAGACTCAACAACTACACGAATGGGAACTGCATCCACAAGTTCTTCACCCATTCTTCCAACAGTGGGGGCATCCTCAAATAGACCTCTTCGCCACCCACGAAAACAAAAAATGCCCAAGCTTCGCCGCCAGATACCCACACCCATTGTCCAAGGGCAATGCGATATGGATGAACTGGTCAGGCAGATTTGCATACGCCTTTCCACCTCTCCCACTAATTCCATTAGTGGTCAGGAAACTACAACAGCACTCCCTCACACTCATTCTGGTAGCTCCGACGTGGGCCAGACAGCCGTGGTACACCACGCTACTACAACTATCAGTGGTACCACATCAAAAACTGCACCTTTCCCCATGCCTCCTAACCCAGAACCATGGAGAAATCAGGCACCCGGACCCAGCTCAGCTCAACCTGGCGATCTGGCTCCTGAAATCTTAGAATTCGGGTACCTTAACCTTCCCCCTGATTGCATGAACATCATCATGGAAGCCAGACGTCCTACCACTAGAGCATGCTATGCCGCAAAGTGGAAAAGATTTGTAATGTACTGCCGTAACAATACAATCAACCCTCTAGATGCATCCATACAACACATCATATGCTATCTGCTCCATCTTCACAGGTGTAACCTGGCGTATTCATCCATACGCCTACACCTAGCAGCGATCGCTGCCTATCTACAAAACAGACAGCATTTGTCACTCTTCAGAGTGCCCGCTATTAAAGCCTTCATGGAAGGCCTTAAACGAGTAATTCCTCCCAGGGCACCACCCTCCCCTGTATGGAATCTAAATTTGGTCCTTACACGACTAATGGGTCCGCCCTTCGAACCAATGCACAAATGTGAGCTACAATTTCTCACCTGGAAAACAGCTTTCCTTGTAGCTATCACTTCCCTTAGAAGGGTTGGTGAAATACAAGCGTTCACCATACAGGAACCTTACATACAAATGCATCACAGCAAGGTCATACTTCGAACTAATCCGAAGTTCCTGCCCAAAGTCATTACCCCCTTCCACCTCAATCAATCAGTGGAATTACCTGTCTTCTTTTCGCAACCCCAATCTGTTGCGGAAAGGGCCTTACACACACTAGATGTGAAAAGAGCGTTGCTATATTACATACAAAGAACGCAACCCTTCAGGAAGACCAAACAGTTGTTCGTTTCCTTTTCTCCACCACATAAAGGCAACCCCATCTCAAAATCAGGGATAGCTAGGTGGATTGTAAAATGCATACAAATTTGCTATCAGAAGGCAAAGAGAACATTATCTGTTCCCCCTAAAGCCCACTCTACAAGAAAGTTAGGGGCTTCTATGGCTTTTCTAGGGAATATACCCTTAGATGACATATGCAAGGCAGCCACATGGTCTACACCGCACACATTCACAAAACACTACTGTGTAGATGTGCATTCCCAGCAGCAAGCTAGGGTGGGCCAGGCTGTACTAAAAACACTCTTTCAAACAGCTGCAACGGATACCGGTGGTCGCCGCTAAGGTTGGGTACTGCTATATAATCTATGCTAAGTGTACAATCTGCAGCTCATATGCCTCGAACGGAATATGCTACTTACCAGTATGCATCTGTTCTTGGCATGTAGAGCTGCAGAGTTGTACACGCCCACCCGCCTCCCCGGCTACCTGTATCCGTTCCAGTCCATCTTATTTAGATACAACACACATGGGTTTCTCACTGTTATTACTACGCTCCATCATTTCCCTGTTGGCGAAAAACAATCTGAGGATGGAGCCGAAGCCCATGCGCAGTACGGACCGAAGGAGGAGTCACCAAACTCGTGACTTCCAAAGACGGTCCAAGAAGAAAAACAAACTGCAAACATCCGGGCCCAACACCAGATGGCGACCTATGCTAAGTGTACAACTCTGCAGCTCTACATGCCAAGAACAGATGCATACTGGTAAGTAGCATATTCCTTCCCAATGTGGGACCCCAAGATAAACATTGAATTCTTACAATGTGCTTACCTTTTAGGGGTGGTTCCACCCGTAGATGAATGTGCCACTTTGCTGCAATTTATGCTATCACAGATGGTACACTATTCATAGCTGTTCTGTTTGAAGTTTTAAAGCAGATTCAAAACAAATACAGTGCGGCCCCTGCCGTGGTTTTGGGAATAAAACGAATTAGAAACTATGCCACAGTAGCCTTAATAATTTTGAGTAACTTTAAAGGGGAAGCCGCAGATTTGGCAGTACACCAGCACCTAGCGCAGGTACTGTCAGTGGATTCGGAGTTCAAACTATCAACAATTATTGTTGAAATCTATACTTCTATAGGTGAAGATAATTTGGGAGACAGGCCTAATAAATCGCAGCTTAAGAGTAAATCCGATAAGGATAACTCGAAACAGGCACCAGAGTCTTCTAAAATGTGCTAGGATAAACGGAAAAATAAAGAAAAATCAAAGTTGCAGGGTAGATCTCAGCAGCCAAAGTCCTCTGAAAAACGCTATAATTTGTGTAACCGTGAAACAATCAAACCGCCTGAGAGGTATCAGTATACTGATGCATGTCCCTTCTCGTTCCTTTCAGGGACCATCTGAAAAACCCTTTGAGAGAGGAGGATGATCAGAGCGCGGATTAGAAGAGAATTTGAAACCGAAAAAGGACTCTGCACTCCTCTGAAATCATATAAAAAAAAAGAAGCCACAATTCAAACATAAGAAAGTGGCAGATATTTCCTTTAAATATGACACACGTATTGAGGACGTTGCTTTGGAACAAGGAGTGGACGCAGACTCTGCTAAACTGCACTGCAGAGGTCGCGATAGTTCACCAGAGTCTTCAAGAGTTTCTGGTGGCGAGAGCACTAATGATTTTGTGGAAACACCAGATCAGAGAGTTTGCACTCTAGGTAGATTATATGATCTGGACATCCAAATTGAGGGTGATATACCCTGTATCATTAAAGTCCTTTTTTAGGAAAATTTGACACCAACCAACTTGGTGAGCCACGTGATTGCGGGTACCACAGGTTACACATATTTGTCACTTTCAATGAAGGTGATACCTTTATCAATTGCCTATAACTCACATTTATATTTCAATGCAGAAATGCGTTTTGCACCTACTGAAAAACATACTGACTGCAGTTCAGACGGCTATTATAAAGGAAAGATTGTCTCAGGGGAAATGCATCATTGTCGTGACTCCCATCCCAGCCATAGCAGGCCTCAAAAAATCATAAACCTGTTACTAGACCTGCAGGTCTAATTACTTGAATAATCTGTTTGACCTAACTGTAATGTACTTGACCCGTAAATCTGTCTCCAATTGTGTGATCCTAGGCAAATATTTTATGGAGCTGCCTTTTTCTTCATTATCACATATAGGAACACCTTTAAATAGGCAAGTTCAGCATTTCTGCTGTACACTTAAGACACACGATCCCTTATTGCCTCTTAATTGACTATTAGCATTGTCATCAGGGCGGGGCAGAAGTGTTTCTCAGTTCATGCTTAAACTCGTGTTTTAATAAATATATTACTAAATCATGATGTGACAGTGGACTGGCATTTACAGACAGCACATTTTCTATTGAAACTGCCTTAAACTTTCCAACTAACATGCACTTTTACTAATAAAGCAATATAGTGTACAAACAATATTTGTAAATTGGGGTTCTGCAAAAATATTTATCATGTTCACATCACTAAGTAAAGTGTTATTTGCTTTCATCGTTTAAAACCTTTTTCACCACACAGAATCATAAATATGTGCTTTCATAACTACTGAAATATATTTTGAAACGTTTGTGCAGTTCACTTATTAGCTATTTAAAAGTTATAATAAAAGCCTGACATCTTACTGACTTTCCTTTCACGAGCTTTGCACCCCCTGATTGTCAAACAGCTCACTTTACGAGATCTTCTAACATTGCAGTCAGAGAAAGAAAAGTAAATGTCAGAAGGCAGACTGCCTTTTGACATCTGTCTCTGAATGCAGAGCAAATGTGATTAGATGAAAAGATCTAAAGGCATCGGTAGTGCTCGCATTCACATTCTGAGTGAACAGAACATCTATTTGTCAGCTCGCTAGAACGGGCCAGTAGGCCCTAAAAATAGCTCACCCTGATGAAATCTGACTCGTCATAGTGAATGCTCGAGTAAATTTCTCAAGGCCTACTTAGAGGCTGTTATAAAGAACCGGTGTTCTAACGCATAAGCTTTGCATCCTAGATGGGTACTGTGGGCCACCACTGACGTAGACTGTCTTTGACCCTACACTACTAACGCAAGAAATCCTACATTATGAACAAGAATACCCTGTCCCCAATGGCGGTCTGCCTCTTGATCTGTACGACTTTCATTGTCTATACTGATGGTTCTGGCTACCCTGCAGTTCGAACTAAACATCAATACTTCGCTGCTTGTGCAGCGGAATGGGGGAAAATGAGGGATGGTGTTTTCAAGCCTCTTAAAACACTTACATAATCACTAGGTGATTGCACTGCACATCTGGCTGAACTCAAAGCTCTAATTCTGGCACTAGAAAATACGGACCCTGAATTCCCCACACTAAAAGCATCCGATTTGTATTATTATGCTCAGTCTTACAGTGAGCACTTACTCTATTGGCACCTGACTAGATTCAGAGACTCTAAAGGGAATACTATAAAGCATAAGTTGCTATGGGGGAAAGGGGGCACATTTAAAACAATGTCTGCCACTGGCTAATGTAATTCTTTCATTGAGTCACCAACGTGTTGGAATTCATGTTGCTGGGAACTTACTGAAGCTGAAAAGGCTGTAGTCCAGACTGCTGTCATAGCTGGAATTACTTGTTCCCACATGAATGTGGATGGAGACATCATGGTAGCTGGCACAACTTCAGACTGTGGCACTCCATTATCTAAAAAATATTCATTAAAATACTTCTACCTACTGAGTGTGCAAAACATACCGTTTGCTTATATTCCCAGAGTGAGGGATCAAGTGATACCTAATTCAGACCGCAGACTACAACTGATCATAGCTGCTCATGAGGGGTTAGCTTCTGCCCATGCAGGTGTCTACAGTTTCACTGCTACAGCAACATTGCTGATGGCCTGGTCTCTACAAACATATGTCTTTAGCTGCAACATTTGTCAACAAATAATAGCTTTCACCACAGACACCTCTCCTAGTTTCAAAGAAGCCCTTGGCTTGTGTGTATCTCGACCACTGTGGGCTATTAAACTCTGATGCCTCTTTTAAATACGTCCTGCTAGCAGTGGATTTGTATTCTAGATTGCTACGGGTATGGCCACAGCAATTGGTTGACGCTTGAACTGTTATAAAAGATCTGCACCTCTTCATCTTGGCGTATGCAGTAGCTGCATTCCACTCAGAGCAAGGACCAGCGTTTGTCTCTAAGGCTTTTCGGGATACCATGGGCACCTGCGATGTGGCTGTGTACTGTTCCTCCCCATATCATCCTGAGGAAAGTTCAATAGTGGTGAGGAAAAATCGTGACTTTGAGCAGTCTTTAACAGCTAGAGGTCATAATTGGATTCATCATCTGTATGGAGTCCAAAGAGCTTTAAATAATCTGCCTAGAAAATACTTGGGCGGCCGGACTCCCTATGAGGTCCTGTTCGGCATCCATATGTGGGTTGCATACCTTGATAACCCTGGTACAGTGGCAATGGATACACCTTTTGACATCAATGAACCTTCGGCTGTCTTATAGTAACTGAAAGACTTCTGAGATGACCGAACAAACGCACAAACTGTTCTGCCACTGGAAAAGTGAAGGTGCAACCAGTAACTCCTGTCTGGATTCTAAAGATTGGGGATCTAGTTTGAGATAAGATTGTCGACAAGAAGGAATTTGGTCCATCCAGTCCTGGCAGTTGAAAGTACCCAAGCACCCCTTGCTGGTTGTAAACACACACGATTTGTCTCCGTAGATTTCATAAAACCACACCATATGGCAAGTTCTACACAATAGGCAACAAGGGCTCCTGGGTAGTTACCCGTCTCTTCTTACTACCATACTGGAAATCCCTTTACAAGCATTAAATACAGAAATTTTGACGCCTGGTGAGGGATATCAGACACTGAATTTTTGTTACTTCCAGTTACAAGTACAAACCCCATAAACGCACTGTATGTGAATTCAGTCTACGACTACCCCTCCTAACAACAAAGTTGTTTATTATGATCCAATTTTGGAGGTATCCAGCAGTTCTATGCTGCCCCATGAGGTTCCTTTTTTGCACATACTGCCTCTGGCTGTTTTGCTGAAGTAGATTACTTTTCTTCGGATTCGTCAGTTATACCATTGCATGGGATTTGTGCATTTATTTTTTGGCTTCATCAGACTTATTGTTCTGCCTTGGATTTAGATTTGCATTGCCATTTCATTGCTTTTCTTTTTGTTTGGATTGCATGTGGGACTGTTTTCTTTTTGCTTCTAAATAGGCATTATCTCCCAGAATGCTCTACTGTTGAAATACCAAGATATTGATGCCTCATTCTTCATCACATAAAGTGCGAAGAGACCTCTCCCGTGTGAACATTTCTGCATTTTCTGTCTTGGATGGCATTGTTTGGGATAAGGTCCCATTTGATATTTTCGGACCTAGAAAGACTTGACAGATCTCTTATGGTTTTTTTTTTGGTATACAATTTTATTAGGAAAAGAAAAAAATAAGGTACAAGGCAATGATAAAGTAATAATCGGATCCACAATAATATGTCACATGTTGCAATACAGAAATCAACCAATAGGCACCATACACATCCCAAAGATAAGCCAGAGTGACAGTTCGAGCCTGAACAGTGAACATCCAGGATGTACGGACAGGGGAGCACAAGCAATGTACATAACATAAGGGAACTTGCTGCCAGAGAGGTAGTTATCTTGCTGAGGGCCATATCGTCTCGTCACTACCAGGTTCTTCCAACAATTGATGTTTTTCACGTTGCAGTTCAACTGAAGGAGACAAACCTATATCGCCTCTGTATTTGTTCCACCGCCCCCACTAATGGTCCCATTTCATGGGGCACCCCCTGTGCTTGAACACCTCCTTTTCGGCAATCATTGCCCTGTCCATGTCAATAGCCCAAGTTGTGCAAGCACGGGGCCGTGCCCACCCCACCTCTTCTGTGCAATGTTACGTTTTGCCATGGCCCACCCCAAAGAGGCCATTGTCTGCTCGCTCTGTGAGAGGTCCGTGGCCTCCCACACGTTAAGGAGACACAGTTTGGCAGAGGCCCGCAAAATCTTGCCGCACGCCCTCTCATCTGCTTTGTAACCCCATGCCAATATTTCCCCACTAGTGGACATTCCCATATGATATGGAAGATCTCTTATGTTTTAAAAAATGTCATTAAGTGATATAACTCCTGGCAGCTTACCTGATGATTTTGTTGTAAAATGTTATTTCTATGCTTTCTGAGGTAGAATATTATGCTGTATTTGAAAGTGAGGATATGTATAATGGAACGGCTAATTATGGTGAAATGTTCTGGTTTGTTCTATGCACATCATTACTTACACAGAACTGGCACTCCACATGTGTTTTTTAATCATACACAACCGGAGCGTTGCCCGACACCACCAGTGGATAGCTTAAAAACATACTTGCAGAAGTTTGCATATTTTTCTGGCAAGAACCAGTAGAACCAGGGTCTTATTATTTTAACCTTTTCCCAGCAAAGAAAAATATGCTGACCCCATCTAAATTAATTTATTTGACTCCCTTTATTTCCCAGTTGTCTCTACAGGGTTATGACTTTTGGAAAGGCAATATAATCTGTTTGGGGAACAAAAGATTGTCAAGTTGTGGACAATGAGGCTTTGTTTAGAGTGCATCTAATACCGAGACAATATATTTATCGGAACAAAACAGTATAGCAAACATTGTGCCTACGCTTGGCTAAAATAAGGACCTGAATACACCAAACATTCCCGCAGTTGCACATTTTGATAATTGCCAATGGTTTACAAATTACAAAGAGGAACAGCTCAACAATATGATACAGAATGGTACATGCAGTTATTCACATTCTGGTCCAGATGAGTGGCTAGTGTCCCCATTAGATGCCAAAGGGTTATCATGTACATTTTTTAAACAACACAAATGGTTCAGACCCACGTTATGTGCCTTCACAACACTCTGGAGTTGCCCCCACATACAGTGTGGGAAAGTTATGTCAGCAATGGTTACAACATTCCACTTTAGATGAGGTGAACACTTGTCCCTCCTGTCGGAGGACACGATTTACAGGATTTTTTGTTACGTCTTAGAACACCACGCCATAAACGCTTTTTATATGCCAATATAATGAACATTTGAAAAATTCCCAGCAAGAAGCTACTGAGCTCATACGTGAAATTGGCAGAGCTAATTTAGAGAAGGTATTAGCAGCTGTTGATAACTGGATGACTACATTGTCAACTAGCGGGCAATGTCAGCTTAGATCAATTAAGCTGGACATTAAAGACTATGAGAATATGTACTCGTCATAGAAAACTTCTAAATGTGACCTTATCTAACATGCTCACTAAAAATAATGGTGAATGAAAGATGCGACATATGCATTAAGCATAGAGCATGTAGGGAATTTGTCGTTTACAGTGGCCAAAGCACCATCTACCGAATGATTAATGCTTGGATTAATTTTGCTGCCAATTTCTACATTTCATTTCACGTCTTGCCTGAAACATTTTCACGTAGGCAGATATGAGGTGTTAGGGGAGAGATTTGTACATGACACACAAGTGCTAAAAAAAGAAGTGGGGGGTACTAACCTAGTTAGACATCACGGCGCGCTACATCACGGAGCGCGACATCACGGCGCATGACATCACACATGGCGTCACCGGAATTGACATCATAGAAAGTGGCATAACAAGCCACGACTCTACAGGAAGTGACATCCCAAAAAGTGATATCAGATCTAAAGCCCTTACATATATGTTAAGCAGGTCTATCGTGTATTTTTTAGTGCATTGCAAGGATAATAGCACCGTGAGCTACGGAAGATGATATGTGACTTCTACACCTTGCAATACCCCAGTTTTATTTAACACATCTTGTACATTCATTTACAAACTTCTATAATGTATTGTACATTTAATATGCGCTTGTTGATGTAAAGCGCTCTGACACCCTGCATTGGGATGAGTAGGGCTATACAAGAAAAAATAGTGATACTTAAATTATTTCAACGCCTCCTCAGGTATAGTAAGCTCTATATAAATGCAATTTGCTGTGTGTAAATACTGGGGAAGGCCAGCACATCTGACATTCTTACAGTGCTTGCATATCTCCTAAACAGGGACTGAGCAAAGTGAAAAGTTGCCTTTATTAAGTATGTGTGAAGTGCTAATCTTTGTTTCCCCTCCGCTTCATTTGCATCTAGGTGTGAGGCTCCTGACTGCTCCCAACCAAGAGACTCACAAAAGGTGGCCTGATGAGACCCTCAAATTTGGCCTTTGTTATGAGCCCAGCAGGAGTCTTAAATAAGAAAGCCCCGTCCCTCCCTGCATGTTGTTACTTGTTGCAGATGGAAAGTAGACAACATGCAGACACTGCTGAAAGTGTCCCGGTGTTTAGATTTACACCAGGACGAGTTCACCACATTATTCAGTGGGGCCCAAATTTTTCGCAGGGCGGATGGCGGCAGATGGCTTCACCCTGTGAAAATAGTGGGTGGACGCCATCCACCGGCGTGTACCCCCAACTTGTGCCCTGCTCCTACCTTTCGATTTTAGATGATAGGAATAGAGAAACTGAAGTACTTCTCAGCGGAAACATATGCGACACCTCGTTTTACCATGGTCTTGTTTGCATGGAGGTTACACTTTATGGCATTTGTAAGGAGTCTATGGCCAACTTGGTATGTTATCTGAAAGGTGCACCTGCTGCTTTGATTCGGCCGGCATTCAGATTGCTTTCAACTGGAAGTTATTTGGTTCTTAATGACCAATGTTGTGGGATAAAACCAGAAGTACCCTATGTGTTGACGGTTTCTAGGCTTTGGACTTGTTGTAATAACGTGTTATTTCCACCTGATCGAACAGTCCGAGAGGTGACAGTTTGGCCTTCAATAGGCCAAACTAGGTGAACTTTGATAAGTTGAGCAGACTGAAAGCATATTTTTTCATAAGGAGGTTTCTTTAACATCTGCTAGAGACACACTTGATCAGCAAGTCGCATGGTCTTCCTCCTAAATACAATTGCTACTACGCACTAACCTCCCTCAAAACTTTGGATAACTTGTACACCACATAATTAATATATCTAATATTGCGGGAGAAGTACAGTTCTTTTTTTTAACAGCAATTGGGTCTGGCTTTGTTAGCACATTCCAGATTGTCTATGGAGTGAATCCATCTTACATATGCTCCCTGGTTTCCAGTGTTTGAGAGGCATACTGCTGGTACTTTTTCTGATTGTTGGGGGTTTGGTCCTATTTTTGCTGCTCTGCAATGCATGTTCCATCTCATGGCCAAATGGTGATGGAACTGCCACATGTCCGGTTTGCGTTGTAAATGTATGATGCAGTGTTTTGGTGCGCATTTGTTTTAAGAACTAAATAACAACTGGTCTTTCTCCTTTTAAGCTGTATGGTTACATTGCATTCGCACTGTGTTCCGCTGTCTACGGTGCATTTTTTTAGTGTGCTCTGGATATATGACTTGGGATGCAAACTGTTCAATCTGAAGATAAATGGATCTGCTGAGGATTTATTTTCGGTGTTGTCCTATGTGATTGCCATTGCTACAGACTGCATACTTTGAGCCGTTACTCGATGCTTTGGCTCCTGGATTCATGGATCCTGGGTCCTCCTCTGTGACTACACTACTGGCTGGCATTCTATTAGCTACTAATGATTGTGTTGGCTCTAACCATGTTTGTTCTTTGGGAGGTGTGGTTCGGGCCTCAACAGAAACATCGTCAGCGGAACTGCTTCCATCATGGTTCCTAATGACTCTCGGAACTTGTAAAACATTCCTTGAGTTTTCTGAATCTTCATTCTGCATTTTTTTTTTTTTTAATTGCTTTTATATGCCTTTTTAATATTGAGTGTTTTTAAGTGACTCCTATTGCAATTTGGCTTTTATTTTACTTAATTATTAAGGTTCAATATTCAGGTGCATTATATATTTTTATGAATTTAGGCTCATTCACATATTAAGTCTAATTTTAGAATAAGCCTTTAATTTTGGTTAAAAGTGTTAGTCTCCTTCCGGACAAGGAGTGGGTGTAGTGAAGTTCATTAGGTTCCCGTGCAAAAAAGCTTCCATTTTTCGACTTCACGTTTAAACTTGACATCTTTTTAGACGGTGGCTTTAGACGTTCTTTGCATGTATATAATAACTTACTCAGAAAATGTTCTGCATGCAACGCACATTTCTTCGTCGGCATTTTATCATGATACTGTACATTCTGTTAAAAGATAAAGTACACTGAGCCCGCTCTAAATCAGACCGCTCTAAATCAGAAAGACAAATAACATTAGCAAAGGACCTCAGACACAGTGCGAACAAAACCAGTATTGAGTATATAAATTGCTTCTGAGTTTTGTCTTGTCAGAGTAGCACTTCCATGAATTATCTTGGACGTTTGCTTGTGACTGATTGCCAGCCTTACTTCCATCACTATCCTGCAAAGAACGGCGGCCCTTAGTACATCAGACTGTCTCCCAGATACATCATACGTGAAGGCAAATGGGGAGTTAGGCTACTCCAAGAGATCTGGCAGAACGCACTTATTACTACGCTCTCTAGAGTATAGTCAGTGTTGGGTAGGGTTATCATAATGATAAACATTCATATAATCACTTCAATGTTCTAATGGTTGAATTATTCATCTTCTTCACCATTCTTGTAATGCTGGTAACAATGCTCTGTTTCCATCTACTAAAAATTGCCGCTCATGTATTATACACAAGAATACAATTGCTTCTATATTTATTTATTTTATTGGGTTTATATTGAATGTCCCGGGTATCAGAGCACTTTACACATGTTAAAGAACAGAGAATTATACGATCAATATAATAGTCGAGAAACCGTTCATGCTATGGCAGATCCCCAATGAGGGCGGGATTGACTCAATGATAGCACAGATAAATCAAAAAAGTAATAGAACAAGCGAGCCGTAATCATGAGCGAAGATGACTAGTCCAGGTAAGTTCAGAGTGAAGAGTTCCAAGGAACTAGGTCAGAAATTGGTTCATGAGTAGTAGTTGACTTTTTCGAAAGATGCAGTTGAGGGGTTCAGTCTGGTTTCAGGGGGGAGGGAGTTCCAAATTCTCGGGGCAATGACAGGGAAGGCTCTCTTGTAGGTTTTCTTTTTATAGAATCCCTGTGCTTTCAGCAGTAATGTGATGGAGCTTCTAGAAGACCTGGAGCCCCAGAGAGTAAAATCTTCTCAGCAAGATAACTTTGGGTATTGAAGTGTAGGGCTTTGTGGGTCAGCTGAATTCTTGCTTCATAGTGCCAGTTAATGGATTTCAAATCGGGGTTTTTGTGGTGGTTTCTTTTCGATCCAGAGATGAGCCTTACAGCAGAGTTCAACGGAGCTGTTGTGGATTTGGGCAATCCTCCTAGGGTTGCATTTCCATAGTCCAGCCTCCTGTATCACTAGGGCTTGGACGGCAGAGTTGAAGTCCAGGGGGAAGGAGGGTAGGAAGGGTTTTAATTTTCTTAAGATGTTCATTTTGGGGTTCGCTCCTTTGGTGGCAGCACTAATGTGCTTCTGCATGTTAATGGTAATGTTTTAAATGCCAATTGTTGTACTTCTTGTGTCTCCCTAAGGTAACCACGAAAGGGTAGATCTGTTTCCATGATTTCCTTGGTCGAGTCAAAAGTGGTCATGTTCTGAGGTTGCAGACACCATCCGGTACCCTGTCAGGTTTAGGGGTCCAGATGGGGCCCCTTGAGCTGGTCAGGAATTGGGTCAATATATTCTGAATATATGTGTGGACTCAGTCCTCATATTTTGACGCATATGTTGTCCAAATGCATAGCCTTACTTGATTAGGAGGAATGGTGCAACAGTATGTTGCTGTTCTATTAACTTGACAGCCGGACGTCGCTGGGTAAGGCTTGAGGTAGCTCACAGTTTGAGCCTGATAAGGAGGCCACACTGTCCTGTGTCTTCTCTCTGGTACTCAGACATATGAGGCCTTCTTTAAAGTGGGGAGCATGTTGCTCTGCACTTCTGTGGCTTCTTATACCTTCAGCGTCAGACTCTTCCACGGGAGTAAGAAGTGCCCTTCCCCCTTTGTTTGTGGGTGCTCTGTCTTTATACAGCCAGATCACCACCTAGCAATTTCAGGTTACAGGCTGTGTCACAGGTGCTGCCCCTGTGCTCCTTTCAGTAGAGTAGGAAACTCCCCTTGGGGACTGAACCGATTGCAGTGCCCTGTTCCCTTGGTGTGAGGGGCCCTTATTTTTTCAGCAGCTTGTGTTCCTTCAGCCAGATCTTTTTCTGTTTTTTTTTCTTTCTTCTCAAGTGAGTCTCAGAGGTATCTCCTCTGTTTTCGGGCCCCACTTCTACAATAGTAGCAACAGCATAGGTGGTCTCAAAAAGGCAGACGCCCATAGAACTTCTGGACTCTGTGGAAGAGCTGCCATCTTGCTCACAGCTTGGCCTCCTCTCCACTTTAAACACTTTTAAAGCAGTGTTATTTAATAATTGTTCTCAGGTGCTATAGCTTTCCATCAGTTGCTCTTTGGGACTGATGCCTTCCTATGAGCTGGTACAACCATATTACATGTCCATTTTCACTTGTGCTTTTTAGGTCTCGCGTGGTGTTGCAGCGCAAAGCGCTGCTCGCCTCAGCAAGAGATTTTGTGTGAGAGAGATTTCAGAAGGGGGCTTGAAGCCCCGTCCCTCATTTCCATTGGCTGGCGTGACCATGTATGCTAAACGGTGGCCTGCCATTTGGAAATGAGGGGTTTTGGTTGTCGCCCTTTTGCCTCCGATCAGGACTGGGTCGCCTGCTTTGCTGCTTTCGCAAAGCACTTTCTTATCTTTATGGGGCCATGTGTTTCTAATTAGAAACACATGGCCCCAT
Source organism: Triturus cristatus (assembly GCF_964204655.1). Lineage (NCBI taxonomy): Eukaryota > Metazoa > Chordata > Amphibia > Caudata > Salamandridae > Triturus > Triturus cristatus. The sequence goes on from NC_140590.1 coordinate 281,647,850, forward strand.
AAAGCTAAGAGATTGATGCTTGTTCAGTTGCGTGCTAGCATTACTGAAAAAATATTGACAAAGCCAGGATAGGTCTAGTTTTTTAGACCTATTGGCGTTGCCAATGCTCATTCAAGAAGTGTGACCATGAGAACTACAGTGAGCCAAATAGAGAGGGGCGGGCCATGTTAGGAAGAGAGAGAGGCTGTTCGCCATGTTCGAAGGAAATCACTAGGTGAATGGCGACGGAGAGGCTCCACGGGTGCAGAGAACCTGTTTACCGAGGCATCCTGTGAGAGAGACAGGCGCCTTTTGTTAGTCCCTTCCATCCCCTCAGTGCCCTTTCATCCCAGGGGGAGGGCCTCACCTGCCACAATGCACGAGTGTCCTCCAGTGTGGAAACCCGTGGCAGTGCCTCACTTGAAGCACCAAAATTTTCTCAGCTTCGTACTCCCTTTAACTTTCATAAATATTTTATTTGCCTACCTTCCCAGGGCGCATTATGATGATAACTAGGAGAGGCGGGGGTGCAAACAGATTTCACAATGCCTCATTATGCGGTAACGTTCAGTCCTGCTGCATCATAACGTCTCTCGTGACGTTCTCTGATTAAATACTGCAGTGATTATAGGGTATTATAGAACCGTGCAGTGAGCATTTCCCAGCTCACAAAGAAACCCCTACAGTGTGTGACCGCCACCAGTCCAGCTCTCAAGGATCATCCCTGACAGAGCCCCCTACTGAGGGAAGTGGAGCCTCGAGTACACATACCCTACAAAGAATAACACACTGGACCCAATGCTGTTGGCCTCCGGTGTCTCCCGCTGAAAAGCCTAGACTGTTAAACACATTAACTCGCCACATTTAGGGCTTAGAAACAGTATAGTTCAGTGTCTCCCACTGGCTTCTCACGGCTAGACGGCCGACTGTGGAGCTGGGAAACCAAGGTTAATCCTCGGGGTCAACTCCACATCCTGTGATTCTCGGCAAACCACGTAATCTCCCCGTGCCTACCAAAAAAATAAAAATTGATCGTAACTGGTGCTCATCATGTAAAGCGCTCCAATACCTTTGGGTCGAGTTTGCGATATATAAATCGGCAAAAAAAAAAACCAACATAGACACAAGAGATAACCATGGCAATCCTCTGTCATTATTATGTCTCCCAAATTGGAAAGCATAGGCTGTTCGGCACATTCACACACTCACTGCAGCTGTTCCTTATGCACTACATAAAAGGTGCCACCCAGTGGAGGAAGTAGAGACCTTGGGTCATGGTTTTAAGCGTTAGGGGCTCACGCATCCCACCCAACTCAGAGGCCACACTGCATCCAACCTTACACTACCCAACCAAAAATGCAGGCACGCTTCTACCCGCTCCAGACAGTTGTAGTGCTAAAATGTCACACCAGTGGCAGTTGTGGGAAATATGAAAGCTAGCTAACTTAAATTGTACTCACCACAGCTAGGGCTAATGCACCATAACTGGGTTCACTGTGCCTTTCTCTGTGAAAAGCCGAAACTTTGAACTTCCCACACGTGACCTCACCATATGGTGCCTCCCACGCGGAGAAGCCCAGAATGAACGATACGAGCTCGTCGCTGCTAGCAGTCATGCGCAGATTACAGGATTGCCATGGCTCACACTGGCAACTGCAAAGATTGCTGGATATGTGTACTCACGACAATTAATCCATTAATACCACAGCATATGGTGCCTTCCGCTGGAGGAAACAGCGGTGGCAGGAGATGCTATCGCTTGTTCTTCATACCTGGGCAACTGGAATTATGCGGCAAAGAAGGACCAAATTATATGGCAGTGTTGAGTAAACTATTAAGCAAGAAAAGTAAAATTGTGCACCATAATGCAGCACAATTTGGGATAGTATTACCTAATTATTTTACCATTTTTGCCCTTTTTAACATGATCTGGGCAAAAGATTCAACTCATTAGTACTAGTTGTTGCCCCAAAACGGCTATAAACAGCAGAACGTTTACGAGTCATACTTAGCAAAGGGCCTTCCACTGTGCGACAGTGTTGCTGCGTTTTGAGTAACTTTTTCTCAGTTTGAGCAGAAAAAAAATGTTTTAAAAATAAAACAAAATGTGCAGCATCCGATGGATTATGTGGCAAATGCGGATAATCAGTAATTATGCGAAAAACAGTGCAATCACGATTGTAGTGGGCCTGATCATACATCATTCGGCCTCCTACTGTGAAAGGCAGACACTGCAAAACTTGTGACCTATCCACAGAATGCATTTGTGCGCCATTATCTAAGGAGCAAAACAGAGTCAGACTCATGGCACACGTGCACCATTCCATATGATGACTGCTACTAAGAAAAGCATAGGCTACAGGGCATGCTATCACTCATTACACAATCACTTACAGTGCCTTCTATTGTGAGAAGCAGACATTGCAAAACTTGTAGATTCTCTATGGAGAGACACTGTGCACAATTACCTACAGAGCCTGCTGTGAGAAGTTGGCCTGGTATATGCTGTCCACTAGTTATAGTGGGCACCTTGTACCAGTCCAAACAACCCTTATTGATTATTAATTTTAAGACGACCTTTATTGAAAGCTATCCTAGTGGTAGCTATGGAGAGCAGCCTTCAGGCTAAGTCTTGAAGGAGTGTAAAGCAGCTTGGTTTACCAGATTATAACCTCTTGAATAACTAAATGAAAGGAGAACCACACAAGTATATATATAAAATATATGTATTTATTTCTAAACACTCTCTACTAACCTCTTTATGAAGTTGGAGGGCAAGGCACACAATAAGTCAGTTCTAAAACGACAATAACTAGCACAATATACAATGGGCCCCGGGGGAGACCAAACGATATATTAAGAAAGTGGTATAAGAACCACTACTTGACTAGACACAGTGCCTAGAGCACGTAGAATCACTGGGATCCCAAGGAACCACCCAAGGTAGTGACACAGCGGACCCACGGGGGACGCGTGCAGTGTGAGAACACAGCCGCGAGCTCCGTACAATCCCATGGGAATGTCGCGGTTGGAATTTTAAAGATTAAGGACACTTAGGAGAGGACTTGGAACAAACCCTTTCAGACATAGAAGGTTCTAAGGCCAGCACCCACGTGAGCATCGGAGTAGTCATGTTACCTAACCCAAGGAAGCTGGGTGCATAGGTGTCAAATGGTGTCGAGGAATCTTCGATGTCGTCAATGGAGAGTTGCTGCAAAGTGCTGCTGTCGTGGAAAGGAGAAGTGTCTGGTGTGATCCAAGCCTGGATCGAAGATGTGAAGAACCTGAAAGCAGAGGGGACAGATTCTAGGTCACTTGCCAGTGACCAGGGGCACAGTAGATGAATGCCCACCGATGTCGGGTGTTTCAGGTGCGATGAGGTGCAGCTTGACTCCACCGCCACAGAGACCAGGAAGCGTCGATGATGACCACAGTCTGCAGGCGAGCTGTCCCACGAAGGATGTCGAGTGCTTTCGGGGAGGGGAGGGGTGGTGGGGGGGGGGGGGGGGGGGGGGTCATTGTCCGGATTGGAGACCAACAAGCCTTGGCAACGGCAACCCACGCGGTGAGAGTAAAACGGCTTCGGTGTGGACCAGCAAGGTCCTGTGGACTCCCCAAGCGATGGAGAGTCAGGGCACGGGCTGAAGCAACCAGGTAAGCCCATTGAAAGTCAAAGTAGCCTTCTCAGGGACCCACAAGTCGACGGACAAAGGATCGCGAAGGGACCTCAAGAGGAATCACTAGATACAAGCCCACGAGTCACTCGAGGTGTGTAGGCCAGCAATCTTCGGTGGAATCGCTGCTTGGGGTCTGGACTACAAGTAGCCCAAAGCACAGCCTCCGGGATCGGCAAGAAGCATATGCTGCTGAAATTGTGCACGGTGTCCAGGGGTTCGGGTTTGGCTCACAGAGTTGCTGAGAGCACAGATCGGCCTCGGGGAAGCTTTGAAACCCACCTCCTGTGCTGCAAAGTCTTCGGAGTCCTTCAGGAGCTGCGTAGATGCAAACCCGACAGATGTGTCTTTAGTGCTTGCCTTGCAGGGGATTAACTCCTTTACTCCATGGGAGATTCTTCGGTCATCCAACGTCGTGTAGATAGTAGAAGTTCTGGGATTCTGTAGCAGAGTTTCGTCCAGGTAAATCTAAAGTCCTGTAGTCAGGGGTTCCTACTTTATACCCAAGGTAGGGGTAGGACAAACACTGGGTACCCACCTATGGGAGAGTCAGGACAGAGGGGTGGCTACATTCATGTCCTTTGTCCAGTTTCGCGCCAGAGCAGGAGCTGAGTGCCCCTGCAACCAGTTTGAGCTAGACTATGCGCAGGGACACCAAATGTGCCCCTAGTGAAGACATCAAAGCCCTCTTGGAGTGCACCCATCCAGCCCCAATACACTAAAGCCTGTCTGGGGGGTGGTTACACCTCCCTGTGACAGGAAACCTATTGTCCAGGCCTCCCCTACCGGAGTTTCGTCCAGCAGCAGGAGGGCAGACTAGTGTCTGTGGCTGGCAGCATCCATTTTGTGATGCCAGGGTCTGTGAAGCTGGTACCGGGTGTACCGGTGAAGTCATGGTTCTCCCTCTATTAGGGTGGAATCATACCACCCACACCAGCTGCTGGTGTGGGAGGTATGATTCCAAGGTTTTGATGCAGCCATTCCAAAGTTAGCATTTACCGCGAGGTTATAAGCATTTAAGAGTATATGGTTTGGCTGCATTACAAACAACCCCGGAATAAAGGTTTCGAAGGCTGCAGAGGGGCTCTGCTCATGCATGAGCACCCTCTCACATAAAACCCAGCACCCTGCCTTCAGGATTGATAAGGCCGGCCATAGGGGTGACTGATAGGTTTATATGTGCAGTGATATGGATAGATATAGGGAACCTTTATCTGAGTAATGGGTGCATACACCACCTCACACAGGCTGCTGTAGCAGACCTGTTCTGTCAATTTGAATGGCTTCCTAGGGGTGGCATAACACATGCTGCAGCCCCTGGTAGGCCTCTGGGGTACCTATGCCATGGGTACATAGTATACCATATACTAGGGACTTATAAAGGTACCTCAGAATCCAATCTGGAGTGTACCTAAACTACATGGAATCCATTTAGAGAGGAAGCAGCTAGGCTTGCTCCCTGAATAGCAGGGTCCCAGCCAGACTAAAGTCGAAAAACTGTGAAACATCAGCAAAAGGTGGGGGTCACCGTAAGAAGCAGGTCCTACTCTCCTACACCTGCTACTTGGAAACAGACTGTTGGAGACATGAACACTTTCATTCAAGCACCAAACCATGGTACGCCTACCACTGAGGGAAGCTGAGACTGTAGGACACGGGAACAACCACAGCTAGTCCTTGTGTGCATTATGCAAAATGCAGGACATATGAACTCCCACAAGCTAATCTTCTTGAACTATAATTTATGCTGCCACCTATTGGTTCAAGGAGAGAATGCAGGGCACCTAAACACGCTTAAGTGAGCTCTTCTACACAGTCAGTAACACAACATAATAAAACATAACATTGGTTTCTTCATTATTGTTGTGATCTGGGTTTATTTTTGTTGATTAGGTTATGATATGTTACCGTCAATTGTAAACTGCATTCCTGGCAGTTGTAGGACCTGCTAGCGTTTCAGAAATACTGCACCCGTTTCACACGGTTGTGGGAGTTTTCTTCGCTCTGTCCTTAGTCCTTGTGGTCTCCTGTGAGTGTGACAGGTTAGTGAAAGTCGGTCAGTTTGATGATCAGAAGGGGTTCACTTCTGGAAGCAACCTCATCTTTAAAAGGATCCTCGTCGATCATAAAGAACATGCATTTTCAATGCAATAGGTCTCGCATTTATGCGGGTTTAAGCTAGTGGTATTGTAAATGACAATGCCTTTTATCTATGTTTTAAAAATGAAAACAAAAATAAAAGGCATTGTTATTTGCAATGTCAATAGCTCAAACTCGTGTAAATCCGACACCTATTGCCTTGCAATTGCTTGTTTTGTGTGTTTCTAAAAAGAACATTAAAAGATGTTACACTTTTTATTCACTTGTACAGACATCCCTTTCATCTTTTAGAAAACAACCAAAACCAAGGCTTGTCGGAAAAGCATATGCTTAAACTTGAATGCATCCGAAAATATTTTTAAAATGTGCTTTTTTGCAGCGCAAACTGGTGGCAGGTAGATCAAAGATCTAGGATCCTGAAACTGCTCCACATTATCTAAGGTACTGTTCATATCTGCAGTGTTCGGCAGGGAATAACTGTTCAAATGTTGTTGTTGGATCTTAAACTTACACAAATACTGTTGGCCCACAATCAAGTTTGTTTGCAATCACAAATGGTGCCAACCAGTCAGATTCAACCACTACACTCGCCACCATTCTTTATAGTTGAGCTCTAAAACGTTTCTTTCAACGTGATGAATACTTGTCTAACTTTTTGAACCCTGAGTTTCCTCCCTTGTTAAATATAATCTAGTTCTAAAAATCCATTTTGTTTTTTAAACCTTGTGGCAACCACTTATTTATTTTCTTGTTAATCTTCCTTCCACTAATAAGATTTATTTCATGCTTAACAAACTTAAAATCATCCTCTTATGTTGATGCATTCATCATAAAATTGATTCACTTTTCTTGAGCGCATATAGCTTATGACAATATAAAAACATTGTTAACCACTTCACTGCTAGGCCTTTTCCTCCCCAGTGCTAAGCTGTTTTTTTGGCTCTTTGGGGTAGTTCTTCTTTAGGACTCCATAACTTTTTGTCAACACGAGGTCTCCACTCCAAATTTACGTCCTTTATTCCCAACATCCTGGGGATTCTATAGGCACAACTTGTTTGTGGATCCCCCTGTAGGGGATTGCGAAATTAGCCAAAACATGGCTGAATCTTTTTGGGGGGTGGGGTGTATGGGGAAAAGGTGATGCAGAAGAAGGCGCTGCAGAAGAAGACATCTTTTTTGTTTCTTCTGAATTGGCATCAATGAAAGGTTTGCAGTGCTAAAATCGCCATCTTCACAACTTTCAGCAACTTTCAGGAACAAGTGGATTTGATTCAGGAAAAACAAATTTTTTACCACTATTTTGTTTTTTTTACCTCCTTCCAGTTTTTGGTGGAAACTGGTGTGAAACCCACAGTGGATCCCGGAAAGCTATACATTTCTGGAAACGAGACAACATTCTGAATTCAGCTAGGGGTCATTTGTGTAGATCCTGCAAGGTTTTCCTATTCAAAGTAACAGAAATATTTAAATTGAGTTGAAAAACCCAGCCATTTGTGTCTACATTTTCATCTGTAACCTATTCTTACTTTGGCAATATCCGCTGGAGCATTCAGGTTGCGGGGATATATAGGGCTTGTAGGTTCTCCAAGAACCCGAGGTACACAGAGCCAACAACCGAGCTGCACTTTGCAATGGTTTTTCATTGCGTACCAACTATACAGCAAATCGTATGGTAAAGTATCAGGCATCGAAAAATCCACTCTGGCCAGTCAGATTTTATCAGGTTGAGCTATTTTTAGCACTTACTCATCCCTGCTGGCTGCTGGCAAGTGAACTTAAGCTGGAAGGAACAGGTGTTCTGTTCATTCAGAAAGTGAATGAGCAATAAAGAGGCCTTTAAATTATGTTTTTATCTTGACACATTTGCTGTGTGTTCAAGTAAAGAAGTAAAATGTCATTTTGTCTTTTTACTAATTGTTGCTTATCCATTCCTCGAAAATGGTGTTTACTTTTCTTTCTCTTATTACAGTTAGTGGTTTTTGTCAAGTGAGCTGTCTGACAATCGTGAAACAAAAGGCTGTAAAATGTCAGTTTTTTTCTAACGCAACATTTAAACAGCTTGTAAATGAAAGTATTGCAAAATATATCAGGACTTATGAAAGAAGATTTGTTTTTTGTAATTCAGAAGTGTGATGCAAACAAATATTTAAATAGGAACATAACAAATCCGACCAGTTTACTTGATGATGTGCAAATGCAAATATTTGTAGAAACTCTTATTTCCAACCATTGTACACTATATAGTTTTACCAGTAAAAGCACATGTCGGTGGGAAATATTGTGGCCATTTCAATGGAAAATCTTCTGATTGCAAATGAGTGTGCTACCAATTATTGCTTCATGTATGTATTTATTAAAAATTATAGTTTTTAAGCATGATTTGAGAAACATTCCTGCTCGCGCCCTGATGACAATGCGGTTAATGAACTAAGAGGCAAGTCAGTGGTCATGTGTATCCTATATGTGGCTATATTTATACAATATATGGAGCAAAAGTATCCGGCGGTCTCCAACCAGTAGCTCTCTAGCTACTGTAGCGCTCCAGCTACCTTTTGAGTAGCTCACCAGTGTGCAGCCCAGCTTATTAAATTAGGAAGCTTTTGCTTGGTTAAATTAATATACATAGAAAAAAAAATTGAGATTATACAACACTAATAAAAGTAGTAGCTCTCAATGCATTTCATTGAACATAAGTAGCTCTATGTTTTTTTTGTATAGCAGACATGCTTAACTCATGCATTTGAAGGTGCTCCCAGATCGGAAAATGGCAGCTCAGTGAACTACGTTATTTGCCCAGAATCACATAATTTGAAACCAGTTTATGGGACAAGAGCATTATAATTAGGTCGAGTAGGTAATTTAACTCACTAGACCTGCTAGTAAACTTTTTTGGATTTTTCGAGGCCTGATTATAAAGAAAGGAAAAAGGGAAAACTCAATATTTCTGAAATGTACACCAGATACTGAGTTTAGGAGCAGTGGTTGTTTGTACATACATGAATTTATGGGTATCCATACTGGCATGTGTTTCAGAAGGCATTTTGTAAAATGTCTTCTGTGGTACACACTTGCTTATATTTGAGAGGCGCATAAGTAGAGATATTCAATTGGTAGTAACAAATGTTCTACTATTCTGCATTCCCACAGGTCTTCAGATAAAAATGGTACCCTACTTGTGTGGTTAGACCTTGCAGCTGTGACAAAACACCCCAAAATGTGACCTAATGACAACCTATTTCATCCAGCAGAATGCATCTTTTAATTTTTTACAAGGTGGCTAGCTGTAGATTTTGGGCCCCAGATCAGCCGGCACCTAGGGAAACTTATGAAACCAGCAGATATTTGAAAACTAGACACATGTGGGAGTCCATTGTGGGGTGACTTGTGTGGCTTTCACCAGGTTTGTTTTTACCCAGAACCCCATGCAAATCTAAAACTTTGCTTAAAAAAATAAATTTTCCTTACATTTACTTGCATTTATGTGAGAAACTCTTGAAATCTGTAGGGACCCAAACATTCCCTACCGTCCAGCATTCCCTTAAGTCTCCCGAGTAAAACAGTGCGTCATTTGTGTGGGTAGGTCAAGTGCCCCTGACAGGACAGGGCACAAACCGCAACATAGGCGCATCATATTTTTCCACTGAAATACGATTTGTTTCCACAATATGGGTAGCTGTTGATTTTGGGCCCCAGCTCAGCCGGCAACTAGGGAAACTTACCAAACCGGCACATTTTTTAAAGCTAGACACTCTTGAGGGGAGATAGGGAGGAGGGCTGGGGGAGGGGTCCAGCGTAGGGTGATTTGCATGTCTCTCATGCACCTGTTCTTGCGACGCTCCCCCTGCTGCTGCTCTCTAGCTCTAGGCGACTACCGCATCACTCGCAGCCCTAAAGCCGCCAGTTCCAGCCCGCTGTCCCAGGTCAGGTGAACACTTGTTGATCTCGTGTCCCATTTTCTGAGTGCATCCGTGCTCTTATTGTAGTTTTATTTGCTATTTTTATACTTGACATTTACTTTGGCATTTGTACTTTTATTTGGTATTTTCTTTGGTACTTGTATTATTCAATAATTTGCACCATTTCCTGCCATATTTTCCTGCTCCCGCCGTTTCCCAGCTTGCTGCCTTGCCAGCCCCCAAGACTACATATGGCGACTACGCAATGGGCGGGTCGAAAGCTAGCCTGTCTGCACCCATCTGTGCCTGGACCGCGCCGAGCGCCAGGAACCCTGGCCCTTTGCACTCCCACAGGTACTCCACCGCAGACATTCGTGCCCTGGATGCAACAGCAACTGCTGCCTCGTATCACCTCGCTCCACAGCGGGGTCCTTCACCTGCTCCTGCTGACGGTTCACCTCCACCGCAGCTCCTACTATTACCACAGCAACAAACGTCATTCCAGCCCTGGATATCAACCCCCCCCCACCCCTCCAAACAACTCTGCGGCTTCCTTTTCAACACCAGATTGCTCTGCAAACATGCCACCGAAGTCTGGGACACCGTCTCCACCCTTACCCCAGATGTGACCTTCATTACAGAGACCTGGCTCACTCCTGCATTGTCCCCGAATATCACTACAGCAACACTCATCGGCTACAAGATGAAACCTCGCACCAACAGACACGGAGGCGACATCGCACACAAAAAATTGATCACCAGCACGATCTCCAAAGACAAAACCAAGCTGATCATGGAGCACATGAATTTCTAGCTCTGCACTGAAGATAACACCACCATCAGAGGCACTGTCTCGTACTGACTGTCCGGACCATGAACCGGCCTCAATGATGCCATCACTGAATTCATCACCCACCATCGAATTCGAACACTACATCTTCCTGGGAGACCTCAAATTCCACCTGGACGACTACACCAACACCACTGACCTCCTGGAAAGATTGGACAACATTGGTCTCAAGCAGCTGGTCACAGACCCCACGCACAAAGCAGGACAGACACTGGAACCCATCTTCACATCCAGCAACAGAATTGGATACAGATACACCTCAGAAATCACCTGGACAGACCACTCCATCGTACACTTCACCCTCGTTGGACCTGCCCGCACCGCCCACAGCTGACACCGTACCCCCTTTCATAGCTGGTCCAAGGTCATTCAGCAACAAAAGACCTACACCCCCAGCACCATACAGCCCAAAGACCCCACCAACCTGGATCAGGCGATCAGAACATCAACAACTGAATCACTAGTATAGCCGACCGAGTGGCTCCCACCAAACCAGCCAAAAAGGACACAGACCCTCGAAACATGCCCGGAACTCAGCACGTCAAAACGCAAGTGCAAACTGGAAAGGAGATGGTGCTCCAGCAGGAATCACACCGAACGAGCCATCTTTAAATCCGCCCTCCGCGACTACCACTGACTGGTTATAGCTGCAAAAAAGGAGGTCCAGACTCACCGAATCGAGACCGGTGCCAACCAAGCCAAGGAACTCTTCACCATAGTCGGTCACCTGCCCCTCATCCTCTCCTCACAGGAACTCTGTGACGCCCTTGCCGACCACTTCCACAACAAGATAGCAACCATCTACAAAAACTTTGATCCCCAACCTTCCAGTGTCCTCAGTTTCTGACTGACCACCCGCTCACCGCATAGGAACAACTCTGCACACTGAACACAACCACTCTTATCAACTTCATCCACTCGGGAGCACCCACAGACCTCTGCCCCCACTGACTTTTTAACCTAGAAAGAGACTAGATCACCATTCTCCATGCCTTGATAACCACAGCCACCTTTCCCGCTACCTGTAACCACGTGGAGGTCAGACCACTCCTCAAGAAACCCTCTGCAGACCCCTGTGAGCTCCAGCACTACCATCCCTTCTCACTGCTCCCGTTCCCTACAAAAGTGCTAGAGAAAGCCATCCACCTCCAACTTGCCAAACAGCTGGACCTTTCCCAATCAGGCTTTAGAACCAACCACAGCATCGAGACAGCTCTGATTGCCGCAGCAGACTACATCCGCACCCTACTCGACAGAGGAGGATCAGCTGCCCTGATCCTGCTTGACCTTCGACACTGTTTATCACTGTTTATCAGCACACACTCATTGATCGCCTTTGCCAGATTGGTATCCCAGACTATGCGCTCAGATGGATGGTTTCCTTTCTCACGGGACACACCCAGAATGTCCGCCATCCTCCCATCACATCACAAGTCAAACACACCATCTGCGGCATCCCGAAAGGCTCATCCCTCAGCCCTTTCCTCTTCAACGTCTATATGACACCACTCACAGACCTCAGATCTCACAACATCCGCATCATCTTCTATGCCAGTGACACCCAGCTCGTCTTCTCGCTCCCAACCGACCCCACCTTGATGAGGACCAATTCCCACAACTGCATGAAGAATGTCTCAGCCTAGATGAAGGACAACTGCCTTAAACTCAACATGGACAAGACTGAAGCTCTGTTCTTCAGCGGAAACACCACCCTCTGAAACAACTCCTGGTGGCCGTCGGAACTTGGACCCACCCCCACAATGAAAAACCACACCCGCAACCTCTGCATTATCTTCGACAGTGAACTCTGCATGAAATGTCAGGTCAACATCATCTCCTCAGCCTGCAACCACACGCTCTGCGTGCCCCGCAAAATCTTTTAAGTGGTTCACCACCTGCACCAGGAAGACCATCACCAGCCGACTGGCCTTTGGCAACGCACTCTATACAGGCACCACCACTGAACTCATGCAAAGACCCCAGACGATCCAGAACACAGCCCCTGACTGATCCTCAACCTACTCAAGAGAACCCAACATCTGAAAGACCTCCACTGACTCCCAGTCCAGAAGAGACACCATTTCAAGCTCCTGACCCACACCTACAAAGCCCTCCACGACCAAGGACTTGCCTACATGAACCACTGTCTGCACTTCCACCAACCCCCCTCTTCCCAGGAACCTCCATTCAGCACACCTCACTTTTGCACAGATCCCTTGCTGCCACACCGGACCACACTCCTTCTCCCATCTTCCTGGCAAAGCCTGGAACACCCTCCACCTCTGCACTGCACCCTTGCTGACCGACTTCAGGAAGGAGCTCAAGACGTGACGCTTCAACTGAGACCTACAACAAGCGCCTGGATACCCTCTCAGGTGACAAGCCGCGCTTTATAAGTACGACTTGATTGAATGATTGATCTCACCAGGCTTTTTTACTTACCCAGAATCCCATGCAAAGCACAAACTTTGCCTAAAAAATCACATTTTCTTGCATATCAGTGACCAAAAGTCCTGGAATTTGCAGGCAACCACAAATTTCCTACAACCCAGCGTTCCCCCATGTCTCCAGAGAAAAACAGTGCCTCACATGTGTGGGTGGGCTAAGTGCCAGTGACTGGGAAGGGCCCAAAACCTATTCTGAAGACATCAAAATTATCTATCACAAAACAACCTGGTTTTGCAAGGGGGCACCTGCTTTTTTGGTCCCGGGCTTGGCAGCCATCTAGGGAATCCTATCAACCCCAGACATTTCTGAAACCTAGACACTCTGGAGAGTCCAGGGAGGTGTGGCTTGCGTGGATCCCCCAACTTTTTCTTAACCAGAATCCCCTGCAAACCTCAAATTTAGCTAAAAAGTCACATTCCCCTGTGTGGGGAAAGTTGTGGGTTCATCAGGCCGGCACAAATGTCCAACCACCCAACATTCCCCCAGGTCTCCACCAAAAATTGCTAGATGACATATGTGGGTAGACCTAGTACCCGCGACAGGGAAAGGCCCAAAACGTATTCTGGATATAGATAGTTTAGACATGGCTAAAGCTGTGCGTACACGTCCATAGTTTACAAACAATTGATTAGACTTGCGTATGTTTTTTGTTTTGTCTAGATAACATTTTAAGACCCGTCTCGCATCTGAAGTGTGGATAGTTCTCACTGCTGAAGTGGAAGAGCGGTGAAAGAATGTAGGCAAAGTAATGGATTGATTAATTTGAAAATCTGAAACAACTTTGGGTAAGAATTTTGGATGAGTCCTTATAATCACCTTACTGCTTTGGAATACTGTATATGGTTAGTGAGAACATAAAGCTTGAATCTCACTAACTTTACATGCGGACGAGATAGCAACCAGGAAAGTCCCTTTCCAATAACTGTGTTCCAATGAGGCTTTATAAATGGGTTTGACATGAGGTGCTATAAGAGTACTATGTTCAATTCCCAAGGAGGGGGCAGGACGGATTATTGGAGGAAAAACTTTCTTTTTTTTTAAAATATCTTTTTATTATTTAAGGCAGAACGAAAAAACAAATTAAACAGTTCGACCAGTTTGACAGATGTTGAACAGACCAGGCAAATCAGATGCAATAAACACAGTGGCGACATACACCAAATTAATACACATTACAGAATTAACGATCGTGTAACCCTATGCTCCCCATAGACGGGCTATCTCTCGCTTGGCCACCATGGCCCCCAGTGTGGCCCACACCCTCTCCCCGCCTGTCAGATCAGTGGGACCCCACATGTTCAAGAGGCATCGCTTTGCCTCCGCACGAATGTCTTTGTGCAACACTTCCTGCATTACATCGTGTATCTCCCGCCAGTACCGTTGTATCTGGTCGCATTCCCAAAGTATGTGAATGAAGGTACCCATGTGCCCACATCGTAGCCTGCAGTCGCCCCCATCGCCCCTCCCCATGTGGACTAGTTGTGGTCCCGTGAAGTAGGTACAATGAAGAATTTTAAGTTGGATCAGTCGCAAGCGTGCCGGGATGGCAACCTCCCTGGGCGAGGCCATCGCCTCCCGCTATTCCTCGTCGTCAAATTCTAAGCCATCCCTCTGCCAGCCCTCTCGCAGCCGCCCCAACGGATCTGGGGTGTTGTTGATTAATTTCTTGTAAGTTAGGGAGATTGCTTTTTGGGGAAGGTATTCGTCAAGCAGACGGTCCTCAAGTGGCGAAGACTCTGGGGGGTCCCCGCCTGACCACAGGACGGTGGTTATGGCGTGACGAATCTGCGTGTACTGGAACTGTTCTGTGTTGGAGAGTTCATACTGCTGCTGGAGCGTGGCAAAGGGAACCACCGCGCCCCTGTTCCAGAGGTCACCTAATCGAGATATGCCAATCCGGTCCCACTTATCAAACCCCTTAGTGGACCAGAGGATCCCCAACAGTTCTGAGTCCCACAATGGCGTGGCCAGGGTAAGCCTACGGTCCCAACCGAGACTCCTATTCACGGAGTGCCAAACGGTAACAGAGTGTTTGGTGGGGCCCGTGAGGGGCAGTTTCCGTGGGCTTGAATACAGGGATCAGCCACTTATCCATCCTAAACGCAGGGTCATCTGGGTGGCGATATGTGCTTTGATTAATAGGCACTAGTTGGGCTGCCCAATAATACTTACGGATGTCCGGGAGACTAATGCCTCCGTCGTACCAGTTCAAGACCAGCTTATTAAGTGCTATCCTCGGCCTCCCCTCCCATAGCAGCTCTCTCTGCAACCCCTCTTATTTCCCTGAAGTAGCGTGCCGGGACAGGATCTGGGTAATTTTGCATGGCATAAAGAAGCCTCGGCAACAACATCATTTTATATAGTGCCGCTCTCCCCAAAAGCGAACGCGGCAAGGCTTTCCAAGAGGTTACATCTCTCCTCAGGCGCTGCAGGGGTGGGACAAGGTTGCGTTCGTACCGGAGTTTAAGATCTGTGGTAACAAAAACCCCTAGATAACGGAAGCCGCTTCTCACTGTCTGCATTGGGCAGTTCTTAGGCAAGGGGGGAGCAGAGCCTCCCAGTACATATATGAGCGACTTGCCCCAATTAATGGAATATCCTGAGTATTTGCCAAATGTATTAAAAATATCCAGAACACAAATAAGGGATTTTTTGGGTGAGATTAGATACAGAAGGACGTCATCTTGTGGTAAATATTTAAATTACCTGTACTATTTTTTATGCGGTAAAGTCTAGTAAGAATAACTCAGTCAAAATAAGAGGCAGAATCCGTGGTATTAGAGGTTCTGAAAAGGGCTTTATTCCTTACAAAGGAATTATAGTTCGAACTAGGCAACCATATTCCATCACCACGAAGGTTCAGGAAGGGATCAGCAATACATTATCGACAAGTAACAATATTTATATGAAAAGCATTGCATTAGGACAGATGCAGGAGGCGTAACAGCTGATAATACAGATAAGGGTACACATACGTAATGAAAAATAGGCGTAATACAGGCGTGTACTAGAAACGTCATTTAAAATGATGTCACAAGTGGGTGGATCCATAAGAGAATCCTGCAGTGTCAGCAGAAATATTTGGCAGAGATGCGCGCGCAGCCGCATGACGTGTGATTGACGTGCAACTAGAGGGTGAAGGGGAATTGGCATTTAGCTCTACATATGGAGACAGAAGTCTGGGGTGTCAGGACAACCTAGTCCTAAATCATATCTAATATCTTGTGTTTAAGGAACCATATTATCTGTAAGGAAAGGTCTTCTCGGACAGATCCTATTCTATACTGACTGTTAGTGCGTGTACAAGCGTCTATGTGTCTACATGCGATGCGAGGGGGGCAGGAATCTTCCATAGGGCTATGAATTACTTGCAAAAAGACAGCGAGGCCGGGCCCTTTGCTCGGTAGCTGGAAGGATGTTTACCTAAACTACTAGACAGGAATGCATTGGATGAGGAGCGGAGCAGATAACTTGAAGGCTGAATACAGTTTTTTGGCAGGCAACAGGCTGCGTCAGGCACCGTTAGCCGCGCAGGGAGTAAGACAAAGTTCATGGACACGGATGCAGGTCCAAGCTGGAGCATTTCAGAGGCAGAAGCAGAAAAAGGCTTGATGGCAGAATTCAGGGCCTACTCGCCTGAACTACAAAACTAGAAAAGTGGACCATATAAAGTCGGTGGCCTTTCATACTTAGGAATGGAATATTCGACCCATTCATGGCGGATCTGAAAGAGGGCATGTTGACGTTGGACGCACATGTATTTGCGTCTTCATAGCTGGAACTGGAGGGAACATACATGTACTTATAGCATGTACATGGAGCCGTTGGGGTCTAAGATAGGGGACACAATTGACCATAAAAATTCATATTTCCACATTCCCTCCTTGTCCCCTACGGACCCTCATGAAATATCCATCTTCATCAATCCATCAATCTGTTCATATAGCATCATTTGTTCTTCTTTCTTCTTCCGGGATCTCGAATGAAAATTTGAAGGTGGGATACACGATGTGGCACATAGACCACAAATCGCTGGCCCACATTGTAGACACAAGCAGCAACTGAATAGTATGAGAAAGCCAATACCTAGGAAGGATAGGATCCTCCATCCCCAGGCTGACAACACGCTCCAGAACCAACCGGACCAAGTCCAGGTGCCTGGATTCTGGTGTATCTGGCTTACGATCTTATGAAGTCGAGTTATGGCTTTATATACTGACGGCGCGTTTTCTGGTATGAAAACACAGCAACTTGATCCGATGACCCTACAAGCTCCGCCCCTATCGGCCAGAATGACGTCAAGGACAAGACGATTTTGGAGAACAACAATCCGCATCGCAGACTGCTCCTCTGTTAAGTTGCCCAAGGCGGAAGTAGTTTCATTCACTACTGCTTCAAGGGTTCTAGTTAATCTACGTATCAGCTTACTATTAGTGACTGTACCTATGTAGGGAAAGAAACCTTTATTGAAATCTGTGTATTTCTCCCATGCTGTTTCAGTGTAGTCGACAATCGGGAGATCTCTCTGCTGTCTATTGTGTACTAAATGGGTGTTCCTATGATAATCAGGCGGGGCTAGGAAAACAGGTGGCAGAAGGAATGCAATGTAACAGGTACCATCCCAATCTAGGGGTAGGCGTATGTATGCGGTGTGACCACAGATGAAGTAGGAGTGACGGGAAGCTCTAAATGTAGACTTGCCTTTATCACTGAATTCTATTACAGTGGTACATTTACTATGGCCCATGTGTTTTGAACCATTCTTTCTTACACATAATTCGCCTCTAACTGGAAATACTGACATAGCGGGCAAGATTGGTGTAGCTTCGGATTCAATATTCAGGATCATAAGATTAAGTGTAAAGTTACCTAATCCATATACTTCATTTTCTAGATCAGTTCCTGTTCTTTTGGGAAGTCCCTCCTTGTTAGGGTAGCAGACTTTAAGTAAAACTAGGTTCAGGTTTCCCCAAACCCAGTTATCTTGATAAACTACTGAATTTGAATCTAGGGAATTAATCAGACTAAACCATGCTCCACAGGAGCCATTGTGTGTGAACGGATACGGAAAGAGGGGCAGAACTCCCTTGTATTTCTGATAGGGAGGGAGTCGGCCACATATCCAACAATTTGTAGCATTGCTGGTCTGATGAGAATGATGTAACATACTAATGAATGTGTTGTTGCGCAGCGCAAATCTATAGGACAACTCATGTGGGGGTAATTCGCTAAAGGAATGTTCGGTAGTAGCATTGGAAGCACGCTTGGAGATAGGGTAATACATGTGTAATAATATACCGGAGATGATAATCAGAAGACTTAGAAAAAACATAATTAACAATGTCACTATGCAGTGACTACGAAGTGATTTACAGTACGCATGTGTCCTGAGCCGTTTCTGTCCATTTTTCTCTCTCTTTCGGTCTAGAGGATACATGTCAGAGACAAATTCAACCGATTCACCTTGGAGAGGACTTAAACAATCAAATTGTCTGACTTGCTAGACCTTAATTTCAGTTTATAAGTGTCACTCTTGGTTTGTTCAACCAGGGGAAGTTTTAAATCAGTCTGTGAGGGAATGCAGGGCTGAGGATTCACGTCTGACGGTAGTCCATAAAATTTTTTGATGTGGCTCGAGTGCAACCACCCTTTACGTCCCTCAATCTTCACGGCTGTCCTTGTGGTCAAAATGACGAGTTTCGGCGACTGCCACCGAGGCTCCAGCTGGCTCCTCCTGTCAAAATTCCTCACAAGCACGAGGTCCCCCGGAACCACGTCGTGGGGCTTCACCTCAGTGTTGTCGGGAAAAGCTGCAGCTACCTGTGAACGACAAGATTGTAGTGCAGACATCAAGGAAGCCAGGTAATCTGTCAGCATATTACAATCAACATCAGTTATTTTACGAGGTATAGGCGTCCCCCACATATTTGGTGGTCTACCGAAGATCACCTCATACGGGGATAGCCCTGTTCGAGAGTGTGCTACCATTCTCATGTAAAAGAGCGCAACTGGTAAAGCTACTATCCAGTCGACACCTTTTTCTCTACATATTTTTGACAGTCTAATTTTCAGAGTTTGATTATGTCGTTCCACGAGACCTGCTGCCTCGGGATGTCGGACACAGTGGAATTTCCATTGGTAGCCTAACAGAAGTGAAACATGTTTCATGAGCTCGGATGAGAACGGTTGGCCATTATCTGAGTACACGATACGGGGCAAACCATACCGTGGGAAGAATTCTCGAACTAACTGTTTGGCAGTGGTCGGGGCAGTGTAATCTGAGACGGGATACGCCTCTGTCCACCGGGAAAGAGGGCATACAACTACGAGGACATATTTGAATCCTCGACATCGTTCCATCTGGATATAATCCATCTGGAGGACTTCAAAAGGGTGATCGGGGGGTTGAAATCCACCCTGGTCTACAGGTACGCCTTTTCCTGGATTGAACTGACAACAGATCATACAGGTACGTACTTTCTGTTTAGCTGCTGCTCGCAAGTGTTTATTGAACCAAATGTGTTGAATACTGTCTAGCATAGCTTTCTCTCCTAGGTGCGCTGGACTATGTATTGTGTTAATGATGACCTGAACCATTGAGTCGGGGAGAAACCATATAGATTTTCCCTTCGTCATCCATCCTTGATCCGTTTGGATCCCTCCTAATTCAGTCCATCTCTTTATTTCTTCCGGTGTAGCATGTGTCTGTATGTCAATTACATCAAGGGCGGGATCCTTAACTGTCATGCAGTGTGTTGGTGTCGGAACTATTGTCTTTGTCGTGTCAGTTGGACGAGTCTGATTCTGAGCAGTCTGTTTAGCTGTTCTGTCAGCTAGGTCGTTACCTGAGAAACAATGTCAGTCACTTTTGTATGGGCTTTACACTTCATGATAGATATTGAAGTAGGCAGATGTATTGCATCTAACAGAGCTTGAATAAGGGGACCGTGCTGGATGTGGGCACCGTGAGAAGTTAAATAACCTCTCTCTCGCCAAAGTACGCCGAAGTCATGGACGACTCCGAATGCATAACGTGAATCTGTGTATATGTTGACTTTCTTATTTTTGGCTTGAATACAGGCTTGTGTCAGAGCGATGAGCTCTGCTGCTTGAGCTGACAAGGTATCGATACAATTCGTTTCAATAATTTCAGTGTCTGTTGTGACTGCATAAGCGGCCACTAATTCTCCTGCATTGGTTCTCATGCATGAACCATCTACATATAATGTCAGGTCTGGATCTGATAATGGGATATCTGTCAAGTCTTGTCTGGGTTTCGTCGTAATAGTAATAACTTCAATGCAATCATGTGCCAATGGGTCTGTTCCATTTAATGGCAAAAGTGTGGCAGGATTTAATGTACTACAACGTCGGATTTCTATGTGTGGCTGGAACAATGTTAGTTCATAACCAGTAAGTCTTGCTATAGTCAAGTGTTGTGTTTGCGTTCGGTTCAAAAGAACCTCTACTGCATGTGGTACTTGTACTGTCAATTGATGTCCTAATACTATGGCATCGCTTTGTCTGATTGCTAAAGCTGTTGCTGCGACTGATTTCAGGCACGCAGGAAGAGCCTGAGCTACGGGATCTAATGTACTAGAAAAATAAGCACATGGCTTGTGTGATCCTGCGTGAGTACTGACAAAGCAGTACCTTCACGTTCTGTAACAAAAAGTGTAAAACGTTTGCTGTAACATGGCGTTGCTAAAACAGGTGCTTGGCATAAAGCTTTCTTTAAGCTTTCAAAAGCTTGTGTGTGTTCCTGAGTCCAAGGGAGGACAGTCGGTGTCGCTGCCTCCTGTGTTGTCAATTGAATGAGTGGTTTTGCTAGAAATGCATATTGAGGGATCCACTGCCTACAGTACGAAGTGAGGCCTATGAATGCCCGTACCTCCTTTTGTGTCTTAGGTGGCGGCATGTTAACAATTAACTGGATACGATCAGGTGTGAGCTGTCTCTCCCATTTGGACAGCAAGTGCCCTAGGTACACAACTTGCTGTACACAGAATTGTAGTTTCGAAGGGGACACTTTGTGCCCCTTGTCGGCTAAGAAATGTAAAACCGTCAGTGATGCTTTTTCACATTCAGGTTCGCTTCGTGCGGTGATCAGCAGATCATCGACGTATTGAAGCAGGGCAGTGTTAGCTGGCATGTGAATACTGTCAAGTTCTCTTTTCAGTGCTTGGCTATAGATGCTGGGGCTTTCTGTGAATCCTTGAGGTGCGCGTGTGAATTTAAAACTTCGTCCATTTAAACTGAATCCGAACAAATATTGGCTTTCCGGATCGATTGGGACGCTAAAGAAAGCGTTCTTGAGATCGATTACAGTAAAGAACGTTGCTTCTGAGTCTATGGCTGTTAGCAATGAAGAGATATCTGGGACCACGGGGTACTGTGGTACAATGCATTTTTTTAATTCTCGCAGATCAATAACTAATCGATATACTGGTGGTGCTTTTGGATCAGTTCGTTTAAGAATCGGAATTATCGGAGAATTACATACATTGGAGTCGGTTTCCACAACCACTCCTTGTGTAATGAGCTCGTCAATGATTTGCAGCAAAGCCACAACAGCATCTGGGGGTAACTTGTATTGTCGTATTTAACGACCAGGGATGCCAGCCTCTGGTCAGGGGGAAGGACACCAACCCTCCTGCTCTCTTCAAACATGGAGCGGAGATACGGGGCTAGGCCATCGGGATACAGTTTGTAAAGTTCGATGGGTAGGCCGTTAGGCCCGAGTGCCCTCCCCGGTCGAAGACTCCGAATAGCTTGTGCTAATTTATCATTGGTTATGGTAAGGTCTAGGAATTTAGCATCTTCCTCAGAGAGTGTGGGCAAGCGGATATCGCGAAGGAGGTCGAAAGAGTCCTCGCGAAAATGAGATGTGGACTGGTAAATGTTCCCATAATGGGACGCAAATTCACGGACTATGGCCCCAGGGTCAGAGTGGACCCCCACCCCTGTCGTCGACGAGTTCGGGGACCATCTTGTTGGCCCTCTCCTTGTCCAGCCAAGCGAGATGTTTCCCTGCTTTATCGCCCCACTCGTATACCCTCCCGTCCCTCTCACTCCCCCAACTCTTGGCCCTGTCTGTAACGACGCTTCTGTATTCATCCCTCTTAAGCCGTAGGAGGTGGATTGTGTCTGGGTCGAGGTCCCTGGATGCACTGTTTTCAAGGGATATGATCTCCGCCTCAATGCGTTTCAGGTCTTTCTGCTTTTCGTTTTTAACTCCAGCAATGAGGGAGAGGGCCTGACCCCTGAGTACGGATTTGAACGCCTCCCAAAGAGTCAGAGGGAAGTCTACGGATCCCTGATTCTCCAGAAAATAATGGTCCATCGCCGATAGGAGAGCTTTGCGAACTGCTGGATTGCGGAGGTACCAGGGGACTGATGGGCGCAAGCACGCCCCCTCTGGTGTCCCCAATGACCAGTCTGGACCATAGTGGCGAGTGATCAGAGATTCCCCGCGCGAGGTGTCGGATCTCCCGCATGTGTGGAGTGTAAGCTGAATGGGTCAGGAGGTAGTCAATGTGAGAAACTGCTGTGGGCACCCGAAAAGAATGTGTATTCAGTGTCGCCGGGGTGATGCGCCCGCCAGGCATCTGCCAGACCAAAGGAGTCTAAAAAAACAGGGAGCCAGTTTTGCGCTGGGCCGATGTCACGGGAGTGGGGGGGCAACGATCAAGTAAACCAGAGCCAACCGCGTTAAAGTCCCCTCCCAGGAGGAGCAAACCATCAGGCAGGGAAAGCAGGTGGGTCCCCAGGTCAGCAAATGTCTTCGCCTGTAGGCCCGGCGGCACGTATACAGAGGTTAAGGTGAGCGTACCTCCCTCCCATCGACCTGTCACTGTAGCGAATCTGCCAAGTCCATCGGTGTGTGTCACTTGTGTATGGAAGGGGAAAGCGTTTTTAACCAGGATTCCCACCCCTCTGGATCCAGAGGTGAAACCAGCGTGGGCTATCAGTTTGTACCCCCACCTGTTTAACGCTCTACATGAATTACCCACCAAGTGCGTCTCTTGTAGGAAAACTACATCAGGGGAGTGTCGTTTAAGGTATTGGAGAACCAATGTACGCTTCACCCTGTCGCCCAGCCCATTGACATTCCAGCTCATCAGGGTAAAACCTTTATCCCACTGTGTAGCCATGAGTTACTGTAAGTGTGTGTCTGTCACCAAGAGTTGTCAATGTCATTGAACAAACAAACCCCAATACCAACCACCCCCCTCCCTGCTCCCCTGCGCATTGGGCCTAGAACTACCCATGGGTAACTTGCAGAGTGCCTGTCGCCCCAACCCACCAAACTAAGTGACTTAAAGGAGGGGAAAGATGAGAGCGCCCCCTCCCTCCGCCAACCACAATGAACAAGTCAAAACAACATAGTCCCCCATGAGGAACGGCGACCTGAGTCTTCATGGTCAAGTAGAGGCCAGTAGGAAGCACACCCATCAGTGCACCCCCAATGTACAAGTGGCGATTCCCAAAAGTCCGATGGGCCCCCCCCGACCCGGAGGTAAAAAGTTAGAAAGAGGTTACCAAGCCAGGACCAGGCGCGCATCCGTGCCTCCCACCAAGGCCTGGTCAACTAGCATTGTGTTCCGCTGCAGAGTGCCAGCCCTCCAGCCAGACCTCCGCATCCTCTGGGCGGTCGAAGAACCAAGGTTTGCCGTCCGCCTCCACTCGCAGTCAGGCCGGAAAGAGCATGGCGTACTTAATACCTTTTGTTCCTGAGTTTCTTCACTGCCAGGAAGGACCACCTCTGCTTCTGCACAGCCTGGGTGAAGTCCGGAAAGAAGGATATAACCGCATTTTCAAATTTGAGAGGGGGGGCCGCTCTAGCACATTGTAGGATCGTTTCGCGAAAGTTGAGCAGCCGGGCCAAAAGGGGACGTGGGGGAACCCCCGGCTTTGGACGCCCCCCAGGTACTCTGTTTGCCCTCTCAACCACAAAGAACTTGGACAGTTCCTTAGGGCATAGGTGCTTTAGGATCAGGTCTTCCACAAACAAATCCGGTGATTGTGCCTCTGCCTTTTCCGGCACACCAATGATGCGGACGTTGTTGCGCCTGGCGCGCCCTTCATAGTAGTCAACCTTGTCCTCTGCGTATTTACGGAACGACTGCAGATTTTGGAGCTCTGTCTGGATTTGCGAGACATCTACAACCAGGCTGGATGTGGTCACCTGGAGCTGCTAAACTTTCTCACGCATCTTTGCAAAGTCTGCTCTAAGGAGGGTCACCTCCGCCGTTGCATCAGTGCGCTGTTCCATCGATGCCCGGACCCCAGCTATCGCCTCCATGACGTCTTTTAAGGACAGGCTGGAGGGGCTCTCCTCTGCACCCCCGGCTTTATCGTGCTGGGAGGGCGTCGCAGACCCCGCGGCCCTGGAGTAGGAGTATTTATCCAATTTTGTCTGCTGAGTCTGCTTAGGGCCCCTCCCGCTCATGGTGTCGCCGGTCACCATTGGCGTCCACCAATGCCCCCAGGTGCCACACGGAGAGGACCAAGAGAAGGTGGATGTGGGAGGGGGTCAGAGATGGCGAGGTTGAGGCCCCCTAATGTTGACCGCCACGTCAAATCCACCAGGCGCCACCAGTGTAAGTCACGGGAGGACCCCCGTCACTCCCTATGTCCAAGGGGGCAGCGCAATTATTTTTACAGCCTTCTGCCCAGGTCTCTGAGTGCCCCTGGTAGGGCGCTGCTCCACTATGCTGACAGTGCGAAAGGGTCCACTCCCCGGGCCGGCCCCGCGACGGCCCCGCGACGAGTCGGTCACCAATGAGGGCGGGGGGGCCCGCTGGAGGAGGCACAGCACGTGTGGCAGACATCCTGGCAAATGCTCCACACAGGCAGTCAGCAGCGCAGTCGACCACACCAAAGGAATTCCGCCACCCTAGATGCCACAGCAGGCACCCGGTGGCTGAAACAGTGAAGAGGCAGAAGGCACTCCTGGAGGGGGATGTGAGTGCGGGGGAGGGGAGAGGAAGTCACTCCCACCTCTACCGCACCTCCGATGTCATGCGGGTGCTGGCACTGCCTCCGGAATGCTCCCGATCCGCCTCGCCGAAGAAGGCCGCGACACTGCCGTTCCCTTCCGCTGGTTGCACGGGCACCCGAGTACGCCAGGTCCCGGCTAGTCGCCACTTGCAGGCCACGTAGAGGCTGAGGTGCGGGGAACTCAGTTGAGCGCAGCGGCTCTCAGGCGACCGGCCAGGATAAGACCGTAGCACTTCAGGGACCCGTCCCTGCTGCGGGGGCCGGATATATTTCCCGGATGATGTGGTCAGGCGTGTTTAGGAGTGGAGCTGCTCTCTCACGCAGCCATCTCGCTCGGGCTCGTAGCCAAGCCCCAGGAAAAACTTTCTTGATATCCTCTAGGAGAGCTTTAATACCTGGGACTTGGAAAAAAGAGATTTGTAAGGGCATTTTCAATAGGCAGTAATAGTCGCCAAATGGACTTTAAGAAAATTATAAGCTGGACTTGGTCAAATAAAGCAAGTATGGAAGTATAGCTTCTTGACACATAGTTGGACCAATGTTCTTGTCAGAAAACCAGATAGAGAATCTCTTCCATTTAAGAGTAAGCTGAATGCGTTGTTGGACGTTTAGCTTCTTCCAATCCTGTGGTATAGTTAAATGTCCATATTGTACGAGTTCCTCAGCCATGCTGCCAAACTAAGAGGAGAGATTGAGATGAACCATCTGACCTTCGAATTTCATGAGAAGGTCCGGTCTGTACAGAATCTTCATGTGTGGAGGATTTGACATGTGTAGCAGGTCTGGAAAAGATAAGGAATGGTTTCTTAACTGTAATATTAGTTCTCGCCCTGAGGAATCTACATTGAAATCATAAGCAAAGCAACCCACTCTGCTCCCGGTGGCAGATACAGATGTTTAATCATAAGTCTGCTTCCTTACTTATACTACTGTTTGCTTAGTAAAAAAAAAAAAGAAATTGAGGTAACTGCCACCTGCTAGACATGATGGGATATTAGTGTTCTATGCGCCCTTACACGCACAGTCACTTTTCATATCTTCAGAGCTGCAGCGTATCGGTCTACATTGTCCTCTTCCTTCTTTTCTATTTTCATTTAAAAAAAGGTTTGTGAATGACATTTATAAGGGCAAATTACTCCGCTCCTGGTAATTTTCCTGTTTACTGAATTATATATTGAGTATTTTTTAAATGCAAATTAAAGCAATTGGCTAATATAGCCTCATTTATAGGCTGCAAAACAGTGTAATAAATTATGTGCTTATTCTGGCCTTCCTGTAGAAAGGTAAACATCTACACTTGACAATATATGTTGTAAAGAACTGCTCCTGGATTCCCACACGCGGGCAGAACTATTCAGTACTTATGATTTCAAAGAAAATTCCCCTGAGAACTAGGATTACAGTTCAGAAACCATTCCATCATCATCAATCCTTTTACATTTCATGTGTCTAACACAGTTGCTAAACAGCTTGATATTTCTTGAGTGAAACAACATGGTACCAAGAGTGCCCCCATTCAACTACCCACTCCCGTGACTAACATTTGTGATTCACCTCTTATTTGATCCTCTGTGAATACAATTGTGTCTTTTGAATACTTACTTGCAGATTCAAGAGATCTCTCAAGCAGCGTCAAGTGATACGGCAAGGGCTGTAGTCTCACTTTTATTCACTTGTGGCAGTCCTTCTGTACCATGTTGTCTGATAAACTGACTTCTCTATCCAGCAATGTATTTGAAGTTCCTTGCACTGACAGGAAGCTCTCTTCATGGCAGTAATGACTGACATGCTTACACTCTCCTTGCACCATCAACACTTCTGCCTGCCCTGGCAAGCATGGCCAGGCAAGCAACCATCGCAGGTTCAAACATAAACACTCCCCTGCTTTCTGGTTGGTCTTGCAGCAGGGAGTTCCTACCCTTCACATCCTCTTCAAGGCCTCCTTTTCATTAAATTATGGCACAATAATATTCTGCCATTGGACCATAGGCCAATAAGTTGCCTCTACAAGGATTTAAATGTTCATTATCTTTGTTCGTGCCACTCCATGACTTTGTCTTGATCGGTCTTATGTTGGTATTCCCCTTGTGCTTTAATTAATTAAAAATATAATTTTCTATGATTTGAAAGCCCAATCTATATGGCTTATAAAGCCATGCCATAACATCTAGCCACACCTTGTCTCTATGCACCCATCTGCCATTAATGTTTCTGAAGATCTGCTGCTATGTAGTCTAGTGTACTCTATATAGAGAAACACAAGGAGATGATGGACGGAGCGCTGAAACTTTTCAGACACACATCCTCAGTCACAGATTTGGGTTGAATGAATCATCGTTCATTAGCTCACTTCGTCACCTCAGTTCAGACCTAGCTATATGCAAATTAGTCTTGACCCTGTGCCTCATGGGAACAGTCCAGCCTGAACTGCCAAGCCAGGTCTTCCTTGAACTGGAAACAAGCATCCTGGGACCGGTTTTGGGGTAACACCCCTCATCAGCCAAGCTAGCTTAAATCCAGTGCAAAGTGTGCAAGGGACCCAGGTCAGGGCATACCCTGCCAACTTAGGGCGAACAAAGCAAACACAAGGATATGATGGACGGAGCGATGAAACTTGTGATGAGAATTGTTGGTATTATATGCTGCATACTCGACTGTATCTGCGACACATCTAACCTCCGTTTTATTATTTCTTTTAACTATATATTAGGATTTGGTGGATTCTTTTCATCCTCATTTCAATGACCATCTAATACCTTTTCTGGTTTGCGATTTACTTACTCTCTCACTTTGATACGGTCTATTATTTTATTACCAAACTATTTATATACCCAGCACTCAAATCAATCACTGAGTTGTGTCAATTTTGTCAATCAAAGTCCATTGAATATGAAATTCCGTTAATTCCGGATATTGATCCATATGTATAGAGTAAACTAAGTTGTCAATTTTCAAAACTATCCATTCTTTATTTTTTTTTTTAATCTCTACTTAAGTATTTAAAATCCAATTTTATAGCCCATGCGTTTCATCCATTCAAGTGTTCTTCGGGGCTCTTACGTGTGTTGCACCGCATGTTGTAAGTAAAACGAAAAGACAATCATGTCCATAGAATACTTGTATATTCAGGTTTCATAGTATAGCCTCTTCTAGTCTGTCTATTCAGTTCTGCTCTGAGTGACCCATTCGTTCCAGGGGATAAGCAGGGTGCCCTTGGCGTGCCGTTTTAAAAGTGTGTCCCACTTTGTTGTCTTCCTACATAAGGATCAGTATTTGGGATTTCTTATTGAATGGACTTTGATTAACAAAATTGACACAGAGCTCAGTGATTGATTTGAGTGCTGGGTATAAATAGTTTGGTTTACGGAAAACGTAAATGTATTTCTGGTTAAGGGGTATCTGGTGACTGTTCTCAAGATACTCGTGCACTCAGTTCCAATCTTTTCATGTGCTGTGTTTTTCTTTACCTCAGTCACCCATTGTAAATTATCTATTATCTAACTACCCCTGCTCTTACACCTGTGCACAACATTCCATAGCCTTCACAACATACCTAGGGTTTAGGGTTTTCAAATGTAGCTGACAAAACCCTACCTTAGCGAATATTTATTTTTCATTGGAAACTGCAAAACAGTGAATTAGCTACACTTGTACTACTTTGGCGTCCTGCAGGGGTATGGCATTTAATAATATATATACTTGTCCAGGGGACAGGTTGCCTCATAAATCTTGTTGTCCTGAAAAAGAAAATCCACTTGTCCCTTTGGTGCCGCGTGGTGCAGTGATAAGTTGTGCATTGTATAAGAGCTCTGATAATAGCCTCTCTGATTACGCCAGGGCTCATACTAAGGTAGTGTTGGAATTCTAGAAATTCCTGCATTTTGCCACCATTCCACAGATCTACATACTGGGCTGGAGGTAGCGTTAAGCAACAGTTCCAGGATTGGAATGCACTTTGGAGTCTATGCAAACATAATAACTTTCATGTTTTGGGGTTTTCAGCAGCTGTTCTCCAATCTTTTCCCATACTGAGAAAGTTTGGAAATTTACTCCTGACAAGGGTAGAATTTAAATCTCTTCCAAGGTTGGCGGTAAAGTGAAGTTGTAAACGCTCAGCAGATGTTCGTAGGAGCAAAAACTGCACATGAATATTTGCTCGTGCTAAAATCCAGTTCACTTATATTTTCTAGGAGTACAATTTTCTGGCCTACTTACGTAAATTAGTGTGAATTCATGAAAGCTGTAAAACTGCACTAATGCAAGGGCATGTACCATGGGTGCACTTTTGTGACTTTATTTAAGAACTGGCCCTCTAATTTAGTCTTTAATTAACCAAGACCTCTTGGTTTTTATTACATTTTTAGTAATATTCTGCATTTATCTATCGACCGGTTTCACCATGAGTGACCGCATTCTGGTCTTTCACAAGGAGCATATCGGCACACAAAGTAGTTTTGCTCAGTGCCAGAGACTACTGTGCAGTGAGTGCATGTTGGCACGCTGCTGCACAAATTATAACGCTAAATACACAGCATGAGCATAGCACTCCCTATACTGTATATAAAGAAAACTGTAGGCCCATATTATCTGGCAGGAACTATCGCTTAGCAGTTCTCCCACTAACTTCCAAATAAATACAATATTCAGATGATAGTGCACAACAGTTTCACATAAGCACGAGTGGAATGAAAGAAAATCTTCACAGAAGTGCACAAATTTGGGATTGTTGTCTTTCTGCTTTAAATAGTTCACTTCCTTTGCCACCGTAGTTGATTTAATTCACAGTGTGACTTATACAGTCAGATAATCAAAACTGTCTTGTAAGGCATGAATTTTCTTTACTATCTGTAAGAAATTGCGTTATTAGTTGCGAATGATGCGAGTCTTTCACAAGTAATAAGTGTGCGTGGAATTGTCTTTTTCATGGGAACTTGATACCCCATTGTAGCATTTGATCCTTTCAGGGTAGCAAAGAAGAGCAGCCCATGACCTACTGAGGTGAGGTGGTGTGGGCTTGTACCCCAGCTCACTGGTACGCAACAACAGCAATCAATAAATAATAGTCTAGTTGGTGCTTGCTCTTTTGAAAAGGAAAAATAATTTTATTAAATGCACTTCTAAATACTACACGTTAACTTACAACTATGTGCAATCAGGTAGATGGAAATACCTTTGGTAACACCCTCATAACAAGTTACACCCCTAGATGGTCGTGAACCCTATAAGAACATTACCACCACTTATACTAGCTGCAAACTTCATTGGCTGACCATTGTGAAGCATACGCAGTTCAAAGTTTTATGTATCTCTCTTAAGCCCCCAGTTTGGCGGCCTTTATGCGACCATATCTTCCTACTAGAGCCTTACACTAGGCAAATTTGGCTGTTATACCCGTACCAGAAGAGCCAGAATGGCAGGGCATTTTGAGTCCTGGCTCCGTCCTTATGGAACCCTCTTGGCTTAAGTTAAGCAAAATCCAAAACTACTTGAACTTTCGGAAGCAGTTAAAGACTGGGCGGTTCTAAGCCTAGGCTGCATCTGTTCTCTTCGTAGCACTGGAATACTTTTTGCTGCTTTTGTCGCATATGTGATCAGCGCTGGAACATCCCTATCCTTGGGTAGTTGAGCGCTTTAGAAATTATTTTAACATAATATCACAATATAAGGGGGTGACATTATCAACAGGGCAGACTACTGGCTTTATCCAGGTGTCACCACATCAGTAAAAATAGCCACATGTTACAATTCACCAATGTAAAAACTGTGAAGTCATTGGGGACAGTACCAATATGTAATGCATGTTATGACCCGCCGTAGAAGACGATGGGGGGGGGGGGGGGAGAGGGGGGAAGGACCAACAGTGAATAAAATTAATTAGCTGTGAAACCTTGCGTTGTCGACCCTTTCCTTTGTCAGTAAAGCACTGTGTTCAAACACGTGTCTCAGAACTTTTATTATGCTGCTGGTGTAACTTTAGGACCGACTAATAGTGGACTCTGCATTTCACCACAACCATACTTGCAGTACTGTTGTTGGTGCCCCTCTTATTCCTTGGGGCGCCACAAGGAAAATATGCAAATTTTATTCCCCCCCCACCCCCTCCCCCCCCCCCCCCCCCCTCCCTCTCCAGGTGGATGTTTATGAGATGGTCTTTTGCATAAGTATTGATTAGCTTCCCTGGTGAGTAAACAGTGTTGCAATTCATCTTTTTATTTCTGGGTGACACAGTACCACCCAAGGCACCCACAGCCTTGCTGATTAATTGATTAGTAATATTTATTGATAGTGAAAACCATTCAATTGTTACTTCTTAGATAGTCGACCACATACAGTAAAAATCATTCATTATAAACTCCATTTTATTGTATGGCATATAATTGGTCTATGAATTTTAAAACTGTGTTCATAAATTACAAATCTGCTGATTAAAATATCAGTGCTGCTAAAACACATGGAAATGGCGGCTGAAAGATTCCGCACAATTGTTTGTAAGATTTTTTGGGGAAAAAACTTTTACTTTGTGCAAATTATTTTTTATGGTAGGAGCAAACATGGCAGGTTCTATTTACTCTTAAATTTACATGTTTGTCTAAAAGTCCGAAGCGTAGCCTTAAAAACCGAACTTTTTTTCATTAAAGTGCAGGTTACTATTAATGGGCTGTGTGGCTCGGTTTTTAAAGATTTCAAGTGAATCTCTGAATTTAATGCTTACTGTCCTCTTTAGTATCTGATTAAAAGTTCTGTGGGATATATTGCAGACCCACGGTGGAATCATTTAGAGATCTATTAATATGGTATTGTTGGATGGAGACCACAGGGTGTGTTTATTCCACCTGCTCAAATTCTTGGCAGAGGTGATCTTTGAAGGAACCCTTTTCTGCTTGTTTTAGTTTCAACCAGTACCTTAGCAGTGCTACTTTTTGTCCCAGGGTTTGTGCCACTAAATTGAATTCCAGTTCACTTTGGGCTCGCCTCAGAGTTTAGCAACCTAAATATTGATTTGTAGAGTTTAGTTTGGACCTGGTTGATTCAGCTGTAAGATGTGCTTGGAAATGCTTCCAAAAAATAGTTTGAGTTGGGAGGAACTTTGCATTTAATCCTTTGACTGACTAGTGGTGTTCGAGATGTGCCTGTATGCTGTAGTCTTGGCAAGCTCAATTCATAGTCCTGTTACTTTCCTTCCTATCAACTGCATTGCCACTTAAGCTGATCCACAGTGTGAAATTCCGCACCTAAGTATTTGTACGACATTGTACTGAAAATCAAGTGGGGGCCCAGCTGCACTGGCATCTGCTGCGTTTTTTTGGAGAAAGCAAGTACTTAGGGTTTGTATTGATTTATTTCAAGTTTGTTCGATATACAGTAATTAAGGTTGTTTAGTGTATGCTAGGGTGGCATAGTTTAAAATGACTGTCTTCGGCACCTTGCGGGACATGCAGCAGATGGCCATTTATTTTGGTTGAGTAGGCTCTTCAGTTTACAACTGTTAGCTCTGTTGGCAACTAACAGGCTGAGCAGGACGCATCCTTGCGTCAGTCCTTCGTTGACAAATACTTTTTTGGACCACGTCCCATAAGCGGCCAATTTCACTTGGATTCAATTGTTGATTTGTTCAATTTCGCCCAATCAAATCCTCTATGAATGCTGTGAGCACGCGTGAAGGAATCTACCCTTGTATATTGTTTATGTAAAAACAAGGGTGACCATGTTCTCTGTGGATCCACTTTTTTTTTTCTCTGAACCCTATTTGAAACCAAGAAATCAAGTTGAATTTGTTGCCTGCACGCAAAGATCTGCAAAAATCAGTCAGTCAATCAATCAGTCAGGGTTTTGTAGAGTGCGACTACTCACCTGTAAGGGTCTCAAGGTGCTGTAGGGGTGGGAGAGGGTCTGCTGTTCAGTCGCAGATCCAGGTCTTGAGGTTCTTCACAAATTGAGGCAGAAATGTTGATTGCCTGCGATGCAGAGGAAGGTAGTTCTAGGTCTTTGCAGTGAGGTAGATGAAGGATCTTCCTCCAGCTTGGTCCTTTCGGATCCGTGTGATGGTGGCCAGTGCCTGATGGGCGGAGTGGAGATGTCTGGTGGCGGGTGTGGAAAAAGAGGCGATAGTTGAGGTATACGGGTCCGGCTTTGTGTAGGGCTTTGTAGACGTGCGTGAGGAGCTTGTAGGTAATCCTTTTGTTGACCAGGAACCAGTGGAGGGGTCTCAGGTGGTCGGTGATGTGACTGCGGCGAGAGATGTTCAGGATGAGTCTGGCGGTGTCGTTTTGGATGTTTTGCAGCTTCTTCTGGAATTTTTTCATGCTGCTGGCACAGAGTGCGTTGCCGTAGTCGAGTCTGCTGCGTACGAGTGCTTGGGTGACTGTTTCCCTTGTCTCTTTAGGGATCCACTAGAAGATAATTCAGAGCAGGCAGAGCGTGTGGAATCAGGAGGACTAGGTGGCGTTGATCTGGCGGTTCATGGAGAGCAAGGAGTCCAGGAGATGCTGAGGTTTCGTGCGTGGTCCATGGGTGTAGGGGGATTCGGAGCACTGTGGGCCACCAGGAGTCATCCCAGGCAGAGAGGTTGGGACCCAGGATGAAGACTTCGGTCTTGTCTGAGTTTCTCTTGAGGCAACTGTCCTTAATCCAGGTGGCTACTGCCTTCATTCCACTGTAGAAGTTGTTCTTGGTGGCTGTGGGTTCGGCGGAGAGGGAGAGAATCAGCTGAGTGTTGTCGGCATAGGAGATGATGTTCAGTCTGTGGAATCAGTGAAGTATAGTATTTGGCCTAAACACACAAAAGGGCTGTAATTCTATAGTTGGATGGGTCCTTTCTAGTTCCTTTTTTATAGATTGGATGAATGTAGAATCCTTGCCTGGATGCAGGTATCATAGAAGAAAGATAGGTATGTTCAAAAACCCCTCCCTGTGGCTACAGCCAGAAGGTGCAATCTGTTTTGAAGATAATTGGTGGAACCCCATCTGGGGCTTCATCTTTTCTATTTTTAAGGATTATCCTAGATAGATGCTTGTTTACCCCACTCAAGCCATGTAGGTCTTCCTTTATCTTTTCATTGACCAAGGCTTGTGGGACCTCCTTATTCTCTTCATTTGTCATCATTTCTACTACAGTTGTTGGACAGTAATCAGTCTTTGCTGGTGATACTTTCTCTTTGGAATGCATACTGTTGGATTACGCTTGTGCCAGGGGGACTGATTCTTTGCAGAAGATTGGAGTCTTGTATTTTCTGTATTGCATCTTTCTCTGCAGTTTAATTGTGTCAGTATTGAAATGCAGTAAACTGAGATTGAAGTCACCTATGATTATAAAATCAAAATATGTCCTGGATATGTAAAGATCTGATAGATAGAACATGAGCATATTCACATTTTGCCGGCGCTGCTTCTATTCTTGGTTAATGATTATAGTTTCTGGGTCATTGCATTGGTCAAGCTGAATTTAACTCCTATTAGCCAATAGTCGCCAGTGTCTAGTTTGTCAAGTTATGTTGAGACTAGTTCTCACGAGGATTGCCAGACCAGCAAGCGGTCTGCCTATTTGAGGAAAGTTTGCTGCTGATGTGTGAAGTACTTCATAGCCTGACAGATATGGGGCTGCCATTTTCCATATCTCTTGCAGACCCATGATGTTGAATGTTGATATATAGGTCATTGCATCAAGTTGGGAGACAAGCTGGTTCCAGGTGTCATAAGGGATGGGGTCCCAGGACAGTGTAATCTTGCGGTGTGCCAGGGCAAAATTTGGCTTAGAAAGTTGACTCCATGCTCGCTCCATCCCCATCCAAATGTTTATGGCACAGGTTGTATCTACCCCCAGGACTTTGATCCTCCCGGAGGTAGATGATAAAAATCTAGGGAAACCCCATGTGCCTCTTTCTCCACCCAGTCCCTCCTGGGGGACCAGGCTGCATCTCTTGACCTTTAAGACCAATTCACACAATTTCTGGCTTATGTTTGCTCCTGGTGGCCAGCCCTTGCCACCAAGAGCCTTCTCCTGGCCTCTAAGAGGGTTCTTTTTGCAGGGAGATGTGTATTCCGACTCCCTACACCGGACTGTCCTCTGCCTGATGCTCTTCTCCTGTTGGTGGGTGTCTCTACCACAGGCCCTCCACAGCTAACAAGCAGCACATCTTTCCTGCTGCACTCCTCAGGTCCCACAGCCTCCTGGCTTCTTGCAAGGCACCTGTGTGAACATACCTTCAAGGGGAATCCATCCAAGGTCCACCAGCAGGTTCATTCCTATAACTATTTCTCGAGGCATAATGGTCCACTGCAGCTGACCCTGGAGAGAACCATCCTCGTTCTGAAGGTTAGCTGGAGTCACATTCCATCCTTGCAGAGGCATCAGATGGCTTCTCTTACCAGGTGGCATCCTGTTGCATCGTCTCTTCCAGGTTCAGCGTCTTGTCATCTGTCTCTCACTTGTGCAGGGGTTTTTAAGTGAGGGTGGAAAGTTTCAGAAGCCAGGCAACCCTGGCTAATCTAAGGTGCCACATCACTCCACCCCTATCCCAACTGCACAGCAGTCTGGGGCATTCAAATCAGGTTACTTCAAGTTGTCTGTAGAAAGGCTTTCCTGAGAGCCTCAGCTCTGCGCCTAGCTGACAGTTGCCAGATCCCTTCCCGCCATAACTTCAGAAGCGAGCTCCTCCTGTGTTGGGCTCCAATGGTTTAGTCTCCTCCTTTGTTTCTGGGGGCTTAGGCTAGTGTGACAAGTGAATTATTAGATACAGATTTCGTCCCCACTCTTTTCTTTCCCAGGAACAGGCGTCCAGCACTGTTAATGGCTCTATTGTGTGGGCGAAGGGCTCTGATCCTCTTGCTGGGCAGCAGAGTAATTTAGGTGCCCAATAAGGGGCAAGTGGTAAAAAGACCGGAAATCCAATTATGAGCTGAGACAGGGAAATAAAGACAATTCTAAAGTGCCGTAAGGTGTGTAAGTATGATGTCAGGGACTGTTAATCTAAACTCTGCAATTATGTTTACCCCTGGATTGATACCTCGTTTGACTTTGTAGTCCTAAGTGGTGTGAAACTCTACTTTGGTGCAGATTTTGTCTATAAGGTGTCATTCAGTTAAGCACTACAAATTTTCAGTAAATAGTTCAGAAAAAATGGAAACACTGATAACTGTTGATTT
Source organism: Triturus cristatus (assembly GCF_964204655.1). Lineage (NCBI taxonomy): Eukaryota > Metazoa > Chordata > Amphibia > Caudata > Salamandridae > Triturus > Triturus cristatus. Next base: position 281,683,942 of record NC_140590.1, read on the forward strand.
ATGTTTCAGTTTTAAAAACATTTAACCCCTTCCATGCTGCGCAGATTCCGCCGCTGTGCTGACGGAATCTTGCGCGGGCGTGGTCATGACGGAACGGTTCCGTCATGAGCACAGCTCAACCGTGGCTCATGACGGAACCGTTCCGTCATGAGCACCGAAGGGGTTAAGAAACTCCAGCATGATTCACAATAAATAAAAACAGAAAAGCCTAAATATACCTCACTACCCACTTACACTTATCAACACATTTCTTTATTCTTATCTTATCACGCTCTTTGGCCACACACATCAAAAACCAGCTGGATCATCTAGCCTCAAACTACTGAATTATCATTCGACATCCAACAGAGTTTCACTTTTCACTGTGTACATACATTGCTAAATGGGTCTGCAATGTAACTTACTATATAACTGAACATTTCAGCACTCACTAGCCCCCAGTATATTTTTACTGCCATCTCTAATAGAAGTTAGGGAATAGGCATTCTACTTAGCAAGGCCAACTCTAAACCCACCATCTATCCATTGCCATTTGTTTATGACAGGATCTCCATGCAGGAAACATTCTCACCAAACTTCCTCTTCTCATAAACACTTAGATCTCCAATTGAAAATCCCTCACCCGACTCCCAACGTTGTGTAACTTCTTCAACAGCGTTAGACCTTCAGTTCACACTTTCCACTACACATCTTCCACTCCACTACCCCACATCCGCAACTATTGATTACACTATGCATCAAAATTCTCAAAACTAAAACAAGGTTATTAGTACAAAAAGAACACTAAAAACAGAGTGGACTTTCTTAAACACACTATCTGCTGCCCTTGACAGCACTAAATCCTCATACTTTCAATCTCTCCAATTACATTTTGCCACCGGGCTCTGTTCCACATAACTACATAAACCTCTGGCTTCCCACACCAGGTGGATTGTGTAAGAATTTGGATTATTACTTGAGGGTGGGGTGACTACCCACCTCAAGGAACCATCACAACCCTCGTCGGGGTGAGCCCTCAAAGTAACTAAATTAACCTGAGCTCAATCCCCCTAGTAGCTATGACACAGAGCAGACGGGCGTAACTCAGGGCAATGAGCAAAGTATTTAAGACCTCAAAGCAAATTAGAATAATAGAGTAAAATGTAATAAACAAACTTGCACCAAATGGCAAAAATGCAATAAGGATAATTGGAGATATGAGTTTTTAAAGTTATAATTAGTAATAGCGTCAAGAAGCATAAAGTACCAATGATAGTCAATGGTTGAAATAGCCTGGGATCTAGACGCAATTAGACTCTGAGCTGCGATAGAGCATGGGTCTGCTACACCAACCAGGTTCATCTGGGTCACCTTCTGACTTTAGTTCATTAAGTCCTAATTCACCACAGAAGTGCACATTAAAAGCCCCCCAGGACCTCCGGGGAGGCACTTAGAGATCCAGAGGGTATCGGGAATCATGGTGCCACTGGTCAGCTGCCCAGTTGCAGTAAAAGGCCTCTTGTAGCTTGTTTTGTCCCTTTAGCGTTAACAGGATGATAGCCTTATGACCCTTGGAATCCACTTCTTTGTTCCGGGTACAATAGAGAGCAGGTCCAGTCATCTCAGGGCCCTTTTCAGGTTGCAGACAGCAGGTTGTTCTCTTCCTCAGGTCCAGGAATGTTTTGAAATGGATACCTGGAGGTGCCACATTTAAGACTGGCATGAGCAAGTGAGTGGGAATGACTCCCGGACTCCCTTTTAATTAAATGGAGTAAACGTTTCTTGGGCCAACCCTACCCATCTTGGTCATGGGATTTGGGACTGGTGTGTGTGGGGAGAGTGCTATATTTATCCTGTTATCCTCCCACATCGAACACCAAACTCCAGTCTGAAACACTGATTGTACCCCTAATAAACCCAGAGACACATTTCTGGTAGAACAAAGTTGGGTGTTCCAGCAATCCGATATTGCATACACAAGAATTGTTTGGCACCCTCTTTTCTCCCCTTGAAGTGGTCCGCAAGTGTTATATGTAAAACACCAGCAGACTGGTCGAGCAGGATTTGACATTAATGCCATAAGGTCCACCGTGATAGGAGCCTGCCTGGCTGGGCTGGGGGGGAGGAGGGAGGCCAGGGGTATAAGGGAAGGGCCCTGCCTTGGTGCCAGCTCAAATGTGCCTGTGACGGGTGTAGCCTATTCGAAGTATGCCTCTAGTGTTGTATGTTATACCCCAGCAGACCTGTCAATCAGGATTTGACATTCAAGCATATTTTGACACTGTAATGCCAAAAGGGATTCTTACAGCCCCACCATGCTTATTCTGCTAGGTTCAGAGGAGTCATCTCTGCCCATTCAGGTCAGCCTACTGTGTGCTCCTGGGAGGAAATTCACACCTATTCAAATGCCAATTACTGGCTGACAGAAGTGGGAGAGCAAATGGAACTCCAGAGGATATAGGCAGGGAAAAAGTAACTCTCTAAAATACATAATCCCTAATGGTTATCAATAATCTGACCACCGTTAAATTGGACTTTTAGTTTTTAGTAACTATTAAAATAATAGTTTATTTTTCTATCTTTTTCATTTTTGAAGTTAGCATTATTGAATGTAATTCTGTAACCCAGTGTTTTCCTATCAAACCAACAGCCAGCCTGTATAGCTTTTTTTTTTTTTTTTCAGTAGACAAACTTGTTTAACATAAATACCATGCACCCTGTCTTATGAGCAATAAGTCCTACATGTGGGGTGACATAATTATTTTAGATGGTGTTTGACCTTTCAAAGTGGTTATTTTGACAGCTCTAATCTGCAGTTCAAAACTGCAACAGTCAGGCTACATATAGTAGGTTTACTGTCATGTTTGCGTTTTCACTAAAGTGGCTAGCTCAAAGGGAGCTTCGGTCCGCTAGTGACATTTAACTTGCAGGCCCTGTGTACCCTTACTAGGTTAAGTTAAATAAGCAAATCAGGGGTATCCCGATTTCATTATGTTTAAAGGGGAATACAGACGTTTTACTAATGGTTAGCAGGGCTAAAGTACACAGAGTTCTACAGCCAGCAAAACAGCAAAGGCAAAAAACAGGGGGGTACACAAATTATGGTCCATTCCTACAGGTTGGCTCATTGCAAAGAATAGGTCCTTTTACAAATTATTAATATTGAAACCAAACAAAATGCCCCTATCTATAACAACCTATAACTCTACACACCAGCTGAAATCCTTAAGTCTGCCAATCACATTTGTTGACCCCACCTAATCTGCCTATGCCGCCTTCAAGTTCAGAGCCTTCCACCTGGTAAGCCCCTTCACTGGAACGCCATACTGTCATTTATGTTACCGATTCACTCCAAGATGCCAAAATTGCACTGGAATGACATTTCCTGTAACAGAAGAAATACAAGCTGGGCAATCGCCATCTCTGATTTAAGTCGAATGATGCATATATGCTTTTTGTGTGCTTTTAATTAGTGATATGAAAAGTTTCCAGTTATCTATTTCTCCAAGCTAAAAGAGCCTGCATAGATCTTTCTGCATAGACCTACTATGCAAAGATCCCAACATTCATTAACTGTGTACCTGCATCAATACTATGTACCTTTCTGATCTAAATGTTTCTGCTGCGTTTAAATAAATACCTTGTCGTGTGCCTACTCTTACTAGCATGGAACATTGCATAAGTTGTCTCCCTGCGACAGTGCAATGTCATGCAATATCTGAACTTCCCTTGCTGGCAGAAGCGTTGTGCCGACACCTGCAACTTGTCACTAGTTGATAATGTCATCCTCTTTTTCTGTACATTGGTAAAATCGCTGCCCTGAGTGGATGTGTTCTGTGAAACACCCTTTCAATGCAAAAGTCACAGGTAGGCCGCAAATATGTTGCAGCCCATGAGCAATTGAAAAAGAATAGCAACTTAAGTAAGCAAGTAAACTCAAACCTCTTGGATAGCAGTCTGTTTGGAGCCAGAGATCTTCACAGCTAGATTTCTGCTTCTTTTCCAGGGATCTTAAAACGTTAGCAGTATCTCTCAGAATCCGTACAGGCATAAAATGCCCACGCGCTATGGAGATATTCATTCAATCCTCATCCCCATTGAAGTAGGTGCCAAGTAGCAGCAAGTGGTGATGAAAGGTGTGTTCGTAAGACCTGACACCACTCCAATGGCTTAACAGGGTGGCTCCAGGGAACCAACTGATTGGCATAGAAAGAATAACTTTCATGACACTGACACCGGAAACATTCCTTGAACAGAGTACTCCTTAATATAATGAAGTGAGCATATTTGATGATTATTTCGACATTTGTTGACTACTTCAATATTGTGATTGCCTTCAGGTATGGTGTTTTTATTAATATTGCTTTTTTCAACACTTGAACATACGTGCATACCTACATTTGAAATTATATTATAGACAGCCTTGTGTCAGGTCATATTGCTGTAGACTGCATATACGTAAAGCCTTCACACACTGTAGAAAATCTGATGTACATTGAATTATGGAATTTAGATTGCTTTTTCAGATGTACGTTATTGCGCTGTTAAAGGATGGTTAGCGAAAAATAGCAAGGGATTGTAAGGGAGATATTGGTATAAGCATCAAGATGCAGACCCTCAGTGATCTTGAAAGGACTCCAGTATACCCATAAATTAAAGTTCTTTCACCAGTCTTGGTATTACCACCCATCAGATTTCAAATGTATGCCCACTTACTGTTTGACCATTTATCCATTAATTAAGTACTCTATGTGAATCATCCAGTTTTAAGTCTTGGAATTCTGTTTGGTTATACAATCTGTGATATATTTTATATCTTATTCAGGTTGATAAGTATTTAGTGTCCGAATTGTCTGGATTGTTAAGGTCGGAGGGAAGGAGTACAATCCTGATATGTGATTTAACTAAGCTCCCATAAATCCCAAGGAATGTGGCTCCTATTTTGTCAATCGTTTTATGGGATCACTATCTTACGGATGTTTTAGCTAGTTAATGCTGTAAAACTCCTCAGAGAAATGTTTTTAGTCCATGTTCAACATCTGAGAAAAATAACAATACCATTAAAGCTGGAAAGAACGTATAATGTCCTAAGCCAAGTTAAAAATAACTAATAGTGTCTGTTCCACAATGCACCACCCTTCTTGACAGGTCCTGCACCCTTTTGTCCTTAAGAGTCAGCAAGAGCCTAGCTTCCATAGCTCCTCAAACAACTTTACTGTCCCAGGGTTTAAAGACAAAACTGATGCTCTATCTGGCAGATAGGAATTCTTTCAGCCACAGTACCAGTCCGCACCGTCTGAGGGATGAAATGCAAACTGGTTTTGAGGACAACCAATCAAATTAAAACTTTTGGATTTTCAGGAGAAATAGATTAGCTGCTTAGTCCATGTCAAAACCATGATTCCCTTCTTTTCAGCTATCCTAGACTTTGTTTTATGACCAATGCCGTTCAGTTTATTAAGGACTTTCCTGGTCCTATCTGCTCCTATTACCTGCTTTGCGTGACCCTGTTTGGCTCAGTGTTGTGCTTTTCTTTCACAGAGGTAATTTGGGTGTGGGTGCAGCGACGTTATGTTTTCCAGCTTTTATTATGTGAGCTGGCCTATTGGCTGCTTTAGCTCCAAAGGAAGTTAGCCGCAATACTGGACAATTATTATTAGTTATTATTAGTTAAATTTATAGCGCGCATGGCTGCCCCAGCAACGGGTCGTCCCAGCGCGACCCTGACCGAGACCAATCACCCAGTGACAGACACAGCAGGTCGCTCAGATTATAAAGACTTAGTAGGACCAGAAAACAGCCAAGTCTTCAAGGCTTTACGAAAAGACAAAAGTTGTTGAATAGATCTGCTAGAAATCGGTAAGGAGTTCCAGAGTTTGGCGGCTAAGTTCCGAAAGGAGCGGCCGCCAGCTCTAGCCTTTTGAATGCGGGGGACACAAACCAAGGCTCGACCCGCCGATCTTAGTGGCGAAATGATGTGTGAACCACAGTTTGTCCCGAGAAATGACTTCTTTGCTTTCTGTTATGAGAGGACAGCGAGAGGGTAGGGAACCTTGTTGCGTCTTAACTATCACAACTTTTTTCACAAAATGGCAACTAGGCTGAAATAGCAAGAGTAAGGTCCTGGGGAAATCCAAATATTTTGGAGTAAATGACTCATCCACTAGATAGTGGCATGCTTCATCATCTTTGACTATCCACACCCTGGTAGGATGGCACCACCAGGGCGAACTTGACCAAAAGTTGGAGTTCTTATAATAGTTGTTAGTGGATTATAAAGCAGGGATCCAGTAGAAAATAGTAACAATGTGTCAAAGGTATACCAGAGGAGATGCCCTTTATTATTTGGATATCTTTGGCACGGATTAAAAAAAAAAAGGGGGTGGAGATTGTGAGAAGTTGGCCTGGTATATGCTGTCCACTAATTAAAGTGGGCACCCTGTACCAGTCCAAACAACCCTTATTGATGATTAGGTTAAAGACAACCTTTACTGAAAGCTATCCTAGTGGTAGCTATGGAGAGCAGCCTTCAGAACCTCCTGAATGACCAAATGAAAGGAGAACTACACAAGAGATATGTAAAATATATGTATTTATTACTAGAGACTCTCTACTAACCTCTTTATGAGATTCGAGCACAAAGCGCACAATATTAAATCACTAGAACGACAGTAAATAGCACAATACACAGCGGGCTCCAGGGGGAAACCGAACCATGTACTAAGAGTGGTATAACAACCACGACTTAACTAGACACAGTGCCTAGAGCACGTAGCATTGCTGGGACCCCAAGGAACCACCCAAAGTAGTGACACAGGGGACCCACGGTGGACGCTTGCAGTGTGTGAACACAGGGGCGTTCTCCGTACAGTCCTATGGGAAAGTCGCCGTTGGAAATTTAAAGATAAAGGACACTTCGGAGAGGACTTTAAACAAACCCTTTCAAACCTAGAAGGTTCTAAGGCCAGCACCCTGGATAGTACCGAGATACCCCTGTTACCTATCCCAGAGAAGCCTGGTGCATAGGGGTCAAGTGATGCCGGAAACCTTCGTCGTTTGCAATGGTGTGATGCGGAAAAGTGCTGCTGCGGGGAAGATGAAAAGTGTCCGGTGGAATCCAAGCCTGGATCGGAGGTGAGATAAACCTGAAAGCAGAGGGGACAGAGTCTGGGTCACTTCAAGGTGACCAGGGACACGATAGACGAATGCCCACCGATGTCGGTGCTTCAGGTGAGATGATGTGATGCTTGACTCTGCAGCCTCAGGGACCAGGAGACATCGACGACGACCAAAGTCCGGAGGTGAGCTGTTCCACGAAGGATGTAGTGTGCTGGGCTGTAAGTGTCTGGATTGAACACCAACAAGCCTTGGCAACTGCAACCCACGCGGGCAGAGGAAATTGGCTTCGGTGAAGACCAGCAAGGTTCTGGGGACTCTCCAAGCTATGGAGAGTCAGGGCACGTCTGGAGCAACCAGGAAAGCCCACGGAAAGTCAAAGTTACCTTCACAGGGACCCACAGGCCAACGGACCAGGGATGACGAAGGAACCTCGAGCTGAATTACGAATTACCAGCCCACGGAACACTCATGGAGTGTAGGCTGGAAATCTAAGGTGGAAACACTGCTCGGGATCAGGACTACCAGTAGCCCAAAGCACAGCCTCGGGGATTGCCGAAAAGCATATGCTGCTGCAAAAGTACATGGTGCACAGGTGTTCGGGTTGCAGTCCCCACGAGGGATACTGGTCTCAGAATTGCTGAGAGAGCAGATCGACCTCGGAGACCCGGGGAACCCACCTCTTGTGTTGCAGAAATCTTTGGAATCCTCAGGGGCTCAGGAGATGCAAACCAGTCAGATGCTTTAAAGGTGACTGCCTTGCAGGGGAGTAACTCCTTTACTCCAATGGAGATTCTTCAGTCATCCAGCGTAGTGTAGATTGTCAAAGTACTTGGTTTCTGTAGCAGAGTTTAGTCCAGGTAAAATCTAAAGTCCTGTAGTCAGGGTTGCTACTTTATACCCAAGGAAGGGGTGGGACAAAATCTGGGGACCCACCTTTGGGAGGGTCAGGACAGAGGGGTGGCTACACCCATTTCCTTTGTCCAGTTTCGCACCAAAGCAGGAGCCACTGGCTCCTGTAACCGGTTTGAACTGGACTATGTACAGGGACACCAAATGTGCCACCAGTGCAGACTTCAAAGCACTCTGAGTGCACCCACCCAGCCCCAATACATTAAAGCCTGTCTGGGAGGTGGTCACACCTCCCTGTGACAGGAAACCTATTGTCAGGCCTTCCCCTGCTCGAGCTTAGCTCAGCAGCAGGAGGGCAGACTCGTGTCTGTGGCTGGCAGCATCCATTTTGTGATGCCCAGGTAGAGACAGCTGGTACCGGGTGTACCGGTGTTTCACATAAGTCCCTCTAGGAGGGTGCAATCATACCTCCCGGACAGTTACTGGCCGGGAGGTGTGATTCCAAGGTGTTTGATACCAAACATGACATGTTTCTAAGCAGCCGTTTTAAAGTTATCATTTACCGCGAGTTTCTAATTCACTTGAATATATATGGTTGGCTGCATCACAAGCAACCCGGAAAATAGGTTCAGAAGGCTGCAGTGGGTCTCTGCTCATGCATGGGCACCCTCTCACATAAAACCCAGCACCCTGCCTTCAGGATTGATCAGGCCTGCCATAGGGGTGACTGATAGGTTTATATGTGCAGTAATCTAGAATAGATATAGTGAACATATATCTAAGTAAGGGGTGCATGCACCACCTTGCACAGGCTGCAGTAGCAGACCTGTGGTGCCATTTTGAATGGTCTCTCGGGGGTGGCACAATACATGCTGCAGCCCCTGGGAGGCCTCTGGGGTACCTAGGCCCTGGGTACATAGTATACCATATACTAGGGACTTTTAAGGGTACCCCAGAATCCAATCTGGAGTGTACCTAAAGTACATGCAATCCAGTTAGAGGAAAAAGCAGCTAGACTGGGGTCCTGGATAGCAGGATCCCAGTCAGACTAAGTCGAAAACAGTGATACATCAGCAAAAAGTGGGGGTAACCATAAGAAGCAGGTCCGGCTCTCCTTCAGAGGTTTATGGGGTGTATGTGAGTTACAATGACTCAACTGCCCCTGTTGTATGCCAACATGTTTTGACCCGCATTTAAATCCCATACGGGTCTGAGGCTTTTGTCAGGGCTTTCTGCATCCCTGCATGTCTACTCATTTGTACCATGTACAGACATGAGGCCCAAGGCTGTTGCCTGCTGGTAGAATCCTAATGGAGGAAACCCTGTTTATGGGTTGTTCAGGACTCCTGTGCTTTTGGTGGGAGGCTCGCTCCTGTTTTCACACTTTCATCAAGGAGGCCTGCCTGCCTCGGACTTCTATTATGTTCCACCGAGACCGCCACCGTTGCTAACACTGTTAGGAAGCTACGAGTAAAATGACATGGTAAGATGGATGAACAGTGGTAGATAACCAAAATGTAATATTTCCAATGATATTGCTCTGCCCATTTACTTAAATACTGTAAATGTGATATTTGTATTAGTTTTCTTAAAGATATCTTATTTAAATGTTTTAGTCCAGGTTACGCTTACACTCTGGCCTCTCTAGCCTACTACATAAACATGTGTTTTTCAGATGCAAGTGGGGTAGAAGGTCTCCTTCAGTCTTGAAGGTATGCCTGTATTTAAACTTGGTGCGTCTGTTCAAAACTTTTGTGCACATTTATAACTTTGGTAAGTGCCAAATATGTCTATTCAAAAACAAAAATGTCTTTCAGTTTTAGGGCAGAGCACTAGCAACAGGGGCGCCTGGTGTGGTAAAAATATAGATTTATTACTTTGATTTTTGTTCATCAAGAGTCCTGATGAAACTTGGATTTTGCCGAGTAGGTTTTATTTTTTATGACCAGATCACTATGGAAAGATGTTTAGGGCCAGTGGCTTTGCAAAAACATGGAGCAAAGTGTTAGTTTGAGTCATATAAAGAGACCCAAATCGGGATCCAAAAATGCCATCCCAACATTATACTGAAAAATGAAATTAAAATATTAGGCCCTTTGGGTTTTGAAGTGGAGTAGATTACATCATCATTAATATAGGAATATAATTCTCCTTAGTTACCAATGCAACTAAATATCAATTGCAAGGTAACTGTCTTTTTTTTCTTCTATATAGTGTATTGGATTTTGTACCAAATAAATTTGTTTATTTACAGTGTGTGTGGTATCACTGAAAATAAAGATCGATAAAGCTAAGGAGCAACCAAATATTCGACTGAAACATTCATATTTCTGCATCTATATTTCAGTCATTAGGAGTGCAATAGATTTTTGAATGCTTTCTCATGCCTACATAAATCGCCGTTCTCAGTTTTACAGTGAGCCCATTCTTTGGGATATGCTCGATTTGGCTAGTTTTCGCCTTGTTTTTGATCCTGCAGTGGTATTTTAAGCTTAAGTGAACTTCACTGAATAAGGATTTCTTGTTTGTTAATAGTTATAACTTTGAATACTGATTTACAAGTGCGGCTACTTTCTTGTTGAAGGTGAAACCCAAGTCAAGTGAGTGTTGTCTGTAAACACTGTTTAGACTTTGTTCTTTTCAAGACACACTGAAATATTGCAATTCACTGAAACCCTTCACAATAGGGTCATGGATGGGTTTGACTTTAAGGGAATTACCTCACTTCCCCAAAAGCCTGCTTCATCCCTTGAACCTGCTTTTGATAGAGCACAGTGATGTTAATGATGAATCAAGATCACTTTCCCTTTTCTCTACTTCGATTTTTCCGTTTTTGAGTGGCATTTTGCACTGTACATAGCTTTGATAGTTACTTTCCCAGTCTTTGCATGAACGTGTTCTGCTGTCTGTGTCCTCACATGTCTTCTGTTTGACTATATTCTGTGTGTATTTAGGTCTTGCCTGAAGGCAGCACGCAAGTGCTGTCACTTGGCGTGATCTAAAATCTGCTTATGACTAACCATGTGTTGGCATCATTGTCATTCTTCTTTGCTGCCTGGTATTTCTGCAGCACTTGCAAGGCATCGCTTCCTTTTCTTTGTCTCGAGCATGGACCAAGTACAGATTGATTTATTCTAAATAGTGTCCGTAGGGTGCTTCCGCTGTGATTGAGGTACTATTTCTTCTTTTTAGGCATTTTTTATATAGCGCACACTCAACCTGACCTAAAGGTATTGGTGCGCCCCAATTATATTACACATCTTCACATTCATGTGTTTTTTTTAGGCAGGGGAAATTAAGTGATTTGCCCAGAATCACATGATGTTGAGCCGACGCAGAGACTCAAATCTAGTTTACCACTTCTAAAGTCGGCAGCTACATCCTTCTTCAATCTCCCAACTACTCCTTCTCCATTCAGTAGCTGCCTTTGGTTCGATCAGGGCTTTATCCACTGAATTAATTTGCCCCTGCTTCCTTGTCGGTAATGCCGGGCAAAGGTCTTTTCCTTTTATAGGTGTGTCTGAAAGTTACACACTCTGGTAACCGTATATTTTGTTCCACACTGCTAGCCTAGAAGTCATTCGCTTGTGCTCCTATCAGCCAGCCACATGTAGCATCCAGGCACGTTCGTGGAGAGTGCACTTTAAAGCTGTCATTCAGTGACATGGTAGGCATTGTAGAAACACCCAAACGCTTATTGGTATTATGACTGGAATTAGCAAGCGTTTTTCAGCCAAACCATACAAGCGGCATCTGGGGTAAAGCATGTGTCCTCTTGCTCTCAATATTGACCCTTACAAATCCAGGTAAAAACTGAGGGACTGAGGAGGGGTGCAAGGTTGAGCTGTACGTTCAAATCTGATGTCTGAAGTCATGAAGAATTGTAATGCTTTTATGTATCTCTGTGGAATTGCTATCTTTAATTTTACCGCCACTGATATTAGCAATGCCTATGCATCTACTGTTGTGGTTGCCAAGATCCTCCATGTCATCATGGATTTCATGTTTCTTCTGCTCAATGAAAGTGAAATTCAGAGTACATCTTCCAGAATTCATTGTGTTTTTAAATGAAAACCCAGGGCTGGAAACAGAGTTTCACTCTGACTGGTATCTTATACCAAATCTAGTACACTTATTAATAGGTGAGAGAATTCTGTTATGTAAGTTATAGTCACTGCTGGAATGTTTGAGATTGATAAAGCGAGTATGATTGTGTTAGATAATGGTAACACATGGTATTCATAGTGCCAAAACATATAGTAAAAACTCTATGCAAACATTTTATAATAAGATCATTTGTATAGTGCTTGGTTACATCTAATCGGTGTGACCCAGTGCTGGACCAAAGATCACCTAGAGAAGGACCCGGGGGCAGAAGACGTCAGGACCTGCTTAGAATTGAATATTATTACCGAAGAACCATGTTTTTAGTTTCTACCAAAAGTCAGTTTCAGAGGGGGAATCTCTGAGGGCAATCGGAAGAGAATTCCATAATTTAGCACCCACATAGGCAAACGATCTTGCTCCCATTCTCGATTTCATAATCTTGGGGATAGTTGCCAGTTTCACATCAGAGGATCTAAGGTTCCGGTTAGGTATGTATTGTAGGCTTGGATCAGAGAGTGGAGATAGCTGGGGCCTTGTTTATTTAGTATGCAACTACATATGCACAAGGCTTTGATCAGCATTACTATTCAAAATCATTCTCATTTGGTTATGCTTGGAGACGCAAAAGATGGGATTTTGAACCAGTGGTTTACATGTTACATATAAATGCCTACCACAGGCATCCAACCTGCTGAACTATCTCACATGCTTTATGATGTTACTCAAACCTACTTTGACTGCAGGAAGTTAATGTAGCTTTATTTTTACTTTGTCGCGCTGCTGTACAACATGACTACAAAACATTGACAAAGCCAATAGCTCTCTTAGTGAGACCTATTTGCTTTGCCAGTGTTTGTTGTCTCTGAGGGTATTCTTGTTTGGGTGTTTTAACCGTGTTGTGTGTATTTATATGAATACATGTATATTCTGCTTCTGCATGAGCCCACAATATGTTTGCATTTTGAATGGTACTGCTGTCTTCGAGGGTGATTGCTTTTGTGTATACTACTATCAAACACGACTACTTATCTTATCTACAGTCCCTACTTTGTGCTGGTTTGTGATGCTCTTCATAGTGTTCTTTGTTAGCGCTATCACTCTTCAGTTTACATCTACTACATCTGCTGATAAGTTTCATTCTAATGCTCTTCATCCCATCATTGTGTGTGCTTGTTCTTGCCCTTGTAGTGTTTGCTTACGGAGCGACAGGCGCTGGCAAGACCCACACAATGCTGGGCACTGAGATGGACCCAGGTGTCATGTTCCTGACCATGGTTGAGTTGTACCGCCGGATCGAGGAAATCAAGGAAGAGAAACTCTGTGAGGTTCTAATCTCCTATCTGGAGGTATGTTCAGAGCTGCACCAATTTCTGCAAACATTGTCTGGAAAAGTCACACACGATTCCTTAAAACAGGAAATAATGAAGAGTTATGGCAATTTTACTACCTGGGAGGGTTGGGGGTTTCTGTGCTTTTTGTGTGTGATATAGTGTTTGGCGTTGGTTTTTAGTTCTTCTCAATTCCACCCAATTCTCCCCATATAAAATATCTACCATTCTTTATATCTGGTGGGTGGCGGGCTGAGGGAGAACACCAGATTAGCCTTCCACTCACTCCCCACCTGGTTGACTATTTGGATACTCCTTTTGTGTTTTTCATTTGTGGGTATTCCCCTTTTTGGATGCTTCTTTTCTTGTTTTCACTTATGGGCATTCCCATATGCTTTCTTCATTCTGATACATGGATTCATTCATGAGTGGACGTCTGCCAGCTCCCCAATTCCTCTTGCAGTTTGTGGCTTCAGATAACTAATTCCTGCACTCTTTCGGTTGCAGGTATATAATGAACAGATCCAGGACTTGTTGCAGCCGAAGGGGTTCCTTGCCATTCGGGAAGACCCTCAAAAAGGGGTTGTTGTGCAAGGTCTGTCCCTCCACCAGGTAGGTTTTGATTGCTGTTAAGATGAGACTTCTGATTCGGTGCACTACAGAGAATGATTGTGGTTTGTGAGAGAGAGTTTGATAGCCCCTTAATCTGTTTTCTGAGACTGTATGGAAATGAAAGCAGTCTTGTGTACAGCAAAGTCAAAAAATACCCCATTGGATCGGTACATTTGCCTGAGGCATAGTAAGTCACATTTCTGATGGATACTTCCAACCGCAGATTCTTCACCTTGTGAATACCCTCAGGCTCTATACTGGATCTGAAGATTTTCCCTGCATTTTCCCTGTGCCCTGGTAGGTTGCGTTTTGTGGCTAAGCGTCTGCCACATACAAAACTCCACCCCTGCGTGTCAACATCAGTTCATTTCTTTCCACCCCTTTTGATGCAGATCCAGAGCTTGCTGCCTCATTTTTCTATCAGTGACAGAAAGTTCTGTGGCAAAAATGTGCACATGTCCCCAAAATCCACATCCTCTGACTTCACACCAGACACAGATCCTCGGCGGTTCCCCATGAGTTGACGTTGGTACCAAAGTTGCCAACGTCAGAGGAAGAGACTATTCTTCGCACAGACCCACGAGACCTCAGCCGAAGTCATGCCCTCCTCCACTTCAACCCATGCAGCCTCATGCAGACTGTGAAGGGGCTCTTCCTTTACCTCAGGGGTTCTCTGAAGCTGAACCAGATAATGACGATTATGAGGATTATTATTATTGATGATGAGGATGATGATGATGGCAACGACTATTATCATTCCCAAATTTATGAGGAGAAATTATTTAATTTTTTTGTTCTCCAAGATGCCTGTGGTCTTGATGTGTCCCCTGACACTGCCTCAGCTCTCTACCTGAACCTTCCAAGGAGGAATCTGCATCATTTGCATGGTTACCAGGCGGGCTGCAGAAGTCCTTTAACTCCAACTTCCTTCAGTGGAGTTGAAAACTAATGTCTTGATGAAAGTTTTACAGGCAGTACAGACCTCCTCAAAGCACCTTTAATTGGCACTTGGTCAAAGCTTGGTTCTTGCCCTCCTGTAAACAGGTAAATCGCGCAGTGACTTAGACTTGCATTTTCTTTTCTCTTCCAGTACCCCACCCCTTAAAGTGTTGTGGTGAAGCCTCAATTAGTATTATTTACCCTAACTCTTCTCCTACTTCTCTTGATAGGGTATCAAAGTGTATGGAGGCCTTTCGAAAACCAATGTTCTCCTCTGCCAGTTTAGCCCTCAGGTCAGTTAGCTCAAGTTGCCTCTTAGGACTTTATTCCTACATGTTATGGGACACAGTGAGAGAAATCGTGCCCCTGGTCCCAGAGGCCCTAATGGACAAGACACCGCAAAGAAGGCCATCCTTTTGGGATTGGACACCACCAACTGTTTGGGTAGGGTGGTCAATACAAGCTTAATGGTCCAACCCATCTCTTGGGTAAGGTCCAAGGGCTTCTCCGGTGATGTCCAGGCATCATTGATGGGCATGCTGTTCAATGGCACCTGTCTTTTCTAAGCAAAGCGGAATCTGCCTTGGAGCGCTTTATGGAAAGTGAAACAATTGTGTTCTCCCTAGTCCCCTCTCAGCCTGTGTGGCAGTATCAGTGGCAGTATCACCTAACCATATTGCCCCTTTCGAGGCTTTGGGAAGGGCATACTGCAGAGACAATGCTTGAACACACCTCCCATCCTTTTCAAGGGAGAGGTTGGGGATCTGGCTCACCACGACCAGGTCCTCAGGTGCAATGTACCACCCAGTCCCCTGAACCTACGTACCGCTGCTTCAAAACCCCTTAGTTTTCTCATGGCGGCACACTGTCATCCTGTTGGAGGTAGGACAAGTTCTTACCTTCAAGGGCGTCGAAGCATTACATGAGACAGATGCGTGCTTCAAATTGTCAAGGATGTCTACGCCCTACCTTACCTCTAAACGCTACCTCATCTGCCCTCTTCACCACAGCGACTTTTGGAGGACCACTTGTCATCCTCCAAAAATAATTTCAAGGCCTCCTGGATAAAGGGGCCATAAAGAGTGTTCTGGTGCCCGAACAATTAACTGTTCTAGACCGTGGGTTGGATTTAGATTCTAGACCTTCTACCACTGAACTTCCTCCTGGGCAGGTTCTGTCTGCCCTGGATCCAGTAGATTCGCAGTAGGCCTATTTTACATCCCACAGATGCTATCTTCCAATCCAGTTGGACCACTAGCACTTTCAGTTCTCTATGCTACCCTTTGGCTTCACCAGTGCTCCTCTGTTCACGAAAGTGAAGGTGGTGTTTACAGTACATCTTCAGAGGTTGGGAGTACCAGTTTTCCCATACTTTGATGACTGGCTGCTCAAGGCAAGCTTGCCTCGGTTTTAGACTACCTCCAGACAATGGCAAACCTCCTAGCATCTTTGAAGTTCTTGAACAAGGTGCCAAAGTCAGCCTGATTGTTTTGCAGCTGCTCTGCTTCATCAGTGCCATTGTTGATATGTTGCAGTTTAAAGCCTTCGCTTCGCCTCAATGAGTCCAGGACATTTGGGCTATAATGCTAATGTTTTCACCTTTTGATCTGAATTTCGGTGAGCGCAGCCCTGAGACCTCTTGGCCTTATGCTTCCTGCTTGTCGACCACACCAGGTGGGATCTGTAGGCTCTGCAATGGATCTAAAGTTTCACTGGGTTCAGAACAAAGGAAAAGTTTCGGACTCCAGCCAGGTGTCGGAAGAGATTGCAGAGGATCTGCAGTGGTGGCTGCTAGGTCACATTTGGACTGGCAGCAGACCCCTCGCACTACCTCACCGAGAGCTAACGGTAGTGACCGAAGCATTGTTGCTGGGTTGGGGAGGCCACCAGGGAGAGGTTGAGATCAGAGGACTTTGGTCTTTGGCAGATCTGTTGGATATGCAGGCTATTTGCTTGGCACTAAAAGCCTTCCTCCAGTCTATCAAAGGGCAAGGGTGCAGGTCTTCACGGACAACACCACTTCCATGTGGTACTGCAAGAAGCAGGGTAGAGTGGGGTCATTGAATGTGTCAAGGGAGCTCTGCGTCTCTGGAACTGGCTGAGTCTTCATGGCATCTTGGTCATACAGCACATGGCAGGATCTTTAAATGCCAGGTCAGTAATTTATTTGTTAGAACATGATATGGTTTATGATTTGACCCCTATCAGCGTTTCATAGTGCTCAACCTATCATGTGACCTTCTTATTTTTGTATAGACCAAAACGTCTCTGCAGTGGTTGAGGGCTTGTAAGGATAATTGAGGCTTGTAAGGATTGGCAATTTACAGACCTCCTTTTGACACATGGCAGGGCTTTGCTCACAGTGGAATTTGCCAACGCAGCTCCGATGCGCATTTAACCTCCTCAGAGAACTGTACAGCTGCTGTCAATGCTGATCTGTGTTTACTTTTAGCCCGAGTCTGCTGAACAGCTGCTGCAGATGTTGGCCAATGGGAATAAGAACCGTACTCAGCATCCCACTGATGCTAACGCTACTTCTTCGAGATCGCATGCTGTATTCCAGGTGAGTGTTCCAACCAAAAGCATCTTGGGTCTGCTTCCATGTGACTTTTGAGGACAAAAGGATTATAGAACATGTTTTATGCTTTTAGAAATATTTGATATGTTTCTAAGCCGAATCTGTGCATGGTTGTTAACTACTGAAAGAGTAAATGCAAGACACATTGCAGAATCTCAGTTTAAAATGGGACTCTTAAGGATTCCTGATTTACAGAAAGATGGATGTCTGTTGGATTTCTGGTTACAGCATTCCAGCAAAAATAAGGATATCGCCTACTGAATTCAAGAAGGATTCAGATTACTGTAGTAAAAAAAGTTAATTAAGACCCATATGTACATATAAACATGTTAGTGATAACTAGTGTAACAAATGTGTCTGACCACTTACTGCTTACTACTTTTGCTCTGAATGTTGTATCTGGCCATTCACTGCAGATCCGCTTGAGTTCAAATTTTTGAATCCTTCATTGGTGTTTGTTCTCTGTAGTTTCTCAATTGCAACTTTGCTTTCGCTGCAGATATACGTGAAGCAGCAGGATAGGGCAGCTGGCATTAACCGGGACCTGCGGGTGGCTAAGATGAGCCTCATTGACCTAGCTGGATCTGAGCGAGCCTCCTCCACCAATGCCAAGGGGGATCGTCAGCGGGAAGGTGCCAACATTAACCGATCTCTTTTGGCACTCATCAATGTTATTAATGCCCTAGCTGATGCCAAGGTAAGGTGACCTCTTTATCTATTTCCTCCTCTTTTGGGCTGTTCTGGCCATTAAATAGATGTAAGATAAAGATCTCCCAGTAGTTGTGGAAAGAGACAAATATACACAAAAGGAGTCCTCTGCCATACGTGCCAGTCACATCGCCTGATTATTTCACATCACAGATGTTTGTGTCATTGTGCCCTTGGTGAGGGCTTCTATGAATGCTAGAGGTAGTTGCTTCTTATGGTTCGCTGCATATTTAGATACATACATACTTGCATACATTATGCAGAGAAAGTTCATGCCATTATTCTGATATCACGTAATACGTGATACTAAAGACGCACACATTCAGCATTACATTCACTTTTGAATTTTTCTGCCTTTATTTTTCTATCTTACTCCATATACTCAGGTACAAGTGCTATCTCTCTATTGCACTTTTCCTATACTGCTTTGGTGCCAATTGGTCGTGTTTTAACCACCTTAAGCCCAGTCTCCTAGATTACAACAGTATGTAAGCTGACAACTACCCTGTCTTTATAGACTAAAAAGCCACACATCCCTTACCGGGACAGTAAGCTTACTCGTTTACTAAAAGATTCCATCGGGGGAAACTGTCGCACTGTGATGATTGCAGCGATCAGCCCATCCCACCTCAGCTACGATGATACCTACAACACGCTGAAGTATGCCAACCGAGCCAAGGAGATCAAACTCTCGGTGAGTGTGATCAAATTTTATCTGAGCTCCCAAGCTTACACTCGTACAGATCCTGCCGCTGTATTATTTGATTGCCATCAGCAGCGTTTTATCAATCAGTTCTCCCAATGGTCCAGCTAAATCTTTATATTTGACACGATATCATTCACTGGCTTTCTGCTAATGACATTGCCAGGTGAATGTGCTTAACCCAGACCAATACCATATTAATGTGTTAGCAAGTGCTCCATTTCTTATAAATCAATCAATCAATCAAGGACATTTATAGAGCGCACTACCTACCCATAGGGTCTCAAGGCGCTGGGGGGAGGGGGGTGCCGTTACTGCTCTAACAGCCAGGTCTTCAGCTTCTTCCTGAAGGAGAGGTGGTCTTGGGTCAGGCGCAGGTCGGTCGGTCGGGAGTTCCAGGTCTTGGCGGCCAGGTAGGAGAAGGACCTTCCTCCTGTTGTCGCTCTTCGGATGCGGGGGACGGCGGCGAGGGCGTGGTTGGCTGAGCGGAGGTGGCGTTTGGGAGCGTAGAAGTTGATTCGGTTGTTGAGGTAGCTCGGGCCTTGGTCGTGTAGGGCTTTGTGTGCGTGGGTGAGGAGGCGGAAGGTGATTCTTTTGTTGACGGGGAGCCAATGCAGGTCTCTGAGATGTCCGGAGATGTGGCTGGTTCGCGGAATGTCGAGGATGAGTCTGGCTGAGGCGTTCTGGATCCGCTGGAGTCTCTTCTGGAGCTTGGCGGTGGTGCTGGCGTAGAGGGCGTTGCCGTAGTCCAGTCGACTGGTGACGAGGGCCTGGGTGACGGTCTTCCTGGTCTCGGTGGGGATCCACCAGAAGATCTTCCGTAGCATGCGTAGGATGTTGAAGCACGCCGAGGAGACGGTGTTGACTTGCCTGGTCATGGAGAGAGAGGAGTCCAGGATGAAGCCCAGGTTGCGTGCGTGGTCTGTCGGTTTGGGTGCGGTGCCCAGGGCGGGGGGCCACCAGGAGTCGTCCCAGGCGGAGGGTGAAGAGCCTAGGATGAGGACCTCCGTCTTGTCTGAGTTCAGTTTCAGGCGGCTGGTCGTCATCCACTCGGCTACCTCTTTCATCCCTTCGTGCAGATTGGCTCTGGCGGCGGCGGGGTCGTTGGTCAGGGAGAGGATCAGCTGGGTGTCGTCGGCGTAGGAGATTATGTTGAGGTTGTGTTGGCGTGCGATGGCCGCGAGGGGGCTCATGTAGACGTTGAAGAGGGTGGGGCTCCGCGAGGATCCTTGAGGGACGCCGCAGATGACTTCGGTGGCAGGCGGAATCTGTGTTCCTTCCGTCGAGGAAGGAGATGATCCATTCCAGAGCCTTCTCCTGGATTCCGACGTTGCTGAGGCGCTGTACTAGGGTGCGGTGGCAGACAGTGTCGAATGCCGCGGAGAGGTCTAGGAGGATGAGGGCCGCTGTTTCTCCGTTGTCCATCAGGGCTCGGATGTCATCGGTGGCGGCGATGAAGGCGGTCTCGGTGCTGTGGTTGGCTCGGAAGCCAGACTGTGAGGGGTCGAGGGATCCATTCATCTCAAGGAAGGCGGCCAGCTGCTTGTTGACGGTCTTCTCGATGACTTTGGCTGGAAACGGGAGGAGCGAAATGGGGCGGTAATTCTTGAGTTCGGTGGGGTCCGCTGTGGGTTTCTTGAGTAGAGCGCTGAGTTCGGCGTTCTTCCAGCTCTCAGGGAAGGTGGCGGTGTCGAAGGATGTGTTGATGATGTCTCGCAGGTGGGGTGCGATGACAGCGTCGGCTTTGTTGAAGACGTGGTGGGGGCAGGGGTCGGTCGGAGATCCTGAGTGGATGGAGTTCATCGTGCGGACGGTGTCTTCGGTGCTGATCGGAGTCCAGGCGCGGAGGGTGGTGGTGGGGGGTGGTGGTTCGGTCGTGGTGTGCGTTGGTTGGTTGTTGAAGCTGTTGTGTATGTCCGCGATCTTGTTGTGGAAGTATGAGGCGAGGGAGTTGCAGAGGTCTTGCGATGGGGTGATGTCGTTGTTTCCTGCGCTGGGGTTGGAGAGCTCTTTCACGATGTTGAAGAGTTCCTTGCAGTTGTGTGCGTTGTTGTCCAGCCGGTCCTTGAATGCAGTTTTCTTGGCGGCGCGGATCAGCTGGTGGTGCTTCCGGGTGGCAAGCTTGAAGGTGGTCCTGTTGTCCGGTGTTGGTTCCCTTCTCCAGACTTTCTCGAGGGCTCGGCAGTTCTTCTTGGAGCTCTTGAGTCCGTCGGTGAACCATGGGGCTTTCTTGCTGCCGGGTCTGCTGGGCGGGGTCCTCAGTGGGGCGAGCTCGTCCGCGCAGTTGATGATCCACTTCGTGAGGTTGTCTGCGGCCTGGCTGGGGTTCGCTGAGCTGGCAGGAGGGTGCTGGCTCAAGGAGGTGGTGAGCTGGTCGGCTGTGATCTTGTTCCAGCTTCTGCGGGCAACCTGTTGCTGGTGGTGGTGGGTCATCGTTCTTTTGAATGTGAAGTGGACACAGCTGTGGTCCGTCCATTGAAGCTCTGTGGCGTGGCTGAAGGCGATGTCTGTGCTGGATGAGAAGAGTGCGTCGAGTGTGTGTCCGGCGAGGTGGGTGTGGGTGGACACCAGCTGCTTGAGTCCAAGATTGGCGAGGTTGTCGAGCAGGGTGCTGGTGTTGCGGTCGTTGTTGTTCTCCAGGTGGAAGTTGAGGTCCCCCAGGAGGATGTAGTCAGCGGAGGGGAGGGCATGCGGGCTGACGAAGTCGGCGATGTCCTCGCTGAATTGGGTGCGTGGTCCCGGAGGTCGGTAGATCAGGGTGCCTCTGAGGGTGGTCTTCGGGTCGGTGTGGATCTGGAAATGCAGGTGTTCGGCGGTGGTAAGGGTGTTGTCGGTGCTGGTCGTGATACGGATGGTGTTTCTGTGGATGATGGCGATGCCTCCTCCCATCTGGTTGGCGGTGCGGTCCCTCCGGGTGATCTTGTAGCCCTCTGGGATGGCGATGGCGATGTCGGGTGCTGAAGAGGCGTTCATCCAGGTCTCCGTGAGGAAGGCAACGTCAGGGGCTGTGGTGTCGAGGAGGTTCCAGAGTTCGATGGCTTGTCTGTGGACGGAGCGGGTGTTGAGCAGGATGCACTTGAGGTGGGTGCTGCTGGTGTTCGACTTGGCGGGTGCTGGTGCGGGGCAGGTCCGGATGCAGGTGAACTTGCAGGCGTGGCAGCTGAAGGGTCCGTGGGTGCGTCGTGGTGTGGCTTGGTGGCATCCTGGGAGTCGACCGGCGTTGAGTGCGCTGAGGTTGGCGGCGGTGTACGTCAGGCGGGTCGGTCGGGGTCTTCGAGGGCCAGGGCTCCTGGCACTGGGCGCGGTCCAGGCGCGGACGGGCGTAGACGGGCTTACCTTTGGCGCACAATCGGCGCGCCCGCTGCGCGTGACTGCTGCGCGTTCGCACGGTCGCCATATATGGCGAAGTGCGCGGGGGGGGCGGAGCAGCTGGGAGGCGGGAGCGGGGAGGGTACACAAAGAAAAGGGGCGGGGCTAGCGGTGATGGCGGGGAGCGGGGAGGGATGAGACGGGGACGTGAAAAAAACGAAGGTGAAGTCAGGCACAAGTGGGGAAAGAAAACAAATCAACAGCAAACAGCACAATACAAATTAGCAGAAATAGGTTTCCTTCTGTGGTGCTTCCTCTTGACACATGAGAACAGCCTTATATCTTCATTGGCTTTTCCCCCACGTGTTGCTGATCCTCCTGCCCGTTTTGTGTGTGGTGGTGCCAGATATCCTGTAGTTTAATAAACTGTTCTTTCTTTTTCCCATATTCTGTGATGGACTATTGCTACACAGCCTTTCGAAATAGTGATCATTCACTATGGATTCCCTGCGTTGTATTTTAGCACCCTGCTTTTCATACTTTACCCTCGATCTCTCAAATTCTCACCTCTCTCATCTTTCCAGTTGAAGAGTAACGTGATCAGCCTTGATTGCCACATCAGTAAATATGCAGCCGTCTGTGAAGAGCTGAAAGCTGAGGTGAGTACCTGGTGAATGCGGAGTGTGCACTGCAGTGGACTGCCACGCCCTGCCATGTCCAGTATTTGGATGTTTTTAGACGCATACCAGTCATTTGAAAGTGTTTTATTCACCTGTTGAAATCCATGCTCTTGCCGAGAGGTAAAAAGAGCTTAACCGGAGAACTGTGATGTGCAGTGTCAAATATATGAGACTTGTGGGTCTAAGCAGCTCAACACTCGCAAGTGAGTGTTGGTAGCCTCATTTCAAAGACTGAGAGTATGATCTAGCTCAGTATAAGTAAAATAGGAATTTAGGTGGCCCAACGTAGGTAACAAGGGTATTGACACCCCAGGATAGAGGAATGGGGGATGTAGGGAGCGATACAATTGGTGCCATACAAGAAGTGTCAGACTGGTGAGGGTAGAATACTGCAGCAGAAAGTCCTACCTTATGTAACTTCCTCCCTCTCATCGAACTCATGAGACCAGGAGTCATATGTACAAAGCTTCTTTCTGCTCGCAAACGGCCCGATTCGCCTAGAAAAGAAGCATTTTTAAATGTGCAAAGCCCTATTTGTGGTTCAGTTAGCTATTATCAAATCGCAAATTGGGTTTGCGATTCAGTGTTAGTAAGGGGCGTGTTCAGGGCGTCCCTTCCTAATACTGCATCATAGTGGTATGTAAGAATGTTTTGCGACCAGGAATGCAGTTACAAGAGGACCCAAGGGACCCCTTCCCCTTCGTGAATGTGGGTGCCAACATTTTTAAAGAGCAGGCAGTTGTCCCAGGTACCACTGCCTACTCTTAAAAAATGAAAAGGTAGCTTTTCATTTTTATTTTTGAAATGCATTCCGTTTTCCTTTAAGGGAAACAGGCTAAAAGAACAACCTAACTACATTACAAAAAAATCTTTATATTTAAAAAGCATTTACCTATATGGGTGTCTGCTGACCCCAGCAGACCACCATCCCCATGATTGCAGCCATTCACTATGGGTCACAAATTGCGATCTGCCTCATGAATATTGATGAGG
This sequence comes from Triturus cristatus, assembly GCF_964204655.1. NCBI lineage: Eukaryota > Metazoa > Chordata > Amphibia > Caudata > Salamandridae > Triturus > Triturus cristatus. The sequence continues at coordinate 281,707,846 of NC_140590.1, forward strand.
CAGGTCCATTTGCGACCCACTGTGAATCAAACACACTGTTGTACATCGCAGTTTATTTCCTAATAGCGAGTCGCTAAAATTTGTTATTAGGAAATCGCAGACACGTGATTTTGTACATCTGGCCCTAACTCTTATAAAGAACCAGAATCTTGTGAAAATTCATCAGTGGGCCTTCGCATGTCATATGTATATACATGGTAGCCTTCTATTCATTGTTTATAATTCTCCCTTACCACTTAGCACATATATTAGTTCAAACCCAATATTTAGACCAAAATATGTAACTATCAGTGTTAGCAGGCCAATGTACTAAGATATTAGGCAGTCCAGAGAAGTACTAGATTGGCGCAACCCAGAGTTGAGTGCAAGTGGTGGCAGCTTTCCGTATTTAATAGGAGTGGAGGCAACCCAACCCACTATGGAGGAAACAGTCTTGCATACGGCAATCAAAGCATAAAATTAAGTATATGCATGGGGTAATAGTTTGGTGAAACAGCCGCACATAGGAAAATATTAGTTTTTTCTTTTCTAACTTGGTCCTTTATGCAGAAACATTTTGTTGCTGGTAAGTTCTAAAGAGTTCTGATGGTTAATGAAATATTTCCTCGCTAACGTGAAGGAAAGTTTTAATTCTATTAAGCACTCGGAGGCAAAGATTATGCTCCTCTTTTCATCATTTATTGCTCAGCAGCTATGTTAGATCTCAATATTATCAACATAACAGCATAACATACTTCATTTGAAAAAAATGAAGTCATAACAGCCAACAGTCCATGACCAATCCAGTATCAGCACGGGTTACAATCCTCCCAGTTCTCTGTCGATAGCCCTCTTTTCTTCCTGTGTTAGGCCACCCGTGGAAGTTACACTCCTGTTTTGAAGAATCCGACCCTGCAACATAAAGCGAGCTAAGCTAGACGGGAAACCCTTCCCTATCATAACGGGAGGAAAGAAACAGCACCACAAGTCCTCGTCGGACATGAAAGCAATCCGAACAGTAAATGCTTTACTTACCCCAATACGCCTGTGTCACAACCCGAGTGGGTTATCCATCCTGAGGAGGTGAGTTAATCCTCGCCTCCGAGTCCTTAATAGAATTGAAACTTTCCTTCACGTTAGCTAGGAAATTTTTCATTCTATGTCAGGACCCGGAGGTGAGGATTATGCTAGTTCAAAGCTAGTCCACCACAAGAGCCGCAATGGAGGAGACTGGTTTAAAATAAACCTCTTAATGGTCAAATCTGAGGACCTGTCTGCTGCATTCATAACGTCCTCCAAACAAGCTCCTAATGTAAAAGCTTTGGAGACCATAGCACCCCTTGTAGAGTGTGCACCAAAAACCTTGGTATCTACGCCTGCCTCCTGCATAATCCGTTTCACCCATCTTGTGATGGTTGGTGAGGAAACTGCTCAAAAGGGTCTCTTCAACGCAATCAAAGTTGCCTCTCTCCGTGAGGACGTAGTTCAGCCGTCATCCCTTCTTATGCCCTAATGGAGCGCACCACACATAGCTTGGGGCCTCTGGAAAGGCTGGATATGAGATCACTCAAGACTGAGTTTTAGTTCGCCTGGAAACATGGAAGGTGATCCTCTCTGGGGTAAAAGACCTCCCTGTGATATTTGGGGCTCTAACGTCCGAGACCCTCCGGCATGAAATTAAGCACAACAAGATAGCTAGTTTGGCCAACAATTGTTTACGGGAATGGTATTGGTTGCTTGGCCACGCAGATAAAAGAGCGAGAATCTTGTTAACGTCCCACAGGGCGGAATACCTGGGTTCCGGGGTTAGGGATAACCTCACACCCCGTAGCAGCTTTCTAACTAGAGGACGTTCTCCGACCGGTGACCCCTCAATCGTCCCATGTCCCGCAGATATTGCGGATCTGAAAGTATTCACCGATCTGTACGCCAATCCTTCAGCCACTAAGGAGGCTAGGAAGTTCAAGATGTGGACATCATCGGTCCCCACGGGATCCAGACTCCGTTGCAGACACCAACCCACCCATCGAGACCAGGCTTAGCGATATCTCATGACGGTGCTGTCTGCCCAGGCTCGAGAGAGGAGATCTGCAGCGTGTCTCTTTAGGCCCGGCACCTGCATTTGTGTCCTGTAATCCTCGAAGCCATTAACTGGAGGTTGCCGCTCGTCATCAGGTGATGGGGATTCCCCGCCGGATCACTTAGGAGATGTGGAAACTAGGGTAAACGGGTTAGAGAAGCTCAAGGTAATTCCATCAGAACTGGAAACAATGCTTGCAACTTCCATATCCGAACCACATCCATCTTCTGCCTGTGCACCTGAGCCATGAGACACATGATCGTCACAAAAGGTGGCAAGGCTTAACCCTGTCCCTGGGACCAATCCTACAGAAACGCGTTGGTCGCCTCGCCCCCGGGTCCGGCCTCCAACTGCAGTATCGGGGTAGTTGGTGGTCCAGGCGGGACGCAAAAAGGTAGATTGAGACCCCAAAGGGAGGAGAGGCTCAAAGACCGCCAGACATAACTTCCAGAGGCTTTCATCCCACAGATGGCAGGAGTGCTAATCTGCCACCTGATTGGCCGATCTGAAAAGATGCTCCGCTGTCACGGAAACTTGGTGGTGAAGGCATTCCTCCCAAAAGTTCTTGGCCTGGTCTGAGATGGCTTTGGAGCGGGTGCCCCCTAGATGGTTGATATAGCAGTCCGCTGCCATATTGTCCATCTTCAGCAGTACGCAGGACTGAACTCTCTCCCTGGTCCAACACTTGACTGCAAAGGATCCTGCCAACAATTCAAGGCAGTTGATGTGTAGGGACCGTTCGGTGGCGGACCACTCGCTGCCTGTAGTGAACTGACCACAATGAGCCACCCTCAGCCCGTGCCGCTGGCGTCTAATTCGATCACCAAATCCGGCAGTGATCTAAAAATGGCGCGCCCCTTCCACGCCTTACCTCCGTTTGAGAGAGCCACCAATGGAGGTCCTCCCTGGCCTCGTTCGAGAGAGGGACACATTGTGAGTACGTGAGGCCATGCTGAAGATGCGACGCCTTCAGACATTGAAGAGCTCGGAAGTGGAGAGGCCTGGGAAAGATGGCCTGGATTGAAGAGGACAGTAGGCCCGCCACTCTCGCAATCTGATGGAGAGAGGTCCTCTCACTTGCCAATGTTTGCTGCACCTCATGCTTGATCTTGGCTATCTTCCTCGATGGAAGGCTCAGCGTGGCTGCTCTCGAGTCGATTTACAAATCCTAAGAAGGTTGTTATGCATGCAGGGCTTAAACTGGACAATTACGAATCCCCGGGACTCCAAGAGGTGGACAGCCCGCTGAAGGTGATACGGCAGAGCTCCTGGGCATTGGTGCATCAAATGCATGTCATCTAGGTAGACTATCATTTGTATGCCTGATGCTCTGAGGCGTTCTATCACCGGTTTCAGGACCTTGGTGAAACACAAAGGGGCTGACGACCGGCCAAAGGATAAAGAGGTGAACTCGAAAGTTTGGCCCTGCCATTGGAATTGAAGTAAACTGCAATGAGGCGGGTAAATTGGTACCGTGAGATACGCGTCTTTTAAAGTCCAGCCGGACCATCCAACCGTCGGGGCGGAAAAGATCTTGAAGGCGGTAGATACCCTCCATCTTGAACTGGTGGTAGACCAACCAGTCGTTTAACTCCTGTAAACTGATCACTGCTCGCTGACCACCATACTGTTTCTGCACTAGGAGCAGATTGCTCAGGATCCCTGCGGGATGGGGTTGAGTAAGGCACACTGCCCCTTTTCTCAGAAGCTCCTGAACCACCTGCTCGATCAGGGACACTTTCCGACCGGATAAGGGAATGGTACGGGGAGGGGGAATAGGCTGAACGGAGGAACCATAGAACTCTATGTGGAACCCCTGTATGGTTTGGAGCACCCAGGCGTCTGACGTAAGCGCACCCCAGCTCTCTGCGTAAAGTGCTAGGAGACCCCCCCCCCCCCACTACCCCCACCCCCCCAACTGGGTGCAAGAAGTGAAAGAAAGACTCACCATGAGAATTGGAGGCTCCTCTCCAGCTGCGTGGTCCATTATGCTGGCCTCTGGAACGGCAACGTCCCTTGGTGGGATAAAACCTATCAAAGCACCAGGATTCTTGCCACTGTCCACGCTGTGAAGGCTGTCCTCTTCCGAAGAAGATTGGGAACGGCCAGCCGAGTGCCCCCTACCACGACCCTCCCCGGAGATAACCTGTGCATTAAAAATGCGCTTAACCGTTGACTGTGCCTTATCCAATTAATTAAAAGTAGAATCAAATGTACCAAGTTCTTTAACGAACGGGTCCCCAAACAGACCTCCCTGCACTACCTGGCCAACTCCCCTAGCTTGGGGGGTATCTTGATAAGGAGGGACCTGCATCACTGAGTCAAAATGGGGCAGTTAGCATTGCCCAGGAATATGATAGCCCGCTTGGCCCAGCTAGAGTATATCTGGGGGAATAAGGGCTCAAGAGGCCTTAGCGTCCTCCGCAATATCAACATTTTTTACTAGTGGCCCGGTAACATCCAGGATCTTATCCTGACATGACCGCCATGAACGGTCAATGCCCTTCTTCGGATCCTTCATATACTTGGCCAGGAACGTGGCCATCCACGCATCAATATCTGGTGTGCAGGCTACTTTCCCATCCAGTGCTGGATGGGGGCATTCCGCCCGAAGGCTGTTCCGGACCTCTTGGTCCAGAGGCTTCCGCAGCCTACTGGTCACGATTTGGCAACTTTGTCTCAAGGCGTCCACTCCGAGGAGCGGGGATACATAAGATCTTCTGGATCTAAAAGATCCAATTGGAAGTCCGACGATACCTCACTAGGGGGCGACGGGTCAGGAGGGGGTTAGAAGGCCTCCACGACCGGTCATGGTCCAAGTCGTCTTCCGAAGTCGTAGGGGATTCATCCAGAGTCGGGGGTGGAGGGGGTGAATGGCTTGGTACCTGACCCACTAGGTTGCGAAGGGTCAACAGGATTGGTGTATTCTGTAGGGGCTGGGTTGCCTGCGCCCAGGAAGGTCTTCTTCAATCTGGCTAAAGCCTCCAAATCCACCCCTCCGTCATGGGGATGTTTGCAAGTTATGTCAGTGGCAGGAGAGGGGTTTATCTCTAGAGGTCCTGGGGCCGAAGGCCCGGGGTGATCTTCCCTTGGCGTAAGGGGTTGCAGGCACTTCTGCACCAGCTCCATCAGTTTCTTCTCTAGAGGAGCATCAGACACTTACCTAACAATAGAGGCGCCCACCGCATCACAGAACTCATATGTGACCAGGAAGTACTCCAAACCCTCCTTCTGCTCCTAATACTCCCTGTAATCCTCCATGGGGTATCAGTGGTAGGGGAGGGAAATGCTTGTGTAGCAGTATCAAGGTTAGCTAAGGTGGCCACCCACCAGGTAAGAGGGATATCGGGCAGTGGGGAGTACCCACTAATGTCCAGTGAGCCTACAGGGACTTGGCGCACTATCAGATTAGGGACAGGAGCTGTAAAATACCCTTGAGGAGTACACTGCCAAGTAGGGTGTAAGGAAAAGGCTCACAATAAGGTATCCCCAACCCCTCTCAAGCGGGAGGGAAAATGGCAGATTTGCATATCCTGGACACTAAATGGGCACTTGCAATGCAGCCTGGGTGGTCTGCCCTAAAAGCGGAGCCTCTGCTCGCACTGAAATCCTACCTTGAGGGGTGTTGTGGTTCCAGGCTGACGGGCCGAAATAGATTTGCACGGCGCGGGCAGAGGCGCCCAGCGGTCGTATTCCTGACAGTGACACTGACGCGCTCTTCGCCCGCGCACAGGAGCAGTCAACAGAGCATCGATGCCCCAGACCCTCCGCAGAAGGCTTTACACATATGGGAGGTGTGTACCTCGCTTGAAAGAAAGAAAAAACTGAGAATTAAAACAACGTGTTCAATCAGTCACTGGCAAACCAAAGGAGAAGGAAGAAGGACCGGAGTCCTGTACTTGCACGGCTGCGAGCAGCGAAGAAAAGGGTGTTATCAACAGAGGACTGGGAGGATTATACCCCGTATCTGATTGGTCATGGACTGTTGGCTTTTGTGACTTCATTTTTTCCCCAAGTGTTTATGAGAAATTAAGTTTGTTTATAATGTTGAGATCTCTAACATGGCTAATGAGCAATAAATGATGAAAAGATGAGCAGAATCCTCGCCTCAGAGTCCTGACATAGAAGTGTGAATCAACTGTTACAAATGCCATGTCCTCCAGGAACATCTGAACTGCAGGTAATTGCTTATGCTCCTTTTTTGTCCTGTGAAAGTTGGTCCATGCATTTGATTCTGAATAACGTGCTTCTCAAAAGGGGTGGATACTAAACTGGAAACACTCTGTAAGTCATACATATTACTTCAAAGTGGACTATGCTGTGCCTGCCAGCCGCACAATTAGCTAGGCTGATCTATAGATATCTGCTCAGTTTCACAATATTATAGTAGTTAGGCTGAGATGACTCAAACTATGATGGTGAAATGAAAGCTATGGTTGCAATCTACTCCAAAATATTCCGTTTATTTGACCCAAAGGGGAATGAAAAAACACATCTTTTTCCAGAACACCCACATTTTGCATTGGTTATAGATTGGTTGAACAAGGTCCCAACATTCTAGATGAAAAGGCTGTTTTTATGCTAGCTTATTGATACATCTACATATTGGAGCAGTTCAACTTCAGCATGTTGCTATTCATTCTTAGCCAATTTTTGCCATATGGCCTTTACATTTATTGGCTTTATTGCTCTCAACCCCATTGCAATGTATGAGCAATTAGTTATTGTACCTACATTTAAAAACTGAAACAAACCTTTCTGATGAGATCTGCCAAAGGTTTCATGTACATTTTGAAGAAAATATCTCCGGGGAACTCCACACATAAGATGCTTTGTGAGAAATCTGATGGCAGAAAGGGTAGTTTTGGAGAGATTATTCAAAACGGTAATATGTGCTTTAGTGTTTCATTGTGTTCTAGTTTGGAGTGACCTTTCAAATAACTGAATAACATGTGCTACATTAATATAGGAGAACATTGGTATTTGGGGGCAAGCAACCAATCTGCAGTTATTCAACAAATGTTCAAACTCTGATTCTGAGAGAATTTGAAATTGAGTAAAATGACAGAACATGAACTAAAACTACGTTGGGGGGGGGGGGGCATCCGTATATCCAGTTATCCATTCTGATCATCAGTGCCTTAGAGACAAAGTTATTAGATAAGTGATTGCTTGAGCCTCAACCATATAAAGGCAGAGTCAAGCAAAGACCACCTTTAATATATTCTGTATGGGTAATATTCATGGGTTCAATAGTATGCAGTTTACTGTTAATGCTCAAATATTTGTATAAAGTCCTTTTTCTGTTATCAGTTAAATAAGATGTTGCCATTAGCGTTACTCTTGTCTATCTGGAACTGCCAGTTTGCTGATGCCTTTTCTGAGATTAACGGCCATTTTCAACTTCTTATGCACTTGGCTAGTGTATGCAACTTGAAAGTCCCAAAATCTCAATTAAGATTGTGGAATAGGAGTTTAAGTAACCTCAAATTAGTGAATTGGGGGTAACTGCTGCTCAGTGTTGGTGAAATAGAGTACTGGCAGTCTACACAGATTAGCGGTAATGACAGTTTTGCAGCGTGAATCTTTCTGGATTCACTATGCTGTGCATTATTCCGCCATCTAGTGGTTGGGTCCGGAATTGTAGTATTTCTTCTCTTTTTTTCTTTTTTTTCGTGGCCCAGGTGGGCGTCGACATACCACCATTTGGTGTCCTTCGTGACGTCAACGCGCTTCCTCCGGAAGCTCCCACCTTTGGTCGCCATCTTCTGATTCTTTTTTCCGCTGTTGGGTCTGGATCAACAGTGAAGGAGCTCCAAGAACTTTGGAGCGAAGAATCGACGAAAATAGAAGAAAACTAGAATATATCACCGGGGAAGACACCCGAGATCAAGTAAGGAAGAAGGTCGACGTCAGAAGAGAGAACATCGAAAAACGTGACGTTTCAAAGGAGAATGCGCATACGGGGGGCTCCCTGGGCACGGTGATGGACAAAACTCCGTTTAAATTCTGCGTGAGCTGTCACCACAAGTACGCGCTAAAGGACCAACATCCGATCTGCAATCTCTGCCTGCCACTCGACCATCGAAGCGAGGACTGCAATGCCTGTGCAGCATTCACCCCGAAGACCCTCAGAGTAAGGGAGAGGCAGAGAAGAGCAAACTACAACATGCAGGGGCAGGGGACACCCCCATCGCTCTGAGATTTGGGACTCTCCAGCGGAGAGGAAAACAACATAGCAGAGGGACTAGAGGACGTCTTGGTCGTCAAGGTCCTAAAGAAAACGTCGAAGGAGGTAAGAGTCGGCAAACCCTAAACACTCAACTGATACTCACAAATGCGAGCCAAAGTCCTCGAAGGGAGCAGATCCGTCGAAGCACTCGATGTCGACTACTGCATTCGGGGACAAGCAGACCGTTGGATCCTCTGAGAAGGACCCCCAGACGGCGAAATCCCAAGACAAGGGAAAGGCGTCGAAGAGCATCCACGGAAGAGAGGCCTCGACGTCGAAAGGCGAAGGCCCAAAAACGGTTTCGACTTCGGTGTCGAAAACCGCGAAAAGGAAAGTAGAATCCCTCAGTCGATCAACCGGCCGAGATGGAAAAGAAAAGGAAAAGGCTCAAGGCCAAAATGGCGAACATCTTGCATTGCAAGAAAGACTTTGACGAAAAAATGAAATTCTACAGCATACCGTCGAAAGCCACGGCCGAAACAGAAGGGTGCGACGAGGATTTCCAACAGCTGACCACACCTGAACCTGGAGAGGAACAGGAAGAAAACCTGTACTACGGGGGAGCCGAAGGGGAGGAAGACGAGCACACTTACCAAGACTCGACGTCTTCGGATGCTCAGGACTTGCCGTGGCAAGATCTCGACGCCGAATCCCCGGAAGAGGGTGTAGAATCATATCCATCAAGGCCTTCGCCGCCGGAAGACATAGGGATCTACAACCAAGTCATCAAAAGGGCTGCAGACACACATGGAGTGCAGCAGGAAGAAGAAAAACCCCAGTCTTGCTTCCTCTTGGAGACCTTGTTGCCATCCCAGACTAGGAGCCAGTTCCTGCCCATGCTCCCAAGTGTTCTGGACCAGGGGAAGGAGGCATTCAAGGAGCCTGCCATGTGTAGAGCAGTGACTCCACGAGCAGAGAAAAAATATAAACATTAATCAAAAGACCCCATGTACATTAGCCAGCCGACTCGATCATCACATCCACAGCTCGGAAAAGAGCAAATATACCACAAACTTAGGCCCATCACCAGACAAAGAAAGCAAGAGGATGGACCTGATGGGTAGGAAGTTGGAGAGGAGCGCAGCTCTACAATGGCGCATTGCCAATTCCAATGCACTCATCAACAGACACGCATACCAGCACTGGGAAGAAGTGGGACAACTCCTCAAGCACGTACCAGAGCAATACCAGAGAAGGGCAAGCCACCTGGTAGAAGAGGGGAAGAACATGGCAAATACATGTTTAAAGTCGGCCCTAGACGCAGCAGAGACATCTAGCAGGCAGATGATGCTGGGGATCACAGAAAGGAGGCATACCTAGCTAAGGATTTCAGGTTTCAAAAATGAAGTCCAAAACAACATCATCAACACACCCTTCAATGGGGAACAACTGTTTGGAGCACCAGTTGATGACAAATTGAACCAGCTGAAAAAAGATAACAAAACAGCAAGGTCCATGGGGGCACTGCAGTTCCGAGGTATGAGAAGGGGGAACACCTTCTAGGAGGCCAACAGGCAGAGGAAATCATCAACCTGTGGCACAACACCAAACCTCCCAGCAAGATTATCAGGGAGGTAACCAGGGACAGCAGCAGGGGCAGCAACAGCAGAACTGGCAGTACCAGCCCCGAGGACCATCCTTTCGAGGGCGAGGGCGAGACCGAGGAAGGGGTAACGGCCAAAGGGGGAGTCAGCCTCCCACAACAAAGTGACTCACCAGCAAAACCAACGCACACCCGGACAAGACCTCAGGGGGTGCAGAAAGAGTCAAGGCAAGGACCAAGAGAAAATCAAAAACCTTCAAAACTTCCTCGAACACGCAACACCAGTAGGAGGCAGATTAAGACACATCCTCGAGTAGTGGAGGGAAATAACATCAGACAAATGGATATTAAACCTCATACAATATTGGTACTGTAGAGACCTGGAAAAGCCACCGCCAAACAAGGCCAAGGGTCAGAGTGCGCTCAACAAAAGAGCGGACACACTTGATGCAGGAAGCAAGAGAACTGCTAAAGAAAAGAGCCATAGAAATGGTACTACAAAAACAACGGAACAAGGGGGTATACTCAACCTACTTCCTCATACCAAAGGTAGACGGAACATTGTGTCCAATTCTAGACCTAAGATTCTTAAACAGGTTCATAAAGACTCAAAGGTTCAAGATGACCTCGCTCCAAGAGGTCATACCTCAACTACAAAAGGGAGATTACATGGCAACTATTGACTTGAAGGACGCCTACTTGCACATCCCCATCAACAGCAAACGCAAACACCTTCTCAGGTTTATGATCAACAAAACTCACTACCTGTTCACAGTACTGTCTTTCGGACTAAAATCTGCACCAAGGGTCTTAACAAAATGTCTGGCAGCAGCAGTAGCAGCACACTTAAGGAGGAAGGGGATACATGTATACCCGTACCTCGACGCCTAGCTGGTAAAAGCAAGCTCATACCACAAGTGCAAAAGGCACATAGAGATAGTGATACAGACGCTTGCCCAACTGGGGTTTTCAATCCATTGGGAGAAAACGTCTATAGAACCAGAACAAGTGAAGATATTCTTAGGAGCAAAGATCAACACCATACAGAGCACGGTTATTCCATGCGCAAAGAGGTCTCTGGCAATATGCAAAGAGACGCGTCTTTATCGCAAGGGGCAAGCTCTGACAGTGAGCAAACTGATGGGGATCATGGCATCATGCGTACATTTGGTGCCAAATATTCGCCTGCACATGAGACCATTCCAAGAATGGAACCAGCAGCAATGGTCACAAGCGACAGGCAGTTAGGAGGATCTAGTGGTTGTCACGCACGCAGTAGAGCAAGAAATAGCGTGGTGGAGCCAGAAGAACTTAGAACAGGGGAGATCATTCACACAACCAACTCCAACAGTAACCATTACAACAGACTCCCCCCGGAAGGGGTGGGGACCTCACACAAACAACCTCAAAGTAAGGGGGTTGTGGGGACATCAGGATGCAACTCAAGACAGTGTTCCTAGCCTTAAAAGCCTTTCAGAAACTGCTGTACGGATACAGAGTACTGATACAAACAGACAATACAACTACCATGTTCTACATCAACAAGCAAGGAGGGACACAATTTGCGACACTTTCCCTGCTGGCGCAGGAAATATGGAGATGGGCAATCCCCAGGAAAATAGACCGGTTAGCAATACATCTACCAGGGAAGGACAATGTAGAAGCAGACTCGCTCAGCAGACAGACGCCAGCATTCCTCGAATGGGAGATCAGCCAACAAGAAATACAGAAGGTATTCCACAAATGGGGAACTCCGCAAATAGACCTATTTGCAACACTCCAAAATGCAGAATGGCAAAACTTCGCATCCAGAGTACCGTGCAAACAGTCCCTGGGGAATGCGCTATGGATAAGCTGGTCAGGGGCATTTGCCTACGCTTCTCCACCGATACCGCTACTACACAGGGTACTAAACAAGTGCAGGTTCAGCAACATGATGCTCATCCTGATAGCACCCCCGTGGGTCAGACAAACATGGTTCTCACAAATCATGGAGATGTCACAAACGCACGCACGCACACAGGTTCCCCGCCAGGAAGGACCTGCTAACTATGCAAAACGGAAGAGTACTACACCCTGAGCCAGAAAGCCTCAGCCTAGCTGCATGGCTCCTGAGGACCTAGAGTTCGCACACCTCAAACTACCGGCAAGCACGATGGCGGTACTCCGAGAGGCAAGGAGACCGACCACAAGAACGTGCTACGTAGCAAAGTGGAAAAGATTCACCGAATGGTGCAGTAGGGAGAAACTGCAAACAAGGATTACTATGGAATCAACAGTATTATGATACGTAACGCATCTACTGCAGAATAAACTAAGCTACACATCCCTAAGGGTCCACTTAGCGGCAATTGTGGCTTACATAAGACGAGAAACAGGGAAAAGTTTCTTCACCTCACAGGTGGTAAAAAGATTCCTAGAAGGAGCAAAAAGGATAGCACCTCCAAAAAGAATACCGGCGTGGAACCTCAATGTAGTGCTAACACAACTGATGAAGGCACCATTTGAGCCTATTCACAAAGCTACACTGCATATGCTCACGCTAAAGACAGCCTTCACAGCTATCACATGACTGCGAAGAGTAAGTGAATTACAAGCGCCAGCGCTCCAAGAACCCTACCTGCAAATACACAGTGATGGGATTGTCATGAGAACAGACCCCCATTTCATGCCACAGGTGGTGTCCAATTTTTCCAAAAACCTTCCACAAGCACAGAGAGGGCCTTACACACACTGGACGCCAGGAGGGCAGTGATGCACTATATGGAAAGGACAAAAGAGTGCAGGAAAACAAAACAATTCTTTGTATCCTTTGCCAGCAGTTTTTTGGGACGACCAGTTACCAAAAATACCATTGCACGATGGATTGCACAAACCATACTGCTCTGCCACAAACCGGCAGCGCAACCGTTACAAGGAGCAGCTCATGCTCACTCAACAAGGAAGAGAGGAGCAACAATTGCGTTTCTAGCCAACACACCAATTCAAGACATTTGCAAAGTGGCTACATGGTCTTCAGTGCACACGTTCACGAAGCACTACTGTGTGGATATCCAAATGAACAAAGAAGCGCAAGTGGGACAGAAGGTCTTGCAACACATTTTCAGTAACCAGTGCTCATCTTCCACCCAACCACCACTATAAGGACAAACCGCTACAAAGTCTATGCACAGCATAGTGAATCCAGAAAGATTCACGCTGCAAAATGTATAGTTTCTTACCTGTCTGTGTAGTTTTGCAGCTTGAAGACTTTCTGGATTCACTAGCGAACCCACCCTCCTCCGCCAGAAAGATGAGACAAGAGGATAAAGGGGAGCAGAAGGTTTAAAAAAAAAAAGACGTTACAAGGTTTGATGAGGAAAAGTAGCACAAGAAAGAGAAAAAAGAATCCAAGGATGGCGACCAAAGGTGGGACGTCACGAAGGACACCAAATGGTGGTATGTCGACGCCCACCTGGGCCACCAAAAAAAAGAGAGAAGAAATACTACAATTCCGGACCCAACCACTAGATGGCGGAATAATGCACATTATAGTGAATCCAGAAAGTCTTCAAGCTGCAAAACTACACCGAAAGGTAAGAAACTATACATTCCGCAAAAGAGTTCAGGCTATCCAATATAGAATAGGTTGCACAAGCAAACATCAACTTACAACTGAGAGGAAGGCCCAGAAGTTCAGTTCCCCCTTAAAACAAAAACAACAGAATAGGTACTGCTCATTGAGTTTATGTTGCACTGTACACTGTAGTATCTGTAATTCTGGACTGAGTGATCCAGACACTCTTTGTGTTTTCAGGTGGCTGAACTACGCCAGAGACTGCACATCTATGAGCGCGTTGGTGTGGAAATACATGAAGAACATGCAGGGATTGTGCCAGAGGAGACAGGCCTTCAGGAGCGTGTACTCTGTAGGTAAGCACCACCAACAACTTTCAACTGCTCATTTGTCCCTTTAATTCCAAAGTGCACTATGAAATTGAACGACAATGGAGAGCTGCACCATCCTCCGACCACCTGAAACTACCAAGAAGCACGAGAAACTCCTATTGCAGAAAGATTAGATGATCTAAAGCGGATTTCATTAGTAAACAATTAGACCAGGCCAAGAATCGTCCCAAAAGATTATTAGAAATAATTAAATCTCAATCTAAGGGCGTCTCCCAACCCCCCAAGTCAATTCAGAAACACTCCCCAATTGCAAAGAATTTGCTTCCTTTTTTACAATGAAGACAGATAACATAACATGTGTATTTGTAAAGCGCACGTATCCCGCTGAATAACAGATGTATATTGTTACCCAACTCAATGGTACTCATTTTATCGACCATAACATAACGACTGAGCTTCTTAACGATCCATTATCCCATACTGACCCACACATGATCACCTCAATGACCACGCTGGCGACCTCGCTTGGTTACTCTGCAAAGCATGACCTCAAAAACAATGCCTCTTGGGTCGCCTTCAACCTCTACAGTGAAGAAATTATCCTAAAAACACATACAGCCCTGAATCCCTCCAATTACTTTATAGACACTCTCCCAGCAACCCACCTAAAAGACTTCATTCCAAATTTACAAGGCGCCATCCCAGACATCCTCAAAGCTGGGCAGGTTTCCCCCATCCTGAGGCAACCATCGGCGGACCTGTCTGACCTGAATAACTATCGCCCAGTATCCAACATCCCTACCCTGGCTAAACTATTAGAAAAATGTGTTCACAAGTAGCTTAGCAACCACATAGACCACTTCACCCTGCTCGATCAATTCCAATCTGGTTTTCGCACCGGGCACAGTACCGAATCAGCCATGACCCACATAATAGATGACGCATTACAGATATTGGACGGAAACAAAGCCTGTTTGCTAATCCTGCTCGACCTATCCTCAGCCTTTGATACCGTCAAACACGAAAACTTACTAGACCTCCAGAAACATAGAATGGGACAATCTGAAGCAGTTCTAAATTGGTTCACTTCCTTCCTCCAAAACAGAACACAAAGACAAAAGATCAATCAATCTTTATAAGCCCACCCTAGTCACTTTAGGAGTACCCCAGGGATCTTCCCTCTCTCCAGCACTCTCCAATTTGTTTATGGAACCACTCACCGAGCTTCTCAACTCCTCAAATGTCTAATATCACATGTTTGCAGACGACACACAACTCTACATTAAGGTCCACTCATTTGAAGACATCAAGTCCCTTAACTCGACGCTACAGAAAACACAGACCTGGCTGGCCAAAAACCACTTACAACGAAACACCTTCAAAACCGAATTCCTCTTAATCGCCCTCCCCCCAGCCAAACAACCATCATCCGCGAGTTGATGAAGCACCTAACTGCACTCGACGGCCGTCCTCGAATTATAGACCGTGAAATCGCTAGGAATAACTCTGGATAATAAGTTTAATATGCAGAATCACATCAGCGCAGCAATGAAAGGAGCACATTTTCAGATGAATACCCTGAGAAGACTGAAACCCTTCATACCCACAAATGACTTTAAACAGGCAGTTCAGACTCTTGTAATCCCCCGAGTGAACCGTGGGAGTGTCGCTCTCTGCGGCCTTCTCAGCCCCCCTTAGAGCCACAATCAACTCAGCCGCTAGACTCCTCACCGGCTCCAAAAGAAATTCACATCTCCCCTGACCTTCGTGCCCTCAATTGGCTACCTCTCGAAGCCAGAATCCAACTGAAAATTGCCTGCATGACACACAAGGCACTTCACCACAAAACCCCAAGATATCTAGCGGAGAAATTGGTACCATCGGGTGGTATCAGAACCACTAGGAGTTCCGATAACCTTCTACTGAAATCACAACGATTTTCCAAGAAGAAAACATACAATCATACCTTCTCAAGAATGGCCCCCAGGATATTGAACGCCTTGCCTCCAGACACGAGACTGAACCCGTCCACAACATTTAAAAAAAAAAAAAAAAGTGAAATCGATTCTTCTATCCAAATTCACTTGAACAATTTTTTACAGTCATGTATATATGTGCTAATCTGTATTAGTTACCATTTCTGTATTAATCTAACTCATAGTATTTTTATGCTTATGTCTACCACATGTATTTGCCCTGTAAAGCGCTCTGATACCCGCAAGGGTCTTGTTCGCGCTATACAAAACATTCAAAATAAATATAAATAAATAAAATCAGCTTTTGAATGCCCTGCTAATACATGAAATGAAATACCTTAACTAGACGCTCTCAAGTCTCTGGTGAAAAATAGCAGTATTGCATACACTGCCAGCCCAGAACCATTTGGTTGTCAACAGTAGTTTATATTCGAATTGGTGAGGGTCTGTAAGGTGAGGCTAGTAATGCACAGGTACATAAGACTTGAAGCCTATAGGTAGGATCTATGTTTACCTGGTTCAGACAGTGTGAGGTTTTCTTGGGTGATATCTATGATGGACATGTAAAGGACAGATGCAGAAGATTGGTGGTGGTACAAAAGTTAAGAAGGGTCCTCTCTCGGAATAAAGTTGTTAAAGGTTCAGGAAATCGCTGGATACAGGTACCTGGTCACTGTGCGAGTAGGTGTGTACACAGCTGTGTCTGCACATGCAGGTCTGTTTCTGAAACCGAGCAATACACTCAATGCTCTAGATACAAGGTCTGACATCTTGGCTCGAGGGAAATCCTTGGAGGCTGCAGGTCTGGAAGTGTTTAACGACAATGAACACCATATGCTGTAATGCTGCTCCAGTGCCAGGGAGCCCACGCATTTCTCATTCTGTCTGCAGCTATTTCTAGCTGTAAAAGTCACACTGAGCAGAGGTGGCAGTCAGTATGGAGAGAAGGATGAGTATTATACGTATTTTGCCCTTTTAAAACTTAATTCCTTATTGTGAAAACATTTGACTCAATTTGGGGTTTTACTGTTCTTTTCTTAGCAGAGCAATTAAGTTCTGGTTCCAGGGTTAAGTAGTTTGTGTTTGTTTCCTTTCGTGAGTCTGTGGGGGGACTGGTTTCTGGTTTTCCAATGTGGGGTCCTGGTCCTGTCTGCATCTGGGGCTTTTCAGTTGGATTACTATTTACTGGCCTTGGGTTGTGAATTTCCAGTTTTGCATTAGTATTGAGGGGTACCGGACGTTCTAGAGTCACTGTTTTAAATGATTACCATCCTTACTTCTGGGATAAAAGGGATGAAGGCTAATTATCCTGATGTACATAGGAGAGGTAGGCGGGTAAAATAATCCATTGTATATTCTGATAAAGTGCTGATTGTTATTATCTTTTTCAGAAGTTTAAGTGATCATCCTGTGCAGAGTTTAGACCTTGTTCAGTTTGTATTCAGTGTGTCTGTCTTTTCTGCCCCACTGCTCAGTCTGGACGAGTCCACTCGAGATGTGCAAGTCACCAAGGAAGCGGAATGCGAGACACTCCAGGTAGCAGGTACCCGCGTAAGGGAGTTTAGCACTCAAACATCAGCCCGAAAGTGTGACCAGAAGCCTGACTGGTTTTCAGTGGATGCGAAAAAGACAGAGCAGGTATGATGGCTTTGACCTTTGGCAAATGCGGAGGGTGCTGCATGCGCCAGATATCTTGTTTGTGAAATTGTGTTTTTGGTCTTCTGCCTTGAGGTGGTTACCACTAAGGATGAGTACTTGGGCTTGGGATATTCCAGTTTTATGGGGATATATACAGTTGTTTACCACTAGTGTGAATGGTGATCAGTACTAATGCACTTCAATTGGATAATCATCCTACTCTCTCTGGACACTTGACTATTGGAGTCGTGAATTCAAATGGTCAAGTCTTAATCTAAGAGTGGCAGGTTTTCAAATCTCATATGTAGCCTGACGCTGTAAACTGAATGCCCAGCTAGTGCTATAACGTCTGTGAATAATGAAACTTCATGTATAAAGAGGTAAAATTGGGGACGTTATTAACTACTATAGAGGAAAGAATTAGAAACTTATCAGGATGATGTAATCAGAACCAATATCAGTGTTTGTATACCGGCCTCCTTAGAGCAGAAGCATGAAACCAAATAAAGTAATATATCCTTAATCCAATGATGTGTGGACCTTCACTCTAGTCAGTTTCAATGTCTGGTAGGATGCAAGGCTAAGCAACTCAGTGGGTTGGAGACCCAGCGAATAAGCTCCAAAACGTTACTGTAAAAGCCCACTACATAACCTGTTATTGGGTCCCCACCAAATACAGCGAAGTTTAGGATGGCAAAGGCTAGTTCACATAAAATCTTGGCTGCAATTAGCAGTGTTACTGAAGCTTCAGTAGTTAGTTTCTGGTACCCATTCTAATCTCCTGCCTAAGCGAGTGGACCTGGTGCATGCACAGTAATTTCCCATGGAAGATATCACACTTCGGGGACCCATGTCTTGGGAAGTGCCCATTTACCGTCAAGGACTTCTGTATCTCATGTTACCCATAAACTCGACCTGTAGGGACTGGGGGCTTAGATGTAGTGCAAGAGCCCTATGTAAGACTGTGGCTCTGAAATCTCAAAGGCAAGCAACATGGTTCTTAATTAGTTCTATAGTAGACAAAACAGCTGCAGCCATTGAGGCACAGCACAGATACCTAAAGTGAAGAAATAAAGCCTCTGGCCACGATGTGGGCAAGGAGACCCTTCCTGAGTCGAGATCTGTGCAAACTCATTACATTTTCATTTCTAGAAGATTCCTTCAGGTCCTTGGCCGTAGCTCAGATTTGTTGCTTCTGGGGGATTTTGACCAGCTGATTTGTGAAAGGTCGTTGTGACTTACAGATGCTCACTCCCCATGCAAGCTTTTCATTCAGTTGGGTCTTCCTCCTAGTCATAAGCGTGCTGTTCTGCCCATTAGTTGAGCGTCTCCTCCTAAGCTGATCACAGTAATGGGGTTTTCTGATGTCTAGAACTTGTTGCCAGTGTCTAAGGAATGATGGTAGCAGGACCCTATTTAGATTTAATGTCTCAGTGCTGGTGCACAAGTCACATCTCGAAGTTCAAAGTCCTTGATCTAGGTGGTCAGTACTTATTGTACTTTTACGTTACTGTTGGAAAGAAAGGCACAGATTGGCTAGCTTGAATTTACAACAAAGATGTCTAATTCCTGATCCTGTCTTGTATTCAAGGAGCAGGTTTACCCAATTGAGAGACTGACTGTAACTGGGCATCTGCCAACCAGTTGCATCCTTGCCTCAACTAGAGGACTGATAATTGTAATTCTCATGACTGCAGAGCCACCTCTGGCCTGCCTTATGTATATCAGTATACCTCCTCAAGGCAGATATTGGTCTGGAGTTGCTTGTATTCCCTTCCAGAGGGAGCCTTGCCTGGTAGTTCGGTATCTACTCACTTGCCACGTCAGGCAACTCCAGCCTTTTTGAGGAGTATTCCTTGTCTGAAGACTTATAAGTGAAGCAACTTTGCTTTCACTGAACAACCTTTCCAGAGCATTATTGCCTGTATTTTGCCCAGACAATCCATAGTTTTTCATATTTAATTTTTAGGATTACCTGATTTCTCCTACCGCCATGTCTTAGGATCCAACTTCGTAAAATTTAAATTTTGTGCTACTCTATTGCACGTTTATAGATGAAGAAGGTGCCTATTGAAAGTATTTGTCAGGAGAAAAAGTTGTTTATAGTAAAGGTTTACCTGTTAATTATTCATACTTGCCTATCATGTTTCTCGGGCCTCCTGGTGATGGTTCCAAAATAGTTCTTGTCTTCGTTTAGCCGCTGAAGTATCACAGAAATAAAAGGAGTGGCGTGTCTGTAGATCAGATCTGCAGATCAGACTTATTGTCCTATGACAGGAGTTCTTAGTGATGCACTGGATAGCACCTCAACGTCTCAGTAGGTAAGCTGGTGTACAAACCCATCTGTTATTGTGGGTGTTCACTAACAAGAAGCTGGAGAGACTGTCACCCAGATGCACTTTATGGCAAACACTTGTGTAAGCATCTGAGCTTCTATTTTCTTCGGATTAGAAAACTCTCATTAAAAGACTAATATTTCTACTTTAAAATCAGCATAGGAGGATGAGGCTCATAGCAGTGTTCTTTCATAAGAGAAATACTAGATCCCTCTGTGTGTGAGTAACAAGTTTTACATTACTGTCTAGAAATCAAAAGGTCTTTAAAGTACTTTGGACTGACAGTGCGCCATAGAAAAGGAAAGTGCTAAGTGCAGCTTGGAAGGAAAAAAGAATCCGAAATATCTTTTAGTATGAAATGTGAGCTTTAGAAACCCATCAACTAATGGTCTATTTGTGCATCTTTCCCAATTATGGTGTTCTTACCAAATCCTCTCCCTTCAACGCTTTGATATTAGGATCGTCAACAAAGTCCAAAATATTGTCGCAGGCTAAGGCCACGAAATGCTGCACGTCGCCGAGAAGCCCTGCAGAAAAGTCTCTCTGAGCACAAGCCACAGAACGAGGACCGGATTGAGAGGCAAGTCATCCTTCATTCTGTGAGTCTGATTAGGGTGACGGGTAAAGAGCACAGAAAGTCTTTTGTTAATACTGGGTTGCATGGATAAAGTTGAAATGAGAAAGACTGGTCCTCCAGTATTGGGAATCTTTCATAGGATCACATGCTTGAATCATTCCCCGTCGTTGCAGTGGGAGTGCCACGGTACATTAAAAGCAGTAAATAATGACTTTAACATGGAAGTTAATGGAGAAAAAACATTCACTTTAACATCTCATCCTAGTCATTAGGAATAGTCCAAATTCCAGCCAATCAGGTGACTGCACCCTCTAGAGCCCTCTCTACAGAGGCTCCAGGCTCTCAGATTGTCTACCTCATGTCGTGCAAAGGGAGTCTCCCTGAGCTATGCTCAGTACTTTCTCTTTTCGCCTACTTAACAACTTTTTTCTTCCGACCAGCATGTTTTCTAAAAAGGTCTCTATTTAGGCATTGTGAGTCCTGTGGGAAGCTCAGACTACACTCGGATGGTCCCCAAAAGAAGTATATTTACTATCTTCACCCTGATAACAAGGTGAGAGCCTGTAAAATCTGCAGAACTTTCTCTCAAAAAACGTTGCGAGATAGAGAGGGATGCCTTCTTCTGTGGCCACAGAAGTTGAAGACCAAAGACAATCCCCTGCCTGACGACGACAGTGATTCCTCCCTCAAAACTACTGCTTCTAAAAAGAGGACAAGTGAGGTGGAATTCGTCTCTCCTAAGGCTGTGAATGTGCTCAAGAAACGGCACCATTCTGTAAAATCTGATGACCAGCCTTCCTCATCTAAAAAGGAGTCTGCCTCTCACAAGGCTCATTTCGTGCCCTCTACTCCTTCTACGGCCTCCTCTAAGGTAAAGACAACTTCGAGGTCTCTACTGGAGACGATTTTGTCACCTCCGAAAGATACTCCATCGACTAAGTCGTCGTCGACACCCTTGTCGGTGAAAGCTTCCGTCACCATGACTGCGACGACGTCTACCTTCTCGTTCCTTTTTAGAAGAGGAAGGCTGGTCATCAGATTTTACAGAATGGTGCTGCTTCTTAAGCACCTTCACAGTCTTAGGAGAGACCAATTCCACCTCACTTGTCCTCTTTTTAGGAGCAGTAGTTTTGAGGGAGGAATTGCGATTCTCCTATTAACATGACTAGAGAATCTGGATTTCATTAAAGACACGGAGGCTAACTTTATGCATATCACTTTTAATGCAGTCTCCAAGCAGCCGCATACATCATAAAGCAAAGGTTCCATAAAGAATGTTAAGAGTAAATAAAAGGCATGAGACCATAACATTCAGCCTCTTTTAAATAAGGCGTAAAACAGGATAAAGTTCCTCCAAAACTTGAAACGTTAATGTGTAGAAACGGAATAAGGTTCCTTAAAGAAATGCGAACATCTTGGATAAACCATCAGGCAAGGCAGGAAACCAAGGATGATGAAGGAAAGGAAGTCTGAGTCCTGCATTTAGGAGAGATTATCTGAAACAGAAAGAAATGTAAGTAAATTCTGATTAAATAAAGGATCAATTCAGGGAGGAGCCAAGATGGCGACCGGAGCAGACGCTTGAGCGCCCGGCTCCGTCGGTCCGTGGCCTCGGACTACTATCCTGATGCCCATCCTCGCCGATTTTCGAGGTGCATCGTGTGCGAAGACGCGCTGACCGCGCTGCCGCTTTCCCGGAGTCTCAGCCCCCCCGGATGCCCGAGTTCTGGGTGCTTTTGTCCTCTGCACTGAAACCCTGCGCCATTACGGCCTTTGCTGGCCCCCTGGAAGCTCCGCAGTTGCCGGACCAGCTAGCGCTAACCTGAGCCCCGCGGTCCCGATTTCACCTCGCACCACGGATCGTTGCCGGACGAGCCCGGAGAGGGACGGCCGGACGCCTTCTGCACCCTGTGCCGGACGGGCTGGAGCTGTGGGGTGGGCCCCGGTGCGGCGGGTCCCCTGCCCCGCTCTGAGGACCGCGCTGTGGGAGGCTGCTGCCCCCTTCCCCTATTGCCTAGCCAGCGGCGGAGGGAACCTGCGAGAAGAGAAGCGACTGTCGGCCTTTCCCGTTGCGGCGTAGACCTGAGGGGAATTGACTCCTTGCTACGACCCCCCCCCCGGCCATTGCACCGTATAGCGGCAAAACATGGCGTTGAGTGCCTGCTTGCGGCTGGGGGGCGATACTCCGGTCTCGCCCGCTGCCCACTTCGCCCCCCCTCTTCCGGACACCAGCTCCACGGTGCCGTCCCGGATTGCTGCCGCTGTGGGGGCCCAGCCTCCGCTTACATGCGGCTCCGTTCTGGCTGCCCTGCGGGACTTCCAACTACAGATGTGCGCTGGCCTGCAGGCGCTGAGTGAGCGGTTTGACCCCATACTGTCGGCCGCGGGTCGTGAGCGCACTGTGTGCCATCTACAGGGCGTGGGTCTCCCGGTGCTTTTGTCCGCTTGCGGGGACGCAACGGCGGTGTGTGACTGTGTTCCACTGGTGCCTTCACCTGGCGCTCCCGGCGCCCAGGGTACACCGCCCTACACCTCAACTGCGGATGCTTTGTCCCCCTGGTCATGGCTGCCTGCTTCATTGTTGCCTGCCTCACCGCGTCCACTGGACTATCCTGTTGAGCGATGCCTAACGGCGTCGAGGAACCGTCCGCGGTGGCCCACTGCTTACTTTTTGTGGAACTCCTGTACCTTACTTGCCAGGTTTGGATTTTATGTGGTGCAAAGAGGGACCTTAATCGATGGGCGGCGGCCATTTCGTGATCCTACTTCACCATCCTTTCACAAGCGGCCATCTTGTTTTTGTCTGCTCGGGACACGGGGCCTTCATGCAGGGGCTGGTTTAATCCCAAGCCCGCGATCGGGCCAGGGCTAGACTGACTTCTATTGCCATGGTTTATGGACGGGCTGGCCTGGGACTGGAACTGTATGTATGTTATGCGCGCACTCGTTGCGACTTGTATCCCTTCGCTTACACTGTGGTGCCATGGTATCTTCGCATGCCGTTTTTTTGGCGTAGTGGGCTCTCAGTGTGTGGGGGCCATGATTGGCTGATGGTTCGGGGCGCTCTGGTGTCCCGTGGGCTCCTCCCCGCCTTCTTTTCTGTTTTCTTACTTTCTTTCCTCTATTCCTACTTTCTTTCTCCTCTATATTTCGGGTTCATTGGGCGACAGGCACTATGCTGGGGGGGGGGGGTAGGCCGTAGCCTCCGCATTGGTGTAGGGTGGGGGGGTAATACTCTGTTCTTAATTAGTTCTATGGGCCTTTTTTTCCTTTATGTCTCTGCGTTCTACTTTCTTCGATTCGGGATCCGGGTGTGGGGTGGATCGAGTGGGGGCGGCTCCGGAGGGGTGCGTACTTGCTCATGTGACTATCCTGTTATATTTCTGCACCGCCTCACTGTTTGAGTTTTTCCTTCAATTGTTGTTCTTACTGCTGTTGCTGCTCTCCCGTGTGGTGAGGCTATCTTGCGGACTCGAATCTCCTTTGTTCCTATCCTTCATTGACTTTTTTCTTGATAAAATTATCTAAAAAACTTAAAATTAACCTTCACTTCTCCTTCCCCGGGTGTCAAAGATATCTCCAATATGTGATCCATAACTTGTTGTTAATCCTGACTGTTGACGCACGGGGGATTTAATGTGGGTATCAGTGCTTTATTGTATCGTGGCCGGCCTGACGGTTGTAGGCCCGTATTTGTTCTTTTAAGATGCACGAATAAAGGTTTTTAAAAAAAAAAAAAAAAAAAAATAAAGGATAAATTAGGTGAGCAAGCAATGAGAAACATTAATCAAATTTGTTTATAATTAAATGTATATAACATTGTAATTGACACTTAGTTTTGATTTGTTATACTGTAGAGATAAGGTTAAATAGGAAAGAGGAGGGAGGGATAATGTTAACCTCCGTGTCTTTAATGAAATCCAGATTCTCTAGTCATGTTAATAGGAGAATCGCAATTTCATTACAAGACCGGAGGCTACCATTATGCATGTTGGTAGCTTTGTAAGACTACGTCGGACACATTAGAAATTGGTTTGCAATAATATTGAGCAAAATTTCTAGCATTAGACCAATCAGCAGCCTTAAGGATATCGTCCAACTTACCTCCAGACCAGAATGACTTACTGGCCATTGCACCTCTGATAGTGAGCTTTGAACATATTTAGATCAATACCTGCTAAATTCATAACAATTTTAACCCACCTAGAAATAGAACTAGAGGAGATAGCTCTGTGAGGTTTTACAAAGGCAATAAGTAACTGATTCACACCTAAAGGGCGAAGAGAATTCATTCTACAGTCGTATTCTTTCATACAATCAACAACACAAAGTTTAGGGCAAGAATCAAAACGAGGGTAAAAGATGGAATCGGACATAGTCTTTGTTCTTCTAAAAAGATCAAAATTGACTCCGAACATGTTGTAGGATCTATTAGAGATTTCCAGAGCTTTAACGTCAGAGACTCTACGGCAGGATATTAGGCAAAGTAAAGTAGCGAGTTTGATAGAAAGGTTTTTCCTGTTTAAAAGGATATTAATAGGCCAGTTGACATCCCAGAGGGATTGGTATCTAGGTCTAGGAGTTCTCCTGAGTCTGATGCTTTTGAGAACTCTGCAGATAATTGCATTTTTACCAATTGTCTTACCATTAACGAGGAAGTGACCTGCAGAGATGGCAGATCTATAACAATTAATAGATCTATAACTAAGGCCCCGTTCGAATTGTTCTACAAGGAAATTGACTATGTCAACGATAGGTGCTTCAACAGAATCCAGATTCCTTTCCAAGCACCAACGAACCCATGATTTCCATATGATGTTATACCGGTAGTGTGTGCCGGGGGCCCAAGATTCTCAGAAGAGAGTTGAAGCTGTTGACGAAAGTCTTGAGAGATCGTTGGATCTCCTGACACTCTCCAGGCAAGAAGGTTGAGCTTCCCTGTTTGAACCATGGGGTGAAGACGTCCGTCTATGTCTGTAAGAAGATCCACTAGGGAAGGAATTAGGAAGAGGAGGTCGTAAGTCATTTCCAGAGTAGTTGCAAACCAAGCCTGAGAAGGCCAGAAGGGAGTGATCAGGACGATCGAGCATCGATGTTGTCTGACTTTCTGAAGTACCCTTTGGATCATTGAAAAGGGAGGGAAAGCATAACTGTTGGTGCCTTCCCAAGATTGGAGGAAGGCATTCACTGCCAGAGTATCTGGGTCTGGCATCCAACTGTAGTAACTCTGAAATTGGAATGTCAACCTGCTGGCAAAGATCTATATGCAGAGGACCCCATAAGTTGTTGAGAGACGTTGAGTTTCCAGTCGCTGTAGTCTAAGAGGAATCTTGAGTTCCAATCTGCAGATTCGTTTGTTTTTCCTGGGAGATATTCGGCTCTTAGAGAGATTTTGTGTTCCAGACAGAACATCCAAAGTTTCTTGGCTAGATTCGAGAGGTCTATAGATTTTGTTCCACCTAGGCGATTTATATACGTAACTGCTGACATGTTGTCCATCTTTGGAATGACAGATCTGCCCTGAATGGATTGTTTGAAACTCATCAAGGCATAGAGGCCAGCTGTCAATTCCAAGAAATGTATGTGGTGTGAGGATTCTTTCAGAGACCAGACTCCGCCAGTGTTCTGGTCTTGGAAGCAAGCTCCCCAGCCATGAAGGCTCGCATCGGATTCTAATACAAATTCTGGTGCTGAACCAAAAATTGCTTTCCCATGCCAGGCGTCTATGTTATTTAACCACCAGTTCATTTCTAGTCTTTCTTCTTGGTCTAGTGAGATGAGATCCCTGTACCAGAGGCCTGATTGAAGGGCCCTGGCTTCTACTCTCTGAAGGGCACGATAATTTAAGGGGCCTGGAAAAATAGCTTGGATGGAAGAAGAAAGGAGGCCTAGTAACCTGGCTAATTCCCTTAAGGAGAACTCCTGTAGCTTTAGAATGTGTCTTATCTCTTTCTTGATTTTTGATATTTTCTTTGGTGGGAGCAGAAGAAGGCATTTTATGGTATCTACGGTAAAACCCAAGAATTCTATGTTTCTGGAAGGAGAAAGATTTGACTTTTCTCTGTTTATGATGAACCCCAGGTTTTCTAATAGGTCCATAACAGTTTTCAGGTCCTGAATGATTTGAAAGTGGTTTTGAGATAGAATGAGGATATCGTCCAGGTATAGTATCATACGAATACCCTTTTCCCTTAGGAAGGAGGCGATTTATCTCATGACTTTGGTGAAACACCAAGGGGCCGAGGAGAGACCGAAAGGGAGGGCTTTGAATTGAAAGAGATTGGTTTTTCCACAAGAATTGAAGGAAGGGTTGGTGATCCTTGGCCATAGGGATGGTAAAGTAAGCGTCCTGCAGGTCTAATTTGACAAGCCAATCTCCCTCTAGGAGTAAGTCCCTGAGGAGGTGAATACCTTCCATTTTGAAGTGTCTGTAAACAAGGTATTTGTTGAGATCCCTTAGATTTATGACGGGTCTCCAACCTTTCTCTTTTTTTTTTTTTTTTTGACGAGGAAGTGTGCGCTTATAAATCTTCGCATCTATAGTGGGACTTCTACAATAGCGCCCTTCTGAAGCATGGAGGAGATTTTCTCCTCTGTTTTTTCCAGATCTAAAGTAAGAGGAATCTCTCTGGGGAAAGAAGACTGGTAAGGAGTTTCCGTAAAATCTATCATAAACCCTCTCACAGTATTTAGAACCCATGGGTCTTGGGTTATCAATTTCCAATTGTGGAAGAAAGGTTTGAGTCTGCCTCCTACTTTTGGGGGAAAAAGGAGGAGGAGGGAAGGTAGGAGTTGTACTCACTTTGGGTGGTGTTGTCGTTGGATGCACCACGAGATCTGAAGTTTCTGGAGCGAAATCCTCTTCCTCTTTGTGGAAAGAATTGAGGGGTATTCGAGGGTTGGAATCCCCTTCCGCCATATCCTCTTCCTCTAGGGTAGGGCCTGCGGTTGAAGCGGCCGGAAGACTGGCCCTGTCTACCGGCCCTCCCGAAAAGGTTATTGGAGTTAAACTCTTTTCATATTTTGGTGAGCTTTATCTAAAGCCGTAAAGGTCGAGACGTATTTGCCTAGGGTTTTAATCATGTCTTCACCAAAGAGCAAGCCCTTAGGGTTGATTGAGGGTTCTTTGTCGGCTAAATCGCTTAATTTTGGGCTAATTTTTGTGAGGACTACTCTTCTCCTCTCTGAGTTGAGGCTGGCATTAGCATTACCCAGTAACACACAAGCTCTCTGGCTAAGGCCTCTAATTACTTCTATGTTTAGGGGATGCCATTAATGTGGCTATCTTCAGTTGTATCAATAATTATGGTGAGAGGGCCGAGGATATCCAGGACTCTATCTTGACAACCTTTAAGGGATCTCTCCATTCCCTTCTTCGGGTCTCCTCCGAGCTTAAAAAGGTATTTGATGAGTTCGGGATCAAGATTTGTAGTCTGGCAAGCTTTATCTCCGATGGAGGGTCTGGAGCATTCAGCTCTTAATAGATTCCGAGCATCCCTGTCTAGTGGGTTCCTTAGCCATTTGTTTATAAATTTGTTCACGTGGTCCTGAGGAATCCATTCTGAGCTCCTGGGGTGTTTTATATTAAGAGGAGAAAACATTTCTTGACCTAAGGGGTCTAGAATGGTATCTTTAGAAGAGGGAGCGAGATCGTCATTGAGGAGTTGTGAGTTGAACTCATGGTCGTCTTCATCCAGATCTAAGATATATTCATCAGGAGAATCGGAGGCATCGTCTTCTTCAAAATCATCATCACTCTCATCAAGGTTGTCATTTTGAGCACTTCGATATTTTGTGCCGCAGGGGTCACCCAGATATTTTGTGCCGCTGAGGACACCTTTATGCGTTGTGCCGCTAGGGACACCCGAAGTATTTGAGGTCCGGTGACCTCCCATGAAGGTAGAGGTACTTGGACCTCCAGTGCTCTTGGGGATAAAATCTAAATTTTTACTTTTTTTTTTTTAAGTCTTTTTCCCCTTATGTGAGTGAGATCATAGTTAGGAAGTGTATGTTGTTCTAGAATATTATTATCCTCTTCGCATTGGAAGGATCTTTTGGATGTCATTACTTTAGATAGAGTTTCCAACATACAAGATCTGATTTCCTTCTGGATGATGTTTTTAAAAGCCTCATTATTCAGGTTAGGGGTGGGTATGCTAGCCTCTGCCTCATCTGAATCAAGGTCAGACATGAAAAGAGAGGCAAGGATTAAATAGGGATAATAAAACTAAATGTTCTACCCCCTTTTTTTTTTTGTATATTAGAAGGATGAAAGATTTTGTAATAATTAGATTTTCCCCTTTTTTTTAATATATATATTTATAAAGATTTGGGCGTTAGAAAGCGTTTGTCAAACTGCCAGTTGATCGTAGCCTCCAAGGACCGTAAATGCGCTCGAGCGCGATCACGGGAGGTTTTTGATAGGCTGGTTGCTATGTGACCGGTATTGCGTGCATTGGAAGGCCTTTGTAAGCCGTGTTGGGTAATAGAAGCAACGAGGAATGTTCATTGGCAACGCAGCGACGTTATCGGTGTGTTGCCAAGGTTCATTCCTCAAATATTCAACGGACCATCGCGTAAGGCAGTTTGGATGAATTATACGTCAATCCCGGTCCGGGGAGGTTAGCGCGTGAACGGAGGAGTCGGGGGAGAGACCGGGTAAGCAAATAATTTCACCTAATACCGCTTGGAATATTTGAAAAAAGCTATAAAAGGGGTAAAGCGATCACTGAAATAAAAAGAAAGGCAATAGAGAAGGTCAAGATGACATGAGTAGGAAATGCACAGGGTCAGAAGTCGACCTCCGTAAATTGGAGGCCGCAATGATGTGAAAAGAGAAGAGTGAAAGGATGGGGGATAAGGGCCTGAGAAAATGCGCAGAAGTTAGAGGGAAACAATGTCCGTAATGGCAAGAAAAAACAGCTAAATAAAATCAACAAACTGTAAATTCCATGCTAGAGAAGTAATGAAAAGAACTTATCTGCCTGGAGCCGCATTTAAAAGAGGCTGAATGTTATGGTCTCATGCCTTTTATTTACTCTTAACGTTCTTTATGGAACCTTTGCTTTATGATGTATGCGGCTGCTTGGAGACTGCATTAAAAGTGATATGCATAATGGTAGCCTCCCGTCTTGTAATGAAATCACTGTCGTTGTCAGACAGGGTATTGTCTTTGGTCTTAAACCTATGTAGCCACAGAAGAAGGCATCCCTTCTATCTCCCAAAGGTTTTTTAGAGAAAGTTCTGCAGATTTTACAGTCTCTCACCTGATGATCAGGGTGAATACAGTAAATACACTTCTTGTGGGTATCATCCGAGTGTAGTCTGAGTTTCCCACAGGACTCACAATGCTTAAATAGAGACCTTTATGTAAAAGACATGCTGTCCTGAAGAAAAAACGTGTTCAGTAGGCCAAAACAGAAAATACTGATCAGAGCTCAGGGAGACTCGCTTCACACGACGTGCAGTAGAAAATCTGAGAGCATGGAGCCTCTGTAGAGAGTGTTCTAGAGGGTGCTGTCGCCTGATTGGCTGGAGTTTGGACTATTCCTAATGTAATGTAAAATAAATTTATAGAGCGCACTATCACCCCACGGGTATCCTGGCGCTGAGATTACCTTAAATTCCAGTGAACACATAAGCTACCAAACCAGACAGAATTTATAAGACTAACGACTAAGACGACATGTTAAAGTCAATGTTTTTTTCTCCATTAACTTCAATGTTAAAGTCATTACTTGCTGCTTTTAATGTACAGTGGGACTCCCACTTCGACGATGGGGAATGATTCAAGCATGTGAATCTCTGAAAGATACAAGTGCTGGAGAACCACAGTTTACAGGTAAGTAACTTATTTTCTTCCATCCCTTAAAATTATAGGAGTGGTATGCCTGGGAAATGGGAATATCTCGCCATGAGGTATGGCTGAGCTAGGAATGAATTATTTTTGGACAACTAATTTACCTTATACATAGTGCAACTAGACGTATTGGTATTAAGGCACATTTCAGTGAAACATTTCCAAACGGACCTAAGCCAGGGGTCTATTTGGAAAGCTTGGATTGGGGAAGTTGAGAGATGCAGAAAGACATGACACATTGTTTGTATAACTGGATATATAGTACATAGATCCATTGCAAAGTAATTGTAGGTATTTTTGAAGAGTTGGGCCTTGAACTGTATGCAGAGATTGACGACTGGGCTGTGGTTTCTGATATCAGTGGTCCTCTGGTAACTAAGATGGCTGTACCAGAAATTTACAGTTTTTTGTTCTTCAATGATTTTAAATTTGGGAATTTCAAAAAGGGCTTTGAAGGTCCTGTAACTATTTTGAGGAGATGACCTGGGGTGCCTCACGTATGCCTGGCAGCAGCTAGTGGGTGGGGATGACAGCTAGTTGGTGGGGTGACTTATGGGCAGTCACGAGCCAGTGAAGATCCTGAGGACAACCCTTCCCACTTTTCTTAGCAGTTCCTGTTTAGCCCATTTCAAACAATCTCCCAGTGCCCCCACTCTCAAAATCCAAGATGAGGAAAGCCTTCTCCCCCTTGTACAAAGTCTTTGTGCTCACCCAGAAGTGTGACCAGGGTAATGAGCAGTCTCCTCATCTGTGGTCACTCAAAACCGGTTCTGGGGGTAGCCTTACTCCCACTTGGTTTGGTGCCAGCCTGACTAGAGAAGCAAAAGCTGGACCTTTCCAAGTGTCATCTAACATTTGCTTGTGATGGGGCAGGCCATTTTGAAGTTAAGTTCCTGGACCCTCCCCACCTGGTTTTCGGGACACGGGAAGAAAACACCTCCCCACTACCAGGCCAGTCTGTGCTCTAGAATGTTTTCACACATCATTCACACCTGATTCCATCTAGAGACAGACTGGGCAGTTGCTGCAAATTAGCCTCCAGCAGCTTCAGGCTGGAGGCTAATTTTATACTTACATTTTCAGGCAGTGTAAAGGTAATTTTCTAAAAGTTACATTTCAACCGTATTTAATAAAAATACAATTTCTCTAAATTACATCTTTTTTTTTTTTTTTTTTTTTTTTAAAGTTTCAAAAACCTTTATTATGATTGCAAAATTATTGTACATCATCACGCCTACAACCCCTCGGGCCGGCTACATTGAACCACGTATACTTGCTGTCAGCTTGTATATCCACAGCCAGTTGTCCGACATCCCGGGGGCTCGGAGGCGATGTAGTACACTCAAGATCACAAAGCATCCGCACATATGTTCTGGTTAACCAAGGTCCTCATGGCTATGGTGTGATATTGGCCACCCCACTATAAAGTACTACCACTACTAGGTCAGATGTTTGAAGCAGGTGCTCCCCTCTCGTCCAGGCGGTCGTTCCTGCACACCTATATCACCCTTTTATGACAACCGTATGTCTCACCCCGCTGCCCAGCGCCCGCCCATCCTTATCCAGCCACACGGGACAACCCCCGCCCATGGGTGCTAACTCTCCGAAGCTGCAGCGGATCCAGCGTTACTCGCCTCAGGAGATCCGGCATTCTCAGCCATTGTCTGTGCCTCCAGATATGCTCTGAGCGGGTCCCATATATCCACGGCCCTACTACTCAACGGTTGCGTTTCTGCATATATTGTATTCTGTCCCTGACAATACAATAAGTCCGCTATCCATTCCTTAAATTTCGGTGCACGGCCTCTTCCCCATCTGCACGCCACCCGTCGTTTCGCCATAAGCAGAGCTATATTCCCGAATTTCCGATGTGCCCTGGCTATATCCATCGTATACCCCAGGAGCATCACCAGGGGATCACAGTCGATCCTGGCTCCCAGCATCGCCGTCAGCGCCGTGTGTACCTGCACCCAATATTCAGACACCGCCGGGCACAACCACGCCAGATGTAAAAACCCAGCTCCTTCCGCGCGGCACCGCTCGCATCTATCGTTATCCGCAAGCCGAAACCGTAGCTTCCGCACCGGCGTGCAGTATAAACGCTGCAAAAACTTATAGTGAATAATACGCAGTCTACAACTAGCCGATATCTGCGCGGTCTGTGCACAGCAATATTTCCACTGCGCCGCTGTAATATCTCTCCCCAGATCCGCATTCCACTGGCCAAGCGCTCTGCACACTCCGCCACCACTGTGCTCTCTAATACTACGATAGAGGTGCGATACCAGGTGTCTGCCATCCGCGGACGTAAGCAAGACCCTCAGAGGCTGAACCACATCAGGTTCCTCTGGGAACTGTGGTAAAATAGCCTGGAGCCCCTGCCGCAGTCGAAGATAATAAAACACTTCCAGCGGAGTAGGCGGTTCCCCTTGAAACCACTCGTCTCTCGTTTTGAACCGCCCATTCAGGAATAAATCACCCCAGCTACATATCCGCCGCCGAGCGCACATCCCCTGGAACCCTCTCTCCTGCAATAAGGATAACTTCGGGTGATACGCCAGTGGCAGGGTCGGTGCATATAAGAGCTGAAGCGCCACCTTACTTAGAATACGTTGCCACGCATCTATCGTGCAGGTCACCGTAGTAGCCGGTGTCTCAATCGCACGAACCGGGCCTTGAATTATGCCGTGCAGCGGTAGCGGCCTAACTATCCAGTCCTCCACAGCCACCTGCGGCATGAATGGAGTGGGTACAAACCAATGATAGGCATACTGAGCTTGAGCACTCAGATAGTATGTTAGAAAATCGGGGACATCGAAGCCACCTCTGTCATATGGTTGGGTTACAATCGACCACGCCAGTCTCGGCTGCCTCCCGGCCCAAAACAGTCGTATCAGCTCTGAGCGGAGTCGTCGGAAGAAATATGCACCCGGATAGTACGGAACATTTTGGAACAAATATAGGAATCGGGGCAGCACCACCATCTTAATGAGTGAGGCTCTACCCGCCATAGTAAATGGCAAAGAAATCCACCTAGTCACATCATCCGTTAACTTGGCAATGGCAGTTCCATAATTTAGACGCACCGTCTCCTCCTGAAGCCTCGACACCTGAATCCCCAAGTATCGTAAGTCCTCGTCGCACCATTCGATCGGATAGTCCAGTGCGAACCGGGGCACCGCAGGAGTCAGGGGGAAGAACTGCGATTTCTTCCAATTAATCTGTATACCAGACAACCGGCCAAACACCAAAAATTCTCTCAATAACGAATTGAGATTGGTCTGTGGATCTACCACGTATAACGTCAGGTCATCTGCATAGAGGGACACATCTATTTGACGCTGCTCACAGTGAAAGGCGCTGCCTTTGTGCAGCTGCCGGATACGGCACGCCAGCGGCTCAATTGCGATAGCGAATAGCAGCGGGGATAATGGACAGCCCTGTCTAGTACCTCTGGTCAAGGAAATCAGGTTCGACATCTCCCCATTAATAAGGATCCGTGCCTTCGGATCAGTGTACAGCAACCGTACCCATGCTACAAATATCTTGGGAAACCCCATCCTATACAAGATCGCAAAGAGATAGTTCCACTCCACAGAGTCGAACGCCTTAGTGGCATCAAGAAATATGGCAGCCACCGGCTTATCCGGCGCTATGGTATGCATCAGTGAGAAGAGGGTGCGGAGATTGTTAGCAGTGGACCTCCCAGGCACAAAACCGGACTGGTCCGGAAGAGCTATCTTAGTCATCAATAAGGACAGCCGATTGGCCAGTACTTTCGCCAAGATCTTAGCGTCACAATTAATCAAAGACAGTGGTCTATATGCATCACACTCAGCAGGATCCTTGCCCGGCTTTAACAGCGACGTAATCAACACTTCCCTCATCGACCGCGGCAACATGCCCACCTCCAAAGACTCCTCATACACCTCCTTAAGGACTGGGGCCATTATTTCAATGTAGCACTTATAAAATTCCACTGGTAACCCATCCAGGCCACTCGCTTTGCCATTGGCGAGGGACATGATTGCCTCCCGAATTTCATCTAATTCAAACGGCGCACCAAGGAACTCCCTATGTTCGTCGCTCAGCCAGCACAGCGCCACCTCATCCAGAAAATCCCCCCATGCAACATCCCCCACCTCGTGGGCTGTATATAGCTCGGTGTAGTGCTGAGTGAAAAGCTCCAAAATATCTTTCGTATCCCGCCGCGTGGTCCCATCTCGCGCATGCAATTCCAATACATGAGTCATACCTCTCGGCGGCCTCGTAACCTCCGCCAACGCGCGCCCCGGTCGCTCACCTTCGCAATATCTACGGGCCTGCCAGTATTTACCCCGGAACTTAGCCTCCCGGTCCGCTTCCTATTCAAACTGCGTCAGCCGTTCCCTGAATTCTGTCTGAACGGGGCCCATCGGTTCCCTGGTCATCCGAGACTCTAGGTCCCGAAGCTCTCCCTCCAGTCTAGCTAATGTCCCTCGTATGTTTCGTAGGACCCCGAAGCTTTTGGATATGTAAAATCCCCTAATCGTCACCTTAAAGGCCTCCCAGATGGTGTCCACACTTTCTACTGACCCCTTATTGCGAGGGAAGAACTCCGCGATCTCCTCTCCCAACTCTGTCTTAAACAACGCATCTAACAGTGCCGTAGGGTGCATGCGCCACCGGGCTCTAGCGCTCCCGTATCCCGGGACCGTTAGCTGGACCAGAACCGGGCAATGATCCGAATACGAGCGCGGCAAGTGCGCTACCCGTCCCAAATCCGATGCGATACTCCGAGACAAAAAACAATAGTCCAGTCGAGCCCACGTGTTAGCATGCGCCGTAAAGTGCGTGCCCTCCCGGAGACCACCATGTGCAAACCTCCAGCTGTCTACCAATCCCCCCTCCTCTACTATTCCCGCTAGAGCATCTCGGGCCTTCGGGTGATATCGAGGACTATTGTCTGACCTGTCCACCCCAGGGACTAAAGCCACATTGAAATCACCGCCCCATATGATATGCATAGAGCCAGTGTCTAGTACCTTTCCCCATAGATGTGTGAAGAAGGATGGCGTATCCACATTGGGACCATAGCAGTTGACTATCGTGACCGTGTCGGTGCCCAGCCTACCCCATAACACCACAAATCTCCCCTCAACATCCACCTGTTCCCCCATCTTCACAAAGGGTATCGTTTTTTTTATTAAAATCGCAACTCCCCTGGCATACCCTGAGTACGATGAAAAGCTGCGTATTGCCGCCCACCGCCCCGCCAGTTTGTAATGTGGTCTGGGACTAAGATGTGTTTCCTGCAGTAATGCAATATGCACCTGATGCTGCTCTAAGTAGGCCACCACCTGCCTACATTTTCTAGCGTCATTCAAACCACGGACATTCCAGGAGAGAACCGTGAGCCGTACCCCCCTCCTCATGTCAGCCATCTTACAGCGAGTCCCCACTTCCTTAGCACCCAATCAGCCCCCAGTGATAGTCTTCGCGTCAGCAGTAGCTCAATGATCAGCATACATCCCAGTACCCATAGCCTCGGGCCTCCCAGAAGAAACTGTACACACTCCTCCACCCATAACATCCATGCTTTGTGCTTGAAATCAACTCTCAACCCCAACCCCCCCTCCCGCCCCTCCCACCCCCCGCTCCCCCAACCATGCCAGAACAACCTCCCATCCGCCCCCCGCCCACTGAAGCACTCCCCAACTTGCCAGCAAATTATCCCCCCCGCCCCTCCCACAAA
This sequence comes from Triturus cristatus, assembly GCF_964204655.1. Taxonomy (NCBI): domain Eukaryota; kingdom Metazoa; phylum Chordata; class Amphibia; order Caudata; family Salamandridae; genus Triturus; species Triturus cristatus. The sequence continues at coordinate 281,743,688 of NC_140590.1, forward strand.
CACCCCAAATACCGAAAAACTTAGCATTACACAACCACCCCATAGAAGCTAGGGTATTTCCCGTCAGGGATTGCGTCTAGGTGCCATCGCAGTTCCCCCCTCAGCCGTCTCAGACTACCAAAGGACTGGCAGCCTGCCTCAACGACCCAGAGGGGGGTGTCCAGCGTCATGTCCAGCAGCAGCTGAGAGAGTGCACTTCCACACAACATCTGATTTGTCCCATAGAGGCGGGACTGCAGTTGCACCCACCGAGCCAAAGCCAACCCGTCAGGCCGGTCAATAATCCGCACCATAGCCCCTTCTCATTGCAGCATGGACATCTTATACCGCCCTTCAAGCCAGTGTGCCGTTTATGGCCATCAGAGTCCCCAAGTAGTGCTCCTTCAGCTAGTGTCCCTGCAACCCCAGGTTAGCAACTCACAGCATTTATTAACCCCACTCACTGTTCACCGTCCATCTCCTCTCCGTGCTGCGGCGACCTCTCCACCTCTGCTTCTGCCACAGCCCCAGATCTGGCAGATCGCTTGTAGTGTTTGAGGAATTCCTCCACCTGTTGTGGGTTCATGAAAAATTGTTGTTTGCCCTGGGTAGTAACTCGCAACCGGGCTGGATAGAGCAGTGCATAATCCAGTTGTAGCTGCCGAAGTTTGGCCTTCACGGCTATAAATTTCCTGCGTGCCTCTTGGACCATCGGCGTGAAATCCGGGAACAGCGTGAAAGAATTGCCCTCATAGGATAAGGAGCGCGTCCCGCGCGCCGCCCTGAGTGCCGCGTCTCGGTCCCGATAATTGAGCAATCGAGCTATAATGGGCCTGGGGGTCGCACCCGGCTTCGGCCGAGGGCCTAGAGCGCGATGCGCGCGTTCCACAATAAAATGGGGAGATAAAGCCTCCGACCCGATCGCTGCCAGTAACATCTTCTCCACATAGTCCTCCATCTTGCCTGTATTGGTCGTCTCAGGAATGCCTACGATGCGGACATTATTGCGCCGGCTTCTCGCTTCCAAGTCCTCATTCTTAGAGGCTATCACTCGTAGTAGGTTGTCCATTCTGGAAAGCTGCCAAGTATGCCGCGTGACAGTGTCCTCTGCATCTGATATACGTTGTTCAGCCCCATTAAGGCGCTCCTCATGTGCATCCAACTTTTGCACCACCGCATCCATACGGGACGATATGCGGTCCACCTTGTCCGCTATCGTTGCAAACCCTTGGCGCATCTCTTGCAGCACCTCGTGTAGACTGGCCTCAGCAGTCGCAGGGTTCCCCGGTCCTCCACCCGCAGTAGCCGGGGCAGGCCCCGCTTCCCCGGTCTTTGCGGCCTTCTTTCCGGAGTCGAAGGTGAGCTTAGCCTGTCGCGCCTCCGTCTTGCCCATGGCTGTTGGCAGGCAATGTGGTAACGCTCACCGTGGGCAGGTCCACACCGCAAATCGGCGCAAGCCAGCAGGGCTAGCCGCACCGCAGGCACCAGCCTCCCAGCAGTATCCGCCTCGCCAATCCTGCCCAAATATTGGTTCTGTTGCCGACAATCCGTAGGCCTGCCGCACGCCCAGCGGCGCCGTCGACAGAGCCGGCGTATGTGGCCCCCAACCGCCAACCCTGCAATGGCGGCCCGTCCGACTCCCAGCCTGGGGGCACCAACGATATCCCCCAGCCCTCCTACAGAGCGCCCGATACCCAACAAGCGCCGCTGGGAGAGAGGATCCCCGGACAGTTCTCACCAGGCCGCAGGTGTCCTGTGTATGGGTCCGCAGCTCACTTCCGCATGTCCGGGCCACAGTCGGTCCGATCTACCCAGCTCCACACTCGCCGAAAACCGTGATCCAAGAGCCCCAATGAGTCCAAGGTCCGGATCGAGCGATGCCAAGGGGACGTTTCCGCACACCACACTCCCGTCACCCCGGTGACTCCTCGCGCTATTTCCCAGCGTCAATCTCCGGGAGCATCGCAGGCACCCCCAAGAGTGCGGGAGGGCGAGAGAGGGATCCTCCGCCGCTCACAGTCCACAGTATCGCACTCGAACCCGCAGCGGCAGCCACGCACTCGTCTCTGGGGCCAGTCGTCTCCTTCCGCGCTCTCTCGGCCCTCAGCCGTTATTGCAGCCACGTTCTGTCCCAGCCGCCGTCGCCGACAATGCGCTCCACAGTCCCCAGTCGCGTGACCCGGCCAATCTGTCTGAGCCGCTACCGACTCGAGCCCGGCACCGATTGCAGCCAAACTTCGCTTGGTAGTGGTAGACCTTCCACACCACCGCTGTGTGCAGTTTCAGCTCCCTCAGCCACCGCAAAAGGATAGTTTAAACGGATAATGTCGCCGGACTGCGGGGAGCCTTACTCAGAGGCAACCATACGCCAGCGCGCCACCTAGCGTCCCCCCTCTAAATTACATCTTTAGTCAATTTAAAATTCAGTTTTTGACTAGAGTCTGTAGCTGGTAAATACAATCTATGCTATGCCTTTTCCTATTTGCCCTCTACAGCCTGACCAGTGACAATGTTGTTTTGCCATTTCTAATATATCACGTTTCACTCTTAAATATTATGCACGCCAACATGTCGGCAGCAAGGTGCCCTTGAGGGTAACTTATTTCATGTTCAAAGTCAGTTTCGATTTGGGGAAGGGGCGGTTGGAGCACATACTGGCCCTGGATAAGCAAGGTCCCAGTGATAGAGTTCAAAATTACCTGCAAGGGAGTTCTAACAGCAAAGAAAACTGGCGGTGACCACCCAAGTAAGGTTTCATCTGTCATATGCATTAGCAATCGGTATACAGTGGAATTACTCCTCCCATAGATGTTTGACATTGAGACATTTCACTAAAAGCACTTCACATACATATATTTTGATGCACTTGCACCGATGAGAGGATCACCAGTGGGCAAGTTTCTGCCATCAAAGCCTTGAAAATCAAGCATTTGAACATTTGGCAGAGCTCCCACTGTATTTTTCAGTTTAAATCCAAAAAGACTGGTTCCTGCTGTGAAACCATAGACTGTCACACTAGAGGATGATCTCTCATCCCCCAACATGAGAATCCTAAAAATAGGCATGAACCTCCAAGAAAGGGACACACTTCTAATATAAATTCTCAAGGGGATAATCCCCCTTCTTACACCCCAGTGCAGCTCTCCTCTGCAGCATGTGCTGCACAAGAGCTCAAGTTTAGAAACACCAGAGGAGTAGTTCATATTTTCATTCAGTAGTGGTGTTGAGTGTGAGTTTTTTTCATATCTGTGTCTCCCTGCCCTTTATCTCATTATCTTTTTCATGAGTGTGAATAAGCATAACCATGAACGTGGATATTAGAAGTTATTTCCTTAGAAGACTTGATAGATAATCAAAGCCTGAAAAAGATACACAGTTGTGGATGGTAGGCTGAACACATATAAACAACTTCCTAAATTTAGAGTTTGCTGAGTGGTTTCTAAGGGACTTATAGAAATAGTTGTGGTGCAGGAAAGTTCCATCTTGATTCCTGATCTGTATGTTGATGCTAATGGACTTTTGCTTCCCTGATTGAATTTTGGTTTATTCACAAACTACACATTTTCAGTAAGCAAGCAGTTTTCGTCTGTCATCCATATTTTTTACTGTGATAGACATCTCCAATCCCTTCTTTCAGGCTGATGTGTGCTCTTCTGCGATTAGTCCGGAGACAGCAGAGGGCACTTGAGGCTGCAAACCTACATACGCCTGAGATGAAAGCAGAATTTGAAGTTCTGGAGCAGCTAATGCAGAGGGAGAATGGCGCACTGTTGAGGGTTGAAGAGACAGGGCAGAGCCCTGAGAAGATGAGGCAGACGCTGCAGCAGAGCTCCAAAGAGAATGGACAGCTTGTTGATGAGAGTGGGGTGGAGACTATGTTGGAGACTCTGCCCCCTTTGAGGGCCCAGCTGCCTATGGAGAGAGGTAAGCTTATTCTATGGTGACTAAACAGGCAAGGTGGAGGATTGAGTTAAATGCTTAGCTCTGGCATCTGCTTGGACCTGCGGTCACAAGTTTAAATTCTAGCAAGGCCAACTCCGCCTTCTGTCCTTCCAAGGTTTGTTAATTGAGTGCCATTGAATTTTGCTGTAATAACCCCTATAAGTAGCTGTGCTTAGTGAGAACAAAAACTTCAGTATGAATACCATGTAAAACAAATTATGCCCAGCATGAGAAGCGGAGTCCCAGCAATGTGACCAAACTCTTAATCATCCTGCAAATCTCAATAAAATGTTCTAACTATGCAGTGTGTAGAACACCTTTGAAGGGCTCCCTAGAGCTTAGTGTGCAGGGATCCTTCATCACAGAGAAGGAGAAATGGAGGAACTGCTTGATGCTCAGAGGACAAAGGCCTGTATATTTACTTAGGGTTCCTTTTGTGCAGAAACAGTTTGTGCTCAGTAGTCGACTGATGCACAAGGCCCTTTTTTCTACACATTACTAGCGCACTCTATGCAGAGACCTATCTTCCATAGAAGTTACATAAATGGATTGTGCCAATTTATTGATCTACAGGAACTGTCAGGTGCACAGGACTGATGCAGTGAAGAGCAGATTTTGCAGCACCCATGTACAATTGGCCCCGTTTCCCAGGCTGAGTAGCACGCAATAGGCCATTACAGATCCTTCTTGAAGGAGAGGTTGTGGTTCAGAGCATGGATGTGGGCAGTTGTTGAGTGTTTATGAAGCAGGGTCTGGGTCCATTTCATTATAGATAACAAGCTGGGAGTCATTTGAATTAGCTACAGCTTTGGCTGCTTTGTGTTTCCAAGTGCCCTTAGGGCGAAGAAAACCTTTAAAGATCTAACAAGGCCCTTTAAAACCCTACGTGTTTTAACTATAAAAGCTGGATACACGCAACATGTGCAAGTGTTCGCCATCTCCTACGCATTCAGTCCGTCACACTCCCCACCTGCACTAGGGCAGTTTTTGCTGCTGTTTAAGATTCGTATTCAATAGAAAGGGTCCTTGGCTGAGATTGTATCACGTTTAAAAGGTCCATCCCAACTCTCTATCCCCAACACCGTCCTCTGGTCCTCTGATGAATTAGGTGCATTTTACTATGACTGATTGATGATTTATTTCAAGAATTGATGAGTTCAGCAGTCATCATCCACATCCTCCTCTGGTTCTTTCCTAGCATGTTTGAATACTTTGTGATAGCCTCTCTAATCTCCACACCCAGAGCTTATCACTGGACCGATTTTCTTTCTTTTTGCAATTTCTCAGACATTCTGCTTTGATTTAGTGACATTGTTTGTTCTTCTCATTGTTTAGAGTCTGCAACCCCTATTGTTGCTTCTACATCCTCCCACCCGCACCTTCTTTCTTTGCAAAGTAAGAGTATGTCTATTGGAGGGGTAGACAGAGCCTGGGAACCAGCAGAGAGGAGATTTCTGCCTCTTTTTATTTTAGTGTAACTGCAACAAATGATGGACAGAATGCGGAATGATTCAAACATTCTCCCCCAGTCAAGAGAGCTGGGTTAAATCCATTGTTCTTTTGCCCACTGCGTCACCCCAGTTTGGACCCAGCCATATGCAGTCTTGACCCTGTGCCCCATTGGAACAATACAGACCGAATTGCCAAGCCGGGTGTACTGGAGTCAAGCTATCCTGGCTGATGATGGCTGAAAGCCCAAAATGGGTCCTAGCATGCTTGTTTCCAGTCCAGGGAGGGCCTTGCAGTTCGGGCTGGACTGTTCCCATTGGGCACAGGATCAAAACTGATTTGCATATGGCTGGGTCCAAACTGGAATGCCATGGTGAGCAAAAAATGATGGATTTAGGCCCAGATGTCTGTACTGGGGTGAATGTATGACATTGTTCTCCATTCTGTCCATCAATTGTTCTTTTTTCATCTTTTTATTTCAGAGTACTGCATTCCCTTGTACCTAACAAAGTTTAAGTGCTGCAGTTAGAGTTCTGAATAAGCATCAATAGGTGGAATTGTGGGTGATGTGTGCATAGAGAGTGGAGATTGAGCTATGTCAGTTAGTTGTTTTGCCTTCCGGGAGAAGTTGCAGATGTTATGTTATTGCCCAGGAAGACTAAATCATCTACACATGTTGGTGATCTACGTTTGTGCAGTGGTGCGAGTCAGAAGGCATCCACCCCTTTAAATTACACCTGTTAGACTTCTTACGATTTTGCACTATTCCTTGCTCACCAAGGCCTGGCTGAGGCTACAGGTAAGAGCTATTTGGCAATCATGTCTACTTTCATGTGTCTACCCAATCAATCTTCCTTGTTTAGATTGCTGCAAGTAGCTTGTTTTCTGAAAGGTTTTCGTTACTTGTTCTATCCCACTCAGTTCATTGATCTTTGGTGAGATCTGAACTTTCTTGACTTGTTTCATGGCATCTCCATTCAAGCCGCTGCATAGTTGTCTAGTTTGACTCCTTACTTTGAAAAACATTGTATTGGTGGTTATTACTTATACTCTTTGGCTTGTAGAACTTAAGGACTCTATCATTCCGTCCTCCCTTCACAGTTTTCTAATCTAATAAGTTGGTTCTTCTCACCTGCCCATCTTACCCAAGGTGGTTTCACGTTTCATTAAGCTCAGAATATTAATCGTCCATCTTTCTTCCCTCTACCACATCCAACCAAGAAAGAGAAATGTCTGTTTCTGTAGTAGGGGATCTCTGTGTATAGTCCTAATCTAGTGAATAGTCCCGCCCATGTGCGTGGACCCCGGAGCAATAAAAAATAATCTCTAAAAGGTGACAAATCATGCAGACCTGCATACACCTTTAAGAGAGAATTTAATTTAAAGACCGATAATGCAGCCTATACCCACAGGCTACACTGTCCAGTACTTCAACTAGAATTCCACCAACAACCACAAACAGCACTGCCTGTCTAGTTTTTCTCCCCATAGGAAAAAACCCTGCCTCTACCAGCAAAAGACACTGGAATGATAGAGAGGAAGGAGTGGACAGACAAGCCCCATAGGCTGCCATTATGTGGCTTAAAACAGGATACTGTGCCTTTAAGAACACTTTCCAGGTTTCCAGAACTTTCCCCAGTATCCCAGAATGCCCAGCAGGTCCCATTTACTTTCAGTTCTTTTTTCCGGCTAGTAAGCGCTCCCACTCCCCGTCGAAGTCGAGGGCGTCGACGGCGACGTCGAGGAGGATGACCACCGTCTGTTCGCCGTCTCCCCAGGGCTCTGGGGAGAAGCGGCGTCGACGATCGCCGTCGAGGGACCTGAATAGGCCGCCGTCGACTACATCGGCGCCGTCCAGCGGTCGGCGTCGAGATCGGACCCGGCGTCGGCATTCGCCGTCGAGGGATCGCCGTTCGCCGTCGATGAAGAGGAGACTGTCGACGTCGCCGAAGAGGAGATCGACGTCGAGACGCTCGAGGTCGCCGTCGAGGCGAAGGTCGCCGTCGAGGCACAGGTCGCCGTCGAGGCACAGGTCGCCGTCGAGGCACAGGTCGCCGTCGAGGAGAAGATCGCCGTCGAGGAGAAGATCGCCGTCGAGGAGAAGATCGACGTCGCGGAAGAGAGTCACCGGAATCGGTGTACTCGGTGGTGTATACGCCGACTCCTCCTCCACCACCTCCACCAACGCCTCCACCGCCGCCACCTCCACCGCCTCCACCGCCGCCACCTCCACCACCGCCTCCGCAGCCGCGGACGCTGCCTCCGCCGCTCCCACCTCAGCCGCTTCCACGCACTCCTGTGGGACCGCCGCCGGTTCCCCCGCGGTCGGTTTCCCTTCCAAGGTACCCGACTCCGCCGCAGGGGACCCCGAAGCCACGATGCCCGCGGTCGCCTGGACCGGCTAGACCGGCGGACAGGCCGAAGCCGAAGAGGTCGCGCTCCCGCTCTCACAGGAGGAGAAGGTCACGGAGCCGTGGACGGTTCTCGTCGGACTCAAGACTACGCCGTAGGAGGTATAGGTCCAGGTCGCACACGCGCTCCTCGGACAGGGACCTTTCCCCAACGCTGTCGGACTCCCCGGGGACTAGGGTGTCTCCGGTGGACGACTTGGTCTCTTTCCAAGAGGTGCTGTTGCGAGGGGCTGCAAAGTTGGGTATCACGGTGACGGTTCCAACACCCACGACGTCCGTGATATTCGAGACGCTTCATAAGAAACACCTGTCTTGCCCCCTACTGCCTCTTGTACCAGGACTGGTGGAACCCGCGTTGGAGCTGTTCCTCACTCCCGCGACGACGAAGGCCGCTCCCTCCAGGCTCATGAAAAAGTATAGGGCCCCGGAGTCGGATCCTTCCTTTTTGAGAGTGGACCCGAAGCCGGATTCGGTGATCGTGACGGCGGCAAGAAAACAGCATGCGACCGCCCCGTCATCCACGGTTCCGCCTGACAAAGAAAGCCGCTGGCTGGATTCTGCGGGCAGGAAGGTGTGTGGGACCGCCGCCACCACCATGAAGGCGGCGAGTGCAGGGGCTTTGTTGGGCCGTTACGATCGGGCCCTGTGGGAGTCCCTGCAGCAATATGCGGACCTACTGCCACGGGACAAGAAGGAGGACTTCTTGGAGACCGTGCGCAAAGGCATGCTGGTTTCTAATCAAGTGATCAGCGCAGCGGCGGATGTGTCCTTATTGGCCGCCCACGCCTACTGTCATGGCGTCCACCAGCGGCGTCATTCGTGGTTGCGCCTGACGTCCCTCAAGCCAGAGGCGCAGCAACGAGTGGCCAACCTGCCCTTCTCGGGGGAAACCCTGTTCGGGAAGCATGCGGACGATAAGATGGCCCGCATGAAGGCGGAGGCGGAAACCCTGACGGCCGTCGGGTTGGAAAAGGCCGAAAAGAAGAAGCGCCCGTTACAGAGGAGGTTCGGGTCTTCGGGCAGAGGGCGTGGGCAGGGCTCGGGACAGCAGCAGCAACAACAGCAGCAGTTCCGCAAGCCCTTCCAGAAGCGCCAGAGGGGTAGAGGAGGCCAGCAGGCTACTACCACGACCAAGGGCCCGGCCGGGTCTCGGCCCTGAGCGGCTACTTCCCCCTCAACCGTTACCCACTCCAGTGGGGGGAAGCATTCAATTTTTTCCGGCAGAGTGGAGAAAAATTACTCAGGACAAGTGGGTGCTGAATATTGTTTGCAATGGATACAGTCTTCGGTTTACCAGCCCGCCTCCAGCGATTCCGCCGGTCAGCTCTCGATTCCAGCTGAGAGAGCTCCAGGCGGAGGCAGACATCTTGTTGAGAAAAAAGGTGGTAGAAGAGGTACCTCTGTCTCAAAGGGGAAGAGGTCTGTACTCTCGGTTCTTCCTCGTTCGCAAGAAGGACAAGAACGAGTTCAGGCCCATTCTGGATTTGCGACAGGCAAACAAATGGATTCGCAGAGAGAAGTTCCGCATGCTTTCGTTGCACCAGATTTACCCTCAGCTGCAACGGGGAGACTGGCTCTGTGCCATAGATCTACAGGATGCGTACTTCCATGTGCCCATAGCGAGGAAGCACAGGAAGTTCCTGCGATTCCAAGTCGGCGCCAATCACTATCAATACACAGTACTGCCATTCGGGCTAAAATCTGCGCCCAGGACCTTTTCGAAGTGCATGGCGGTGGTGGCGGCACACCTGCGGAGGAACAAGGTGTTTGTCTACCCGTATCTGGACGATTAGCTGATCAAGGCATCATCCTTCGCGGAAGCGCAAGAACACTTCCGATGGACGTGCGAGCTCTTGCACAAGCTGGGGTTACACGTCAACATGTCCAGTGCATACAGTACCTGGGGGCCTCCATCGATACGCGGTCAGCAAGCGTGTCTCCTTCGGAGGAGAGACGGTTATCACTCCTTCGGAAGGCTCAGGACCTCAGGCCTGCTCCATCGACGACAGTGAGGAAGGTGTCTTCTCTACTGGGATCGATGGCCTCCTGTATCTTCCTCACGCTCGGCTACACATGAGACCACTGCAGGAGTGTTTGGAGGATAAGTGGGATCAGAGGACAGGCTCTTGGGACGACAAGATACGTCTGTCGCTGCATGCTCTTCAGTCTCTGAAGTGGTGGTGTTCGGCGGAAAACCTCCTCAAGGGGGTTCCCTTCCACAAGGACATTCCCACGACGAGTGTCGTGATGGATGCGTCTCTCCAGGGCTGGGGAGCGCATTCCGGGGACTTGCAGATTCAGGGAAAGTGGTCTGCTTTGGAATCGACGTACCACATCAATTTCCTGGAACTCAGATCTGTCTTCCTGGCACTGAAGGCCTTCCTTCCGTCCTTCCAGACCAACTCGCTGCTGATACAGACGGACAATACAACCACGATGTATTATCTCAACAAGCAGGGGGGGTCGAGATCGCGCACTCTGTCGCAGGAGGCGCAGGCGATCTGGCGCTGGCTGCTGGCCAGAGGACTGACGATTACGGCCACGCATCTGCCAGGAGTGCAGAATGCTCAGGCGGACGCCTTGAGCAGGCTGATTCAGGAAAACCACGAATGGGTCATAAACGACGAAGTACTAGGAGAAGTCTTCGCAAGGTGGGGGACTCCAGACGTAGATCTGTTCGCCACCGCCGAAAACGGCAAATGCCGAGACTTCGCATCCAGGTACTACCAGCGGGGGACGCTGGGGAATGCGCTATGGATCGATTGGTCGAACAGCTTTCTGTACGCTTTTCCACCCATTCCCCTGATTCCGGTAGTGCTCATCAAGCTGTCCCAGTCCAGGGCGTGGATGATCCTGATCGCCCCGGAGTGGCCCAGACAGTGGTGGTTCACGGACCTGCTTCACCGGTCTCTCCTTCCTCACATGCGGTTGCCGTGCAGGCCGGACCTTCTCACGAAGTTCGGGGGGCGGATGGTGCACCCCAACCTCTCGTCTTTGAGTTTGGCGGCATGGCTCCTGAAATAGTGCAATATGGCCATCTGAATCTACCAGACGATTGTATGGACATTCTGAAGGAGTCTAAGCGACCTTCCACTAGGACATCCTATGCTTACAAGTGGAAGAGGTTCTGTATCTGGTGTAAGTCCAAGAACTTTGATCCGACAACATGTAAGGAAGATGTCATCCTTCCGTACCTTTTACATCTGGCGCAGTCTGGCCTTAATTTCCATTCCATTAAGGTTCATCTGGCTGCTTTGACTGCTTACAGGAAATGCCCTTCACAGACTTCCTTCTTTCAGATCCCTGTGGTCAAGGATTTTTTGGAAGGCTTGAAGAAAGTGTTTCCTCCCGTCAGACTTCCCTCGCCTTCCTGGGACTTGAATGTGGTGCTGTCCAGAATGATGAAGGAGCCTTTTGAACCCATTCACAAGGCTTCATTGCAGCACCTATCCTGGAAGGCGGCGTTCCTAGTGGCCATTACATCGGCCCGCAGGGTGAGTGAACTTCAGGCATTATGTTGTCAAGAACCTTATACTGTATTTCATACTGCTAAGGTTGTGATGCGTACTCACCCTAAATTTCTTCCTAAGGTTATCTCTGATTTTCATGTCAACCAGACCATAACTTTACCTACGTTCTTTCAGAATCCCTCTTCACCAGCGGAAAGGTCTCTCCATTCCCTGGATGTTCGGAGGGTGTTGAAATTTTATCTGGATAAGACCAAGGATATTCGTGGGTCTGACCAATTGTTTGTTAATTATGGCTCAGTCAGGACTGGTCTTGCGACCTCTAAGCAGTCCATTTCTTGGTGGATTGTGTCCTGCATACAATTGTGTTATCAAAAGGCTAATAAGACCTTAGGGGGTAAACCTAAGGCTCATTCCACCAGGGGCAAAGCTGCCACGACGGCTTTGCTGCGTAATGTTCCGATTGCGGAAATCTGCAAGGCGGCCACTTGGAAGTCGGTCCATACCTTTGCTGCGCATTACTGTCTGGACACGGATGCCAGGGCAGATGCTCAGGTTGGGCAGGCTTCGCTGCGAAATTTGTTCGCACAGTAGTGGTAGTGTCTTGTGTGTTCTCCCCCGCTTTTGTTGTGTGGGGATGGGCTTGCCATTCTATTCACTAGATTATGACTATACACAGAGATCCCCTACTACAGAAGGAGTAGTTTCTTTTCTGTAACTCCAGTTCTGTAGTAGGGGTATCTCTGTTATAGTCATAAGCGCCCGCCCTCCTCCCCGGTGGAGAGATACTTATTCATAGGTAGAATGCTACAAGTCTGGCGTGCTACGCCTTCAAAAAGAACTGAAAGTAAATGGGACATGCTGGGCATTCTGGGATACTGGGGAAAGTTCTGGAAACCTGGAAAGTTTTCTTAAAGGCACAGTATCCTGTTTTAAGCCACATAATGGCAGCCTATGGGGCTTGTCTGTCCACTCCTTCCTCTCTATCATTCCAGTGTCTTTTGCTGGTAGAGGCAGGGTTTTTTCCTATGGGGAAAAAAACTAGACAGGCAGTGCTGTTTGTGGTTGTTGGTGGAATTCTAGTTGAAGTACTGGACAGTGTAGCCTGTGGGTATAGGCTGCATTATCTGTCTTTAAATTAAATTCTCTCTTAAAGGTGTATGCAGGTCTGCATGATTTGTCACCTTTTAGAGATTATTTTTTATTGCTCCGGGGTCCACGCACATGGGCGGGACTATTCACTAGATTGTGACTATAACAGAGATACCCCTACTACAGAACTGGAGTTACAGAAAAGATACTACTCCATATGCTGGATCCCAGGTGTACGGGCCATACTACATCAACTGAAAATAGCACAACAGAGCTGATGACCAGCTTTTTATGTGCTTTACTCGAGATAAAAGGGCCAGCGGTGACTAAGTGCACTATTCATCAGGTCATTCTTTAAATCTAGATCTGCTATGCCCTGGCCAAGTAAGAGTTTCCAGATGGTATTTTTACTCATTACTATAGGGTCATGGCTGCTTCCATGGTCCTTTGCAGTGGCACTGTGGTTGCAGATATCTGCCTGGCAGCTATGTTGTTGTTCTTAGATATTTTTGCAAAGCATTGCTGCCTCACCTCTGAGGCATTCAGTGATGAGTACTTGCCTGACTTCCTTGGCTAACTGCCATTACTGGGTCACACCCGCCATTAGGGGTTGTCTTTGGGCCTCATTCATAAAGTGAAGAATGTGTGGGAAGGCGTATCCTACAGAAGAAAAAGTTACTTACCAGAAATTATGTTCCTGGTGGATATAAAATGTTCCTGTAGATTCCTCAGTGTCTCTTAACAATAAGCTAGTTCTGTGACAAAGAAAATCCCAAGAAATGTAAACATGTTATGTTCCATATTTGTCACTGCCATGGCACTCCTTGATGAAGGGTGGAAAAAATCTCAGGAACTTGCAGCAGTGCACCGGTTGGTGGCTGAGATACTCCAATGACATTCAGAGGCAGTGTTGTGGCTGGTGGCGAGTGGCGCTGCCTTGAGGTGCTGGACAGTCATTGCTAGGAGAAAACTTTTTCAGGACCAGTCTGAAGCCTGGAAGAAGTATTGATAAGGTGAGGAATCTGCAGGAAGATTATGGATTCACTGCAAATAGTATTACAGAAGGTAAGTAACTTTTTCTTCTTGGTACCTGCCAAATGTATATTAATGGGTACACATTGTCAGCTTGTTCAATAAAATCTCATATCAGTAGAGATTTTATTTATTTGAAGCCAGTTGTCATCCTTGCCCACAGCAAATGTCTCAGTCTTGTATTAACAGCAGTGATGTCCATAGCTCTTGCTTTGGTCTGTCCCACTGTTAATTCACTTATGCCTTCTCTTGGAGTTATATGGTAGGATAACAAAAGCATTTAGGTGGTGTCTGGACTATTTATGTCAAAATCCTATTTAAGCGTTTTTCTTAATAGTCAGGAAGCATGTAGATGAATGAAGTTCTATCTAGTTGATGTGAATCTCCTGGCTTGCTGTATCTGCATCCTGGAAAAGTCATTGTGTCCCCAGATGTGCTACTCCCAGAAAGACAACTACAATATTGAAATGTTTGTCTCACCGGTATGACTGCCTTTTACTGTAATAGTGCTGATGATCAATTGTAAGGTTGAAGGCTCTGTTAGATCAGCCTGATAGAAAAGAGACTAAAAAAGTGTGTGTATTGTAAGATGATGAGCTTGATGGCACATTACATTTTTATGAAAATTTAAATATAAAATCTTTGATGGTTGAAACAAGATATAACCTTCATGAGGGTAGATTCAGTATAAAATCACCTTAATGACAGATGCTGTATATTATCATCTCTGTGATGGATGCAGACTAGGCTCTCCGTGACGAAGAAGCCATCTGTTGCTTTGATCTTAGAGCCAATATAAGATCTCCATGATGATGGTCCCTGTAGATAGAAAACAAAAACGTGGAATGCTTGAATTTGTCTCAACCATCGATAATTATTCTTGGTCAATTTTTTGCCTCTTGTACATCCCCAGAAAAAAAAAGCCCTATTGCAAATCACTCTTGGTCCTACTCCTATAGGATAAGTCCTAAGATCACCTTAATAATAGTAGAACCAGTGTAATTTCTCCTCTGTGGTAGATTCATTGTAAGATCTCCTTGATAACTAGTCAGTTTATAAGATTGATTGTATTTTGATTGCCCTGCAAGATTACCCTCAGAAGAGATACAGTAGATTAGTGAATCCAGTACATGAGCTCATTGATTTTGGACCTAGCCATTGTTCTACAACATTTAATTTAATCGATTAATGTGCTTTAAATCAGTCAGTTAAGTATTCTGGATGTCTTTCACGCATTAATAGCTAAGACATGATAAAAATAAAATATTTTAGCCCTTCCACATCAATTATACTCGTGTTCCCCCCCCCCCCCCCCCCCCCATCCTTAGCGTGGATTGGCCTGAGGACTAAGAATGTCCTCAAACACCCCTACTTTTCCCTAAGTCTTTGACTGATTTCTTTCACCATATACCAAGCGAGGGAGTCCTCGGTTGAGATATGGCTCAAATCTTCCCTTTGAAAGAAAAATAATCATTGCTTTACTGGGCACTACAGACAAGCAGATCATTTCTGTAGGTCTCTCTTGTGCTGGTGCCTAAAGTTGGTTTTTAGAGTTATAAATGGAGAAAAAGCTGCCCGTTGTCTTTTATGCACCCTAAAATTGTAACAAAAGAAACATTACTGAGAAGATTTTCATGCTCAGTATGAGTACTGTCTTTTTCAAAAGGGTCTGATGTCTTTGATTATGTAGGATACTAAGGTTTGTTTCACATGACCTTAATCTTGCAAGCAGTTTTCTCCAAGATTTTTGCATAACAGCGGCATAGAACCTGTGTGCACACTGCTCATACCTCTGGAAAAGGCTATCTTCAAATCTAAAGCCCTAAGCATATGTTCTATAAATCCATGTCAATGGAAAATGATAAATTAAGAGTGAACCGCCGGAGAAGCCTAGCGCGCTACCAAGATGGCCGCGTAGGCTTGTGGCTCCCGAGGGCCTCCGCAACCTCCCACGTCTATCCTGTTATAATCCTGATTTTTTCGATGGGCTTTTGTTTATGATCTTGCGCTAAGGTGCCACTCGTTTTCCAAATCGAAATTGGACTCCGGGATCGTGTTTTTTGGCGATCTGCAGTTTGCGGCCTTCTCCGGCCTTGGTGCCGACCTCGGGTTGGTGAGGTGCCCGGCTGCGAATTGAACAGCGGCATGCCAGGCTGGGCCTGCCCCGGACCCCGTGCTTTCACTTTCGGTTTCGAGTTGAGCTACCGAGACTGATGCGTGGGACACTGGGAGAGCTGCGCAGGGTACGGAGTGCAAGGCCTAGTCTTGAACTGTAAACAGGCCTCTTTCAGTTGGCGGCCCGGATCTCCTGGCCTTCTTCCGGGTGCTGGAGGGTGCTGACTTTGCTGATTGCTGACGATGACGACGAGAGTGGACGGCGACAAATTGAAACCCAAATCTACCCGGAGGGGAGCTTATTCCCAGGCCAACAATATGGACCGCTATGCACAGCCAAAGGGATCCCCTGGTGTATCGCGTAAATCGCCTGAGCCGCCCAAGGAGGCCTCCGGCGCATCATCCGAATTGACCCTGTTGGATGTCATGGGGGCCATTGAGGAGATGAAGGTGACTGTGAAACAGCAATTGGATACTCTGGCCAACAAATTGGACTCGGTGCTGATTGATGTCGCCTTGGTCAAGGCGGACCTGTCGAAAACCAATGACCGGGTCGACTCATTGACCCAAGCAGCGTCGAGCCTAACGGTAGACGTGGCCGCCTTGCAGACGACGGTGCGGAGGTTGCAGCTCGCCAGTGACCTGACCGAGCGTCGCCTTGAGGACTCCGAAGGCAGGGCCAGACGGAACAACGTTCGCATTATCGGCGTGCCCGAACGGTCGGAGGAGTCTGCTGTGGATCTCTTTGTGGAGGATCTAGTGGTGACTCATCTAGCACCCAAAGGGCTGAGCAAGTTCTTCGCTGTGGAACGGGCCCACAGGATCCCGGGGGTGCGCCCAAGGTGGGTGCCCCCCCGCCGCCTATCATTGCCCGACTTTTTAATTTTCGGGATAGAGACGCTATCCTGCAGGCGTCGAGGGTGGCTGGGCCATTACGATTTGAGAACTCTAATGTTAGCTTTTACCCAGACTTTACACAAGCGGTTCAAAAGCAACGGATGGGATTCTCGGCCATCAAACGGCGCTTGAGAGACATGGAGTTCAAGTATGCGATGCTGTTCCCGGCTAGGCTGCGGGTCGAGTTGGATGGTCGCTCCCACTTCTTCGACCGGCCGGAGGCGGTGGGAGAGTGGCTGGATGTCCTGCCCAAGAGTCGAGATCGGGAGGGCCGGATGGCGGAGAGCGGAGAGGGTTTGACGAAGTAGAAATGGAACTGTGATCCTGGTGATGGACTGTATTGGTAATGTTTTGCACCTGTGGCTGCACTGGACTCCAGTTTGTAACGATTTGCCCCGTGGTATTTGGAGGTTGCGGGGGGCTTGCTGGGGCCCTTTCCTCCTTCTGGGGTTTTTTCTTGTCCTTTCTTCCTATTGGGGCGACAGGCACACTGCATGTTGGGGGGGCTGTTCGGGCTCACGCAGGGGTGCAGGGAGGGGGGAGTTTTGTTGGGGTTGATGGGGGGGGGGGGGTTGGGGTTTGTTTGTTCCACAAGGCGGGGTAATATTTTTTGCTGTGCTATTATGATTGTGCTCCCCGGGAGGGGGATATTTTGTGCTGAGGGGGATGGGGGGGTAGGGGACTGAGACTTCTTTCCTGGAATGTGAATGGGCTGGGGGACAGGATAAAGCGGGGGGTAGTCCTGCAGTTCTTGAAACGTATTTCGCCTGACATTGTGTTCTTGCAGGAAACGCACCTCATAGGGAACTCTTTTCATGCCATGAACAGACGAGGATATCGCCTCCTGGCCCATTCTGGTTTCACCTCTGGCTCGAGGGGAGTGGGCATCTTGGTCAGGACCTCTCTCCCGCTGGTGGTGGATGAGGTGCTCCACGACGACAGAGGGCGCTACACTGCGCTGGTGGGGAGGTGGGAGGGTAGATTGATTTAGCTGGTCGCGGTCTACGTGCCGCCGGGCCTGCAGACGGCCACCTTTGCTGATTTGGGGCGCCTGCTACTTGGGCTTCCGGGGGGGGTTTTGGTCTTGGGGGGGGGGGGGGGGGGGATTTTAACGCAGTGGTTTCCGGAGTTGAAGATCGACACCCCCCTAGGGACCTCCCTCGGGCCCAGAACTGGCTGGGGGGCTTTCTGGATACCCTGGGATTGATAGACTGCTGGCGGTTGAAACACCCTGGAGAGGCGCAATATACCTTCCACTCTGGGGCCCACGGTAGTCTTTCGAGGCTTGACTATATGTTAGTGCCTGCGGCCCAAGCTGGGATGATCGGGGAAGTGCGACACTTGGCACGTGGTATATCTAATCACTCCCCTCTTTTGCTACACCTAGATATCGCCTTGGGGGCGGAGGGGAGGGTGGCGCCGGTCAACCCCTGGTACCTACGAAACCCCACGATCCGTGCAGACCTAGTTAAGTCTTTGGAACACTATTTTAATGATAACGTGGGGTCGGTGTCTTCCGCCGTCTCCCTTTGGGAGGCCTTTAAGACGGTGATCCGGGGCCAGGCCCTATCTCTCATTTCCCACACCAAAAAATGCGAGGCGCAGGAGGTTGTTCGGCTAGAAAATGAGATCACCGAGTTGGAGAGTGAATTGGAGCAAGGTGTTACGGATGACAGATTGCATGTGCTGGAGCTTAAGCAGGCCGACTATAAGGCGCTGGTGACTGAATCTGCTAGGAGTATGGGCAGGGAGCAACCGGGGCGATTGTACGATATGGGTGATAAGGCAGGGAAGTTGATTGCCTGGTTGGATAAGAAGGAGAGAGCGAGTCGAGTGGTGCCGGAGATTGAGAGGGTGGATGGTGTGCGTGTGACGGACCCCGGTGACATTGTTGATTGCTTTGCGGAGTATTTTCACGGGGTCTACTCTCCGGTCTCAGAGCGCTCGGAGGAAGACTCTCGACTGCTGCTTCGAGATATTACTCTGCCTTACCTATCGGATGAGGATAAAGTATTGATGGATGCGGCCCTATCGCCAGATGAGATTGCTTTGGCCATTCGCTCCATTGCCTCGGGTAAGGCCATGGGTCCTAATGGCCTTCCCATCGAATTGTATAAGCTGCGCCCAGATGCGATTGCCCCGTATCTCCGGGACATGTTCCTTGAGGCTCAGGCGGCGGGCTCCCTCCCTTCTGACCAACGTCTTGCTACTATTGTTGTTATCCATAAGGAAGGGAAGCCACGGGATCGGTGTACTTCTTACAGGCCTATCTCTTTGTTAAACGCGGAGCCCAAAATCCTCGCCAAGGTACTGGCCAATCGTCTGATCCAGGTGGTGGGCGACCTGATTCATCAGGATCAATCCGGTTTTATACCCCATCGCAATACCGCTTTGAACCTGCGGCGACTGCATGGCGTCCTTGCTCGCGCCCCCTTCATTCGTGAGCCGGCCATCTTGGCGTCCTTGGACGCTACCATGGCGTTCGACACCTTGGAATGGCCATACATCTGGGCGGCGTTGGCGAAGTTTGAGTTTGGCCCGGGGTTTATCGGCTGGGTGAAATTGCTTTATGACATCCCACTGGCACAGGTGGTGGTCAACGGACGGGTGTCGGCTCCCTTTGTTTTGGGTAGGGGCACCCGACAGGGATGCCCACTGTCACCTCTTCTCTTTGCGCTTTGCTTGGAGCCCCTTGCGGAATGGTTGCGGTGGCACCCCTCGATACGTGGCCTTAGATGGACGCCGGAATGCGAGGATCGTGTTTCCCTATATGCGGACGATATCCTCTTGTATCTTGCATCTCCGCGTAAATCGCTCATTGTATTGGTGGATGTGTTGAGCTCCTTCGGTCGCAACTCCGGATTGGTAATTAACTGGGCTAAGTCTTGTGTATACGTTCTCTCCGGGGAGGCCCCCCCCCTTCCGCGGGGGTGCCCTATCCAGATTGCGGAGTCGGGGTTCACGTATTTGGGTATCTTTATAACCCTGGATCCGGTGGCCCGGTATGATCGGAATCTTCTCCTCCCCCCCCCCACCCCCCTTCAGCGCCTAAGGGCGGATGTGGCGGGTTGGCGGCGGCTGCCGCTCTCGCCGCTCGGCCGGGCAGCATTGTTCAAAATGATGTCGCTACCACGCTTTTTGTACGCCCTGCAGAACACTATGGACGTAGTGCCGGCCCGTTATTTTCGGGAGGTGGAGTGTCTCCAGCGTCGATTGTTTTGGGATGGGCGGCCGCGGATTGCTCTTGCTAAACTGACCCTACCGTGGTATGACGGGGGGATCGCCCTCCCTGATATTAAGCGATATTACTGGCCTCCCAGTTGGCTGCCGTCAATCACGGGATGTATGGCCCTGCTTTGAACCCGGCTTTTGAGATGGACAAATTGCTACTGCCAGGCGGAGACTATAATCGAGCACTATACTCTGGGTCCCTTGATGCGCGGTTGACGGGCCCGACGCGGGTCGCGGTGCAGGTGTGGCATGCAGCAAATGCGGCGATGGGGTGGAGGGATCGCTTGACTCGGGCTACGCCATTGTACGCGTCCCAGCGTTTGGGTTGTCTATATACTACGAAAGGCTTCGAGAAGTGGGATACGATTGGTATCAGCACGGTTGGGGATCTCTGGACGAAAGGGAAATTTAAGACGTTCGACATGCTGAAAACGGAATACCAGTTGAATGATAGGGAATACTATCGGTATGTTCAAGTTCACCATGCCTTGTGTTCCGTGTTTTCAGACGTGGCGGCTATTCCGGAGCATTCCCCGTTGGAAGACAGAGTATTGGACGGCTATGTGCCGGATAGCACCATTTCGTTGATTTATAAAAAGCTTATAAATGATCGAATGGGTTTGTTGGCCTCCTTGCGGGAGACATGGATTGCAGACGGTATAGAACTGGAGGACGAGGATTGGGTGTCAGCGGTGGCCTCCCCGAAAGAGGTGGCTATCCCGGCCCGATTGCGGTTCGTCCAGCTTAAGATACTGCATAGAGTGTTCGTCACGGGGCCTGGCCTGATGCGTATGGGGTATTCGGTGGATGGTTTGTGTAAGCGAGGCTGTGGGCTACTGGGGACTTTTCTCCATATCTTGTGGGAGTGTCCGGAGGTGACTCGGTTTTGGTGCAGAGTGCATGCGGTGTTAGAAGAAGTCACGCATGTTGCCTTGTTGCCGGAGGCACGTAGATGCTTGCTGAATGTCTGGGAGCCGACTGACTACAATGTGACGCAGACGCAATGGGTGACTCTAGGCTATATGATAGCGAAGCGTGACATTGCGCAATTGTGGGGCTCCCAGAGGCCACCAACGGTCTCAGCGTGGAAGGAACACATGGACTGGTGTATGTTTAGAGAGAAAACGGTGTATGTGGCGAGAGGCAAGCCTGGGAAGTGGATTAAGGTGTGGGGTCCCTGGAACTCCTATCGTGGAGGTATTTGCGCCCCGCCCCAGACGCGTGAGATGGATGCCGCTCTGTCTCCCTAGCCCCCCGCATTCCTGTATGCTCCTGTAACATGCGACTTTGTCGCTTCTGCCTTGCCCCCCTCCCCCCCCCTTCTGTCTACCCGGGTTGGTTTACTCCCTCGATACGGGGAGCACATGTTTCTGCCATTAACCTCCCTGCCTTGTGAGTTTGATGTTTTTTGTTTTTCAAAAATATGAAACCTTTCCTGTTTGTTTAGGGACTGCGGCTGTGGCTGACTGCGATAATTAGCACTTTAGTAACTCTTTTGCTGCTTCATTGATGTGCATATTAAGTCGTGCCTAGGTTTACACTGCGTTTAGCGGCCGGCCTGTTGGTTGTAGGCCCATACTTGTATCTTTTTGAAATTGTAATAAAGGTTTTTAATAAAAAAAAAAAAAAAAAAGTGAACCGCCTCTCTAGCATGGATGGCAAGAGGTCTTTCCCTTCAACTTTTAGGAATGGACCCTGAGAGCCTTTGGGGAAGTAGTCAATATGCCTGTAGAGTAAGAAGCACTTCTATCTAACTCATCCAACTTTTTTTTTTCTTTTTTTAAATGGTCTTTATTAGTTTTATGAGGGTAACATCATTGACATGTACATGACGTTTTAATCAAACATTGACAGTATAAAATAGCATTAAATTGAAACAGCATCTGTAAAACATTAGAGTCCATTCTAGTGGCTGGTGTGCCGCTTTTCTCTGCTGCGTGGCATAACTTTACACACTAATACAATTTGGACAAGCACAGTAGAATCGGCCATTGTTCTTCATTACCATTTCCTCATCGTGTCGCATACATTTGAAATTACAATTTTATACTTAAGCGAGAGAAACAACAAAGGAACAAATTTTTTTTTTTTTTTTTATTGAGTTTTTGGCAATACAGTTTATCAAACATAAACAATATGCTGGGACAAAGCATCATACATCAACAAAGAGAAAAGAAAGAGAGATCCACACAAATCATATATAAGAAAATTTCAGCAATTTAAAATATAGTAACAAATATCGAAATCTGTCTACCCCATTCAAAGAATGACTATTAGTCAAAGTAAGATTCCCAAATTTTGGTAAATTTACGTAGTGCCCCGGTCCTTTGTGCAAAAATGAATTCGGATTTCCTGACTTTCCTACTTTTTTGAAACCATTCATCTACAGTTGGCACTGTTTCTGTCTTCCAGTGCTGAAGAATCAGTGGTCTGGCCACTGCCACCAATATATACAAAAGTTTTGCCATAGACTTGGGCAATTTTAATTCTAGATCCAATCCGAATATGATTAAATTTTCGTACCTAATGAACGAGAAATGTAAATGAAGAGAAAGCAAAGAAAACATTCCTTTCCAAAAGGACTTAAGTTTAGGGCAGAAGGCCATTATATGCGACCAATTAGCCAGGTCCGGTTGTGTACATCTAAAACAATTAGACGATGAAGAGCTATACATCTTCGCCATGATTGCAGGAGTATAATATAAGAGCCACTTACTAAAGAAAAGCATACGTCGCCAATTGGCGCCTCGCACAACCGTAAAATTAAATTTATTTAAGATATTCCAAAAATTATCAGTTATTTTAATGTTTTCCTGCTTCTGCCACTTTTTTATTGCTTTAAGGCTTATACCCTCTTCCCTACTTTGTGCTAAACTTTTTTTCCATTTTCCGGGATTTTTAAAAAGTGGGGACCAAAAAAGGTCATTTGTTAACTGTAATAGTTGATTATTTTGTGCTAAATCGAGTTGAGCCAGAGATTTATACAAGAGAACATATGAGCCTATAAGTAGAAAGTTTCCACAGATTAAAGTAGCCATCTCATCAATAGTCAGCCATATTCCATTTTTCACAAAGCTCGATAAAGTTGTAAACCCAGATCTGGCCCAATTTTGTATGATTTCTGACCCAATATTAATCCCTAATCCCAGAACAGCATCCTTCAGCGGAGTTACTAGGCTCAAAAGAGGGAGAGAGTACCTTTTTAACATAACTTCACGTTTTTTAAAAAACCAACTCAGGACCTTGTATCTAACTAATTTGGGTGATTTAACTATCGAAAGAGGAGAGGGAATTTTGGACTCTTTACAAATTAAATCGAAAAAAAAGTTTATGAACAAAACGACTCTAGGTATTGAGTATTTAAATCTTGAAAGATACTGTGCAAAATAAGCATAGTAATAGTCTTTCAGATTTGGCAGACCAAGACCCCCTTGTTCTTTATCTGCATATAAGATATTAATAGCTACTCGAGGTTTTTTTTTAGCCCAGACAAAAGCTGAAAATAAAGATTCAACTTTTGAAAAAAAAAACACTTGGGAGAGAACAAGAAATAGTAGAGAACAAAAAGTTAAATAAGGGAAGTATTGCCATTTTAATCAATGCCACCCTACCCAGAATAGATAAAGGCAGTAAATTCCATCGTGAGAGCATATCACGGACTTTTTGAATCAGCGGCTCAAAATTCAATGTGTATAGATCCCGTACTAGAGGTGTAAAAAGAACCCCCAAATACTTTTTGGGTCTATTGTTAACACAGCTCTGAATATCAGGGTGCAATTCAGGATTATTCTTACCACAGATTAAGATTTCCGTTTTCTTCTTATTAATTCGATATCCCCCCAGTATTTCAAATTCAGTGAAAACGGAAAAGACCAGTCTTTGCGTATGTCTCTCAGGTTTCAGCAGCAGCATAATATCGTCTGCATATAATTAAATTTTGTCCATGCCGGGAACAGGCGGAAGAATATCCTTACTTTCTCTAATTGCTACTGCGAGAGGCTCAATAAAGAAGGCTAAGAGAACAGGAGACAAAGGACATCCTTGCCTTGTCCCTCTTTGCACCGCAATCGAGCCAACTATGAATGAATTAACAAGGATATGAGCCTTTGCCCCCTGATATAAATTCCTAATTAGGGTAATGATTTGAGAGGGAATACCAAAGTGCTGTAATATAAGAAAAAGTGTATCCCAAACCACCAAATCAAAAGCCTTTTCTGCATCTAAAAGGAGAACTAAAGCAGGAACCCTTCGTACTTCAAAATAGTCTAAAGCCTCAATCAGATAATGTGTATTAGTCATTAATTGACGGCCGGCAATAAAACCATTCTGGTCTGCGTGAATCAATTGTGAAGAGACGTGATTAAACCGAATAGAAAGTAATTTTGTAATAATTTTATAATCTGAGTTCAGTAATGTTATGGGTCGATAAGAGTTAGGATCTGAGGCTTGCTTCCCTTTTTTCAAAAAACTGACTACCGTTCCATCATAAAAAGACGCGGGAGTTGGGCCACCCTCCACCATAGAATTGACTAGTAAAAGAAGAAGCGCCGAAAAAGAACTAAAAAACGTAACATAGAATTCCGAGGGGAGTCCATCTGGACCACAAGCCTTACCTTGCGGAAGGCTTTTGACAACAGACTCTAGGTCATCAGAGAGAAATGATGATGCCATTGCTTCTTGGTCTAATCGAGAAAGAGTAGGGAGACCAAATTTATTTAGAAAATCGTTTAATCTCCCCTGATCCGTAGTGTGGTATGAGGTATAGATATTCTCATAATGGGACAACATAATTGTTCCGATCTCTCCCTGATCTGAAGTATCCCCCCCACTAATTGGTGATTTAAGAGACCGAATTACATTAGCCGCAGAACGTTCTTTAACCTGCCATGCTAGGAATTTGCCCGTAAAATTACTATGTTCGTAAATTTTTTGGGTTTGTCTGCAAAAGATTTCCTCACTTCTAGTGAAATAATGTGCATTCAACTCCCGTTTTGCGGCATTCAATTGATTTTGTATCTTGAGAGAGGGATTACAGTACATTTGGTTTACTAAAACCTGTATGTTTTGCTGCAATTGGTTCTTTGTATTCCTATAGATGGCCGATTCCTTTGCATCCCTTCCAATAACTGCCCCCCGAATAAATGCCTTCAGTGAATCCCATACAACATGTATGGGGGCTGTCCCCAAATTTCGTTCAATATACTCCCTAATCTCCTTTTTAAGAGAAGAAACCCATATTTCATCAGAAAGATAGGCCTTGTTAAAAACCCATCGTTTCTGAGAATTCGTGCCTTCTTCCAGCACAAACTCAGCCACTAACATCGCATGGTCGGAGAAGCCATTATATAACATCCGATAATGCTGAATTTTTAATTTTGAAGAAACCAAAAGAAAATCAATACGAGAAAATGACTTATGCCTCCCTGACCAGCAAGTATATTCTCTTTTATCAGGATTCACAGAACGCCATGGATCCACGAGATCGAAAATCCTTACGTTGTTCGTAATTATCTGAAATGATTTAGGTTTCAACTGCTTTTTCCCACCAGAGGTGGAATCCAAGTTCGGTTTCATAAGAATATTAAAGTCCCCTCCAATAACAATATCTCCCCCAACCATCAGTAGGGACTGAAACATTTCGTCATATATCTCAGGGCAGTCATTCAAGGGGGCATAAAAGCTTACGAATGTGACATGCAATGGTCAAAGGAACAAATTGAAGAAAGAAAATTAAGGAAAAAAAACAATCGATCTCTTTGTGTAACTAACAGCACGGGTGCGTCTTGTTACCCGATGCGTCAGTAGGCAACAGGTGTGCGATTGCAAGGGTACGGTGGGCCATGTCGGGTATTGCAGCAGAGCGGGGGGGGGTGTACTCATCCAATCTTACCATTGAAATCTACAAAATCAGTAAAACCCAGCGCCTCTAACATCAGTGCCTTTCCAACTACTACACACAGAATATAAAGGCAATAGTTTTGCAACAAAATAGGGTGTTCCCTTGCTTCTTCCCTATGCATTTCCTCTGCCAGACCCTTTTTCAAAGACAAGTCACTATGGCCCATGCACCCAGTGTTCTTTATATGTAAATGCAGCATAGGCCAGGATGAAGAGGTTTTGGAATTCCTCCTGCCATCTGTTTAAAAATTGAGGTTTGAATATTTACCCACATTTGAGTCTGATGCTAGGCATGAGATTCTCCTCTACTTTGTTGGGTCTCTTCCTGGTCCTTCTGCAGTAAGGTGATTCATACTCTTTGACCTGCTATTATGTCTGCTCAGCCATCACTGATGATTTCAGCGGTGCTGCCCTCAAATACCTGCCCAAAACCAAATGTTTTTCCAGTATTTCCTCAACTGGTAATCTGAAAATCTCGATTCTAGTGCATATAAGAATGTTCAAGCCAAACGTCTTGACCAGCATAACACTGTTGGCTCCAATCTAAACTTCTAATGCACCAATTAAAGCATGTAAAGTTTACTGGCAACCTGTCTCTCGGTAAACTAGGCGATAATACCTGCAGTAACATTTCCTCTGTATGCAAGGAAAATAGGACTTTTCACGGACATTCTCTGGCTGCCTGGGTATTCGTGGCCGAAACAACCATGGCTGATCTGCTATGAAGAGAGCTTCCCTGATGATGTAGCTGGTTAGGACTGTGGCTGGGCAGAATATTTTCAGTATGGGACTGGATTTTTATGCTTAAAGACGACCATACCCTCCTTCACTTTTCTCTAATGCCACTAAAAATCATTCCTAGTTCCTTTAAGGAAGATCCAATTTATTGGGACTTCCTTAAACCTGGGTGGGCCCAGTGGTGCGTCTCCCAGGGAATTAGGGGCATTACACCTTTTTCTCCTCTATATTCCTCCTTCTGCTCCAGGCTGCATCTTTCCTGAAATTTCAGGAGCTCATGGCCTTTTGAACTTTACTATTGTCCTAGTACGCTCTAGGTGTGGACTCCACAGTGAGCACTATGTTCTTTCAGGAGAACTTTCATCATGGGAAGTGTTCATCAACCAAATCCAGTTGATATTGTAGTGACAGATGGAGTCTAGACACTATTTCAATATCCAGGAGTTCAGAGCCATCAGAGTTCACTGCTAGAATGTGGTGTTTTCTTCAAGAAGTGGTTCCGGTCCTGACTGACACCACCACAACCATATACTTCATGAACAGAATGGAGTGTGCTCACTCTCCATGTACAGTGGATATCCTGATATGCCTGGATTACAGGATTTACCACCTTGGTACTAAAAAGACCCCTATGGTGGGTGGAAGCAGTCTGCATTCTCTCATGTGAGAGCTAGTCCAGGAGGTTGCGTATACCATTTTTGTGGTTTTGCAGCGTGAATCGTTTCTGCATTCACATGCTTTGCATTATTCTGCCATCTAGCGGTTTGGTCCGTAATTGTTTTATTTTGTTTATTTTTTTTTGGTGGTCGTTTACGTACTATCACTTGGTGTCCTCTTGTGCTGTCGTTGTGTGCCACCTTTGGTCGCCATCTTCAGGTTATTTCTTCTCCCGTTGGGTCTGGATCGATAGGGAAGGTGCTCCAAACTCTCAAGAGGAGTATCAACGAAAATCAGGAAAAAATGTAAGAAAATCTACAGTACAGCGATTCAGGGTACAGGACTTCGAAACAAAGGTCCAGAGGGTGCTGAAAGGGAAAGAACAACCTCATCGACAATTGGAACAATGTGTGTGCAGGGGGGTTCCTGTGTGTGGTGATGAACAAAACACCATTCAAGTTTTGCCAGAATTGCCATCACAAGTTCGCCCAGATGGACCAACATCCAGTCTTCCACCTCTGTTTAGCAGTAGATCACCAAAGTGAAGATGGCAACGTGTGTTCGGCATTCTCCCCGAAAACCCTTAGTGTAAGGGAGAGGCATAGAAGAGCCAAAGTACTTAACACTTCTACTGCTCAGTAAGCTAACCTAAATGTTCACCTAGCAGCAATTGTAGCATATACAAGGGCCTACACAGGGAAGAGCTTCTTCACTGCACAAGTGGTTAAAAGGCTCGTAGAAGGGGCCAAAAGAGTTTCACCCCGAAAGAGGGTTCCTGCACCCACATTGAATCTAAATATGGTACTCACTCTGCTAATGAAAGCACCCTTTGAGCCGCTACACAAGGCCACGCCACAAATGCATGAGTTGCAGGCACTAACGTTACATGAACCCTACTTCCAAATACATAAAGACAGAATCATCATGAGAACAGATCCACACTTCATGCCAAAGGTGATCTCACAGTTCCACATAAATCAAACCAGACAGATACCAAGTTTCTTCAACAATCCAAAGACGTAGGCAGAAAGACTATTGCATACTCTAGATGCTTGAAGACCAGTGATGTATTACATTTAAAGAGCGAAAGCATACAGAAAGACAAAACAACTTTGTATCATTTGCAAACAGTTTCCTTGGGAAACCAGTAACCAAGAACACAATCGCAAGATGGCTAGCACAAACCATACAATTGTGCCACAAACAGGCAGGAGAAACATTACAAAGGGCCCCAAGGGCTCATTCAGCAAGAAAGGGGCAACTATCGTCTTTCAACACACCACTTCAAGACATCTGCATGGCAGCAACTTGGTCTTCAGTGCACACGTTCACAAAGCACTACTGTCTGGACATGCAAATGAATAAGGAAGCACAAGTAGGACAAAAGATCTTGCAACATCTATCCACGAACCAACGCTCATCTTCAACCCAGCCACCACAGTACTAACAAACCGCTACAAAATGTATGCACAACATGGGAATCCAGGAAAGATTCACGTTGCAGAACATATAGTTTCTTACCTGTCGGTGTAGTTTTGCAGCTTGAAGAATTTTCTGTATTCACTAGCGAACCCACCCTCCTCTGCAAAAGAAGATGAGAGGGAATGAAAAGGAAAAAAAAAAAAGGAATCCAAAGATGGTGGCCAAAGGTGGGAGCTTTCGGAGAAAGCAAGAGGTCACAAGGGGACAACAAATGGTAGTACGTCGGCGCCCACCAACCAAAAAAACACAAGCATTTGCAATGCAATAGGTCTCGCATTTGCGAGAGTTTGAGTTATTGGCGTTGTAGTTGACAATGCCTTTTATGTATGTTTTAAAAACGAAAACAAAAATAAAAGGCATTGTCATTTGCAATGTCAATAGCTCAAACCTGTGTAAATGTGAGATCTATGCACTGCAAATGCTTGTATATAGATGTGTTCTGTGCACTTCCTCACATAGGGACTTTCAGCTGTATGATAAGTGTAGAACTACAAAACCATCATACATATAATCTGATTTTATTACATAACCTAATTTTGTTTATGATATTTGCCTTTCACACGAGTGAAGATATTAAATGCACTGAATTCATATGCTACATTTATATGTGCATGTTAGTGTGTGAAATATTTTGTGCACATTTTTTTCGTCCTTTTCCCTTGGATAACCCCCTTCTTTGTATTATTTATTTTGATTTCTATTTGGTCAGTAGATAAGATAACACAATTTTGAATATCTCCGTACAATTGAAGCTATAGTTATTGACTTGTTGACACCCTATTGTATGCTTACTATACGTCTTGTGTATAAGTTTGCCATTTAATTTGTTAAAGAATATTTAAGGAAAAGAAGCGCACACGATTGTTAACATTACTACGAGACTGTTTTGCATGAGTATAAGACTGAATATCTGCACCTTAGATTTGGAATAAAAAAACGTTAATAATGATGTGCTCTTCCCCAAACTAACCTTCTGCCAACTTCTGCAGATATGTCCCAATTCATAGCTTATGTTTGGCCAATCTGAATCTTTTGGTCTCCCCCAAACCTCCATGGGCAGCTTCTACGTTTCGGTCCCGGCATTTATTGTGACCCATGCTCTGGAGCTCTCTTCCAGCTGAAACACCTTCTTACTATCTTCTTGCTCCTTCAAGACTGATCCTAAGAATCTCCTCTTCTTAGGGGAATTGTCATATGTAACCAGACACCAACCTCACTTTCTCACTAAACCGGCCCTGTAACTATATATATATATATATATATATATATATATATATATATATATATATATATATATATATATATATATATATATATATATATATATATATATATATATATATATATATATACAGAAATCATTTGCACTGCCTTCTCTGTGCTAAGCATCGACCACACATCACCCCCATAACCGTCTCTATGTACTTCCATACAAACTCATAAAATATTTGTGTATTGTGCAACCCTTGCTAACGTCAGCACTGCTGGTCAAAATGCTTTTGCGACAACTAGTAAACAAACAATGATGTGAGGTGAAGGTGAAAGCAAGGCGCTTTATTGCTCAATTGGGAGCTTTGTGCAGGAAAACACGATGAAGATCCCTAGCATTGATGTTATGTTATGGGGGATTTGTAGAGCGCATGGCTACTCAAAAAGAGTAGCCTCCAAAGCATGGAATGCTATGCCCGTCTCTCACAGGCCCCAAAACAACTTTCCTAGTCTTCGCGTCCTGCTGACGATATATTTAGCTGATCCAACACTGTAATTTTGAGTATCTGCCGTAACCGGTTTTTCTCCTTAATGGTCAGGGAGTAAAAGCACCTGGATATCTCTTGTATAAGTTTATGTTGCAAAAAACTTAAAATGCCTCATTTAGTCAGTTCAATCCCATACAGCACACTAACATTTACATTTTGAGGCTTTCGTTTTTCAGTTATAATGTTCAAAAGAAATTACACTCAATTAAAAAAACACCTAGCTTCAGAGAGATCAAGGTTACAACCACATGACATAATATGAGTGCTACTAATAAAAACACGTATCTTTCACAGAAAAAAAATCAAAGTTCCAAAGAAGGTAAGATTATGATGGGCAAGCAATAAAAGGGAAGTACTGTGTTAAGTAACTGACTCACTACTGAGTCATCCTCGTCAACAAATTGAGACCCCAGGTGCACACTCACATAACGTACGTAATGAATATTAAACAAAGCTATTTTATATTTACATGAGTTATTTCGATTGCGTAACAAACAGGACAGTCCCTAATAGCAATGGCCATATCCCGCCGCAGTCACCAAAAAAATATCACAGGAAAAAGACGTCCTAGGCACGGTGAAGTGGTTACCGTGCTATTTTCTGTGATAAATTGCATATTTTTATCAGTCTCCTGCACCTTTTCATTCTGCAAGGACAGAGAAAGGGAGAGCGGGAGCATGTCTTGGATGAAGGAGCTGTCGGCAAGGAGAAAAACAAGAAGCGGGTGTGCTCAATCGGGATTGGGGAGGGGCTGGGCATGGAAGAGAAGCTGTAACATCAACGAATCGGGTGGTAATTACATAACCTGATTTACCTTTTCCCGCCACATGATTCAGTCAAATCTGCTGCATACTTTGAGCCATCCCTGCCGCATAATTCCAGTGGACCTGCTTATATTTTTTCATTAAATGACACTGGCCCTTTCACGAGTAAAGCTTCTAAAGTCCACCAGTGAAGATTCGAAAGTCAACCACAACCAAGCGATGAGGAAAAGCAAACGGCGGTCCGTGTGCAGAGAAGTACAGTAAATAGTCACCGCTCCTCAAAACAAACTGTTTCTCTCTTATCGAGCAGCGCCAAAAAAGTGGTTTGGCAATGTGGTCATTCGTTGACAGAAGAGAAAGCCTTATCTGCCGAGTTCCGTCCCTCCGAGTCCTGGACCAGGGCATGCTTGGGATGTACTTGCATAGACAGCTAGTAGAACAGTACAGTGGGTTGAGCGCTTGCTATAGCGACATGCATGCGATTTGCAGACCACGGGCTGGAATGTTGCCAGGGGTGTCTCAACTGCTGATTCCGCTACAACAGATAACATTTAACACGGGAGTTGATATATTGCCAGTTATCAAAAAAAAAAAAAAATTAAGGTGTGAAGGACATAAACGACTCTCGCAAGAAATAGTTCACCTTCCCAGTTAAATAATTAAGACTGTAGAGGCTCAAGAAATGTAAGTTTTATACCATCGGCCCCAGCAGCACTTTACTGCAAGAGCGTCAGTCACATGACAATACAAAAGCACAATACCACACTGAAAGCACTCAAAGGAAAGCAACAAGTGCACCCTTCACCCGCCGACAGTAACGTTTCGTATAGCGCTTACTATTGCAGTCTTGCACCTTTATCGTACTGTAAAACTCAGGTTTCAAAGAGACGAAACTCATATTAAACTGTGACCGCAGAACGCTCTGCCGAGAGGCACAAGTACGGTGGTTCTTATCTATTGTTGCCGACAAATCTGTGCGACTAATCAGTATCGGGGCAATTTTTAAAGTTGGGGTGTTGTGGTATTGTATTGTGTTTTTATTGTGCCCACTTACTTGCACCATAAAAAAATACTCATCACATCGCTATTGGCGATATTCCACCATTCTAGGGTCATCTTCCAGGCGCCATTTTTGTTAGCGCTCTAGTGGCCAAACTATTTAATGAGGGGCACGCAAGCGCGCAGCATCAAAGAGACGAAACTCACATTAAACTGTGACCGCAGAACGCTCTGCCGAGAGGCACAAGTACGGTGGTTCTTATCTATTGTTGCCGACATCTGTGTGACTAATCAGTATCGGGGCAATTTTTAAAGTTGGGGTATTGTGGTATTGTATTGTGTTTTTATTGTGCCCACTTACTTGCACCATAAAAAAATACTCATCACATCGCTATTGGCGATATTCCACCATTCTAGGGCCATCTTCCAGGCGCCATTTTTGTTAGCGCTCTAGTGGCCAAACTCTATTTAATGAGGGGCACGCAAGAGCACCAGAGGCAAGCCCATCTGCGCCCGTCAGCGCTCCGGCCGCGCTTAGCGCCAGTAATGCTGCCCTGAATGGCACAGGCAGGCTCTACTACTCCAGAGACATACTTTTAAAACTGGGCAATAGGCAGCAGGGGGACCATCGGCAGGCCTTGTCATGTGGCTTGATCAACAGCAGGTCTCTGATCAAGCACTACCAAGATGTCAGTAACCTGCTGGAGGATTTAGATCTCGACTTATTGTTTATAACAGAGACCTGGGTAAACCCGGACTCCTCGGTGGAGCTAGGACTTGCATGCCCTGTCGGCTACAAGATTCTTCAGAAACCACGCTTGACGGGGAGAGGAGGTGGGGTAGGGATAATCTTCAAGAAGAAGTAGGACTGTGCTCCACTACCGATTAAAGACATAGCAGAATATGAGATCCTGGGCTTTTCCCTACAGGAGATCAAGGGGAGAATGCTGACTGGTATGGTCTGTTATAGGCCCCCGGGCATGGACTCTAATCATCCGGCCCTATCGGACACTATTGTCGCCTTGGCCTCTACACACTCTAGACTGCTGCTTCTGGGGGATTTTAATCTCTGGGAGACAGGGAGCCTAGGGAATCACTTACAAGCCCTGAGTCATACCTGTGAGAACTGTGGCCTCCACCAGCTTGTTCAACAACCTAGGCATAAAGGAGGCCATACGCTCTACTTGGTGTTTGCCAAACCGTCTGAAACAGAGGTACTCAGCATTTCTCCACTAAACTGGACTGATCATTTCTTAATACAGTTCAGGATGACTTCACAAGGAGACAAACCGGTAGGGAAAAATCAAGCTAACTATAGGTGGGGGAGGGACTGGTTTAAGCTCTCCAAAAAGGGCACAGCCCCTCTTTTCTCAAGACGGAACCTGTTTGATCCAGAGGAGGTGCCTGGAGAGGACTATAATAGATATTGTAACTCCATTAACCAAGTGTTGGAGGGATATATATACCAAACAAAAAGCTCAGAATGCGTAAAACTCCGTCGGCCCCTTGGTTTAGCGAGGAGCTTAAAGTGCTGCGTTCAGCTCGCCGACAGGCCGAAAGAAGCTGGCGCAGGTTGTACTTAGAAACAGACAAAAAAGCTCTAAAAATAATACAAGCTCAATATAAGATGGCTATTAGGGAGGCCAAGTCGCAATTCTATGCTAGTTCCATTCTGCAGGCATCTAATGGAACTATGGCCCTCTTCAACATCGTAAGAGACCTTAGTAATCCTGGGTGTCTGGCTAGCACAGTTCAGCCATCACACAACCCTTGCAATGAAATTGCCACATTTTTTATTGATAAAGTCAATAATATTGTGGGTGGGTTTGATCAGAGTGTCATCGAGATCCTCTTTGAGCTATTTCCAACCCCCCACGGAGGACTCCTTCAACAGCATAGCGCGGGAGATATCATCTGGGTCACCCCTTGACCCCCTTCCTCATAAGATCTGGAAGGAATTTGACCCCGACCTATTCCCGGATCTGTGGCAAATCTGCTGTCAATCCCTGAATGAAGGAATTGTACAAAGTGGTTGGAAGCAAGCGATAGTCACCCCCCTATTGAAAAAAACCTTCCTTAGATCCATCGCTGCCAGCCAACTTCCGTCCCATATCCCTCCTACCATTTCCAGTTAAAATCTTGGAAAAATTGGTCCGCAAGTCCCTGTCTAATTTCCTGGAAGAAAATCTGCTCTTGGATAGGGACCAGTTTGGGTTTCGGCCAGGGCATGGGACGGAAACCGCGTTGACGACCGTCCTGGACAAACTTCGAATGTGAGCCGACAGTGGCAGCTCCTCCGTGTTGGTGCAGTTGGACATGTCGGCCGCTTTCGACACGGTTAGTCACGCGATTTTGCTGGCAAGATTGGAAGGTTTGGGGGTGACGGGCCGTGCCTTGGAATGGTTACAATCCTATTTGACTGACCATCAACAGGCAGTGACCTGGACACCATTTGTCTCCCCCTGGTCCTCGGTATACCATGGAGTGCCTCAGGGCTCAGCAATTAGCCCAATCCTCTTTAATGTCTATTTAGGGCCCCTGATCCCTTTAATAAAATCTCATGGGATCGAAGTGGTTAACTACGCGGACGACATTCAGCTAATGTTCTCCACGGAAGGAGAGCACGCAGTCTCTCTGAGCTCTTTTCAGGCATGTATGAGGAAGGTCTCTGACTGGCTGAAGGCCAATTCATTGCAGCTGAATGCTGGGAAAACGAAGCTACTGCACTGCTGTGCAGCCAAAATGTCCAAACATCTTCTGAGCGAGTTCCGGCTCAGACCGGAGGACGCCCCCATATCTGCAGCAAAAACAGTCCGTAATTTGGGGGTCATGGTGGACGAAGACCTTCAGCTGCAATCTCAGGCTAACAAAACAATCGGTACCTGTATTGCCCTGATGAGAGCACTTCGCCAAATTCTCCCACTACTCCCTAACGAGGCCAGGTCCCTGGTGGTCCAGAGTGTGATCCTGAGCAGACTGGACTATTGTAATTCACTGTACCTGGGTGCTCCCCACTACATTGTACAGGGTTTACAAAGAATACAGTCTATGGCAGCCAAACTGGCCCTCAGGAGACAGCGTGATTCATCTGTAACGCTGGCACTAAGGGACCTCCACTGGCTGCCTGTTAAAGATAGAATCAATTTCAAGTCGCTGGTCACGGTTTACAAAGCCCTACACAACACTGGCCCGTTACCATTGCGCGAACGTTTCTCCTGGTATGAACCAAAGAGACTCCTCCGGTCCACTAGCCAAAGCCTGGTATCTGTCGCCAGAGTAAAACGTGCCAGGCTGGGTGGCAGGGCTTTTAGTATGGCGGCAGCCCGCCTCTGGAATAAGATTCCCCAAAAGCTGCGCCAGGCCAAAACGCTTCTAGCCTTCAGGAAAGAACTTAAGACATGGCTTTTTCGCCAGGAATAGGTGGCATCAATCCTGACCACTGGCTATTCGTTCTGCTTGCTTCATGTCATCACAGTCTCTCAGCGCCAGGATACCCGTAGGGTGGCAGATGCACTATACAAAAACTTATACAATACAAGGTGCCAATGAACGCTAGGAAACTCGTTTTATCACATCAGAAAGATGGAAGGCTATGTCGGCCTCACTAATCAAACTGGTGACTTGCATGACGAGCCCAGAGCTCAGTCATAGCAGGCACATTAACCCGCCAAACTACTTTTCCGACAGAATACATGGCACGCTCTTAAATAGGAGCCCTCCAGAGGCCCAGGCCTGCTGCTCCGCGGTGGATGATGTGCAGAGCCTTGGGTAGCGGGACCGCCCCGGAGTCCACGTGGCCTTTCTGGATACTTCACTATCCGCTTCCAGAGGAGGCTCAAGGACAAACTTTTCCCTGCAGATTTTGTTAATGAGATGTTGCTAATCATAAGCTCGCGCTGAATCCTACAGTGCTGGTGTCTTCACGTGCCGCTATGAAATACATTTACTGAGCGCCTGTGGTAAGGGTACGCCCAGGACAGAGGCCCGATGTTAACAGACGAGACCAGTCCGGGTGGGCGGGGCCTAAGGGAGACCGGGCGGACACCAACCCCACTTCCAAAGAAACCGGACAGAAAACCAACAACTATAGATCTTGCAAGCGACAGTGCATGCGCTGCAACGCAGGCAAGACCTAAAAAGGAAACAAAATACAATAATTCCGGAGCCAACCACTAGATGGCGGAATACTGCACAGCATGTGAATCCAGAAAATTATTCAATCTGCAAAACTACACCAACGGGTATGAAAGAATACGTTTCATGTGTCTTTTCTCCATACACATCTTTTTTTTAATCTTGCCACTAACACAATTTTTTTATAAAATCGCAATCTTTTGGAGGTAGGAAGCAGTTTTAAGCACAGTCTGAGTCACGATTCCCATGATGTCAACAGTGTGAGTCAATTCCTCCCGGTTGAACGCAGACCCGATGATGATAACAGTCATCAGTATGTCGGTGAGATAACATGCCACTGACTGTACATAACTGTTCAGGTTCCCACAAGAAATTATGTTTGAAATCCCTCAATGTGACACTGTGTTTTCCAACTCGCCTTGATTTTTGTTGAAATTCTTAGGGAAGCCGAGTGGGAGGACTACGATACCTTAGCTTCTCTCTCCCCCTCATTATTTGCATCAAGATGTGTTAAGAGCTGATGGAGCAAAAGGTCTCTTCTTTTTGTTGATAGTTGTGAGACGTTAACCTCATTCTCTATTTACCTTTTCTCTAGTTGATGTGTTTTAAGAGAAAGCACATTTTGGCTGAGCAGTCCTACACAACATTCTTGTTTGCCCACTAACTTATTTCTGTCTACTTTGGCCACTTATTTATTTGAAAGTCTTAGAAGAGGAATCTTCAGGCTAATATGTACTTCATTCCACAGATCCATGTCAACCTCTCCACTGGAATAACTGAGCTCAAAATACCTCTTACATTGTACACATAGACAATTAATTATTTGTCCGTTGCGGTGCATTAAAATGGAACAGAAGTATGGATTCACAAGTTGCCCAATAAATATACTCAACATCACTTCTCACTATTCACGCTCATTTTCATAGACAGTCCTGGTGAAATCCTCCCATTGACTTCTCTTCTCTGGAAGCTAATTTATAAGAAGAGGAATCTGTAGAAAGAATGTGTATATTTCAGAAACCCTGTAACAATAATAGTGTGCCTTGTTTTTCACCTGCAGTGGCATTTTTCCTAGATTTATGCTATTGTCTTTCTGATTAGACTAATGTATTGTGAGCCACTGGATTCAAGCTAGCCTGGCTGACGAGGGTGATACCCCAAGACCAGTCCCAGGATGCTTGTTTCTGGTCCAGGGAGAACCTGCCATGGCAGTTCGGGCTGGACTGTTCCTATGAGGAGCACGGTAAAGACTGATTTACTTATGGCTGGGTCAAAACTGGGGTGGCGTGGTGAGTGAAAGAATGATGGATTAAACCCAGATCTTTGGGACTGGGGGTGAGTGTTTGCATTGTTCAGCATTCCGTCCATCATTTGTTCTTTTTGCTGTAAATGCTGCTCAAATCCAACCTGGGCCCCGGTCTCAGAAATGATGCCAGTCCACTTAGCGATGTAAAGAAAAAAGACCCCAGATTATATAACATTATATAAATGTGACAGTATTAAATGTAGATTTATAGTTGCCTTTACCATTCCTAATAATGTACTATGGATTCTATACTGACAATGGGGAATATTCAAAGCGTTTGGATATGTGAACGATACTCGTCTTGGATATTTGCAGTTGCACAGAACTAACTTTTTTCCTTCTTAGATGCTGGGTCTCGTATATAATCAAAAGTATTTTCCTTGTTCACTTCCAACATTCATTGATCTTGGATCTGCACATTTAAGGAGTCTCTGACTGCTCCATTCAAGCTATCTGTGACCTTCTCTACTATTGGCCAGAACACTGTTTGAGCCATATCTGTAAATTGATCTTGATGTGGAATTTCCTTTTTTGGATTTGGTACAGTGATGCACATCTAGTACACATATCTAGTGGTTCACATCTTGTGTAAGGTTTGATCTTCCTCCTCATCCTTTCCACGATTGCAAGAACGACTTTTGTTAATCTTGAATGTACTGCACAGTATCCTGTGTGAATGGGCAATGGGGAGAGCAGGAGCGAGGTTACGTATTTCTTCCTTCAGGGAGAACTTATCATGCAAAGTTTGAACACCATCACACAATACAAATAATGTTTTTGGTTATATTGATCAATATACCTTTTCTTATTCTTTGCTAAATTTTCAGAGCCAAACGAAGTGGCCGTGATCACCACATCTGTGGCAAGACCATTGCTGAAGCGCTGCCGAAGGGACATTCTGCCTGACTGCAGCCCCACTCTAGATTCTCCATTTCTGCCGGTGAAGAAGAGGAGAATGTGTGATGGAAGCCCCTCATCCAAGGTGGGCACCGCAGTTTTAACACCTGAGGTGCAGCTGAAGCAACAGAGAAAGTCTTTAATTCCAGGCCGAGGTCGCGGGTCCATAAATAGAGCACTTACGGCCTTGCCAATTGACTCTTCCAACAATGGCTCCACAACGCTCATACTGCCGGACAGCCCCTCAAAGACATCGCTCTGTACACCAAAGTATGCATCGGGTGGCACTCCAAAGAACTGTCCTGCTGCAGTCAATAAAGGTCGCCTGCCTCTAACCACCTCAGCAATTCAGAACTGTGCCTCAGTCCAGAAAGCCCCACTGCCAATAAGGGACTTGAACACTACCTTTGACCTCTCTGAAGAATGCTGTCCAGCCTCATTAATGGATAAGACTGTTATCCTTGGCCCCTCAGCTTTCCCTGGCTGGGAAAACATTGTCTGCAACTTGGGGCAGGCTGGTACAGGGCACAGGTATGTGACTGGCAATGTATTTGTTAACTGCTTGTGATTCCAAGTCCCATCAGTATGCTGTGTTTGAGAGATGGCTCCGGCTAACCTGTCTTACAGTGAGATATGAGGAGTGTTGTAACCTCTTCAGTTTTGCCTCTAGACTGAGGAATCGCAGCAGGAAGTGAAGCAGTCTGTCTGGCCTATCAAGGTTTCCTGATCTAGAGTGTGTTATGAAAATGTGTGTACCTGTCTTTTAAGTTTTGTGCTACAGTGATATGTGAGGTGGAGCATGCCGAGATTTATGAGTGGACATCTGCGAAAAAAAGGAATGAGAATGTGTTTTCCTAACCCTGCAACCTCAACTTGCCTCTCCTCTAATGAGGATGAGTATTCAGAGTCTAGTTTCTGAAAGCTTACTTGACCCGCAGCTCTGGGTAAGGCTGAGTGTACTCTAACAGTATTTTTCCTTTTTCTCCTCCATCTTCACTTGTCGGCCCCATCACTTCAATCTTTACTACCCTTACACTTGGATTTGGGGCAAAGGCCTGAAGTTGCAGTTTTCACAATGAAGGGTCCATCTGTCTCAAGGAGCAGTGCCCCACAGCTACCATCTACTGTCAAGAAATCAGGTGCACAGCGAAGACGACGATCAATTAGGTGAGTCTAGTAATAATGGGGGCAGGTTGACAGGTTAAAGAACTTAACCTCCCTTTCTCAACTTTTGTTTTCACTCTTCTCCCACTGCACTTGCAGCCCAGACTCACTTGTCATACTTCCTACCACCAGGTACCACAAACGAGTAGTGGAGATTGGTAGGTGCAGAGGTGAACTTTTGCTTCAACTTCTACAATGCTGTCTGCATAGGTATAGCCGATTTCTGGAAGTTAGAAGTGTTTGTGGACACGAAATAAAACGCTTCATATAACTCATATGTCACATGAACTTCCATTGCTGCCAGCGGCCAAAATAGCATGTTCATGTCCAACATATATTATTATGGTGTATTTTAAAGTGAGCAGAAAACATCATTTTCATCAACTTCACTGAGTTTGCTTTGAGATGTTGCTTGGCTGAAGTATTTGCTTAAGAAATATGACTTATGCACCTTGCATAGGGAGGGCTTCGTCCTGCAGAATTCTTCACTTTTTAGTGGAGTGGCATCTATTTTTGCTTGATGAGTGTGGAAAGGTTGAAACCATTATAGTCCGTTTAGTTGGGAAAAGTTTCCCCGATCGTGGTTAGGCCTGTTGGTGCTTTCATCTGTTGTACCAGAGAATTTCATAGGACACTACCTTGCTACATGATTTGGCAGAATTGAAAGAGGAACCTGGAAGTTAAATGTATTTGTCAGTGTAAGGAAATGCTCTTTTTGTTTGGTTACCCCTAAGTTTTTTGACAAATGCTGCATGTTTTTCCGACTCGGAGTGCACTGGGACCTGCTAACCAGATCGTAGTGCCAGTGCCCTGCCCCTAAAGAGTATGTCGAACTGGCAATACCCAATTGGTAATGGCTAACTTACCTACAAGTCCCTCATAAATGGCACCTTGGTACCCAGGGCATACAAGTTAGAGGGGTACCCAGGGCTTGAAGGCACTGATTGTGCCACCCTGGAGGTCCCCCAGTCCGCCACTGCAGACTGGTAGAGCAGCTGTCACTGCTAGTCCCAACTTTGCCATTGAGTGCATTAGCAAAGTCACCACTTCCCCATGGCGTGTATGTAAGTCACATCTCTGGCAAGCCAACCGAGCCCTAAAGGCAGTGTGCAAAATATGACACAGGCAGGACATGTACTTTACATGTCCTGAGAGTAAAACACGTGAAACTACTGTTTTTACTGTAGAAAGATTTGGTCATTCCATTGGTGAGTACAGGGTTACATGCTGACCCCTCAGCAATGCTAACTCATGAATGGGGCCAACAAAGTGGGCATTTCAAGGTATTAAAAAACTTGTTACATTAAGCCCAACCTGTATCACTAGTCGACTTTAATGTAACTGTTGCAGTGTGCAGCTTTGGCAAAGTTGCCACTTTATGCTTTTAAAACTCTTGTGCCTTCCCATCCCATATAGAGCCTGCTCCGTTAGACAGCCTTCTGCAGAACCATGCTCAGGAAGGAGAACAGTGAGGGACTGCAGGCCAGGGAGGTATCTCCTCCCTCCTGTAAGATGCTACTTGGGTGTTCGTTCCAAAAGGCAGGCTTCAAAGGTGAAGCCACCTTTGAAGGGCAGATGTGTAACACTAGGAGGGAGGGCTGCCCAGTTGCTGAGGTAGACAGGCTGGCACGGGAAGCAGAGAGGGGAAACCAGCTACCAAATCGTTTTCCCTAGGGGCGTGTAGCCCTGAGGTAGCCACACTCTGGGGTGGGTTACTGATGTGTGTACACCATGGGAAGGGTCTCACCATGTTGGGAATGGGCAGAATGGTGCATCCTGGGATATACAAAGGCCACAATCAACAGGATGTGGTTTCCAGGTGGGTAGAAATCTGGTAGCCCATTGGCTACCAACCGCTTCCTGCCCTGAAAGTACTTATTGAGCATAAAGAGGGCCCCCTTGGCACCCAGACCTCAGATCTCGACCAACTGAAGAAGGACCAAAGAATGATTGCCCTGCTGCACCAAGAGACTAGCAAAGAGAGGCTACACCACCCAGGACTGCAGCTGCTGCACCTGGTGGTTAGCGAAGGGAGTGGCTGTGCCTGCGCCTGCCGTGTCCTGTTCAAGGAGAAACTGTCTTCAGAGCCCAGGCAAGCCAAGCCAAAAGAACTGAAGAAGCCTTCTGGGGCAAGTTGGTAGTCACTACCACGACCCGCTGCACAGAGTTTCATCCGAGTTTGCTGAATCCGGGAGTGCTGTCGAAGAGTTGTTGGGACCCTCCGAGCGCAGGTTATCGACTCAGGAAGGATTGACCTGTAACTGCGACAACGGGCACGTGGTATTCCAGTGGCAACTGGACTTCGGCCAGACCATCGAGGACTTCGTATGACATCCACCTTGTCACCAGGTCCCCCTCACCATCTTTGTGGACCGAGAAATCAATTCATTGACTTTGGCAAGGCTTGTTCACGGTTGAGTGAAATTGCTTGTGAAATTTATATCTTAAAGCTGCAGATTCCTTACCTTTGAATTTCCCAGGCTAGATCCGGAAACTTTTGCTCGAGCAATACCCCTTGCTTGTGCCGTCGGGTGGCTGCATTCGGCTTTGCGTGATATCGGTTATGACATCGCGGTCACCTATATAGGCGCCACCCAGGTGCGCGGACGTCAGTTCTTTTCTTTCCACACCAGTTAAGCACCGATCTGGAAAGAGCTAACCCTCTGTCACATTTTAACAGGCCCTTTTTCAGCTTTTGTCGACTTTGGAAAAAAAAATTGTCCATCATGTGCGTGGATGTCTTCGAGGAAGACAGGGTTTAAACCGTGTTGTGCCTGTCACGGCATGATGTTGGTTGCCGACCCCCAATTCATCTGTCTCTGGTGTCTCGACTGCGACCACGACTCAGTCGTGCTCGGACTGTCTGGCTATGGCTCCGAAGGCCTTGCGGGAGCAGGCTATGAAGCTCCTTGCGTCCTGGCAATCAACACCATCCAGTGAGAATCCGCTGAGCTCCCGATCGAAGAAGAGGCGGTCGCAGGACTACTCCCAGAGCTCAAATTCCTCTTTGTCTCACTCTAGGTCATTGGGACACTCTGGGAAGAGGCACAAGAAGAAGAAGAACAAGTGGACTTAATCTTCACCTCGACTGTCGTCCGTTGACGAACGAGGTAAGGAGCACCGACGCTCTAGGCTCGGTTCTGTGGAGCCTGAGCCAGGGTTGACTTTGCATCTCCCTTTCTGGGAGCCGGAGCGACCCCTGCTCAAATTAAAGAGTTTTACGAGGCCATTCTCCACGTATTTGAGTGGCCCGACCCCTCTGGTGTGCCCTCTGGTCCCACGGGGTCGGAAGGGTCCCCACCGGATTCGATTCCGTTCTCTCAGGCCACGGCAATGGTGGTGCCTCAGGGAACCGATCCAGGATGACGCTGGTCATGCCATTATGACCTTCCCTGGCATCAGACCTGAAGTCAGTGCCCACCGGCAGTGCCAGCCCCATCCTTATCCCCAACAACATGGAGCCAGAACGACGCCAATCTGCAGCGATTCTGACGCGGATTGAACCCAGTGGTTCTATGTTGTCGTCTGGACATTTTGATTGTTTTGAGCTCGGGAAAGGAATGGGAGGGGTCTATGGACACTTTAGAAAACCAGGATGATTCTGCAGAGCAGATGGACTGGTAAGGGGAACATGGGGGCAGGGGGGGGCAGTGGATTGGACACTTCCCCAGATACTGGCATGCTCTCTCGGCCAACTGAGTGGCTACGGAAGAGGACGTATCTTACGTCCTGGTGGTCAAGAGGGCAGCCGAGGTCCTCGGACTAGAGTTGTCCTCTGTGCAGGTCTGGACTAATCTCCTGACCAAAGTGCTTCAGCCTAGGGCTTCCACCCCTGAACCCCTTTTTCCCTTCAATGAAGCACTCACTGATGTCCTTCTAGGCACGTGATCCAAGCCTAGCACAGGGGCTCCTGTAAATAGGACAATTCCACGCAGCCATTGCCCAGCTCCGGGTGACCCAATGTTCCTCAGCCAACATCCCACCCCTGAAAGCTTGGTGGTGCAGGCTTCTACCTCCCAGGGCACGTTCCCTTCCACCCCTCTGGATAGGAAATCCAAGAGGCTGAACCACTTGGAAAGAAGATGGTTTCTTCCTCCAGCCTGGCATTGTGGTTGGTGAATACCACAAGCTTATTGGGCGGTTTCTCCCACTCTCTTTGGGAGACGGTTGCGCAAGTGCTGCCACAAGTTCCAGAGGAGCCCCAGGCTGTGCTCTCTCAGGCGATTAAGAACGGGAGAGATGCAGCAAAATTCACCATAAGATGGTATGGCCTTGACACGACTGATTTGCTGGGCAGAGCGAGTTAATCGACAGTAGCCTTGCAATGCCACGCCTGGCTTAAAAGAACTGACTTGTCCGGCGATGTCCAGGCAAACTTGAAGGACATGCCGTTTGAAGGATCCCATCTTTTTGGGTAGAAGGCAGACTCAGCCCTAGTGCGGTTCGAGGACTCTCGAGCTACGGCCAGGTCCTTGGGCCTCTTTACTCCTCGTGGACCTCCAGTCTAGCTTTCGCCCCTGTCATGGCAATGGAAGGGGTTTCCGGCCACCGTACTGCGCAGACTACCCAAGTTGTGCGGGGACTTGGACGCGGTTCATTCTGACCAAGGAATAGAAGCCAGAAATAGTCTGCCACCCTGCCCTCGGCAGCCACAGGTTCCAAGCACTCCTAGTCTTACTCTGCAAGACCAAGCCACTCCAGTTGGGGGGGGGAATCCATCATCATCTCCTCCACTGGAAGTCCATAACATCGGACAAGTGGGTCTCGTAGATCATTCAGGAGGGCTATTCTCTGCCTTTCCATTCTTTTCCTCCTCCCATTCTGCCAAGTCGAGAACAGCTGTCGGAGGATGATTTAAAATTGCTTCAAGAGGATGTTACAGTTCTCCTGGCCAAGGGAGCTATAGAGAGGGTCCCGGATTCAGAAGTAGGCAGTGGCTGGTATTCCAGCTACTTTCTGTTTCTAAGAAAAAGGACAAAGGGTTGCGGCCCTCTTTACATCTTGGGACCGTCAATCTCTTCCTCAAGAAGTTTAAGATGCTTACTTTAGCTCAGGTCTAGTCTGCCCTAGACCAAGAAGACTGAATTGTAACGTTGGACCTACAGGATGCGTATTTTCACATCCCCATCCTGCCAGGTCACAGAAGTTACCTGCGGTTCAAGGTAGACCACGAGCATTTTCATTTCATTGATCTCCCCTTCGGCCTTACCAGTGCCCCTCGGGTGTTCACCAAGGTGATGGTGGTGGTTGGTGGCGGGGGGGGGAGGAGAGGGGGAGGGGGGAGTAGTTCAATCTTCCCCTACTTTGGCGACTGGCTGTTGAAGGCGTCCTTGCCCCTGGCTGTCGTCTCCCATCTTCAGACTATGGCGAACCTTCTA
Organism: Triturus cristatus; assembly: GCF_964204655.1. NCBI lineage: Eukaryota > Metazoa > Chordata > Amphibia > Caudata > Salamandridae > Triturus > Triturus cristatus. Next base: position 281,788,477 of record NC_140590.1, read on the forward strand.
CATGCTCTGGGGTTCTCTATAAACGTGCCAAAGTCACACCTGACTCCTTCTCAGACATTCCCTTTCATTGGGGCTGTTCTAGACACAGTGCAGTTTCGGGCCCATCCTCCCAAGCGGCGAGTCTAGGATATTCAGGTTATGATTCCGATGTTTCAGCCTCTATCCTGGATTTCGATGAGACGGACTCTGAGGCTGTTGGGCCTCATGGCCTCCTGCATCCTGTTGGTACTTCAACAAGCAGGGCGGAGTGGGGTCGTGGACTCTTCGTCGAGAGGTCCTGCATCTCTGGACATGGCTGGAACAGCAGGGCATAATGCCAGGGCAGACAAACTCAGCTGTCGATGCCTAGCGGATAACGAAGGGCGTCTCCAGCTGGAGGTGGCGCAAATTCTTTCAGCAGTGGGGAAAACCTTGTTTAGATCTGTTAGCCTCCCAGAGAATGCGCAGTCAGCAATACTGTTAGCTGGAGTTTCCAAGGCGGCTATCGCTTGCCGACGCCTTTCGTTGTGAGTGGAGCTCAGGCCTGCTGTACGCCTTTTTCCGTCCATACCACTCCTGCCCAGGGTTCTGAAGAAGATCCAGAATGATGGGGCCCAAGCCATTTTTGTGGCTCCGAACTGGGCGAGGAGAGTCTGGTATCCAGAGTTTCTGAAAATGAGCATCGATCCTCCGATCATGCTGCCCCTTTGGAAGGATCTTCTGTCGCAGCAGCAGGGGAGGGTCCTTCACCCGAACCTGCCAACCCATCGCCTCCATGCGTGGAGACTGAGTGGCAGCAGTTGATGGCTTTTGACCTTCCTCGCAAAGTATTCTATGTTATTTTGGCAGCCAGGCGGCCCTTCACTAAGATGGTGTATGTCTGCCGTTGGCAGAAATTTGTATTATACTGTACAGAAAGGTCTATTCACCCTCTTTCTGCTTCTCTTTCTACTGTTCTTCTTTTTATTCTTACCCTTGCCCAGCAGTGCTGTGCGTTGTGTAATCTCAAGAGTTATCTTTTTGTTCTATCCTTTTTGGTCTCGCGACCTGCGTTGCACTGCGCAGCAGTGCTCGCGCAGGTCACAAGACCTTTTGTAGGTGAAAAACGGGGAAATCAAGCTGAGCTAGGAATCGCACACGCTCGTGCGTGTGCGTTTCCTTTTCAGCTCCCCTACTGGCCTTCGCGTGCGTCTTATTCTAAAAGACTGCACGCAATTGGCCCGAGGCGCGCGCATAGCTCCTCCCATGGCCTATTGGTGTCTATTACACGCACCAAGCGCGTAATAGACACCAATAGGCCGTGGGAGGAGCAATGTTCATGCCCAGAGTCAGGCGGTCGTACTTACCTACTTAAATGGACCCAAACGGGATGCATTTTATACACAAGACACCTACTCTAGAGATTTTTGTGCCCAGCGCTTTCCAGGATATAGTAACGTATAGGATGTAGCATAACGGCCAGAGCTGCCGACATTGGAACTGGGGAACCATGTTATAGTCTCGTCGGTTCAGCATCACGTGATTCTGGGCAAATCACTTCATCTCCCTGTGCCTAACAAAAAGAAATGCTGCGTGCAATCTAGTCACACATTTGACTCATCAGAAAATGGGATACAGAGTTAATGAGCTTGTTGCAAAGCACAACATATAACATGCAGACCACAGATTTGTATATTCTGTAGTCAGCTCAGCGGGTTACTTGTTTTTGCAAAGTTCTTTTGTTACCTGCAGGATACAAGATACAATTTTTGTAATCTAGCTCATTGAGTTGTGAACTGTCATCAAGGAGATGCATGTAAATTGCAATGCATAGGTGTAGAACCTTACAGCATATTTTCTATCTTTCTCTGTTCTAAGATTGCTAAATATGATTCTTTTGTGAAGTAATAATGACTTATTGGAAGTTGTTTAGCTCCTACGAACTTGAGAGGTGACCGGCTCGGTGTCTTTGTTTCCTGGATGGTATTTGCATTAAGGTGTTGAGCTTTAGCTAGTTCCTAGCCACATGAGACTCAAACTAAATGTGTAGTGATGGCCCATTATGTGAGGCATTTGTGTTGGAACTGAAAAGAAGAGAACTCCCTCACCCCCTGCAACTGCTCTGAATGAAAGCACACAAAGGTCCTCCTTACAAGTGGCACGATAACTCTGATGGGCCCCGTAAAGCTAGTTACAAGGACCAGTTAAATTATCAGTGGTGTTAAGAGCAGGTGAAATCTCCATGTGAAATCTCCGTGTGAAATATTGGGGGGAAACATGCAAGAATTGGCACAGAAACACGGATTCCAGCATGTTACTCACAAAAAACTTGCAATCCCCATTCTTTCACCGACCAGGACCCTAAGTAATGGTAATTCTGGGGCAAGGAATTAACACAAATTATTCTGGGCAACTGAAAATGAGGGTCAAGGTTCAGGCACTGATGAACGTGTACCAGTTTTGGCACGTTTGAGGGAAAAGTCGTGATATTTCACTTGGGCTGTCTCGGATCTGATTCTATAATAGTTATCACATCCAGGATCCGGCTGGATCCCCCTCATTTGCAAAACTTGATGTGCCTCTGGTCATTGTAAAAACTGTGCTTGCATACGATTATTCCTCACTTCAAAGTATGTGAACCAGATGAATGGCTATAGAAAGGAACAATTTAAAGGGAAAGCAATTGAGACTGAATCAAAAGCTCACACTTTCTTCCAATACACAACAAGTTGTAGAGTAGAGATCAAACAAATACAGTTAGTGCATTAGAAATGGGCTATATAGACTTTAGTCACTGACTGGCACATTTCAATTGTACAACTAGGCAAACAATTAGGTTTCCAAAATAACAATAGCGGTTTCAAGTACACGCTCAGGGAATCTTGGATACTTCATATGGTCTGGCTGGAATCTATAGAAACCAGATAAAGCCTCCAAATGTAAACAGAAATCAACAAGCAAATCCTTTTTGCTGTTTTTAGGTCGAGCCTGGCAGCGCATGCTCTGTTCTGCGAGGCATGCTGCGTTGAGGTAGGGACTTGAAGCTCCGCCAACTCCCCGCCTACATAATCCATTGGCTTGTGTCATCATCCACTGTAAACTGTGGCAGTTCACTTGGCAAAAGGCTTAGTAATCCCTCCTTAGCACAGCTTTGTTTCATTTTGTAACCTCTCATGGCCACACCCCTTTAGCGTTGTTGCGAGGTTGCGGTTTTAATTACAGCCTCAAAGCACTATTTGCGAGAGTTTAAGCTATTGGCATTGCAAATGACTGCCTTTTATTTATCGGTTTTAAAAACAACACCTAAATAAAGGGCATTGTTGTTTACAATGCTAATAGCTCAAACTCTTATAAATGCGAGACCTATTGCATTGCAAATGCTCGTTTTTTTTTTTTGCGGCTGCCAGACCAACCCTCTCTCTCTAGGTCCCCGTTTGTAAATAAGTTTTTGATGGGGCTGCTGCCCTTGTTTCCGCACAAGCCCTTAATTTGGTCCTCAATTTTCCTATGTGCTCTCCCTTCGAGCCTTTACTCAACTATCCCCTCCGGATGCTTACCATCAAGACAGCCTTTATGGTGGCGATAACATCTGCTCGGAGGGTGAGTGAGTTGCGAGCTCTATCTTGTATGCCTCCCTACATAATGGCCTTTCTGGGTAAAGTGGTGCTTCGAGCCCGTGCATCATTATTGCCGAAGGTGGTGACCTCATTCCATCTGGGTCAGTCTATCACGCTGCCCACCTTCTTTGCTCCCCTCATCTCTCTAAGAAGGAGGAGCGTCTCCACCGACTGGACCCAAAAAGAGCATTGTCGTTCTACCTTGACCGAACAAAAGAGTTCTGGGTGGACGACCAACTCTTTATGGGGTACGTGGGAGCTAAGAAGAGCGGACAGTGCAGGAAAGCACCATTTCTCACTGGGTCGTTCTCTGCATTAAGATATGCTATGCCTTGGCTAAGAAGCAGCCCCCTGAGGGATCAAGGGCCCATTCCATCAGGGAAAGGCTGCGATTACGGCCTTGGCTCGGGGTGTTCCAGTCCTGGACATCTGTCAGGCAGCAACATGGGCATCTTTGCACAGGTTTGCCAAGCACTACTGCCTGGACAGTCTGGTCCGCAGAGACGGGCATTTTGCCCGTTCGGTCCTGTAGGACTTTCTAGTGTGAGGGGTTGGTCCGCAACCCACTGCCGGGAGAGTATGGTTTGGGTATCTAATTCAAAGGTAAGGAATCTGCAGCTAGAAGTCTCTTTCAGATGAACAAGTTACTTACCTTCAGTAACGCATTATCTGGTAGAGACTATCTAGCTACAGATTCCTTACAGGCCCAACCATGCCACTCCCTTTCAGGGCACTAGTTTTACACACATTTTCGACAGTTACTTCGTGGCTCTGCGCTTCTGGTGTGGAAAACTCAAAGTACTGACGTCCGTGCGCAGGGTGGCGCCTATATAGGTGACTGACATCAAAACCAATGCCAACGACGTCACGCAGAGCCAAATGGAGCCACCCAACGGAGCACGCAAGAGGTATTGCTCGAGCTAAAGTTTACAGATCCAGACTGACACCTGGGAAATTCAAAAGTAAGGAATCTGCAGCCAGAGCTCTCTATCAGATAATGCATTACAGAAGGTAACTAACTTGTTCATCTCCAAAACCCTCCTGTGGATCTTGTTCGTTCTAGTGTCTAAATGCTTATAAAAATTAGTCAATTTTTATAAATTAGTGTTGGATCTCTTGCGTGTCGTGTCGATTTTTTTTCAATTGATTTGGTGCTGTTTAAATGCTTAACACTTGTTCCTCTGTAAGCCTTGCTGCTCAGTGCCACAGTTACCCAGGATAGATCTGAGGGTTTAACAGACAAAACACAAGGTCCTATAGGGGTTGGTAAGTGGATTACACAATGTGTTTGCAGAACCACACCACACCATATAATACACCCTATTCCTCACAGTCCGCTAAAGTAGCAGCCAATGGAAAGATTACTTTTTTTAGAACCAAACTTTATAGACCATCTGGCTCCCCTTGTGAGACTGATAAAATATGGATTTGTATGTCATCCAGAAATTTGGGAAGTGCCTAACATATATTGCTAGCCATGCCTTAAAGCTGTAAAGTGACTTTCCCCATGAGATTTGGTAGAAATGGGCATCCTCTATGAGACTTTGTAAGCTAACTTCACTTTAGCTTTAAATGTTACTGGTCAAATAATTATGCTGACGACCACAGCATTGAGACCCCAAGGGATCCAGGTACTGAGTATAACTCACTCTACAGGGTAGTTTGTAACCCTATTAAAACTTTGCTCACATTGGACAGACTAAGACTTAAGAGAGAGTTTACATAAAATAATCAGTCTCATTACCACTAAGGCTAAAAAACACTCCAGCACAAGGGCATGTCAAATGATAAACTTTTGACAACCATTGTTGTTCTGAATTTCCACATTAGATTATGTTGACATCATACCCCACATCATATACATTCTGGAGGCCATATTAAAGCCTGTGGGGCTTCCTCACCCAACGTGCTGTGACATAACCTTGTGTTATTCTTTTCCCATTAGTGATATTTGTATGTAAAAGTTATCTAGAAGCATTTACCTTTAATAGGTATTTGTATTGTATGCACATTTTCCTATGATCTTTCTGGCTCAGACTTTATTCACTTGAACTTTTGGTCTCTGATCATGGGTAGTGAAGACACTCTAAACTAAAGCATATATTAGCAGTTATCTTAATGGGATCTTTTGGATGTACACCAGACCACTACCCATGTGGGTAAAAATTTTACACTGGCTCATTTTCTTCAGTGATAGTTCTTTTAACTAGACCAGTGCTAGTAAAGCTGTTCCCAGGTAGTTTCTGTATCCTCATTCTGGATCCACTGCATCCTGGCAATCGAATCGGAAACCCACCACGTGACCCTGCTTTAGTAATATTTGTGCCAGCAATCTTTTATTCACACTCAATCATAACTATCCATAAATTGATCTTGCAAAGTGAAACCCTAATCTATACATTTCCACTGCTAGTCTGAAAGTCCAAGCAATGCTGAACAATTTTCTGCACCTGCGGTTACTATACCCATTGAAGAGAAGAGTGAGCAAGACTGATCCCGCTAGAAAAATGAGGTGTTGAGAAACTGCTTCCATTTCTTTGCTTTTCTATTCAGACCAATCATCCCTTTGAGGCATTTTAATATTCAGTCATGGTCTCAGTGACTCTGGTGCTTTTCTAGACTAAATGAATTAAGACTGCAAGCCATGCCTCGTCTCTTGTTTATAGATCCAATTAAATGGATCATGTTGTATGAACCAGAGGAACCCTTGATTAGTGTCTAGAAGTTTGTTATTAGAAAAGTTGTGGAATTCGTCGGATGCAAACCAAGATCTCCGTCTGAAATGAAGACGGTTGACCTGCAAAGTTGGCAGCAGCTTATTTTTTAGCATAGTAGAAACTGCTATTTTAATATCAGAACAAACAGTTGCTTATTGTAAGAGAGCAATGAGCAATTAGAAATTTCAGTCCAGGCCGGCACCATTGACATCACCAAGGACAGCTTTGTTGGTTACACAATGGGCCCTCAGAACCTTGTTGCAGCTTTTCCTTTGGTGTTTAAATGTAGGATTGTTAATTTTCTTCTTTTGTTCTTTTTATCTTAGCTTCATTATTTTTGTATTGACAAACTTTGTGATATCTGTTAGGATTATTTGTGGTGGTGGCTTGCAACATTCTGAATACAGATTCCCGTTGGCCAGTTATGCCAGTAAAACCTTATGCACCAGATATGGTGGGGAACGCCTAGGATGAATCACAAAACATATGCCTTTTGCAGCCAATTGGCTGTTCTTGAGCCCTACGAAGTCCACTACTCAGTATCTGTCTTTCTTTGTAATCAGTTCTTCCTGAAATGTACAACAATCTCTTCCATCCATTCTAATGGAACTCCTTCCGCAACTGCAAAATGAATTCCATCCTTAATTGAATCAATCTGCCCTGCATTGCAATGAGAGTACACATTCTAATATCCTCACAGACCTGTCAATAAGAGAAAGATAAACCTCCCCTTCATGTCCTTACAAAACCTGTAATTTTTCTTGTTTCAATGTTAATATAACCTAATTTTCAGAGAAAATTGAATTAGAATGCAAACTATTCTAGAGAGATCCACATTTGAGTTACCAGTCACCTCAACAGTCTGCCATCCAGTTTGGGCTACCCCCTTTGACTCATGATGAGGGGTAAAGGCATAGTTAGGACCCTTCCCCTAGAACGTAAAAAAAAGTCTACTTCTGATGGGTACTTCTCAACACAGATTCCTCACGTTGTGGGATAATCGTAGGTCTCGCTCATGCTCCAAGTCATTGGCTCAGACTCTGTCCCAGTCACGGGGTTGTTCCTGAAACCATTCCGCTTCCCGCTCAGTCTTCTGGTAAATCCTAGTCCAAACACAAGCATAAAAAAGTGTATCAGGACCAAACTCCCATCCCATCACTGACTCCAAGAAGGCAAAAGGGAGTCTGGAAGTAAGTTACTCTGTTGAGATTACTGTTCATCGAGCAGATTCCTTTTCTGGTCCCAACATGCCCATAGTTACGGGGCCATTGTCGACTCTGCAGCAGATCGAGGCCTTGTAAGAGGCCAAGTTGCAAATATTCTGTGCGCTTATGACTTCCTTTGACGTGCTTTGGGGCCCAGCACACCACAGGGACCTTCAGTTGAGTTACTGTTGGCCTGTCCCTTCCAGATGCCCTTTTTTGTCTTGTCACCTGTTACTGGGTCTGTACTTATTTTGGAACAAACTTTCATCCGGATCCAATGATCCGCTACAGTTTCTGGAGAAGACATCACTGGGATTGGAGGTTGACGCCCATGTTGCACCCCGAACCAACATAGACTTAGCTTGACCAGTCCACCAACGAAATTACAAATGCGCAACTGGTTGTCATGCTTCCTGATACTAACCTTGTTCCTTCCACCCCATCACAGCTATCAGCAAAGGCTCCACTATCTTTTTGGTTCTGACTCTGACCCTGTACCAGGATGTTGATGTTGGGGATGAACCGCATCCCCCATTACCCCATCCACTCTACACTGCTGATGTGTTATACCTTATTTTCCCATCAGCACAAGCGAGAACACCATGGGCCCCTCCCAGGAACTACATAATGCAACACGGACGCGCAGCGTGAGCACTGAAGGCAAGCCCGTCTGCGCCTAGACCGTGAACAGTGGCAGGAACCCTGCTCCAATCACCAACCAGTGATACTCTGCAGCACTCCTTAGGTCGCTAGACGCGTTCCCTGAACTGCTGCCATGCAGTAACTCACACCACGGTAGGAGGTTTCACCTGTACCCACTGCCGGTTCTCTAGCAGCCACCCACCTACACCTTCCACAAAAACACTCCCAACTCCCTCAACACCCACTCCCAACACATACAAACACACACGCTCACACACACACACACACCCACTCGCCACACAAGCACCAGCAATGCCTGCACTCCCACCCCACACCCCATGCCACAGTAAACCCACACGTCAACACCCACTCGCTTGCATGCTTCTCAGTATACGATCACTCAGTAAACACAACCAAAATATGGGACCTTCTGAGCAGGGATGCACCAGGCACCCTCTTAATCATCGTAGAGACCTGGCTCAACTCCTCATCGGCTCAAGACATCGATACAGCAATTCGAGCGGGCTACAAGATCACCTTCCCAGGCCGGGAGGAGGACTCGCTATCATCTACAATAATCCATCAAATGTGCAAAAACCACAGAGAATGCCACCCCATTCATGGAACACGTGCACTTAAATTTGCAAATCTTGGAAAAATTCACCCTGTCCAGACAGAACCCTCGCCTACCGATCTTCTGGACCACGAGCAACCTTTAACAACCTAATCACCGACTTTGTCACTCCGCTCACCATTGACTCCAGAGCCTACATTCTCCTTGGGGGTCTCAACTTTCACATGGAGGACCGAAACAACCCTTGCTTCACAGCACTCTTCGACAGCTTGAGCAACATCGGACTCACCCAGCTCATAACAAAACCAGCTACACCACAAGATACACACCGGACCCCATCTTCACCACAAGCAACAGCATCAAATACCACCTCATATCTACCGACCATTCCATCATCCACTTTCAAATCAACACACCTCGTCAACACCCTTACCAGTTTCAGCACTCCAAGCCGCAGACTGGGCAAAATCAGAGAAGCAGACTGGCTCAGCGCCCTCAGCACTAATCAGCCTAGCCCCACAGACCGCCTTGATAAGGTATCAACAACTGGATCACGAACTGTGCGGACACCCTCGCACCCATCAAACCCAACAAGCATTGTAGATCAAACATGCAGGCCAGTTGGTACACAGAAGACCTCCAGAACTCCAAACCGCACTGTAAAGAGCTAGAAAAGAAATGGGGAATCAGCCACGACACCACCGACAGAACTGCGTACAAGGCTGCACTCCAACGCTATCACCAGCAAATTAGAGATTCCAAGAAAAAAGCAATAGTGGACCACATCAAAGGAAGCTCCAACAGCTGCATGGAGATCTTCACGATCATCCAGCATTTCACCTCACCCTCGTCCACAATCAACATTACTGCCTCCCAACAATTCTGCGACAACCTATCTACCTTCTTCCACAGCAAAATCGCAAACATGTAGCAACTTTGCACACCAAACCCACCCAGTGAATTCATTGCTTATCTACCCACCCCAACCAAGATTGCCACCTGGCAGAATGGACAACTCTCACCAGAAACGAGACAGCAGCAATCATGCTGACCTATGCCCCTACTACATCTGCAACCTGGGAACATCACCAATCAGCACCACTCACCTTCACCACATCTGCCCCTTTTCACGATGATTGAAAATTTGCAGAAATCAACACCATTCTCAAGAAGCACACAGCCGACCCAAATCAACTAAGCAATTAATGACCCCTCTCCCTGCTCCCCTATCCAGCTAAAGTGGTTGAGAAGGCCATAAATTAGCACCTCACAACCCACCTTGAACATCACCATCTTCTAGACAACACTGAATCAGGATTCAGAAAGAACCACAGGTCCAAAACAGCTCTCATTGTGGCTACTGACGACATTCGAATCATCCTGGACTGAGGAGAAACAGCTACCATCATCCTGCTCGACATTTCAGTTGCCTTCGACACTGTCTCCCATAACACCCTCATCAGAAGACTCCATGAACTTGGCATACAAGGATCTGCTCTCAAATTGTCTGTTCCTTCCTCACCTCACTTCCTCAGGCTGTTACCCTTCACATCACAGACCAAGATATTGATATGAAGAGTCCCACAGGGATCGTTCATCAGCCCCTCCCTTTTCAACATATACATGACACCGTTTGCCAACTTAATCCGACCCCAAAACATCACTCATGTGCTACGCCGATGTCACCCTACTCACCCCCTCCCTGATAGGCAAGGCAACCACCACCAGGATCAACTTTACCAACTTCATAACCATGGTAGCAGACTGGATGCGAAAAAACTGCCTGTAGCTCAGGTCCGACAAGTCAGAAGTACTGGTCTTTGGCAACAAGACCTACCTATGGGACTCCACCTGGGGGCGGGCCGAGCTAGGACTGTAGGAGGCTGGCTTAGTATATGGTGCACACTTATTTAATTGAAGCTCCTTGCACTAATCCCAGCGCCTTAAGACCCTCACGGGTGAGTAGCGTGCTTAAAACTCCTTGATTGATTGATAGATAATCCAGACAACCCTTAAGGTGATTTTAGTGGTCTTGGACAACCATAGAAAGCGAAGTGGTACCTGTGGAGAGCAGTCTTCAGGCTTAGTCCAGAAGGAGTGTTAAGCAGCTTGTTTTACCAGAACTAATCATATAGTGTAGGTTTAATGAAAAAGAACCACACAGTGTAGTTATTAAACAAAAGGTCTATTTATTATACACACTAACACATTGGTATATTTCCTACCTGGAGATATCAACACAATACTTCAATTGTAAACAGGTAAGTAAGCACAAATACACAGCGGTCTCCAGGGGGATACCAAACCATATACTAAATAAGCAGAATGCGAACTGCGGCCTAAGTCAGGACTTGCACCAGGAGACACAGAATCACTGGGGACACAAGAAAACACCTGAGGTAATTACCCATGGAGGCTATGTGCAGAGTGGAAATACAGCTGCATACTCCATGCAAGTCAATGGGAAATTCGCGGTTGCAGTTTACAAGAAGGACCCTTCCCAGTGGACCCTGAAGGAACCTCATGGAAGACAGAAGGTTGGAGATTCACCCAACCTGTGGATACCCCAGGAACCAGGATACCTACACCAGGAAAGCCGGGTGCATAGGTGCAAAGTGACTTCAGAAACCTCCCTAGACCACAATGGAGGACTTCAGGAAAGATGCCGCTGGCAAAGAAGCTGATAGAGTCTGGTGGAATCCAAGGATGGATTCTTGAAGAGAAGGACCTGCAAGCAGAGGGGACAGAGTCTATGCCTCTCGGAGGTGACCAGGAGGCACGGACGAGCAATGACGACCGATGACGACGGAAGAGGGAGGATTGATGACAATGACCTTGTCGCTGTAGCTGTGAGGACTAGGTGGCGTTGTGGAAGACCAGGAGCCGTTCACGAGCTGTCCCGCATCGGAAGCCAAGAACCAGGCTGTCTGTGTCCTGCGGGAGCACAAATAAGCCTTGGCAGCAGCAACAGACGTGGTAAGCGATAAAGGAGCAACATTGGGACCAGCAAGGTTGTAGGGACTCACAATAGCAGGAGAGTCAAAGCACGCCCGAGCACGCAGGGGAGCCCACTGAAACCAAAACACCCTCAACAGGACCCACAGGCCGAAGGCACAGGAGTCGGAAGAGGACCTCGAGCAGCTCACCAAAGATGCAGACCCACGGTGCAGATGATGCGGTGAGGACGAAGATCTTGGCAGGAAGAGATGCTGGAGGCTGGAGCTTCTTGTAGTTCGAAGATCTCTGGAGCTCAGCGTCAGCAAGGCTTGGCAATGACAAGTCGATGCGGTGCACAGGGGGCCTGTTCCAGGTTCCGATGAGGGATACTGGCCTCAAACTTGCTGAGAGGACAGGTCAGGCCTCAAGGGAGTTGCAGAACCACCACCTGTGTTGCTGAGCCTTTCGAAGTCCGTGGGACCGCAGGAGCAGCAGACCGGTCAGCTTTGTTGCGGTGCCAGCAGATGCAGGGGAGTGACTTTCACTCTAAGGGAGATTTCTTCAGGTGTCTTTGATGCCCTCAGGCCTGGAGAGGAGCTTGGAAGAAGCACAGACGAAGACTTTCAGAACAGCGAGACCAGGAGCAGCAGGAGTCTTCCTTGGTGCAGTCTCGGTTCCAGGCGAAGTCCAGGTGCCCAGACGATCAATGTTGAAGTGGTTTCAGGTTTGAATCTTCTCATGACTAATCTGAAGAGCCACCTACAGGTAAGCCCTTAAGTACCCTAGGGAAAGGGTTGGAACAATTGAAGGGTCCCTCCCAGAGGAGGGGCTGGACAGAGGGAAGGATACTCCAATGTCCTCTGTCCAGTTTTGCGCCATAGCAGGAGCTTTATTGGTCCAGATAATGCCTGATTGGCTAGGCTCAGCCAAAGATGTTATGGAATGGCTTGGCAGGGCAGCTGGTACCAGTATGGTCCTTCGTTGACATGTCTGGTTGAGTCACTGGTTTGTCCAGTGCTGTGCAAACTTGGTTGATGTACATGCCCTTTGATGGCTCTTCTCTATTTGATGAGACAGTGGACCCTGCTTTGGATCAATTTAAGTACAGTATAGCTACAGTGTGTTCCAAGGGGCTACTCCAGAGGGCTGGCATTTAGAATGAGAAAGTCTTTCCAACCAGTGATGTAACGGACAATCCAGTTCTTTTGGGGTCTGCAGGCACGGATCCGTCGGGCAACGTGCGGGCCGGCAGGGGTCACAGTCGTCCAACTCCTTTTCCCCTGCAACAACAACTAGCAAACCACTTTAGTTTGCCCTTACTGGTGCATGTCCACCCAGTAAGAGGCATGATCCAGCACTTCCTTCCTGATTGGGAATTCATTACAGCCAACAGATTGGTCTTGCAAATTATTTAAAAAGGTTATGTCCTACCTTTTCTTTAATTCCAGCCCAGTATCCATGTTGCATCGATATGGATTTCTCAAGACCTTTGGTACATCCTGCTACAGGAGGTACGCCTGTTGCTCTTCAAAGCTGCCATAGAGAGCGTTTCTGATTCTGAGAAAGGCAGGGGTTGCTACTATCACTATTTCAGGTCCCCAAAAAGGATTGGGGCGGCAGGCCTATCTTCGACCTCAGTTTCCTGAATGCCTTCCTATGGAAAGACCGATTCATGATGCTCATGTTGGCCCAGAACCTATCTGCTCTAGATCCAGGCAGCTGGATGGTGCCCTTGGACTTGCACCACAAGTTTTGGCATATAGCGGAACTGCAGTCCAACAGGCGTTGAAGTTCCAGGAGGGCCAGGAGCATATTCACCCTGACATACTACCTTTTGGCCTCAGTGCTGGCCCTTGGGTATTCACTAAAGTGATGTCCGTGGTCACTGCCCATCTTCGGAGGTAAGGAGTTGGTGTATTCCTGTACCTTGACAACGGACTGGTGAAACCTGGCTTGCTGCAGTTAGCCGACCACCTCCAGACAGCAGCAGAGCAGTTTACATCATTGGATTTCCGCATAAATGAGCCAATGTTCCAACTGGTTCCCTCTCATTTTATTGGGGCACTTATGGATATGGTGAAGTTCAGGGCTTTCCTTCTGAAGCAATAGTTTAGGACATTAGGGCTACAATCCTGACGTTTTCGTCTTGCTCCTGCAATCACATAAGGGTGGTTTTTGGGCTTCTTGATCTTTTGTATTCCTACTGTAACCATACCAGGTGGTACATGTGAGCCCTACAAAAGAGCAAGCTGATTCACTGAGAAACTGCACTCCACCAAATGCAGCTGTCAACAACTTACAACAAAGTGGCACGTCAGCAAGAAAATGGAAGACCACACCGCCTTCAGTACCGCTCTCAACCAATACCACTGCCTCCTGAAAGAAACCAAAAAGAATGCCCTGGCACACCACATTGAATCTAGTGCAAAAAACAGCAAAGAGCTCATTGCCAAGTAATTCATCACTCCTGCAGCCACCGAGCCACCACTGTGCGACAACCTCTAACTTCTTTCACAACAAGATCTCGGCCATCTACGAAGACTTAGCATGCCAACCCTCTGCTGCTGACAAAATCAACAAGCTCTCCACGCAAGACACTATTATCATGAACTCCGTGCACTCAGGAGCACCAATGGACCCATGCCTCCACCATGTCTTCACCTCGGATGCAAGACAATCCGCAATGAGCTCAGGAATGTCCTGAGCACCTCCATCACCAAGGCCTCCTTCCCTGACAACAGGAAACGCGCTGAAGTGAGGCCCCTCCTGGTAAAAAAACCGTAAGTCACCCAGCCGAACTAAGGAACTACCGGCACATCTTTCTTCTCTCCTATCCAGCTAAAGTCCTCGAAAAAGCAATAAACCAGCGACTCGCCCAACATCTAGAAGACGACAAGCTCTTGGACTCTTCCCAGTCTGGATTTCAAGCTAGCCACAGCACTGAGACAGCCCTGATCGCAGCCACCGACCACATCAGAACCCTCATGGACTCGGGGAAACAGCAGCCCTCATTCTCCTGGACCGATCTGCCACATTCAATACAGTCTCTCACCACATCCTGAATCAACAGCCGCCACCACATCGGGATCCAAGGAAACACCTTCAAATGGATCGCCTTGTTCCTCACCGGCCAAACCTAAAGGATATGTTCACCGCAGAGCCCGAGAAGATCTGCAAAGTCCCCCAAGAATCACCCTTCAGCCCAACCCTCTTCAACACTTACATGACCCCCCCCCCCTCCCCTGGCTGACATAGACAGGTCACACAGACTCAACATCTTCTACGCCGATGCCACACAGCTCATCCTCTCACTGTCCGAAAATCCTTATACCACAAAAGTTAACTTCCACAAATGCATTATGAATGTTGCAGACTGGATGAAGGACAACTATCTCAAACTCAGCATGGACAAGAATGACTTCCTCATCTTTGAGAACACCACCTCGCCATGGAACGACACATGGTGGCCTGCTGACCTCGGCAACCCCCCCTCCCCTCCCCACCATCCCCCAACAGATCACGCCCGCGGCCTCGGTATCATCCTGGATAGCAAGTTATCCATGAAAAAACTATTAAATGCAGTGTCATCCACCTGCCTCCACACCCTTCATATACTCTGCAAGATCTTCAGGTGGCTCCCGACTAGCAGCAGAAAGACCGTCACACAGGCCCTTGTCACCACCAGACTGGAGTAAGGAACACACTCTACGTAGGGATCGCAACTCGCCTCCCGAAAAGACTCGAGACAATACAGAACTCACTTACCCCAAAGGACCTACATCACACCCAGTCTCAAGAAGCTACACTGACTTCCGATACAGAAGAGATGCCAGTTCAGGATGTTGACCCATTCCTACAAGGCCCAGCACAACGAAGGACCAGCATACATCAACAAATGGCTGACCTTCCACCAACCGACTAGACACCTTCGATCAGTCTCCCTTTCCCTAGCAGACACCACCCTTTTCCGCTGAGCGACCAGCGGAGGACGCTCCTTCCAGGCCTGGGCTGCCAAGTGCTAGAACAACCTCCCCCTGCACCTCAGAACTACTCCATCGCTTCAGCAATTCAGAAGAGATCTAAAGACCTGGATGTTTGATTCACCAAACCTCAACGCAGCAACAAATAGCAGCAGTGCCTCAAGACCCTCACAGGTGATTTGCTCTGCTCTATAAATGAGTGATTGAACTTGAAGTCCCTGTGGCCTCGCACTAAGGCGGCATTTCTGACACCATCCAGATTGAAGAGGGAGCAGCTCAAGATCTGCCATTGTGTTTGACCGACCACAGTTTGTCTAGTGGCAGGCTACACTCCCTTCCCCACCCGTAGCTGACAGTGGTGGCAGGCGCTTGCCTGCTAAGTTGGGGCGGTCACCTGGGGGATTTGCAGATCAGAGGACTCTGCTCTCCATTGGAGGGCTGGCTCCACATCAATCTTCTGGGGCTGAGAGTCATTTGTCTTGCCATGAAAGCCTTCCTGCATCCATCAAGGGGAGGCTTGTGCAGGCTCACAGTCAAAACACTTCCATGTGGTATGACTGCAAGCAAAGGTAGTGGGGTCTTAGGCCCTGTGCCTGGAGCCTTTGCACCTCCGGTGGCGGCTGGAATTCCAAGGCATGTTTCTCTTCGCCAGCCACCTGACCATGTTCTTGAACACCAGTGGGGATGATCGCAGGTGTCATCTGACGGACCACGAGTGGCGCTTATATCCCATGGTGGTGCATCTTCCGGCAGCAAGGTAAACTGCAGTTAGATCTTTTTGCCACCATCAAAAGCACGGGGTGGTATTCACAAGTTGAGGAACCTGCAGTTAGAAGTTAAAGTTTCCACCATAAAGAGCAATGCCTAAGGTAAGTAACTTGTTCTTCTGTGGTCTTTCCGAGGGAGCTTTGGGAAGGATGAGGGTTGTAATATAAATACCATCAGATCAGTAGCGGCAGTGAAAGTCAAGCGTCAGGAGCTTGTTGCCTAACCCCTGCAATCCGAGGAGGTCCTCTTCCCAACTTGTTGCCCTTACTACTTAGTAGAAAGGTAGCATTTCCTATGTTAGGAGACGTCCCCCTGAGCACAGCTTGAAAACCGCTTAGCGCATTATAATAAGTCTGTTTCGCATTTGTGCAAAAATGTAAACTGTAGTCTTCATATGAGTTGAGAAGACTTTTATTCGTCAAACGATATTCAACTTTTCATATTGAGACTAGATGATGATCTGTTTAATAGCATCTGTTATATATTTCCGTGACTTCTCCCAATGCATTCGGGCAGTCATTGCCCTTCGTCAGAGGATCATTTCTGTAAAGAATTGAGCAGTGGTACATTGAGTAAACCAACCAATAGGTCAGCATCCCTTCACCCTTACCCAGGTGAAATAAGGAAGTGTGTGAATTATGGTGCATGGAACAGTCATGCCATGCTAACTCTCACGTTGACGTGGCGTGATCACTCATCCATAGACCCTGGTGCATGCATACTGTAGACATTAGGTAAATACTGTGGCTGATAATTGCTTAGAAGACAATCAAAGTTTGAAGTAAAAGAAATGAGAAAACGGAGTATCGCAAAAAAGTGCAGCATTGAAGTGCACATATATGACAGTAAGCTTGAACGTTTGTAAGAGTTAGAGTTACGACTGTTCCATGCACCACAGACTGTGTAAGTTTGCATACATGTGCCCAATTCCTGTCCTACAGGGGTGCTTCTAGGTCCGTGTCCCAGGCTTCTCAGGCCTGCAACCGAGGGCCCACTAAAACTACATCTGCCCTCATAGCTCTGTAGAGCAGGGAGATAGTGTCTGCCCGACCCGCAGGACAGCAGTGCTCCCGGGGTGCCTGAGGCCTCGGGTGCCGCAGAAAAAGTGGGCCAGGTTTGCTTTTGCATCTCTGCCAGACCTGAGTGATGTAAGAAGTGCTCATGTCCCAGTTTAAATTCCGCTTGCGCGTCTTAAAAGTGATGAAATGTTCATCGGGGTAAAGGTTACCCAGGATGGCACACCCCCATCCCTCCATGTTTGCAAGGACATATTGACAGCCAACTGTCGGACGGGTGCTAGTATCCACACAGGTATCTCCTAGTGAAATGTAGCATGCCTGGCTACAGCAGTGGCGAAGCAATGCCAAATGCACGCTATCTGGTGTACAAGATATGGCGTTTCGACTGGGGAGCCATCATGAGGATCACTAGTAATTGCCCGATTTCAACCATTCCTGCCAATAAGCACTTCTCCCAGCCTCCCCAGACTCCAATCGTATTCTTCCGGGAGTATAAATCAAAGGGCCCGATCGACAGCCTAAACAGGGGTAATATACTATGCTTACTGAATTCCATAATTAGCCTAAAAAATATATCCACCTGCGATTTGGAGTCAGTCGAGTTCATAGAAACAATGGATCGCCCAGGGGTTGAAGCAACAAAAACAGTTTGGTTAACCGCAGAAGTGGCTCAGAGAGTACAAAAAAGAACAAGCCAAGTTCAACACCTGGGGTATAAAGCTCCACCATTCTTAAAACCAAGATACCCTGACCCATTGGTACCTGACAGTGAACGGTCAATCCGATTCAAATCAAAGACCACTTTTGGTACTGTGTGGGGCTCGTAGCAATACTCGACATCCCAGATCACAGAGAGCGACGCAATAAAAGATCATTCGCCACGAAAAGCCCTGCCTATCAAGACTGGAGCTGGCTCTCTAGGGCTATAAATGTCAAAATAGAAAATCAATGACAAAATAAGTACAATGACGAGAGCTCTTCCAACACTCAACCTGTGCTCTTGGAACATCAATGGCCTAGGTGATAAGTTTACCGACCCAGAACTTTATACCTATCTGAAAAGATTCGATGATATTGCACTACAAGAAACGTGGTCCGATTATCCGCCGGCACTTCCTGGCTATAATCTGAACTTCATTCCTTCCATGCAAAATGCTCGGTTTGGTCATAAAAAGGGCGGCCTTGCAATTTATAGTTATATAGGGAGCATTTATGTAGTTCCGCCCCTCGCAAATAAACTAACCCCACTAAATGCAATGCAAGTGACACGAATTTCTACTAGGGGGAGGGCCGAAAGGGAAGATATAATTTTGGTAAATCTCTATCTGCATCCCAGAGAAAAAACTAGTGGAGCACAGCAGCTGATGGAAGAGCTCACAACACTCTTAAACGTTGAGGATACAAACAGTTGGGTTATCAGTAGGGATTTCAATCTAAATATGCTCAGCAACTCAACTACAGATATCACTTATGAGGAGGATCCATTCGCGTGGGAGCCAAACTCTCACGATAACACCTCTGGAGGCAGAAGCTCAAAAACAGCACAGAGACTTCTTTCGTCATTGGAAGAATTGGGCTTCTGAGCAGTTAATGGCAGATTCTAAGGGGACTGCCTTAAAGCAGCAACCTTTCACAGTATAACGGCCAGTTCCACAATTAATTTTACATTCCTTTCATGCAGTTTGTACCAAAGGGCAAGGGATTTCCACATTGGCTCACTAGACTGCAGCGACCATCTGCCCCAGGAAGTCACTATCGATGCCATCCTGATACTAAACCCACCTACAGCCAATGCACACAGCTTAGAATATAATGAGAACGAGAGGCGGGTAAAATGCAGAACGAATGACCCACAAAGTCTCCTATTCTATGCTAAACAGGTATTAGGCGAAGTGCACACAGGAACAACAGACCTAATTGACAGCTGGGAGGTGTTTACAAGAACATTACGAAATAAAACAGGAACAAAAAAAGGGCAACGGTCATGCTGAAGGGGTGGTCAAAATTATGAGGCATAAGAGCAATTTAAATTTCAGAAATAACACTCATATAAAAAAGCTTAATACCTTGATCAATCAAACTCTGTGAAGACTGCGGATAGACCCTGCCACCCAACAAGAACGGAGACGACTAAAGGGCGACCGCAGGAAGTTGATTTGGCGACTTAAACATGAAGCAGAAGAGACTTTGTGGGACAAACTATTCCATGATATTAAAACCTTCAACAGTGCACAGTTTTGGCAAAAGATCAATCATAACATTTGTAAAGCGTACTACATACCCGTGAGGGTCTCAAGGCGCTGAGGGGGGGGGGGGGGGGAGGAATATCTGTTCGTAGAGCCAGGTCTTGAGGTCTTCTGAAGGTCTGCGGTAGGCAATTGGGGAGGGTGTTCCATGTCTTGGCGGCGAGGTGGGAGAATGATCTGCCGCCGGTGGTCACTCTTCGGATGCGGCGGACGGTGGCAAGGGCCCGGTCTGCGGATCTGACTAGCGAGCGGAGTCAGGGTATGCTACAGAAGAAGCCTGGACAATTTTTCTTGGCTCACACTTCAATGGAACTCAAGAAACCAGACAAGGGGTCACACAATTCCATACATGACTCAAAAGTCTGGCTACTACAATCCAATGAAATCCAGGCACCGGAACAAGAAATCTCAACAACAATTGTGCAGATCTGTAAAAGAATTTCAAAGGGAAGACTAGAGGGCGCGCCAGGGCCAAATGGGATCCCCCCCTATTTTGTTTAAACAAGAGCCTGTATTCTGGGCTGCCGTTCTCAAACCAATGTTTGATAAGATCTTACTAACGTCATTAATCCCATCATCCTGGAGGGGGGGCCATCATCTCCCCAATTTACAAAAAAGAAATAGAAATGACCCGAGAAGCTACCTGCTAGAATCCTTACTTGACAACGAGGCCAAATACTTTGCAGGCCTTTTACTCCCGGAATTATCATGGGCAACTGAAGTTACTGCAATTCCATACAATCAAACCGGCTTCTGCAAAAACTCAGGGACGACTACCAATATTCTAGCTCGATCTCTAATGATTGACGCCGCTCTCGCAGCAAAACACCTATACCTGTGCATTCAACTGTGTTAACAAAAACCTTCTGTGGCAAAAATGTAAGGCTGTGTGCTAGCCCCAATACTTTTTAATCTGTTTATGGGAGAGCTATCAACTCTGCTGAACGAAAGCAACTCGCACGCACCCTAGCTATGTGGCACCCAGCTGTCCAACCTTTTCTACGCGGACGACCTGGTACTCCTTAGCCGTACCCCGGTAGGCTTACAGCAGCTGTTGGACATAACGTCACGATATTCTGCAACAAATATGCTTAGCATTAACCAAGAGAAAACCAAAGTCATGTGCATTAAAACCCATAAAAAGAGAATAGCAAAAAACTGGTTCTTGGCATCAAGGAAGCTGACATTGTTTGCAAATACAGATATTTGGGGGTCATTGTAGACGACAAGGGCAATTTCAAGCCACAATGCGATGCCATAAAAAAGAGAGGGCTGATGACTGCGGTAGCTTTAAGAAACTTAAACAAGATCATTGGTCCAAACCTCCTTCCTCTTATTAAGGTGATCCAAGCAAAACTAATTCCAGCCATTATTTATGGCAGTGAAGCTATGAGAGGGAGGGACGCTGCTACAGTTGAGGGCACCGTAGCAAGAGCACTGCGCATGATCTTTGGCTTGCCAAGTTACACATCTGCACAGATGAGACTTGTATTCGGGCTCCCAAGAGAAGAGCTGGCACGCAAAGGATCATATATAAAAAGTTGGCACAAAATAAGCAGGGGGGGACCGAAAACGCTAAATGCTCTCCTGTGGAAGGAGCTACAAACCAAAGAAACTTGCCCTGCAAGGCTTTACGTGGAGGCTGCCATCCACCAGCTGGGGCTACGACAGCTTTGGAAACTCCCTGGGGCCCCGGCAGGCTTCAAAAAAGGAGTAAACAAGACTGTCAGGAAAGAATCACTCTGGCAGGATAAAGCGTCCCTGGTAGAGCGTGCACATGGCTGGCTTACGGTACAATCCTACACTAAACCCTTGACCCAAAGAATATCTCCAGACTGGCTTCTCAAAAAAAACTAAAGAGACATTTTTGAAATTACGCCTAGGGCTGCTGCCGTCGGCAAATCATTTACCCCCCCGGCTACGGGCTCAGACACCAGCAAAGTGTCGTCTTTGTGGTGAAGGTGAAGAAAACATAGTGCATCTGGTAACTATATGTAGGGAACTACTACAAGAACGACGGGCCCTCCTGAGAGCATTCTTCAACAGAAAACGGATACGGTCTTGCAGGCAAGCGGTGCTGGCATGCTTTTGATGCAGAGGAGAACATACCTTCACGACTCACATGGAGAAAAGCTCCTGAATGCCCCAGCGAAGAAACAGGAAGTACAGCGTCGGCAATTGGAGCTTTTTGACCCAAGACACTTCATCTGAAGGGACAACGTCCATGACCTTAAAATTACTCTGTTTTAATGAATGTTTCTTGGTATCACACATTTCAAACTTTTGATGGACCGAAATAAGGATAGTGTAAGATCATGCGGTGGGTTATCTCATGCCGTCCCCTTGCACCAAAGGTTCTAATAACTAGATAGGCTGAAAGGGAGACCCAGCAAGTTTAATTCACTCCGGGGGGGCCTAACCCTTGCTGCCTTGTAACAACTGTCTATGCCCTTCTTCGTAATAAGTCCTCCTCACCTCTTAGTCCTCGCCAGGCTTATTCTGACAAGCAGCTCTGTTTTTAGAAATATCCATAATTTAAGTACATTTTGCTTTTCGAGCCAAGCACTAGGTGCCGATCTTTGTGCACTGCACCCCCCATCAATGATTATTTTGGAATTAAGTACTCTCTATCCCTTAGCCCATGCCGGGCTGAGATTATAAAGACGACTAACCCCAGAAATATATGTAAATCAAGCATCTAAGCACAAACTTAAATTATACCCTAACTTTTTTGTCTAATATATCTGCAAGGCAACCTTGCATATATTGATCCGGCTTACTGTTCTTAAGACCAGTATAATACCATATAGGCACTGAGTAATGAAACCGGTCCAACTGCCCCCTGGTCGCCTTACTAAGGCTCTTAATAATCAGCACTTTATTCCCCTTCCAACATCACCTGTAGTAGAAAAGGCTCTGATAAGGGAATTTTTGGGTTAGCCTTCACGTATTCTTGAGGCTTATAAATTATTAACCACATGTTTTATAGTTTTTATCTTGTATTCTGAGCAAATAGTCTTTCAGTGTTGAACTATTATTGTAATTTGTTTTCCTCTTTTTTTTTTTTTTTTTTTTTAGCTTGAAACTGTATAAAACGTAGATTGTTTGTAATGGTTTTAATTTAATTAACTGCACAATACATTTTACCTTACCTTACCCAGACTCCAGCCATTGCGCCGCATATTGCATGTGCACGGTGCAATTGTGCAAGTCTAACTGCAGCACCTCCAGGCTAACCGTCCTCATATGATCTTGTCAATGTGGGCCCGAGCCACCCTGCTGCGCCTGCCCGCCCTGAGTAAAGAGTTGAGGATCAAGTCTAACTGCCTGAACACCCTGGCCGGCAGAGATCAAAGGGAGTTCTGAAGGAAGACGGTCGGCCAGCCCATCAGTGACAGGCGAAGATTATTCCAGAATGTGACTGACGCTCTCAAGGTGTCCAAAACTCTGCCCATGTCGTTGCGTAGCTGATGTTCCTGGGTGTGGGCTACTACGATCCCCAGGTATTTGCATTTGGTCAGTTCCCAACGCAATCCAATGTCTGTTAATCTCTCTACCGGGGTTCCGATCAGAGACACCAGTGGGAACAAAAGGGACTTAGCACGGTTTATCGGAGCCCTGATAGGATCCCAAATTATTCTAACAAGCGTAACCGGATTGGCAGGGATTCTCGAGGGAAGGTAAAAAAAATAAAGAGTACGTCGTCCATGTACAGCTATATAATGTGCCGTATGTCCCCTTTTAGTATAAAGCAGTCCCGCAGTCCCCGTCTAACCCAGATCGCCAAGGACTCCATTACAAGTGCAAAGAGGAGCAGAGATATGGGGCAGCCATAGAGCTTCCCGGGGCCCAGAGCTCAGCTCTCAGAGTGACAATGTCCCACTCGCACCCTGGTGCTATGCTCAGTTTAAGTCGCTCTTATGAGGAATCAGGTGGTTGGCCAGCAGCTTGTGCAAGACTTTCAGCTCAGAACTGATCATGGTTAGCGGTCTATACACCGTGGGGTCGGGCTGGTCTCTGCCTGGTTTCGGTAACATACAAATGCCCCCCACCCTCATGGTGGGAGGCAGCACACCTTTCTCCCTCGCTTCAAGGAAGACCTCAAACAGACCCTGTGTAATGGCAGCAGAAAAAGTGTAGAAAAACTCTACTAGGTACCCATCCAACCACCACCCCAACCATCCCTTCCCCCTCCCCCGGTACCTTCCCCCTCCCCATCCCGGGGTCTTGACATGTAGCAGCATGTACTGGTCCGTTGCTATCTCGTGACGGTGGTATACATATGTATCAGGTGGTCCCGTAATGTAGCCACAATCCCCACCCTGGAAGTGACTGTGGTCTGACGAACTTATCTCAAAACTTTCCTATTTAATAAGGAGGTTCAACATTTTCCTATTTAATAAGGAGGTATTTATGCAAACGTGTATCTGAAAGAAACACGTTAGTGATAGATTCCTTACCTTCGAATATCCCCAGGCGTCCGACTGGATCTGGAAAGTTTTTCGGCAGCAATACCCCTGTGGTCGGAAGGTGCTGTCGTGCAGCTCTGCGTCCGTCGCTGGCGTCTTATGCACCGAGATGACGTCACGGAGACTACTTAGGCGCCACCCATGCGCGCCGACGTCAGTTCATTCTTTTTCCGTGCCAGCAAGCGCAGATCCGGTAAGAGCTCGTACCCTTGTCACTTTTTGACTAACTGTTTTGAGACTTTTTGTCTCCACTATTTTGAGTCTTTGACTCCTGGTGCCACGTAGGGATGCCTGGGTTTAAATCCTGTGGGGCCTGTCGCGGTATGATGTTGGTGGTCGACCCCCATGGCGTCTGTCTCTACTGTTTGGAGCGGGACCATGACTCCTGGTAATGTTCCGACTGTCTGGCCATGGCTCCGAAGGCCCTACGGGAGCACCGTCTCCGTTCGCGATCCAGGGGTTGATCAAGGGACCAACCGCGGAGCCGTCATCATCGCTCCTCGGGGTCGATGTCTTCACACTCTGAATCGGGTAAGAGACGTCCTAAGAAGAAGTTGAAGAAGCGTTTGCGCTCTCCGTCGTCCCCCCATCAGTCTCCAGATTCGGGGGCCGTGGGGACCTCACCAGCGGCTCCGTTGGAGCCTGAGAGTCCCGCGGCCTTCCCACCTTATCCATGTCCGTCGGCGACTACGGCCCAGGTGCAGGATTTTCAGGCCTAGGGCTCCTTCGGGCCCTGCGGTCCCACCTGTGGGGCTTCCCTTGCTGTAGGCTCCGTTACCGGCGCCGCCGGCGGCTCTGGCCCTGGCGCCGCAAGGTCCTACGCCGGTGGCTCCTTCCCCAGCGCCCCCCGCAGCTCCGTTCCCAGCGCCGCAATGGGTTCCATTTGTACCACCTCCGCCCTTGCCTGGGCTTCCGGACAATTTTGCTCCGGGTTGGGACCCTAACTGGGATATGGAGCCAGATCGGCGCCGTTGGACCATTTATATTCCCCTGACCCTCCCCCGCTGCCGCAACCTGTGCCTCGGGCAGTGGAGGAAAGGGGCGACTGGGAGGGGTCTGAGGACCCACTTGCACGGCAGTGCGAGTCGAAGCAGGAATAGGCAGAAGAGTCAGAGGATGCAGGTGGTCTTGACATCTCCTCTGAGCGGGGGTTTCCTTTCTCCTCCTGCTGTGGCAATGGAGGAGGGCGCCACATACACTGTGGTGCTTCGTAGAGCAGCTGAGGTCCTCGACCTTGACCTGCCTACGGTAACTCTAAAAACTAACCTCCTCACTGAAGTCCTTCAGCCGGCGGCAAGCTCTATGGAGCCTCTGCTAACGTTCAATGACGCGTTAACCGATGTGTTAATGGGCACCTGGTCTAGGATAGCCACATGGGTCCCTGTGGATAAGAACGTGGCCAGACGTCACCGCGCGGCCCGGGTGACCCTGCCTTTTTAACGACCCACCCAACTTGGGAGAGCCTGGTCATCCAAGCCTCCACCTCCCAAAGCGCATTCCCTACCGCCCCTCCGGATAAGGAATCTAAGAAATTGGAACAGTTTGGCAAGAAACTGTTTTCCTCTGCCTGCTTAGGGCTGCAGTCGGTGAACACCGCATGCCTCTTGGGCCGCTAATCTCAGGCTGTGTGGGACACAGTTGCGCAGACGCTGCCTCAGTGTCCGGAGGAAGTTCGGGCAATGCTTTCCCAAGCTGTGGCTGAGGGGAAAGATGCAGCAAAGTTCGCCATCCGGTGTGGACCAGACACCGCAGACTCTTTGGGTAGGGCCCTCCGTCGTCACGCCTGGTTACGGTCCACTTAGTTTTCAGGGGATGTTCAGAGTTCCCATATGGACATGCCCTTTGATGGGACCCGCCTATTTGGCGATAAGGCAGATAGTGCGCTGGAGCGTTTTAAGGACTCCTGGGCTACGGCCAAGTCCTTGGGTCTCTCCACCACGCGCCCGGCCACGTCTGCTTTTTGTTCCTATCGTGGCCACGGAAGGGGCGCCCGACACGTTTGTTCAGCCAAAAGCCTGCGCAGAACCAACATCCGCGCGGACTTGGTTCCCGCCGTGGCAGGACAGGGGCCAGCGTGTGGGACAGTCCACTTCCGCGTCTGCCTCAAAACCTTCCTAGCCCGAGCATTGGGGTGCACCCCATGCCGGTGGGCGGCAGGATTCGCCATTATATCCTCCACTGGCGTTCTTTCACTTCGGACAGGTGGGTGCTGCAAATCGTCCGAAGGGGCTACTGCCTCCCCTTCGAGTCTGTCCCCCCCACCCCACCCCAGCCATGCCACCTCTGTTCCACCGCCTGTCGGGGGATCACTTTGTGCTTCTCCAACAGGAAGTCACGGCATTCTTGGCCAAGGGGGCCATCGAGAGCGTTCCTGGGCCAGAAGTAGGACGTGGTTGTTATTCCCACTACTTTCTGGTCCCCAAGAAGGAGAAAGGGGGCCTGTGCCCCATCTTGGACCTCAGGAACGTCAACCGCTTCCTCCGGAAGGAGAAGTTCAAGATGGTGAATTTGGCTCAGGTCTTGGCTGCCCTCGACCCTGGAGACTGGATGGTAGCGTTAGACTTGCAGGACGCATATTTTGATATCCCCGTCCTGCCGGCCCACCGGCGTTACCTGCGGTTCACGGTAGGCCTAGAGCACTTTCAGTTTGCCGTGCTCCCCTTCGGCCTTACCAGTGACCCTCGGGTGTTCACGAAAGTGTTGGCGGTGGTTGCAGCTCATCTGCGCAGATCAGGGTTTCCAGTCTTCCCCTATCTCGACGACTGACTGTTGAAGGCGGGTTCGCCCGGACTACGGCCGCCCTCCTGCATTTGCTGGGGTTCTCCATCAACGTGCCGAAGTCGAACTGGAGTCCCTCTCAGAAGCTCCCCTTCATTGGAGCGGTTCTGGATTCGACGCAGTTTCGGGTTTATCCTCCCAAGCAGCGAGTCCGGGATATTCAGGCTATGATTCCGATCTTTCAGCCTCCATCCTGGGTTTCAGTCAGGTTGACCCTCCGGCTCCTGGGCCTCATGGCCTCCTGCATCCTGTTAGTGCAACATGCCAGATGGCATATGCGGGCTTTGCAGTGGGACCTGAAGTTCCAGTGGGCACAGCATCCGGGCAACCTGTCCGATCATGTCCAGATCTCGGATGGCACTGCACGACAATTGCAGTGGTGGCTCACGAATCGCGATTGGGTCAATGGCAGATCCCTCTCCCATCCCCAACCGGAGCACACAGTGGTGATGGATGAGTCCCTCCTGGGATGGGGCAGCCACTTGGGAGAGGTGGAGATCTGAGGCCTCTGGTCTCCGGCGGAGTCCCGACTCCATATCAATCTTTTGGAGCTTTGGGCGATCTAACTTGCACTGAAGGCATTCCTTCCCTCTGGCCGGTGAAGTGTGGTGCAGGTGTTCATGGACAACACCACCGCCATGTGGTATTGCAACAAACAGGGCGAGGTGGGATCGTGGACCATATGTCAGGAGGCTCTGCGCCTCTGGACCTGGCTGGAACATCAAGGCATTACCTTGGTGGTTCAACATCTGGCAGGTTCTCTGAACGCCAGGGCGGACGAACACAGCCGCCGGTGCATGATTGATCACGAATGGCGTCTGAACTCGGACGTGGTGCAAGGTCTCTTTCTGCAGTGGGGAGAGCCTTGGTTGGATCTATTCACCACATATGAGAACGCACAATGTCATCAGTTCTGCGCGTTGGAATTTCCAAGGCGGCACTCGCTCGGCGACGCTTTTCGTCGCGAGCAGAGCTGCGGTCTGTTGTACGCCTTTCCGCCTATACCACTTCTGCCCAGAGTGCTGAAGAAGATTCGACGCGACAGGGCCCAAGTCATCCTTGTGGCTCCGGATTGGGCACGGAGATACTGGTATCCCGAGCTACTCAGCATGGCGATCGATCCCCCGTTCCCACTGCCTCTTTGGGAGGATCTTCTGTCGCAGCAGCAGGGGACGGTCCTCCACCCGGACCTGTCCAGCCTCCACCTCTATGCGTGTAGATGAGCGGTGACAGTTGACCGCTTTCGACCTTCCTCCCGAAGTCTGTGATGTCATTGTGGCAGCCAGGCGTCCCTCCACTAAAACGGTGTACGCCTGCAGGTGAAACAAATTTGTGGCATGGTGCACAGCAAAGGCTATGGATCCCCTTTCAGCCCCACTTTCCGAGGTCCTTCTGTTCCTTCTCTCTTTGGCCTAGCAAGGCTCTGCTCTGGGCACTATCAAAGGGGTCTTTCAGCCATCTCCGCCTTTCTACGGCTTCCAGATCAGCCTTCTCTTTTTAAGTCCCCGGTTGTTAATTGCTTCCTCAAAGGCATTACACACACGTTTCCTCCTGTGCCTTTCATAATGCCTCAATGGGACTTAAATCTTGTCTTGACTGATCTGATGTGCGCTCCCTTTGAGCCCCTTCATAACTTTCCCTTACGTCTTTTCGCTTTAAAGACGGCTTTCCTGGTAGCTATCACCTCTGTCAGAAGAGTGAGTGAGCTCCAGGCTCTTTCTTCTAAACCTCATTTTCTTTCTGTTCATCCAGACAAGGTGGTTTTAAGGACTTGTCCTTCGTTCTTGCGAAAGGTAGTCACACCCTCCACATCGGGCAGACCATCATTTTGCCCACCTTCTTTCCGCCTCCGCATCTTCCAAAAGAGGTGCTCTTGTTCTATCTAAAGTGCACACAACAGTTCCAGTGGATGACCAACTTTTTGTTGGCTACGTGGGTGCCGTGCACAAACGACCCATCTCTCGGTGGGTCGTTCTGTGCATCAAAGCACGTTACTCTTTGGCTAAGAAGGAGCCTCCTGTGGGGCTGCGTGCCCATTCTACCAGGGCAACGGCAACCACTACTGCCTTGGGACGCGGTGTTCCCTTGCAGGACATTTGTCAGGTAGCTCGCTGCACACGTTTACCAAGCATTACTGCCTTGACAGTCAAGTCCGGAGAGACGGCTTCTTTGGCCGTTCTGTTCTCCATGACTTTCTGGTGTAATCCTGTTCGCAGACCCACCGCCGGGGTTGGTATTGCTGGGGTATCTATTCTAAGGTAAGGAATCTATCACGTGTCTCTTTCAGATGCACAAGTTACTACTTGTGTAAGAGACATTAGTTAGTGATAGATTTCTTATCGCCCCACCCATCCTCCCTGTTCTGCTAACTGATTTCTAGGGTTAAGGTCATCATTTTCAGGGCCCTAGTTTCATGGCATCAGTGGTCAGTTTCTTGCATGGCTCTGCGTTCCTGGCGCGGAAAGTCGTGTACAGAACTGACGTCCGTGCGCATGGGTAGCACCTAAGTAGTCTCCGTGATGTCATGCGTGATGTGATGCGTCCGTCGCTGGCATACGACGCCAGCGACGGTCACAGAGCCGCACAACGCCACCTTCCGACGCGCAGGGGTACTGCTGATGAAACACTTTCCGGATCCAGTCTGACGCCTGGGGATATTCTAAGGTAAGGAATCTATCACTAACTAATGTCTCTTACAGATATATCGTTACACAGGTAGCAACTTGTGCAACAGCTATAGGAAATTCCTATGTTTATTTGACAATGCACTGGTAGAAGTATGAGACGGCCTGAAGCAGTGAAAATGAGGACTATCTGAAAAGAAATATAATATGGTTGAACAATGTTTAGGACCTGTTTGTATAATTTGGGATGTTAAAAAAGTATTTCAAGTTATTTTAACACGTTAAATAACTCTTTCTTTCTAAAAGAGACTTATAGCCGCCGATTACTCACCTTTCTAAATTCAGAAACCTTTCAGTAGTGCCTCTCCACTCGGTGGTGTTATGTGGCTCTGCATTCCGGAAATGATATACGGGGCCTGTATGCATCCCAATCTCCCACACTGGTGTCTGTTCCTTTCTTTCCATGCAAGAGAGGCAAATCCAGAGCTACCTCTCGTCTCTTTGAGACCTTACCTTGATCAAAAATGTCTTTTATTTGAGTGTGCAAGGGATAGGTCACCTTCCAAAAGGACCGGTTTTAAGCTCTGTAAGGACTGTTACAAACAAATGTCTGTGCGATCCTAATCAGGTGGGACTCTTGTACCTCACATCAAGTCACAACTATAAGGCCTGCAGTGACTGCACGTTGGTGAACCTGAAGGTTATACGAGACCACGAGATGAAACTCCACATCGCCAAGCTACAAAAGACTCCCATGTCAAGACCAGTCCAAGTCGAAAGTTCAGTTCCGTTCTCATTTGAGATCTATAAGTCTCAGGAGACGCACCAGAGCTCGATCTTCGTCTTGATCAAGATCTTCGGTTAAGTCAAAGAAAAAACACAAGAA
Organism: Triturus cristatus; assembly: GCF_964204655.1. Classification (NCBI taxonomy): domain Eukaryota; kingdom Metazoa; phylum Chordata; class Amphibia; order Caudata; family Salamandridae; genus Triturus; species Triturus cristatus. The sequence continues at coordinate 281,818,897 of NC_140590.1, forward strand.
ATCTATGGGGAGTCTCGGGCCCCTTCCTGCTATTTACACTCCCCTGAGAAGGCACTGTTGCAGGGATTTGGTTTTGAAACAAAAACGTGCCTTGGGATAACAGGAAGTTAGGATGTAGGGACTGAGTCACTTTACTTAATCAGTACCTGTCGGCCCAAATCCGAGTAGCTTAAAGTGCCTCACCTGAACTCTTAACCTTCGAGAGTAGCAGGTGATTTCAGCAAACCTAGAACATTAACCTCTGGTCGCCAAGGGAATAGTGGAAACAGATTGTTACCTTTCGTTCTAACCCTTGTATAGCCATAGTAAACAATAATAGGACACGATGGAAGTTTACAATATATTTATTGAAACTATCATAGTCCATTTTGAAGCAAGTGTGCTGTGATTGGTAGACAAATAGGGGACGGCTAGGGCCGTCGACGTCAAATCTGGGGAAACGGGTTCGAGTCTCGGCAAGCAGGGGCGCTTGGGCGTTGTCCCACTGAGCGTTGCCATCACTCTCTAACTCGGACGGGACTCTCTCACTCACACAATGCAATCCTGGCTGTATCCCAGCCAGAGCCGGAGGCAGTCGGCTTGGAAGGGGGCGGGGCAGCACTACACAACAGAGTTCAGCTGCAAGTAATTGACATCGGCGCCGGCGGAGCGCACAGCAAGAGTGCGCATGTTCTGTTTAGGGCTTAAAAATGTTGCGACCAGCCCTGAACATGCGCACACTAGGCTGCTCATTAGAAGAGCGAGGGTTGTTCCATGCTGCTCTTCTAATGAGCAGCCTAGTGCGCGTGTTCGGGCTGGTCATAGAAAATGTTAAGCCCTAAACAGAACATGCTCACTACTGCTCAAGCCAATCCTGGCGCTGCTGCTGGAGCAGCGTCTGGATTGGCTGAGAGCAAGCAAGACTTGCCAAGGCGCCAACGAGGGATTCAGACACCGGTCCAGGAGGACTCGCAGAGGCGGAGCGGATCCGGTAAGTTTAGACTAGTTTGCTTAATAAGGGTGCTTTATTTTAACTCCCCCTGCGCCGTGCGCAACCCCCAACACCCCCCTCTGGCTCCCCCCACTCCCGCGAGTATTGGAGCGCGAGCCGCGACTGGTGACCAATAATGGAGATATGTATATATACATATATATTCAGAGAGATTTCCTCAAAAGTCAGGAACATTTACTCGTTCTGAGATGACGCTCCTGCCTTGCAATTTGGTTTAATTAATCAACTGTGCTGCATTTAGCTTTGCATCATATGGGCTAACCCGCCATTAGGCGCGCGCGCCGTGCACTTATTGTAAACATTCCCCTGTCTCTCTCCTGAGGTCGTTCGAGTGTTTCCTCTCCTGGAGAATGGGCTGCATCTGGTTTCTATTTCCCTGTTTTCAAATTTTGTTTTTTAATGTTGTCCAACATGACGGGGGTGCCTCAGCTTGTTTTTTTAAACTTTTCAATGCAAGGTTACTTACCTTCCACTCACAGTACTGTAGGTTGGTAACGCCCCATGAATCTGATAGGATAAAACCATGGTTTACAGACTTAAAATATAATGCAGCTATAAATGAACGACTGTAAATGGCACAGTACAGAGTCTGTTTTGCATTACGATGTGACTTGCTTGTTTTTTCTAAAGTATACTGCAAGTCGCATACTGGATCGACCGTCACTTAATGAATCTTCTAAGATTAAGAAATTTAAGAGAACCGTATTCGCCTCTTTATCCTAGCACATACTGCAGCTCTGATGTCTCTGCCAAACCGGTACGTCGTCTTTTCCCTCTCGCTCTTACCCTCTCCTTTTTCGGGTCGCTCTCTCTGTCCCTCTAGCTAGCTTCTCTCTTGCTTTGAAACGTATTAATGAAGCACACTGAAAGGATGTCAATTTTAATGTACCCAAGATCATATGTTTTGACATACGTGAAACCTGAAATTCAGCTGCAGAAAGACAGAAGTTTTGTCATTCGCTCCCACATGTTGGAAACCCTTTACATTTAACCAACACTTTCGTCCTATCGAGATTTATAAAATGTGCATGTTTCATCTGGGTAACAGTAACACCCGATATTTATGGCAAGACATAGGCCATAAAAATTGCAGTACTAAATGTCATGTAAAAAAAACTCAACTTATTATAGTGATTCAGTGAAACTCACTTCCAGAACTGATTTTATTTGTTTATGATAGATATATGTCTATTTTTAAGCTTTAGACGTTAATTTTGTTTTAGCACTCTGAAGTTATATTTAGTCATATATAGTGTGAGAAGTTGGCTTGATATATGATGTCACTAATTCTAGTGTACACCTTGTATCAGTCCAAGCAACCCTTATGGTAATTGGTTGTAAAGTCAACCTTATAGACCAGCTATCCTAGTGGTAGCATGGACAAGAGCAGTCTTAGGCTAAACTCTGTATGGCATGTGAAGCCAGCTGTTATACCATTTGTAATCCCTTGAATACCAAATGAAAGGACACCACAACAGATATATATATATAAATAGAATGTATTCATTCTAATCAGATTCTTACCTCAGCACTCTTTATGAGATTCGAGGTAAGTACAACACAGTCTTATTTAAGCATACATTGTCACACAGGTAACTAATACAGTTAGGCCCTGGGGCCACGCAAACCATATACTAAGTAAGTGGTATAAGAACCACTGTCACGAATACAGGATAGGCCTAGGCCTAGGGAATCGCTGGGGCTACACTATACTACCAAAGGCTAGGAAGTGGGAGGCCCACGGGATTCAGGTGCAGAGTGGAAACACTCACGTGTAATGCGTAAAACTCAATAGAAATAGTAGTTATTAGAAATTAAGAGTTTTAGGACACTTCTGGAATAGCTAGGAGTTCGAGATTTGGAAACTAGACCCTAGGATAGTCAATACCCTTGTGAGCACCGGAGTACTCAAGTTACCTAGCCCACGGGTGCATAGGTGGGAACTTGCATCGAGTTTCGTCGTTGACTCCTATGGATGCCTGAAGGAAAGTTGCTGACAGGCAGTCAGTGAAGAGTGTCTGGTGGATCCCAAGGATGGAATCAAGAAGGAAGGATACCTGCAAGCAGAAGGAACAGAGTCTAGGTCACCAGCCAAGAGCCGGGAAGGAACCAGGAAGGAACCAGGCGATGTCGTGCAGATACAGGTGAAGAGGTGAAGCTTGTCGCAGCAGTCACGGGTACCAGGAGACGTCGAGGACGACCAGGACCAGGAGGCGAGCTGTCCCACGAAGGCTCTTGCTGTCGGCGGCGTCCATGTCGAGTTAGGACCCAACAAGCCTTGGCAAGCGGAACCCACGCAGAATGGAGGACTTGCTTCTGGTGCAGACCAGGGAGGTCTGGGGTGCTTCTCTTTCACAGAGGAGCGAGTGCCAGTCTGGAGGAGCCGGACCAGCAAGGTGAAATCAACGGTTCGTCGTCACAGAGGTCACTAGCCAATGGGCCAGCAACCGGACAACACGTCGAGCAACTCAGGTGCAGAAGGGCCCCACGCAGAACACGTGAAGTGTGGGGAGCTGATCTTCTTTATAGATGGTGCTCGGGATGGGGGCTTCTCAATTCCCCAAGCACAGCCTCGAGGAAGCCTCAGAAGTCGCGCTAGTCAGTTACTAGCCACTTTTCCCAAGTCGCCGGTCCCACGTCCCTCGTCGCCTCCACGGGTCTCAGCTTGGCTGTAGATGTGGATCTGGTTCAAAGGTGTCTGGAAGTCTCGGCGCTGGTCAGTCTCTGCAGTCGTCCCTCGTAGGATCAGTCACAAAGCAAGCAGCGGTCGCTGGATGGTGCCTGGTTGCCCAGGGTGGTCACTCCTTGGCCACAAGGGAGATTCTTCAGTCTTCTTCCTGAGGTCGAATGTCGAAGGTCCAGAGTTTCTGTTCAAGTTGCAGATTCAGGATAATCCAAAATCCTAGGGACTCAGCTCCCACTCTTATACTAATCTGGGGGGGCTGGGTTACCTGCTAGGTCCCTCTTATGGGTGGGACCAGGGAGAGGGGGGTGGTTACACCCCCTTCCCTTTGTCCAGTTTCGCGCCAGGACTGGGGCTGGAGTGCCCCAGCACCAGTTTGAACTAGACTATGCATGGGACACCTTGTGTGCCCCAGGCATGTCTCATTCCTTTCAGCCCTCCCTGCCCCAATACACTAAAGTTTGTCTGGGGAGGTGCTAGCACCTCTCCAAGCAGGAAACCTATTGTCCAGGCCTCCCTGGCTGGGAGGGCTCCCAGCTGCAGGAGGTCAGACTTGTGTCTGTGGCAGCAGCATCCATTTTGTGACGCTGAGGCTTTGGTCAGAGTTAAACAGCAAAGTAGGATTTTAACATGTCTCTCCCTCTAGAAGGGAGGAATAATATCCTCATCACCAGGAATGGTATGGGGGGTATTATTCCAAAGTGTTAGACACCTTACACGACATGTTTCGATAAAGCCAAACCATAGTTACCTTAACCGTGTAGGATTATAAGGCACTTTAAGAGTATATGGTAGGCGATATCATAGAACAGCTATAAGGACATGGTTCCGAAAGCTGCAGACAGGCTCAGCTCATGCTAGAGCACCATCTCACATGTTACCAAGCACTCTGCCTCCAGGATTGTTAAAGGCCTGCCATTGGAGTGACTGATAGGTTACCCGTGTGTCTATATATAAGGTAGGTATAGGAATACTACACCTAAGCAAGGGGTGATTACACGACCTTGCCCCAGCTGAGTGATCAGCCAGTTGTGTCATAACGGAAGGCCAGGCCAGGGGTGGCATAATACATGCTGCAGCCCCTGGTAGGCCTAGGGTACACCTATGCCCTGGGTACCTAGGGTACACTGTACAGGGTCCAATAAGGTGATCCTTACCAATTGGTTATGTACCTAGGGTACATGGAGTCCATTTTAAAGAGAGAGCAGACAGCCTGAGACCCTGAATGGCAGGATCTCAGGCCAACTAAGTCGAAAAACCAGCTAGACACTAGGCAAATAGTTGGGGGTAACCATAGTCAGATATCCACCTTCCTACATATAGCACTATACAAATTACATTTATATTATATAGAAAATAAAACTTGAAGAAAGTGTATCGGTAATGTGTTAAACAGAGGCCATAGAATGTATGTCATTTTGAAAAATAAATGATTTTTTGATTGCCAGACTTCTCATGCTTAGGAACTTTTTCTATTTAAAGTAGGCGCAGTGATTGGAGGTCCCATCCTTGGTTGTGTCCAGTTGGTGCATGGTGGTGTCAGTGTTGTGGGCCTTTTAAGTCTAGTTTTTTATTTTGAGTTGTTTCCTGGCTCTCACAGCCTGCTAACATAATCTGCCTTGGATGAGCCTTTATGGGCCAATTTAATAATCAAGGTTACTTGGCTGCACAAGATACTGGCCCTTCTGATTAACACACGCACATGCTGAAAGAAACCGGAGGCCTCTTCTCCAGGCATGCCACCATAAAGCAATAATAGAAGTCCCAGGCAATAGACCAGGACAAATCTCTTTTCGAAAAATACAAAACTTGGGCTTTACCTTCAGTCACAACACGTACGTTCCTTATTTCTCTATCTGTTCTAGTTACACTGTTTCCCAACTGTTGCGATGTATGTTTGAGATACTTGTCAATCTAGCACCACCATCACAAACCCAAACACTCATCCTGCCTCTATCAATTGGTGAATCCTTCTCAAAAATAGTATGAAAATGCTGGACAGGATTTATCTACATCCTTGAATGGCTTTTTAGCAAGTTTATGTGAAAAGCACGTTTTAAAATTCCTTATTCTACCCCATGTTTTGTTAAAATGTTCTCACTTGCTCTGTTGCATTTGGGGCAAGTATCACGCCTCGCCACTTTAAAAGATCACCAGCCACCACTGTCGGCAAGGACGCCTAACATCCTGTGATTCTGGGCAAATCATTTAATCCCCCCGTGCCTAACAAAAATTGTGTCCTCATGTTACGCACTGGTGCTTGTGTAAAGCGCTCTGATACCCGATACCTTCGGGTCATGTTCACGCTATATAAAACTCAGTAAAAATAAAATACAACTGAGCAACGTAATCAACATTACTCGCAGACTGTATAAAATGAAAAGCCCAACCTTGGCAACTAATATATCTATCTGGGCCTGCCCTCACTATGTGAGCACAGGGACATATTAGTGATATCTGGGATTAGCACCGGACCCCATACCTGGTGTGTAGTTGATCCGCACCATAGGTGTAACCAGGGCTCGAACAATCATAAAATTGTTACTAGACCTGCAGGTTTAGTAATTTAAAAAATCTACTCGTCCTAACTGTAATGCAGTTGACCTCTGACTCTGAAAGCCGAGCAAACGTGACAAGTTAACAAGATTTTGAGGCATTTTTATTGCTCATTCACTTTGTGAGCCTTTAAATCGTGCTATTGTGTCACCTTTGCTCTGCTTTCAGGGGCAGAGGTCAAAAGTCAGATTGTTTTCCTAGGACCTAAAAATAGCTCATCCTAATTAAATCTGTCTCGCAAATGCGAGTGGATTTTTTGAGTCCTGTGTAAACTCTGTATACACAAGGCTGCTGCCTCCGTTTCAAGACTGGTCTCTCTGCTGCAATTCTCCTCTCTACTTCCGAAGGGGGCGAGACACAGTTTATTTGATAAAAACTCTTGTGTTTCAAAACTGCAGCTGTGCTACAGTCTTATTTCTACAACGTTAGGAGCTGTTGCTTACTGGGCACTACAAAACTGAACACCTTGTTGTTCTGCCTTGCAGAAAATGTTCAGACTGAATCCCAAGAGTAGCCACTGAATAACATATGTACAGGGTATTTCCAAAATAATGTCACAAAAACAAATGTATTGTGTGGCTGTGCAAAGCCTAAAACAGCTAATGCTTGCAACTAATGGAGAGCCAAAAGCACGGAGCGGCATTATACACCTCAAGCTCGCTACCGAAGCTGTTCGACTTTGAAGATCCCACAACTTGTACTGGCAAAACCTAGGTATGTCTGCCATTACTAAACAGATCAACGAGTTACGGAAGGCCATGCTCCAACTCTTTGGATCCTTGCTGACGTGTCTGTGGGCATTACAAAGCAGAGACGTTCTCCACCTGGGTTACCTCCAGTGGGTTCGCCCAAGGCACCTGTTGAAACCTCTGAGCCCCCATCGATGCTGGAAGATGAGGCTCCGATTGTCCTCTGTGACCATATTTAAATGTTTAGCGGCTGGAGTATTGTCATTAAAAAGCCCATTCAGACAGAAAAACACTAACTCTGCTATTTGCTTAATTAGCTGCAGGTCTCTTTGACTGTTGGCATTCAAAAAATATTGCATTAGGGTTCCCGTAACTCTGAAGCATGTCACTGTACATAATATATGACTGCAGTGACTATCAGAAGGCAGGTCTATGAATGGACTCAAACTATAAACGCCTGCATCACTGAGCGGGCAAAATGGCCCTCAGGTGAACCTGTCTGTCCATACAATAGTGCTTCATGAATGTATTGAGGGATGGCCATGTAGCTGCTCCTTGGCCAAAAGAGCTTGTACTTCCTGCTGCAAAATGGAGAGATGGTCCTCCCTCAGTCGCAAAGGGTATGGTAGAAGGTGCGGCAGCAATAGGAAGGTAGACCATATCTCTGCCGGAAATGTTGCAGAACCATCCTGTCCAATGTTATGGCCTACCAACCCTGGAAGAAGTGTCTTATTCTGCTGCCTACTGACTGGCTGCACTCGACTAAAGGCACACTAAAGGGGTTTGGTAGATGGGGCTGCAGGATAGGGTAAAGGACTGGGCGGCCTGTTGACCTTGACTGTGAAGGAGGTGGGCACCACAGCCTCTACGCGCCCAATGAAGGCTGGATTGGCTGGCGGTATGGGATACCTCTGCCGAAGCTGCGAAATGAGCAGTAGGGCTGATGTGACTGGCAAGCCGGGGCAGATAATCCCAGGGAGCATGCTGTGGCCCTGCTCTCTTCAAAGTGCTAGAGAGCAGAGTCTGTCTTGTCCCCAAACAGGTGAGTCCAGTTGTACTGCATGTCCATGAGACTACTGGACATCGCCTGAACAAACAGTGGACCGCAGCCAAGCATGATGGTGAATGGCGACACTGTTGCCAAAGGCCTGCCCAATGAATTCGGTGGTGTCCAAACCACAATGAATTTTGAACTTGGCCGTGTCATGACCATCCTGCAATACCTGGGCAAAGGCAGGTCGGAGATCTTCAGGAACACCTGGGAGGACTTAAACCACCGAATCCCAAAAGGCATTAGAATAGTGCTGCAGCAGGCAGCTGGCATTTACTGATTGAATCGCCAGGCTGGTGGATGAAAAGCCTCTTTTCCAGAACATCGCCACCCATTTTGACTCCCTATCGGGGAAAGTAGTCGGGAACGTGTTAAGTTTGTACTTGCTTGCAGAAGCCCGCACCACCAAGCTTTCAGGGGAGAGGTGCAGGAATAGAAATTCCGGGTCGCCCAGGTCAGGGTGGTGAAATTGTGGAATCTAATGGTTGACCGGGGGTCAAAGCAAGGTTTGGTACATGCCCTCAACAAAGTATCGTTGGCAGCATTGCTAAAAGGTAAGAGGGACTCAGTGGACGTTTGCCCCAGCTAAAGAACTTTTGTAATGACATTGGTCTTGACCTCCAAGGTGGCAACCTGGAGGTCAAGAATGTTGGCCGCCCAATGCATCACCATGGCATAGGCAGCAATCTCCTCCGTGTAGGACCAGGGAGTGAGTGGATCTCAGACCCAAGGGAGGTATCAAGGCCACGAGCCTCTTTTAGGTCATCATACCAATTATCCGCGTCATAGTCACTGTCCAAATCTATGCCGAGCATCAAATGCAGGATGTGCGTCCTTCTATGTGGAGGTAGGTCAAGTGAAGAAAATGGGAGCTCTACGGCGGCCAACGATGGCCTTGGTCGAGGTCGGACCGGTTCCGACTCTGCGTCACAGAGGACAATCAGACCCTCGTCTTCCAGCATGGATATGGGCACAGAGGGTCCAGCTGGTGCCTTGGGTGAACCTGATGGTGGTAACCCAGGTGGAGAACCCCTCTGCTCTTTAAGCCCTACAGAAGCATCAGAGGGAGTCAGCAAGGATCCAAAGAGTCGGTGCATGGCCCTCTGTAACTCTTTGATCTGTTTAAGAGTGGCGGACGGGCCCGGCTTGTGCCGGCACAAGTTGCAGGATCATCTCCAAAGTTGAACAGCTTCAGGAGCGAGATCTAGATGTATGATGCTGCCTTGTCTCTTTTCAGGAATGTGTGAATAGCAGGAAGGGGCCTGGTCCTACTTATATTTCTTATGTTTTTCCTTTGATTTATCGGACGGTCGTGATCAAGGCGAAGACCGACCTCTGGTTTGACTTCTGTGACTTCTGTATCTCGAACGGGACCGAACTTTCGACTTGGATAGAGCTTGACACAGATCTTCCGTTGCTTGGCTATGTGGAGTTTCGTCTTGTGGTCTCCTATAGCGTTTGTGTTTACCAAGGTGCAGTCACTGCAGGCCTTAGAGTTGTGATTCGACCCGAGGCACAACAGTCACATCTGATGAGAATATGTCACGGACATTTGTTTGTAACAGTCCTTACAGGGCTTAAAACCTGTTTTGGATGGTGACCTGTCTCTTGCTCACTAAAAAATAAATTTTTGAACAAGGTAATGTCTCAGAGACGACAGGTAGCTCTCGATCCATGTCTGCTGGTGTCAGTGGTTAATTTGTAAAACAAAACGTAAATGCCGGGACTCTCTTCTGGAGGCAGCTTGCACTAGCCTATTTCTCCTGTTAGCGCCGTCTAAAACAGAACCAATAGTTAACCATGAAAGTGGGGAGAGGATGTGGCGTAACAGTCAGAGCTGTGGACTTCGAGGATCGGAAACCAGGTTCAAGTCTCCATATCGGCTCAACATCCTGAGATTCTGGGCAAATCACTTTGTCTCCTAGTAAATTAATGTACCCTTAACTGGTGCTCATGAAAATCGTCGGTGTTGATGAATAAGTGCCGGAGCTGAGCACCGGAAACCATCTGCTCAAATTAAGCACTGTCTGGCATGGAAAGAAAGGAACTGATGTCAGTGCCCAGGATTGGCATCTATACAGGCCCCCGCATGTCATTTCCTGAGCCCAATGCCGTCAGTTTAGAGCCAAATAGCACCACCTACCGGAGTGGCCAGGTACTACTGAAATGTTTCCGGATTTAGTCTGATGACAGGGGGAGTATTCAAAAGGTAAGGAATCGGCGGCTAGAAGTCTCTATCAGAAATAGTTATTTAACTTGTTAAAACAACTTGAAATTCTTCTTTTTAAGCATCCCAAATTATGGAAACGGGTCCTAAACATAGCTCAACCATATTTTATCCCTTTTTTAGATAGTCCTCATTTTCACTGCTCCAGGCTGTCTCATTCTCCTACCAGTGTACAGCTTAAGTAATATCTATATGGCCCAGGAGGTAATGGGTAGAGGGATGTGGAAACCACCAGAGGAGGAGTAACTGAAGGTATTTACTCAACAGTCTTTATCTAATAAAATAACTTCTCTTAAAGTCACCAAATTGCGGCTGGACCAGATAATCTACAGGTAATTATTCTAAAATCTGATACCAAATGATGGGCTAGCTGTTTCTCAAGAATGTTTGTAACAAAAAATGCAAACTTTTCTGCCAGCTGGAAGGAAGCGATAATTAAGCCTATACTTGCGAACAAAGATCCTGCTGATCCAAGTAATTATCGAGTAAGGGGCTTGCTTGATGTAGGGGCAAAATTATATTCTAAAGCCATTTTATTGTCCTTGAAGGAGTGAAGTGTATATATTCTAGGAAAGCAGTGCTAATGGAACAAAGATGCTTTAAGTTGGGTCATTCAACAATAGACCATTGCTTCAGCTATTGGGCCATTGATCTGAAAGCACTGGAAATCTCTTGAATTTTTTATTATTGTTTTGTAGTTTTTTGTTTTGTCTTCGACTTAGGCCATCTCAAAATGTTATGGTCTAAACTGCAGAATTTGGGTATTCCAAGAAGCCTCCTTGCTATCCTAGGAGAATTAGACCAAGATAATTGGACTCAAGTTGAGCTAGATTTAGGTGTTGCATTATCAAAGTGAATCCCGCTTGAAATTGGGCTGAGACAGGGATGTGTATTAGCACCTACGTTGTGTTCCTTGTACCTTGCAGATTTGCCACAAGTCCTATTAGAAACAAAATCTTTTTCACTGAAAATAGGGGGGGGGGGGGGAGACCTATTCCATGCCTCTAATATGCTGATGACCTGGGAATTATTGATCTGATCCAGGTGGTACTTCAAGAAAATGGTAAAGTTTAAGTAAGTCCTGTTGGCGAATGATCTTACCATCAATATGGATAAGACAAAAATTATAACATTCGGCTTGAAATCAAAATCATATAAGTGTTTTTTGGGGAATAAACATGTGGATGTGGCAACCTAGTGTAAGTATCGGGAGGTGATAAATTGCGGAGTTGGGATATTTGGCCATTGCCTCCAATAAGAGGGCTAGTTAAATTTAAACATGACTTTACTGCTTCTAAGGCTATGGTCCCTACACAATGTTTATATGGGGCCGAAGTATTATGCCTTTGCTCCAATCTAAAGTGGTATAAGGGCCAAGGTAAATGCTTGAAATAACTGTTGGGGTTACCTAAGGGTACCAGGAGCCTGAACCTAAGACTTGAAGTTGACCTACAGGCCTTGAATGTTTTAGCTTGTAAATCCACTCTGCGCTTCTGGGACAAACTTTGGGTTGCAGAGGAACCTACATTTCAGACTTCTGTGCCTAAGAAGTAGCAATCAGTGATTTAAAATTGGCAGCAGGGGGTAGGATTAAATTAGGAAATATAATGACAGATGTACAAAGGTTCCTTTTTGCATTTCCTTAATATCGATTCTCAAGAATTCGCTATTTAGGAAATGCAACTTGGTTTGTATATACCCTACATAGTAGGAATCGCTATTAGTAAATTGATTTTAGGAAATCCTAAACCATTTGTTTCTATGGGCCTGAAAGGTACGAATGGTTTTGCATTTCCTAAATTGCGATTTCCTAATAGGAAATCGCAAAATAGGAATTCCAAACCCAAGGGTGCCTCTGGCCTTAAGGCCCCCCTGAAGGTACCCCGAAATTAGTGTACATGTAAATGCACATATGCCCTGGAAATTCTTTGTACATTTGCTTAAGGAATTGCACATAGGTAATCCAAGTTTGCGATTCCTGAATAGCGATCGCAATTTGTGATTTCTAACAGGTAGAAATTGCAACAGATTTCGGGCCTTTGTAAATATAAAAAAGCCAATTTAGCATGTCTTAACAGGCCAAAATGGCGATTCGGTCCTTTTAGAAATGCTAAATGGCTTCCTACATCTGGGCCACAGCAACTAAACTGAAAATTGCAACGTTAAAGGTTATGGGGTCACATCAATCCTCGAAGAGGGATTTCAAAGAAGCTTGTATGACGGAATCAAAGGTTGCTGACGTCGATAATCTATCAAGAAAACCCACAGCAGGTTATATATTGAAGTCTTGGCAGATCTAGCGAATGTAAAAATATATGTCCTTATTTTCTAATCTCCACCTACGCTTGTTACTGAAATTTTGAGTAACCTTGAACTTTCGGTTCTTAAATTATGAAAAATTTGATACCCTTTTTGATAGCGATGAGAATTGTACTTGTGGTTTATGGTTCAACAATTTTCATGTTCATTTATTTGTAGACAGCCTGCATTTTTGTAGAAATAATAGTTCAGTCTTTTTTAAACCAATCTTATTAAAATATAAGATTCAACATCTTAGAGAGACGATCTCCCTACTCCTAAACATGGAGTTTTTAGTTGTGACCTGTGCTTTGGAAAGATTTTTAAAGATCATACTTGCATAGGCATTTGACATTTTGGCGTTTACATTTTTTTAATGTTGTATATACTGTTTTATTTATTTAGTTTTATAGACAAGAGTCTAAAACTTATTTTTACTACTACCTTTTACACAATCATGTACACTTACAAAGAGTAAGTCCAAAAACATTCAATTTAGGTCCAGGAAAGGGATAATTAGTCACACACACACCATCTCTCTCTTAACCTGAATTGCTTCTTTACCATGTACTAAGTAAGCGATGTATGACAACTTTTTTACCAATTTAAAAAATGTATTATATCTATTTTTTATCAACATGAACATTTCAATCATCCATTAAATATTCTACATGTAATTCTATTTAATTCCTTTTTCTTTCGTATTTTATTTAACACTAATAAACATTAATTTTTGTTTAAATACACCCAGTCCTCATTCACAACTGCACTCAGTCACTCATGCCCATTATAAAAACACATGTTTCCAGATCATATACATAGAACACAATCCCAGTGTGTGGTTAAGTGTTACACAGAAAAAGAGAAAATTCACACACGTTTAGGCCTTCTCCGGTAAACCAAACTGTTAAACAAGTTGTGCCATAGATCACTTACTTGACAAGCGACATCAGTCTCGCCTTGGGGACCTTATGTGTATTTAGCTATGCAGCACATTAGCCTGGGTGCTGAAACCTCTACTGTTCTTTAACATGGAAGGAAAGTAAGCAGAGTAAGCACCAAACTGCGTTGATACTCCAAGTATGGAAACACATGGAGAGAAATATTGCCTTTCAGCGGGAAATGGTATAGTCCAAAGCTCTGTTTTTAATATAAAAAGGGCCTTCGGTGGTCATAGCACTGAAAATACAAGATTTAAAACAAAAATTATTGTCTACGGGTGCGTGTGGAAGACAATTTTTCTATCATGACACTTAAATAGAGACCGCTGAACAGAAAAAAAAGTCCCTAAGCGGAAGCAAACCAGTCCTGGGGCTGATCTCCAGATGTAACGCCCTGAACGTCTCAGGATCGTTTAACAGACACGACAATGAGGACGCAACCACTAGTGAAGGGTTAGTTGTTTTAATGAAGGCAAATATAATACAAAGAATAAACAAGTTATAGTCACTGGAATCCTCCAGGCTAAGTACGTTACCAGCCCACAGAACGGATGGTCCTAACCGTCCTCTGCATATACGCCGGTCCCGGCGTATGCCAACAGAGGGCAGAAATGAAATGGCCGACAATGCCAATCGGTAGGCTGTGAGGGGCACGAAGAGTGTTGGGGAGAATCGAGGAGTCAGGGAAACACCCAGCCGGGGTCTCTACCTGAAGGGAGCAGCCGCTCAACCTCTTCCTCAGACTGCACCGGGACGCGGAGTCACCTCCTGGTGATGCGTCACCGATACCCCAATCACAAGCAAGAAGACTGAACCGAGAGCAGCCGCTCGATCGATCCTGTGGACTTCCGAGTCTGTAACGCGGCAAACACCTCCTGGTGTGCGTTACAGCTGGCAGTCCCTGTGTCTCTGGTCGGGCTGGGAGTTACGACTCCAACCAGCAAAAGCGCCACTGCGCTTGGACTCAGCCGAGTCAAAAAGCGAAGCTCAATGGTTGACCGGTAGAGCTTCCGGGTCCTTCACAGGTGACGATGGGGCAAGACACGGCCCAGGGAGTAACGACTCGACCTACCTCCGTTCTTGCCTTACTGGAGCACCACTCCGGAACACTGCTCTTCACGAAGCAGGTACGTCGGTGTGAACACAATATCCGACAGCGTTGTACCTCCCGGTTCCTCCCTTTATAGGGCGTGTTTTCCTTGAGTTATGTAACAGCTCTCCTGTTTACATAAGGGCGTGTTTCCTTGAGTTATGTAACAGCTCTCCTGTTTACATAAGGGCGTGTTTCCCTTGAGTTATGTAACAGCTCTCCTGTTTACATAAGGGCGTGTTTTCCTTGAGTTATGTAACAGCTCTCCTGTTTACATAAGGGCGTGTTTCCCTTGTATGACAGGAATTCTTGACAGTACATCCTCCCTCTCAGCGGCTCCCCACGGGTCCAGCGCTGGCAGGAAAACGCCGATGGAACAAGGAGACCAAGCGCGGAGCATGAACCCCTTCAGCCGGTTCCCATGAATGCTCCTCCGGGCCATAGCCTTTCCACGCAACCAGGTACCACAGCTTCCCCCTGCGCCATTTGGACGCCCGTATGCCCGACACTTCATACTCCACCTCCGACTCCACGCATACCGGCCGAGGTGTCCCAGACGGCTTGGAGGGTGCTGGTTTGAGCAATGATACATGAAAGACAGGGTGTATCCGCAATGACTGGGGCAAGCACACCTTCACGTTCACGGGACCCATACACTTGGTAATTCGATAGGGGCCCATGTACTTGGGATGGAACACACTGTTCTTTCGAAACCTCATGTTTCTTGTGGATATCCAGACGTAGTCTCCAGTGCGGTACAGTGGCCCGGGCCTTCTCTTCCTATCTGCCGCAGCCTTGTATCTTCTCTTGGCCTCTATTAGGACAGCCCTTGAGCGCATCAATGTGTCTTTTATGTGTGCCACCCTGTCCGCTGTGGCGGGAATCCTGTCCTCTCTGAACGGATGTAGAAATGGCAAGAACCTGGGATGTTGGCCATAGTTGCTATAGAACGGAGAAGACTGTGTGGAGCTGTGAGTGGCGTTGTTATAGGCTATCTCTGCAACCCATAGCAAGTCGACCCATTCTTCCCTGCCCTGGTCCACAAAACATCTCAGATACTGTTTGAGCGTTTGGTTCAGGCGCTCGGTTTGGCCGTCCGTTTGAGGGTGGTAGCTGGTGGACAGGGCGGTCTTAACATGCAGCGCAGTGCACCAAGTCTTCCAGAATTGCGCAGTAAACTGCGACCCCCGGTCCGACACGATCACCCCAGGTAATCCATGCAGTCGTACCACATTCTTTAGGAGTAGTGACGCCAATTCCCCGGCCGTAGGGACTCTCTTGCAGGGGATGAAGTGCCCCATTTTCGTCAAGTAATCCACCACCACCAGTATTGCCGTCATCCCCTGGTCTACCGGTAGGCCCACCACGAAGTCCAGTGATATGCTATCCCATGGTCTATCCGGGGTTGGAAGTGGATGTAAGAGCCCTTGGGTTCGGCCATGGTCGGCCTTCATGGTAGCACACGTAGGACACTCCTGTCCCCACCTCCTGACATCCACTCTCATGGTTGGCCACCAGAAATGCCGTCCCATGCTAGCCACCGTTTTTTCAAAGCCCAAATGACCTGCGCATGGAGAGTCATGGCACCAGATGAATGCTTGTTTCCTTAGCCTAGGCGTGGGTATCAATAGGCACCTGCCCTTCAGGGGTATCCCGTCCTTCAGCTGCCATTCTCTGTGACTGAGGAGCCACCTCCGCCATGCGAATGACCTGATCCCTCTCTTTATTCCCCTCAGGAAAGTATCCGGTTGGATAACCCCCAATACCATCCTCGGGGAAATGATGGAACGCTCGGTCGCAGGCAATGGTTCCTTAACTGCAGATTGACGGGACAGGGCGTCCGCCTTTCGGTTTTCCGTCCCCGGCCGATATGTGATGCGGAAGTTGAACCCCGCAAAGAAGATCATCCACCGCAGCTGCCTGGGAGAAAGGTGTCTAGTGGCAGTCATGAACTGTAGGTTCCGATGGTCCGTGTACACCGATACCACATGTCTTGCCCCCATCAACCAATGCCTCCATTCGGTGAAGGCGTCCTTGATTGCGAGAAGCTCCTTCTCCGCAATATGGTAGTTGCGTTCGGCGTCGTTGAGTTTGCGGGACATGTACGCAACGGGATGAAGCACCCCTGTGTCGTGGTTGCGTTGGGACAAGATAGCCCCCAGCGCCACATCCGACGCGTCCGCTTCCACCACGTAGGGGAGATCCGGATCGGGGTGAGCCAACACCGGCGCCTTACCAAAGGCGCTTTTCAGGGCCTCAAAGGCTTTGTTCGCTTCAGGGGACCAGACAAACTCCTTGGACTTCCTCAGTAGCTGTGTGATTGGGGCCACCACTCCTGAAAATCCATCTATGAACCGCCTGTAAAAGTTGGCGAAGCCAATGAAACTTTGGACGTCCTTTACGCTTTGGGGCACCGGCCATTCTTTCACCGCCTTGATCTTTCGTTCTGCCATCTCCTGTCCCTCTGGACTCAGCATCACTCCGAGGAATTCCACGGATGTGACGTGGAAGTCACACTTGCTGAGTTTACAAAACAGCATGTTTTCCCTCAGCTTTTGGAGCACAGCTTTGACGTGGTGTACGTGCTCCTCCACACTGGACGAATAGATGAGGATGTCGTCGATATATACGACCACGTAGATATCCAACTCCTCTCTGAATACCTCATTCAAAAAGTACTGAAAGGCTGCCGGGGCGTTGCACAGACCGAACGGCATGACGAGGTACTCAAAAAGGCCGAACCTGGTCTTAAAGGCGGTCTTCCACTCGTCTCCGTCCCTCATGCGCACCAGATGGTATGCCCCTTTCAAATCCAACTTGGTGTAGATACGAGCTTTCTTGACCTGTTCCAGAAGTACACTGATGAGAGGCAAGGGGTACCGATTTTTTATGGTTATCGCATTCAATGCCCTAAAGTCCACACAGGCTCTCAGCTCCCCATTAGCCTTCGGGATGAAGAAGAGTGGCGAGGCGGCCGGAGACTTGGACGGGCGGATGAATCCTAGCTTGAGGAGTTTATCCAGGTACCCCCGGAGATGCACGTTTTCAGGCTCCGTCAGGGCATACAGCCTGCCGCTGGGAACGCTGGCCCCTGGCACCAGGTCGATCTGGCAGTCAAACTGTCTATGTGGTGGTAGCACTTCCGCCTTCACCTCATCAAATACATCCTCAAAACTGTGATAAGCCTGGGGGAGAGCCACATCTTTTTCTGCCGCTGTAGCCACCGTCTGACTCCCGCTCTCATCTGCGTCAAGGGATTCCGTTCTTATTCCACAATGCAGGATGCAATACGGTGACGTCATTTCGATGCGATGTGTTGGCCAATCCACAAAGGGATTGTGTTTCTGTAGCCACGGCAATCCCAATATGACGCCATATTGGGGCGCTCGGATGATGTTAAAATCGATTTGTTCCAAATGGTTCCACCCATATCTCATCGGAAGGACCCCCGTGTGCTGCCCGATGGGCCCCGTCACCAATCGC
Source organism: Triturus cristatus (assembly GCF_964204655.1). NCBI lineage: Eukaryota > Metazoa > Chordata > Amphibia > Caudata > Salamandridae > Triturus > Triturus cristatus. The sequence goes on from NC_140590.1 coordinate 281,836,906, forward strand.
CTTCCGTCTACAGCATAGACGTCTTCGGGTACAGCTTTGGGAAGAAGCACTAGCCCTAGCCTGCATGCCTCGTTGTGGTCCATAAACATGCCAGTGGCCCCTGAATCCACCATGGCCACAACGGGTATCCACTGGTCATGCACTCCCACGTGCACCGTGATAAACAGGTGTCGTTGTCCCTTAGTGACCGAGTTGGAAAGTGAAGGGATGGATGAGTGACTCCGAGATGCCCCTTCTCTGGTCTTGGAGTCCTCTAGTTTTCCGCCGGTATGTCCACCACGGCTGTTACCGACCGGTTGGCCCGATAACGTGACGTCTTTGGTTTGGCAGGGCATTTACGTACGTAGTGGCCTTTTTTGCCACAATATAGGCACAATCCTTGTTTACGGCGTGACTCTTTCTCCGTGGCTGTGAGGCTCGCTCGTATTGCGCCGATGTCCATGGGTTCTCCCTTGGATGCGGTGGAAGTTTCAGGACTTCCCACCGTCACATAGGATGGAAGGGATTTTCCTTTTCTCCCATGATCCCCCTTTCTTTCACTTGGCCTATGTTCCAGCCGTAATACCAGGTTGATAAGGCCCTCACATGTCTTGGGTTGAGGGTCAATATGAGCCACGGCGTCCTTGAGCTCATCGCACAGCCCTTGATGGAAGAGCGCCGTCTGTTTAGCAACAGGCCACTTGGTTTCCGCAACCAGCCTTCGGAACGCGTTGAGATACTGCACCAGGTCGTTGGATCCCTGTCTCAACTCAAGCATTTCACGGTCCGCCGTGTACGAGTCAGCCCTTCTGTCGAATACCTTCAGGAATTCCTCGCGAAAAGCACCCCAATCACATAAGAGGGGGTCGTCCCTGCTCACCAGAGGTACGGCCCATTGTGCCGCGTTTCCAGCCAAATAGGATATAAGGAAAGCCACACGAGCCTGACTCGTGGGGAACGCCTTTGGTTTGCACGATAAATGTAGCGCCACTTGTGTGAGGAATACCTGCACTGTGTTAGGATCCCCACTGTACCTCTCTGGTGTCGCCAAGGGGATGGCTACCGGCATTTCCACTACTACCGCAGGGGTCTGATTCGTGAGGGAGGTGCTGGGCGTGAGCGGGTCCAATTGGATAGCATCCAGTCTGGCTTTTACATCGGCTGTTTCTTGCCTAGAGGCAGCCACTTCAACTTGCATGGCCGCTAAAGCAGCCAGCACATCATCAAGTGTTGCCATGTCTGTTATCGACCGGGAGACAGTTAGTGTTATTAAGGTCGGATATTTTGTAACGCCCTGAACGTCTCAGGATCGTTTAACAGACACGACAATGAGGACGCAACCACTAGTGAAGGGTTAGTTGTTTTAATGAAGGCAAATATAATACAAAGAATAAACAAGTTATAGTCACTGGAATCCTCCAGGCTAAGTACGTTACCAGCCCACAGCACGGATGGTCCTAACCGTCCTCTGCATATACGCCGGTCCCGGCGTATGCCAACAGAGGGCAGAAATGAAATGGCCGACAATGCCAATCGGTAGGCTGTGAGGGGCACGAAGAGTGTTGGGGAGAATCGAGGAGTCAGGGAAATACCCAGCCGGGGTCTCTACCTGAAGGGAGCAGCCGCTCAACCTCTTCCTCAGACTGCACCGGGACGCGGAGTCACCTCCTGGTGATGCGTCACCGATACCCCAATCACAAGCAAGAAGACTGAACCGAGAGCAGCCGCTCGATCGATCCTGTGGACTTCCGAGTCTGTAACGCGGCAAACACCTCCTGGTGTGCGTTACAGCTGGCAGTCCCTGTGTCTCTGGTCGGGCTGGGAGTTACGACTCCAACCAGCAAAAGCGCCACTGCGCTTGGACTCAGCCGAGTCAAAAAGCGAAGCTCAATGGTTGACCGGTAGAGCTTCCGGGTCCTTCACAGGTGACGATGGGGCAAGACACGGCCCAGGGAGTAACGACTCGACCTACCTCCGTTCTTGCCTTACTGGAGCACCACTCCGGAACACTGCTCTTCACGAAGCAGGTACGTCGGTGTGAACACAATATCCGACAGCGTTGTACCTCCCGGTTCCTCCCTTTATAGGGCGTGTTTTCCTTGAGTTATGTAACAGCTCTCCTGTTTACATAAGGGCGTGTTTCCTTGAGTTATGTAACAGCTCTCCTGTTTACATAAGGGCGTGTTTCCCTTGAGTTATGTAACAGCTCTCCTGTTTACATAAGGGCGTGTTTCCCTTGAGTTATGTAACAGCTCTCCTGTTTACATAAGGGCGTGTTTTCCTTGAGTTATGTAACAGCTCTCCTGTTTACATAAGGGCGTGTTTCCCTTGTATGACAGGAATTCTTGACAGTACATCCTCCCTCTCAGCGGCTCCCCACGGGTCCAGCGCTGGCAGGAAAACGCCGATGGAACAAGGAGACCAAGCGCGGAGCATGAACCCCTTCAGCCGGTTCCCATGAATGCTCCTCCGGGCCATAGCCTTTCCACGCAACCAGGTACCACAGCTTCCCCCTGCGCCATTTGGACGCCCGTATGCCCGACACTTCATACTCCACCTCCGACTCCACGCATACCGGCCGAGGTGTCCCAGACGGCTTGGAGGGTGCTGGTTTGAGCAATGATACATGAAAGACAGGGTGTATCCGCAATGACTGGGGCAAGCACACCTTCACGTTCACGGGACCCATACACTTGGTAATTCGATAGGGGCCCATGTACTTGGGATGGAACACACTGTTCTTTCGAAACCTCATGTTTCTTGTGGATATCCAGACGTAGTCTCCAGTGCGGTACAGTGGCCCGGGCCTTCTCTTCCTATCTGCCGCAGCCTTGTATCTTCTCTTGGCCTCTATTAGGACAGCCCTTGAGCGCATCAATGTGTCTTTTATGTGTGCCACCCTGTCCGCTGTGGCGGGAATCCTGTCCTCTCTGAACGGATGTAGAAATGGCAAGAACCTGGGATGTTGGCCATAGTTGCTATAGAACGGAGAAGACTGTGTGGAGCTGTGAGTGGCGTTGTTATAGGCTATCTCTGCAACCCATAGCAAGTCGACCCATTCTTCCCTGCCCTGGTCCACAAAACATCGCAGATACTGTTTGAGCGTTTGGTTCAGGCGCTCGGTTTGGCCGTCCGTTTGAGGGTGGTAGCTGGTGGACAGGGCGGTCTTAACATGCAGCGCAGTGCACCAAGTCTTCCAGAATTGCGCAGTAAACTGCGACCCCCGGTCCGACACGATCACCCCAGGTAATCCATGCAGTCGTACCACATTCTTTAGGAGTAGTGACGCCAATTCCCCGGCCGTAGGGACTCTCTTGCAGGGGATGAAGTGCCCCATTTTCGTCAAGTAATCCACCACCACCAGTATTGCCGTCATCCCCTGGTCTACCGGTAGGCCCACCACGAAGTCCAGTGATATGCTATCCCATGGTCTATCCGGGGTTGGAAGTGGATGTAAGAGCCCTTGGGTTCGGCCATGGTCGGCCTTCATGGTAGCACACGTAGGACACTCCTGTCCCCACCTCCTGACATCCACTCTCATGGTTGGCCACCAGAAATGCCGTCCCATGCTAGCCACCGTTTTTTCAAAGCCCAAATGACCTGCGCATGGAGAGTCATGGCACCAGATGAATGCTTGTTTCCTTAGCCTAGGCGTGGGTATCAATAGGCACCTGCCCTTCAGGGGTATCCTGTCCTTCAGCTGCCATTCTCTGTGACTGAGGAGCCACCTCCGCCATGCGAATGACCTGATCCCTCTCTTTATTCCCCTCAGGAAAGTATCCGGTTGGATAACCCCCAATACCATCCTCGGGGAAATGATGGAACGCTCGGTCGCAGGCAATGGTTCCTTAACTGCAGATTGACGGGACAGGGCGTCCGCCTTTCGGTTTTCCGTCCCCGGCCGATATGTGATGCGGAAGTTGAACCCCGCAAAGAAGATCATCCACCGCAGCTGCCTGGGAGAAAGGTGTCTAGTGGCAGTCATGAACTGTAGGTTCCGATGGTCCGTGTACACCGATACCACATGTCTTGCCCCCATCAACCAATGCCTCCATTCGGTGAAGGCGTCCTTGATTGCGAGAAGCTCCTTCTCCGCAATATGGTAGTTGCGTTCGGCGTCGTTGAGTTTGCGGGACATGTACGCAACGGGATGAAGCACCCCTGTGTCGTGGTTGCGTTGGGACAAGATAGCCCCCAGCGCCACATCCGACGCGTCCGCTTCCACCACGTAGGGGAGATCCGGATCGGGGTGAGCCAACACCGGCGCCTTACCAAAGGCGCTTTTCAGGGCCTCAAAGGCTTTGTTCGCTTCAGGGGACCAGACAAACTCCTTGGACTTCCTCAGTAGCTGTGTGATTGGGGCCACCACTCCTGAAAATCCATCTATGAACCGCCTGTAAAAGTTGGCGAAGCCAATGAAACTTTGGACGTCCTTTACGCTTTGGGGCACCGGCCATTCTTTCACCGCCTTGATCTTTCGTTCTGCCATCTCCTGTCCCTCTGGACTCAGCATCACTCCGAGGAATTCCATGGATGTGACGTGGAAGTCACACTTGCTGAGTTTACAAAACAGCATGTTTTCCCTCAGCTTTTGGAGCACAGCTTTGACGTGGTGTACGTGCTCCTCCACACTGGACGAATAGATGAGGATGTCGTCGATATATACGACCACGTAGATATCCAACTCCTCTCTGAATACCTCATTCAAAAAGTACTGAAAGGCTGCCGGGGCGTTGCACAGACCGAACGGCATGACGAGGTACTCAAAAAGGCCGAACCTGGTCTTAAAGGCGGTCTTCCACTCGTCTCCGTCCCTCATGCGCACCAGATGGTATGCCCCTTTCAAATCCAACTTGGTGTAGATACGAGCTTTCTTGACCTGTTCCAGAAGTACACTGATGAGAGGCAAGGGGTACCGATTTTTTATGGTTATCGCATTCAATGCCCTAAAGTCCACACAGGCTCTCAGCTCCCCATTAGCCTTCGGGATGAAGAAGAGTGGCGAGGCGGCCGGAGACTTGGACGGGCGGATGAATCCTAGCTTGAGGAGTTTATCCAGGTACCCCCGGAGATGCACGTTTTCAGGCTCCGTCAGGGCATACAGCCTGCCGCTGGGAACGCTGGCCCCTGGCACCAGGTCGATCTGGCAGTCAAACTGTCTATGTGGTGGTAGCACTTCCGCCTTCACCTCATCAAATACATCCTCAAAACTGTGATAAGCCTGGGGGAGAGCCACATCTTTTTCTGCCGCTGTAGCCACCGTCTGACTCCGGCTCTCATCTGCGTCAAGGGATTCCGTTCTTATTCCACAATGCAGGATGCAATACGGTGACGTCATTTCGATGCGATGTGTTGGCCAATCCACAAAGGGATTGTGTTTCTGTAGCCACGGCAATCCCAATATGACGCCATATTGGGGCGCTCGGATGATGTTAAAATCGATTTGTTCCAAATGGTTCCACCCATATCTCATCGGAAGGACCCCCGTGTGCTGCCCGATGGGCCCCGTCACCAATCGCCTTCCGTCTACAGCATAGACGTCTTCGGGTACAGCTTTGGGAAGAAGCACTAGCCCTAGCCTGCATGCCTCGTTGTGGTCCATAAACATGCCAGTGGCCCCTGAATCCACCATGGCCACAACGGGTATCCACTGGTCATGCACTCCCACGTGCACCGTGATAAACAGGTGTCGTTGTCCCTTAGTGACCGAGTTGGAAAGTGAAGGGATGGATGAGTGACTCCGAGATGCCCCTTCTCTGGTCTTGGAGTCCTCTAGTTTTCCGCCGGTATGTCCACCACGGCTGTTACCGACCGGTTGGCCCGATAACGTGACGTCTTCGGTTTGGCAGGGCATTTATGTACGTAGTGGCCTTTTTTGCCACAATATAGGCACAATCCTTGTTTACGGCGTGACTCTTTCTCCGTGGCTGTGAGGCTCGCTCGTATTGCGCCGATGTCCATGGGTTCTCCCTTGGATGCGGTGGAAGTTTCAGGACTTCCCACCGTCACATAGGATGGAAGGGATTTTCCTTTTCTCCCATGATCCCCCTTTCTTTCACTTAGCCTATGTTCCAGCCGTAATACCAGGTTGATAAGGCCCTCACATGTCTTGGGTTGAGGGTCAATATGAGCCACGGCGTCCTTGAGCTCATCGCACAGCCCTTGATGGAAGAGCGCCGTCTGTTTAGCAACAGGCCACTTGGTTTCCGCAACCAGCCTTCGGAACGCGTTGAGATACTGCACCAGGTCGTTGGATCCCTGTCTCAACTCAAGCATTTCACGGTCCGCCGTGTACGAGTCAGCCCTTCTGTCGAATACCTTCAGGAATTCCTCGCGAAAAGCACCCCAATCACATAAGAGGGGGTCGTCCCTGCTCACCAGAGGTACGGCCCATTGTGCCGCGTTTCCAGCCAAATAGGATATAAGGAAAGCCACACGAGCCTGACTCGTGGGGAACGCCTTTGGTTTGCACGATAAATGTAGCGCCACTTGTGTGAGGAATACCTGCACTGTGTTAGGATCCCCACTGTACCTCTCTGGTGTCGCCAAGGGGATGGCTACCGGCATTTCCACTACTACCGCAGGGGTCTGATTCGTGAGGGAGGTGCTGGGCGTGAGCGGGTCCAATTGGATAGCATCCAGTCTGGCTTTTACATCGGCTGTTTCTTGCCTAGAGGCAGCCACTTCAACTTGCATGGCCGCTAAAGCAGCCAGCACATCATCAAGTGTTGCCATGTCTGTTATCGACCGGGAGACAGTTAGTGTTATTAAGGTCGGATATTTTGTAACGCCCTGAACGTCTCAGGATCGTTTAACAGACACGACAATGAGGACGCAACCACTAGTGAAGGGTTAGTTGTTTTAATGAAGGCAAATATAATACAAAGAATAAACAAGTTATAGTCACTGGAATCCTCCAGGCTAAGTACGTTACCAGCCCACAGCACGGATGGTCCTAACCGTCCTCTGCATATACGCCGGTCCCGGCGTATGCCAACAGAGGGCAGAAATGAAATGGCCGACAATGCCAATCGGTAGGCTGTGAGGGGCACGAAGAGTGTTGGGGAGAATCGAGGAGTCAGGGAAACACCCAGCCGGGGTCTCTACCTGAAGGGAGCAGCCGCTCAACCTCTTCCTCAGACTGCACCGGGACGCGGAGTCACCTCCTGGTGATGCGTCACCGATACCCCAATCACAAGCAAGAAGACTGAACCGAGAGCAGCCGCTCGATCGATCCTGTGGACTTCCGAGTCTGTAACGCGGCAAACACCTCCTGGTGTGCGTTACAGCTGGCAGTCCCTGTGTCTCTGGTCGGGCTGGGAGTTACGACTCCAACCAGCAAAAGCGCCACTGCGCTTGGACTCAGCCGAGTCAAAAAGCGAAGCTCAATGGTTGACCGGTAGAGCTTCCGGGTCCTTCACAGGTGACGATGGGGCAAGACACGGCCCAGGGAGTAACGACTCGACCTACCTCCGTTCTTGCCTTACTGGAGCACCACTCCGGAACACTGCTCTTCACGAAGCAGGTACGTCGGTGTGAACACAATATCCGACAGCGTTGTACCTCCCGGTTCCTCCCTTTATAGGGCGTGTTTTCCTTGAGTTATGTAACAGCTCTCCTGTTTACATAAGGGCGTGTTTCCTTGAGTTATGTAACAGCTCTCCTGTTTACATAAGGGCGTGTTTCCCTTGAGTTATGTAACAGCTCTCCTGTTTACATAAGGGCGTGTTTCCCTTGAGTTATGTAACAGCTCTCCTGTTTACATAAGGGCGTGTTTTCCTTGAGTTATGTAACAGCTCTCCTGTTTACATAAGGGCGTGTTTCCCTTGTATGACAGGAATTCTTGACACCAGAGCCCACAAAGTACATACACATATAAGTATATACAAGAGGTCTTCAATGCTCATCCTAAAAAGTGCTTGAAAGCTCATCTGATACACATATACTTTGAAAGAGAGGAAAAACAAGAAACACTGCGCACCAGATTCTAAAGGGTTTCTCAACATGCACCCACTGCAAAGCATATAGGAATTGAAAGAACACCTAGTTATTCTATTGGAAAACTAGGAAGAAACAAGACATTAGGAAATTTGTGACATGCAAAAGCAGGCTTGTAGCCTGCGTTTCGGATTGCTCTTGTGGATTGACTTGCACATTTAGGAAGTACAACATACACTTTGAAAAAATCTCTATTGAACATACATATGCAATTAGAAACCAAGATTTCAGTTATCCAATGTCCAAACACTATGACATGAGACATGGGAATGAACGAAAAACTCTGTTTTTATGCCATAGATGAAATGCCAAAAACCGAGAGGAGATGGAAGATGAAATCTAAATAGATCTTCAGGCTTTTAATGGATCATCTATAGTGTCTAAACACGAATGAATAACTATATACAGCTAGAATAAGTTATTATGGCAATAATTATGATAAGAATTAAAGCTCTGCATTCACTACTACTCATTAAAGACTTTCAATTAATGTGACAGTTATAACTGTAAACAAAAGTATAGGTTCGAGGCATATGAGCTGCAGATCACACACTTAGGATAAGATCGCCATCTGGTGTTGGGCTCGGATGATTGCAGGTTGTTGTCGTCTTCAGAAGAAGCCTTTGGTCACGAGATAGGTGACTCCTTCTCTGGACAACAGTGCGCATGGGCATCCAATCCATCCTCAGATTGTTTTTTTCCGCCATTGTGTTCGGATGAACTTTTTTCCGCTCCAGCAGAAAACTTCTAGCAAGCACAACAGCTCTCCAAAATTTACAATTCAACGTCGAAATCCCATCGGACCGGCTCCGGACGCGGCTGATGGAAAGGACACCCTTTAAAAAATGCCCCCGGTGTGGAGCAAAGTTCCCCCACAGTGATCACCACGAGGTCTGTAACCTGTGCCTCTCGCCGGACCACAACGAATCCAGCTGTCCAGCCTGCGCCGCATTCCGTTCAAAGAAAACCATCCGGGACCGAAGAGCTCGACACCATATCATGGCCAAACCGGCTCCAGAACCAGACGACATCTGTGCCCAGGATGTCCCTGACGACGATTCCGAAGACCTCCAGATCGTGTCCGAGGCCGACGATTCTGATGACCTCATCACTCCGGGGCAGCATGTGAGTACCAGCTCTCCCACCCCAACCCCACCAAAAAAGACATTGGTCAAGACTCTGCCAGCTGGGCCCAGTCGCGACCCAAAATCATTTTCAGAAGCCCCGCCCTCGGGCCCGGCTCCGAAGAAAAATAAGCCTGCAGGTGGCTCGGGCTCGAGCAAACCTCATATTGTTGTGCCTACAATACCTTCGGCACCGAAGCAGGCTCCGAGGCCGAAATCTCCATCGGCACCAAAACGTTACTCGGCACCGAAGTCTCCGTCGGCACCAAAAAGTTCTTCGGCACCAAAACCATCCTCGGTGACGAAATAAGTCCACAAAGACTCTGCCGATCTCCCAAAATCCAGACCGGACCCCAAAAAGTCGGCGCCAAAGCCACCTTCGGACACTGAGGAACTTTTTCGGCCAGATCCTCCGCAAAAACGAATTTACATCAATCCTAAAACCGGACATGTCACAGCTGTGCCATACAAGAAAAGGAAGCTGGACACAGCACCTCCTCCAGCTCCTCTAAAGAAGGAGGACTGTGCCACTTCACCCATACGTCCTTCCTCTCCTATATTACCTCCCATCCCATCCCCCCCACCTCCACCTCCTTCTCCTCTACCATCTCCTTCTCGTACACCACCTCCACAGGATGATGATGATTTAGGGGGAGGGGGAGACCCGGATTTCCTTAATGATCCTACTGATCCTAATGATCCCTTTACACTCCCGGACACGGCACCCATAGATGACTGGGCTCACCCTATGCCTGACATGCCTGATCCCACTCCATACCCCTCCAAACCCTCCCCTCCGGATGACCATTTAGGGTTTGGTCAGCTCATAAACAGGGCAGCACTGTTCCATGGCGTCACCATGCACACAGACACACCTGAAGAAGAATTTCTCCTCGACACCTTTGAGCAGTCGCAAAAAAACTTTCACATTCTGCCCATGATTAAAGGAGTGATAAAGCACGCCACTGAGGTTTTTAAAGACCCTGTTAGGGCCAGGGTTCTTAACCCCCGGATAGAAAAAAAATACAGACCGGCCCCACAGGATCCTGTGTACATCAAAGCGCAACTCCCCTTAGACTCTTTAGTCGTGTCAAATGCCAGAAAGCGGGCGAACTCCCAAACAATTGGAGACACACCGCCCCCAGACAAAGAGTCTAAGCTCTTGGAGGCTTCCGGCAAAAGGGTTGCCGCACAAGCTGCTAACCATTGGCGTATTGCTAATACACAAGCCCCATTGGCTCGATATGATAGGGCCCATTATGATCAGCTAGAGGACCTTTTGCAACACCTGCCTGATCAATACAAATCCCAGGCCAATGACCTCATCCAAGAGGGCAAACTAATATCAAATGCCTCAATCAAATGTGCATTAGATGCAGAGGACACCGCCTCTAGGGCAGTCAACACAAGCGTATTACTTAGACGCCACGCATGGCTCCGTATTTCCGGCTTTAAGCCGGAAGTATAAACAACCATTCTTGCTCAACCCTTTAATCAGGAGCAACTATTTGGACCTGCAGTAGACACTGCATTAGAAAAGATGAAGAAGAATAATGAGACTGCCAAATCAATGGGAGCATTACAGTCTCCTCAACCCAGAGGCTCCTTTCGACGCTCCTTTTATAGGGGAGCCTCCAAAAATGTGGGAACAGACACCTCTTCCACCTTCAAAACATCGGGACAAACATCCCCTAACAGAGGATATTTTAGAGGAGGTTACAGGGGAAACAATACCAAGGGCCGAGGGCGGGGCAACACCAACACCCGCACCTCTCCAGCCACTAAACAGTGACTTGCCCCCACTCCCCCCAGACCATTCCACTCCGGTCGGGGGAAGACTCCAACAGTTCTAACCTGTCTGGAATTCCATCACAACAGACAGGTGGGTAAGACAAATTATCCAGTCTGGCTACTGCCTCGAACTCATAAACACCCCCTCAAACATACCACCCAAACACCGTCCCATGTCGTCTCACCACCTCACGCTCCTCAAACAGGAAATTCGGTCTTTGCTTCAAAAACACGCAATAGAACCAGTTCCACTCCAACATCAGGGCACAGGAGTATATTCTCTATACTTCCTGATTCCCAAAAAGGACAAGACCTTAAGACCCATACTAGACCTCAGACTACTAAACCAGTATATACAATCAGATCACTTCCACATGATCACTCTCCAGCAAGTCCTTCCATTACTTCAACAAGGCGACTTCCTTGTCACATTAGACCTCAAGGACGCATATTTTCACATCCCTATGCATCCCGCGCACAGGAAGTATCTACGATTTGTGGTAGACGGTCAGCACTATCAGTTTACAGTTCTCCCATTCGGAGTAACAACCGCACCCAGGGTATTCACCAAATGCTTGGCAGTTGTGGCAGCATATCTCAGGAGACAACAAATCCATGTCTTCCCCTATCTGGACGATTGGCTCATAAAAGCCAATACTCTCGACAAATGCGTTCTCCACACAACTTGGGATTTACCATCAACTATCCCAAATCTCAACTGCAACCCTCCCACGTACATCAATACCTGGGAGCCACCATAGATACATCCAAGGCCATAGCTTATCCCAACACAGCCAGGATATCCAGCATACAAAATCTCATCAAAAAATTTCAAACCCAACACTCTCTTCCAGCAAGAGTGTTTATGCAACTCTTAGGCATGATGGCGTCATGCATCTCCATAGTACCCCACGCACGCCTTCAAATGCGTCCCTTACAGGAATGTCTAGCACAACAGTGGAACCAGGCTTACGGACAACTTACCGATCTGGTGTTGGTGGACAGCCGCTCACTTCGTTCACTGAAATGGTAGCACACCATCAACCTGTCCAAAGGGCGGCCGTTCTTAGAGCCTCTTCCACAAATTGTGCTGACCACCGACGCATCTCTCACGGGGTGGGGAGCCCACCTCCTTCAACACACCACTCAGGGCAGGTGGACCACTCAACACAAACAGCTCCACATCAATGACCTAGAACTTCTGGCGGTGTTCCTAGCACTCAAATCCTTCCAAGTGCATCTAAAAAACAGAACTGTCCTCATCCGCACGGACAACATGATCACAATGTATTGCATACAGAAGCAGGAGGGGGACACATTCTCTCCAAATGTCCCAACTTGCACAGCAAATCTGGAGATGGGCAATTCCCCACAACATCTACCTGCTAGCAGAACACCTCCCAGGGGTTCAGAACCAGGTGGCCGACCTCCTAAGTCACCACACACGGCAAATACACGAATGGGAATTACACCCCAAAGTCCTACTCCCATTCTTCCAAAAGTGGGGACAACCAGACATATACCTGTTCGCCACACAAGAAAACGCAAAATGCCCAACCTTCGTCGCCAGGTTTCCACACCCACAGTCAAAGGGCAATGCATTATGGATGAACTGGTCAGGCAGATTTGCGTATGCTTTTCCGCCTCTCCCACTCATTCCATTTGTGGTACGCAAACAAACAACAGTTGCTAACACTCATCCTAGTAGCTCCCACTTGGGCACGTCAACCCTGGTTCACCACACTTCTGGAACTATCTCTAGTTCCACATCAAAAATTGCGTCTCTCCCCGGCTCTATTAACCCAGAACCATGGAGAAATCAGACACCCAGATCCTCAAACACTGAACTTGGCAATCTGGCTCCTGAAGTCTTTGAGTTCGGGTACCTCAACCTTCCTCCAGACTATATGAATATCATAAAAGAAGCCAGAAGACCTACTACTAGGGCGTGTTATGCGGCAAAATGGAAAAGATTTGCCATTTACTGCACTAACAATGACATACGTCCACTGGATGCTTCCATCCAAAACATCATTTGCTATTTACTACACTTGCAAAGATGCAATTTAGCGTATTCCTCTATACGTCTACACCTAGCGGCATTAGCAGCCTACTTGCAAAATAGACAACAGCTGTCCCTCTTTAAGGTACCAGCCATTAAAGCATTTATGGAAGGTCTTAAAATAATTATTCCTCCAAGATTACCACCTTCCCCAGTGTGGAACCTTAATATTGTTCTAACAAGGCTCATGGGTCCCCCATTTGAACCAATGCACAAATGCGAACTGCAGTTCCTAACATGGAAAGTGGCTTTCCTTGTCGCAATCACATCCCTGTGAAGAGTAAGTGAAATACAAGCCTTAACTCTTGAAGAACCCTTCCTACCACTACATCGTAACAAAGTGGTTCTTAGGACAAACCCAAAATTCCTCCCTAAAGTCATCTCCCCTTTCCATCTAAACCAGTCAGTCGAACTGCCAGTCTTCTTCCCTAATCCAGACTCAGTAGCTGAGAGGGCACTTCATACCTTAGATGTTAAAAGAGCCTTGCTTTATTACATCGATGGAACCAAACCTTTTCTAAAAAACAAGCAACTGTTTGTTGCTTTCCCTCCACCACATAAAGGCAACCCTATTTCCAAATCGGGTATAGCCAGGTGGATAGTTAAATGTATCCAAATATGTTACCAAAAAGCTAAACGTACTCTTACAGTTCCCCCTAGGGCGCACTCCACGCGTAAAATAGGGGCTTCTATGGCATTCTTAGGGAACATCCCCTTAGAAGATATTTGCAAAGCAGCCACATGGTCTACTACACACACCTTCACTAAGCATTACTGTGTTGATGTGCAATCGAAACAACAAGCTTCAGTAGGCCAAGTTGTCCTAAAAACTCTATTCCAAACTGCTGCAACGGATACAGGTGACCACCGCTAGGGGAGACACTGCTCTATAGTCTATCCTAAGTGTGTGATCTGCAGTTCATATGCCTTGAACGGAATATGCTACTTACCAGTATACATCTGTTCTTGGCATGTAGAGCTGCAGAGCCACACGCGCCCACACGTCTCCCCGGGACCTGTATCCGTTCCAGCATTGTCTAAATTAGACACTACACATGGACATCCTTTCTCTATTTCTTATACACTCCCATCATTTCCCATCATGGCGAAAAACAATCTGAGGATGGAGTGGATGCCCATGCGCACTGTTGTCCAGAGGAGGAGTCACCTATTTCGTGACCAAAGGCTTCTTCCGAAGACGATAACAACCTGCAATCATCCGAGCCCAACACCAGATGGCGATCTTATCCTAAGTGTGTGGCTCTGCAGCTCTACATGCCAAGAACAGATGCATACTGGTAAGTAGCATATTCCTTACAAGAGTAAGTCAAATATTCAGCCAATTGGAGGGCATCAGTATTCAATTCCTGAATTAGCTATGTGGTATAATACATTGTAACAATCATGCACTACAATTCCCATAATTCATTGTGTGAAAAATACTATAATGTGTCATGGGCTTCCCGGAATTAAAGTGTAGAGGTTGAATTTTCAGCTACCTAGGCATTAGTTAGCTGAAACACATTAAGGACAGGGCTACGCACCACCTTTTTTGGATTAATAATTGACCTTATTCCCTAGAAATAAAGAGAACGACTGAGATATATAAATGTAATAAGTAGCTATGTTATACTCTGAGAAAATGCGTGCATAGTTTATGCCATGGTATTTATTTGTGTGTAATCTTTTTACCAAAAGGCAGTCCCCATTATAATTGCGACACAAGGTAAGTCCAAGCAGTGAAGAAAGCATCAGATAAATGGCAGAACGTGGTTGGTCTAGGCCTTATTGATAGCTGATTGGCAGCTAGTGCAACAGTGTTTTTTCCCCAGATGTTTGTGGGAAATTGTTTTTGATGGTTGGGATGCTGTATCTTTGCAGCAGAAAAACATAACCACAGAACAATGATTTGTAACTGAGAAGAGAAAGTCTGGGAGTACTGCGTCCGGCTGACATGGAGTGAAAAAGTAGCTCTACCCCATGGGGGCTTCAGTAGTGACAGGTTCTTTATTATTTGTCAGAATGTTGGCTTCCTAAGCCAAAGTGTTATAGTTATTGCTCATGGGTTACCACTTAGACCAGGCCATGATTCTGATGTCATTGTTGTGGGTTGGGGTACCCAACAGGGTGATAGATCTGATGTTATGTTGCTTATTTGGCTGTCAGCATGAAGTGAAATGCGCAAATGGAATGAGACTGTCAGAATGATGCAAGAACAAAGCTGGAGCCTAGTTTGAGAAATGGCGGTTCTCTGGGTCATAGACTAGATGTGCAGGTTTAAAGGCCACTAAGCATTAGATGCAACAACCAAGATTTCTTTGTACCAGAAGACAATCTTTGAGTTCCCAAGTGTTACACAAACCTTCAGTGCGTTTGAACAATCAATCACTACTTTCCGCCGTCTCCTTGGGACAGCTCCGCTTTAGAGACCACCATATTCAATTTGTAGAAAACCACAAAAGTTCAATATGCTTCAGACTGTGTCTCCAGGGTAAGGCGTGACGTTCACAAAAATAACATCTCCAGTTCATTCAAGAAGGCAAAATAGTTTCTTAACGTTCTTTTTTCAAGATGTGAGTTGCTTACCTGACAAAAATGCCATAGAAAAATTCCTGTATGAAAAACATCTGGGCTGGATATACTTTTTAGCACAGTGGACTGACTCTCCCAGCAGTAGTCAGGACCAGTGTTTTTGTTCTATCTACAGAGAGCTTCTTGTGCTGCCTTTAAATATTAGCCAGTTTAACATACCTTTTTTTTTTAGCATTTTTTTCAACAAGTACATATAGTAAATCTGTTGTTTCATCAATCAATCAGGAGTTTATAAAGTTCTACTCACCCGTGAGGGTCTCATGGCGCTGGGGGGGAGGTGGGATGGTGCAGCTCCGGTTCAGTCGAAGAGCCAGGTCTTGAGGTTCTTCCTGAAGGTGTGGAGGTTGGGGGAGCGTCTGATGTTCACAGGGAGCTCATTCCAGGCTTCGGCTGTGACGTAGGAAAAAGCTCTTCCTCCTGCTCTGGTTCTGCGGGGGGTCTCTGCGAGTGCAAGGTCTGCGGAGCAAAGGTTCCTCTTGGGTACGTAGAAGGAGACTCTCTCGTTGAGGTATTTGGGTCTGATGTTGTGGAGGGATTTGTAACGTCGGTGAGCAGTTTGAAGGTAACTCTTATCGACGGGGAGCCAGAGGAGGTGACGTAGGTGTTGGGTCATGTGTTCGTGCCGTGGGGTTCCGAGGACGAGTCTGGCTGTGCCGTTCTGGATAGTCTGTAGCCTGTGTAGGAGGGTTCTGTTGATTTCGGCGTAGAGGGCGTTGCCGTAGTCCAATCTTCTGGTAATAGAATGACATTTATAGAGCACGATGACTACCCGTAGGCCTCCCAGCGCTGCGGACAAACTGGCAAAGAACAGTAGACAAAGAAGGAAGCTAAAACAGCAAAGTTTTTAGTAGCCTGCGAAAAGATAGAAGATTGGATTCTTTCCGTAGTTGAAGCGGAAGGGCATTCCAACCAGTGGCACCATTATATGAGAAGGATCGACCACCACATCTGGCACTCCTTATTCTGGGTTGAAGGGCAAGAAAAGATACAGATGACCGAAGGTCTCTTTGGATGATGGTGGGTAATCGGAGACTGAAGAATGGGAGGGCCATTCTTCCAGAAGGCTTTATGGACCAGACACATAGCTTTAAACTGGATCCTTTCCCTGATTGACAGCCAGTGCAAGCTCTTTAATGCTTGTTTGGCAGAGTGCCAACGGGGAATCTGAAGAAGTCTACAGGCAGCACAATTCTGAATAACTTGGAGCTTATTGATGGTATACTGCGGGGCTCCCAAATATAATGCATTTCCATAATCCAGGTGAGAAAGGATCAGGGATTGTACCATGATCCTTCTAGCATGGAAAGGGAGAAGGGGAAGAACCTTATGCAGCATCCTTAGTAGCCCGAAGCAGGTTGCAGAGAGTTTTGCTGCCTGGTGACTAAACGTAAGGGAATGATCAATCCAGATGCCCAGGCTCTTGATTTGATCTTTAGGGGCCGGGCCTAGGCAATCTGGCCAGAGAGAAGCCGGATCGAAGACAGGGGAGTTGCCCAGGAGCATAAGCTCCATCTTATCCCCATTAAGTTTAAGGCACGAGTGTTCCATCCACTTGGCAACCTCCTCTAGGCAGCAGCCTAGAGAGCTAGATGACTCTTCGGGGTGGTTAAGTGCCACCACGAGCTGGGTATCATCTGCATAGGAGACTATTTTTATGCCAAATGGATGGACGATCTCTGCCAGGGGTCTCAAATATATATTAAATAGCGTGGGGCTCAGGGCAGAGCCCTGAGGAACCCCGCAATTGAGGGGAAACTGGTTGGAAACTACATCTCCCTCATAGACCCTAAAAGAGCGGTCACTGAGAAAGGATTGCAGCCATTCTACTGCCATACCGGACACTCCCAAATTCTTGAGTCTGAGGAGCAAGGTAGTATGATTAACAGTATTGAATGCTGCGTTGAGGTCAAGAAGGATAATAGCCGCAGTGCCCCCTTGATCCAAGATCCTTCTTGTTTCCTCTGTCACTGCAAGGAGGGCAGTCTCAGTACCCATTTGGGGACGAAACCCGGTCTGGGAGGGGTGTAGTAAATTATTGGTTTCCAGAAAGGCTACCATATTATTATTTACATGCCTCTCTAGAATCTTACTCACCCATGGCAGGAGGGAAATAGGGCGATAATTGGCAGGATTGTCCTGATCCAGGTTAGGTTTTTTTAGAAGGGCTTTGACCATCGCACATTTCCACGCTAACAGAACTGAACTTGAGGAAATAGAAGAATTCACCAGGTCCAGAATTATAGGGCAAATGGTATCAGCTACTAAAGTGAGAGCCTGGGGTGGAGCAGGGTCAGTGGGAGAGTCTGATTTTATGTGTGCCATAATTGGACCTGGAGAGGCAGAGTCAAGGAGAGGAAATTGTGCTAAAAGGGTGTGAGGCCCTACAGTCGCCTCAGCACGGACAATCGTGGTGCTGGTGCAGTGAAAATTCCGGATAAATAGTTTGAATTTTCTTTTGAAAACACTCTGCCAAAATGTTGCAGTGTGCCAAAGCATCGTGCAACCTGGGATGTTTCTGAGGCAGTTTAGTGAGGGTTCTAGCAATTTAAAAAATTTCCTTTGGGGAATTAGCAGCTAATTCAATTTTCTGTTCATAAAAAGTGGCTTGAGTGACTTTAATTTCTTTTTTGTTTTTTGTCCTCATTTGCCGAACCCTTGTGTATGGAAAAAGGAAACCGCCAACCACCACTTTGTGCTACCTTGTCCTGCCCACCAGAACCATTAGGGGGGGGGGGGGGCGGAAACCTACTTCCACTGTATCAAATACTCCCAAAAAGCAACTTTTTTTTTGTTGCAGGGTCTGGCTAAGTCTACTTTCGAAACTTCATATAGGGACGATAACCATCCCATATATGTTGGAGGGGCTGTATCCGCCCAAAACCTGCAGATCTGTCTCCTTGCCATTAGAATCGCAAAAAGCAGGAAGGATCTGGCATGTCCTAAGATGTTTTCATCAATCCCAAAGATGATCAAAGGGAGAGTACTGCTCAGTGTGGTGTTTAGAATAGAGGATAGTGCGCCCATCACCTCTTCCCAAAAACGGCTAATGACTGGGCACTCTTTAAACATATGCACGTCTGAGGCTTCTACAAGATCACATTTGTTACATTTTTTCCCTTGCTGGAATTTGGCTAGCTTTTGGGAAGACAGATATGCTCGATGTAAAGTATATAGGTGGTTCCGCATCAAACAAGCTGGCTTCACAATTTTATACAGTAGGCTAAAAGAGTTCAGCCACAACTGCTGGCACTGTTCACCCACATTACTACCCCATAGCACCTCAGGGAGATTAGTGTCATCATCTATCTCCTCCAGGATAGCCCAGTACCAACATGCGACCTCCTTACCCCCCCCTCCATGTCACCAATACATTTTCTAAATTACTATAGTTTCCCAGGGGGACTCCCTTTCTTGTCAATGCCTGAGCCCAACTAGTCAACTGCATATATTTGAAACTAGACAAGCCTGGCCCGACTTTCTCCCGCAAAGCCTCCCAAAGTATCATTGAGCCACCTGCTATCTCCCCAATTCAAAATTCCGGCTTCCTTTATTGGACATGCCAGTCTGTCTTTAAGACACAAAGGAGTGCCTGGCGAGTCCCACATGGGTGCTAAGTTGGAAAAATAGCTCATCCCTGTTCGTTTTCTAATCGTGGACCATCGTTGAAGAGTTTTTAATTATTATTATTATTTTTTTTATTTCTGGTCCCCAAACTTGAAAAGAAAGCCGACAGATGGAAGATCAGACCCCTCCAACATAGCTCAAAACATCCTCCCCCTAGGGTTATCCACTGGTGTTATTAGGAGCATTCTCGAATAGGATAATTGGAACGCCCAAGCGTAATATTGGATGTCTGGTGACGTTAGCCCTCCTTTGTCCCTCCTTCTCCTCAACTTTTTCCAAGCCAATCTCGTGGCTCCATTCCTCCAAATAAGAGTTAATTTCTTGTTGACATTTGGATATTTGTTTGACATCAAAGGCCATAGGGATAGAGTTAAACAAAAAAAGTATATTTAGGCAGGATAGACATTTTTAGAAGGTTTGTTCTCCCAAAGATAGATAGCGGGAGATGGTTCCATGCCTTTAGTTGTTTCTGACATTCCTTATGTACTCGCTCGAGATTGTGAGTGGCGATTTTACGTATGTCTTGGGTTATTCTAAGGCCAAGATTACCGCATAGAGGACACTACCTCCACCTGAGTGTTGGGGATATTCCAGGCCATAATTTCAGTTTTTTGGGAATTTATGTTATATCCGGAGATTTTGCCGAACTCCTCAGCCCTCTTGATCACTGAGGGAAGAGCCAGATCTAAGTTTGATGTCATAATGAGGATATCATCGGCATATAGGGCAACCCGCTTATCCCACCCTCCATAGCTAAATGATGGTATAGTAGCCTCCTCTCTAAGAATCTGTGCAAAAGGTTCAATATAGAGGTTAAAAAGGAGGGGGGAAAGCGGGCAGCCCTGCCTTGTGCCTCTTGAAATTTCAAAAGGCTCTGTTAGGGAGTTATTTACATAAAGCCTTGCCGTCGGGGCCTTGTATATGAGTGAAATCATACGGCAGAAGTTTTCGGGCAAATTGAATTTCCTCATGACAGCAGACAAATAGGACCAATTGACCCTATCAAAGGCCTTAGTCGCGTCCAGCGTAAAGGCAGCCAAAGGCAGAGAAAAGGTGGTAGCGATATCGATCACCCCTACCAGATCTTGCGTGAGGTCAGCTAAATGTCTACCCTTTATAAAGCCCTTTTGGTCTACGTGAATTATAGAGCTTGTCACCTTCCCCAACCTAGTTGCCATAATAGCAGCAAAATTTTTATAATCGCTGTTGAGGAGCGAAATCGGACGGTATGACCCACATTCTTTTAGATCTTTCCCTGATTTAGGTATTAGGACCACCGTGGCATCGTTCCAAGACTTTGGAGGGTCCCTACCCTCCAAAAGGATGTTATTGAAAACTGAAGCCATATCCGGGGTGATCTCCTCTTTGAGGGCCCTGTAAAATTACCCTGGTAACCCGTCAGGGCCTGCTGCCTTCCCCCGATTTACTTGCCCCAAGACCTTCCTGATATCTTCAACAGAGATCTTTCTCCAACGTCCTACTTTGCCCTGATGATAGCTTTGGAATGGAAATTTGGTCTAACCAGGCCTCCCTCCCTCCCTGCCTTATCCTCCCGGGTATCTTCCTTATAGATATCCTGAAAGAAATCCCGGAAAGCACCTCCTATTTCGTCCTTTGTGATCCGGGGAGCAAATTCTCCCTCCACCCTAATCTCCCTGATATAATTTCGAGCTTGGTCGGATTTAGTTTTCCAAGCAAGAATTTTTCCTGCCGCCTCGCCAAACTCAAAATGAGAGATTCTGCTCGCCTCCCACCTTCTAGAGACCCTAGCTTGTAGTATATTTTCTAGTTGTGACTTTAACTCCCCATATCTTTCGTAGTCTGCACCTGATCTAGTTTGGGCATCCAAGATGTTTTCAATGGTCTTCATTTCCCCCTCCGGGTTTTCAATACTTTCCCTATATTTCTTCCTTATATAAGAAGCTCTGCTCGTGATACTCCCCCTCCAGAAGGCTTTTAAAGCATCCCACATAATGTGGATTTCCGTAGAATCTATATTTGCCTCCAAGAAATACCGGGTCTCTGATCGTAGGAAGTTGACATCCTCATTTTCTAAAAGAATAGTACGATCAAATGACCAAGAAGTATGACTATGTTTGTGTCCTGATTTCAATATAAATGAGATGGCCGAATGATCGGAGAGATGTGAGGGAAGGTAGGAAATATCTATCAATAGATCTTTCAAACTATAACTAAAAAAAGCATAGTCTATCCTAGACACATGTTTGTATTTGAAGTTTCGAAACAAAACCCCCAACGTAACCCCTGCCCTTTCCCTCCAAACATCTGCAAGACCCAGTTGTGGCATTGCTGTACGGAGATCCTGTCTAGATCTAGACAGGACACAGGCTCTAGATTTGGCAGACTTATCTAATTTTGGATCTAGAACAATGTTAAAATCACCCATCCAGATAACTGGGTCATGAAAAGCCAATAGGTTATCTCGTATAATGTTTAGATGGGAGGGATCATCCTGGGTTGGACCATAATACCCGACCAAGGTGAAAGGAAAGCCATCTAGCATAACCCTTACAATGAGCCACCTGCCACTCCTATCCTCCCTATACTCCACAATTTGTGCTTTTGCTTGTTTTTTGAAAATAAAAAGCACCCCCCTAATGTATGCTGATTGGTCTGTGCAAGTAAAGTTGTCTACCCATTTCTCCTTTTTTAAAATCTCTGCTGTTTCACCCTTGAGGAGGTGTGACTCCTGAATGACTATGACCTGTGCCGGGGAGTCTTTCAAGTATTGAAAAATCTTTGCTCTCCTACTCCTAGTGCGCAGGCCATTGACATTCCAGGATAAAAAGTTTAGCGGAGTCATTTCCTCACAGTCATCACCTCCCCCCTACCTCTTCCAAATTCCCTACAACCTTATTGTCATATCTTTCTCTACTTTCTTTGGGGCATGAGGCCAAAAAAGTTAATCGATAGGCTAGGCTGTTTACAATAAAGTATCTTTTGGGCTCAGACATTTGAGGATTTTGTTTATTTTTATCCTTGCCACCCTGTGCAGCACTGCCTCCCCCCCCCCCCCCCCCCCTGGAAAACCCTACCCGACCTACACTGGACAGATGTATTGCCAGTTTTGCGCCCTCTACCTCCTCCACCCTCCTCTTCCCCTCCCCTCCCTCCACACCCAAGCTGCGTAGTAAGTAGTGCACGGGTACTTCCTTTTCAAAAAAGAAAGGAACCTCTTAATAATAAATAATTTTATCTTATTCTTGAGCAAATTATTTCCTTTGCCCCCTTTGTTTTATGGCTGGGGGTTTACTATCTCTTCTACTATGTGACCCAAGTATGACAAGGGGAAACCTTTTTTATTTTTTCTTCTTTTTTTCTGTTTTTTTTCCCCTTTTCCTCTTCTTCTTTTTTTTTTCTTCCTTCCACTATCCTCCTCTTCCCCTTTTTTTTTTTTTTTTAACTTTAATTTCGGATTTGTAGCGTCTAATAGATTCCCTATATTCCATTTTACTGAGATCAGAGTAGTCCAACCTCCATTTTCTTTCAAGCCGTCTGCAGCGCTGTTTGAGTTCCCTCAATTTGAGTAAACCATGGCGCAGTTTTCGGCCTATTGATTATATAAGCAGGTTTCTTAGGAAGTACTATATCCAAGGGGCCTTGGATCCAGGAGTTAAATCTCTCATTAGCTTTCCCCAGGTTAGAATTAACCTCACAGGATGGTCTATTAATTTCCAAAACCGACTTCCACTGATCAATTGGGAGTTTAGACCAGTTTCGCTCACACACTGAAATTATATTGGGGGAGCGAGCGGGTCCGGGGATTTCCCACATTAACAGGATCAGGAAATGATCCGTCCAAGGAAGGGGGATGGGGAGTCTGATAATAAGTTCACCGCAATTACTAAAGACTGGGTGCAGAAGATGACCTTTGGAATGAGTAGGTTTCGACACTTTCTCCATAAGCTGGAGTGCTGACAGATTCTCAATCAGCTCCATAGCCATTTTATCAGATGAATTATCTAGGTGTAGATTAAGGTCACCTAGTATAGTAAAATTAGCTGGTCCCATGGCTAGGTCCGCCACTACAGTGGGTAGTGCATTGAGAAATTGTCTAGAATTACCTGGAGGGCGATAAACTAGGATGCCAGAGAAAGTGCTAGTAGGAGAGATCTCTAGGGAGAAGGCCAAACTCTCGCAGTCTAATAAAGGATCTGCGGTAATACAACAGAAAAAAGTATTTTTGAAGATAATGGGTATACCCCCTCCTCTATCAGTCTTCCGGCCAATCCGATTTATAGCATAATCAGGAGGAATGGTTTGCACAAGAGTGGGCTCTGACTCGTTATGGAACCATGTCTCAGGTAAGAAGAGGACGTCAGGTTTTAGATCTTCCAACAACATAGCAAGTTCCGTGAAGTGTTTAGACACGGATCTACAGTTAAGTAAGAACATTTAAAAAAAAAAGAGGGGTATCAAGGCATTCTGATACTTAAATGAGGGGCGAAAAAGCAAAATCACAATGAAGGCATTGCGCATCTCCATTTAGAGCATTCATAGAGTGCCAACAGTTTTCCGTGGTAACTGTGCAGAGCGAGTGGAGGAAGTGAGGGCTATAGGAGATAAGTTCAACCCCAGAACAGACCGGGGTTGTGGCCCCTGGACCCGGACGGGCGCAGACAGGCTTGCCTTTAGCGCGCCCGCTGCGCAAATGCCAGGGCATCCAGTTAAATGTGGGGAGTAGCGCGAAAACTAGAGCGCTAACCTCTCGAATCCGGAAGTTGCCTTTCCTCCCTCACCACAATCGGGACAACACCCGTGGCAGACCGGGGAGGGGCAACTGACCAACAAACAACAATCAATGTCCCCCAAAGTGCAAATAACAGGTCAGTGCATAAATCTCATTTAAAATAGCGACAGATAAAAAGATTAAAAGTTTTTGTATTTAACCACAGGGTCTAATATAATCATGTTTGGTCAAGCAAACAACAAAGCTTCTGCCTTGCCTGTGCGCGTTATGAGTACGTGGGTGAAAGTTTTTTTTGCATTCTGGGGGTATCCATTTGAAGGTCTTGCGGATGATCCGAAGGCTGTTGAAGCTGGTGGAGGCGATGGAGTTGATCTGGCGGGTCATGGTGAGGGAGGAGTCGAGGATGATGCCGAGGTTCTGTGTGTGGTCTGTCTGGGTAGAATCAAATAATTCTGCAGTGGCTTACAAATATTTCTAGGTCTCTATGTGACTGGCAGAAGGGAAGCATATAGTTCAGAATTAGTGTCACAGAAGGACAAGTCTTTCAGCTAGGCTGCCACCGTGAATTCCCCAATGAAGGGAAATTTGTTGTTTAGCTGAAAGTAGAGCAATTGCAGTAAAACGACATGGTCCCAGTGGTAATGGCTCATCATACCTCAATAAGGCCAAAAGGGAGTCAGCAGAAAGTGGTCGTTCAATGATAAGAGACAGAGTGGAAAAAATGTCCTTCCAAAAGATGCTATCATCACACAAGTCCATGTCATGTGGGGGAAGTCTACATGATCCACCTGACATTCCGGGCACCAATGGGATCTAGTAAGGTCAAATTTTGCCAGTGCATCGGGGGTAGTGTAGGCTCTGTGGAGATGTTTATAATGTAATATCTTATGCCGTTGATTGCTTGAAACCAATTTAGTTTGCAAACAGCAGGAATGCCATATCTTGTTTGAAATTGAGGTACCCAACTCACGTTCCCACGCAGCCCTGGCTCTCTCTGCTCCAATAGGCTTTAATTGTAAGGAAATATGATAAAGTTTAGAGACCAGATGGATACTGTCTGGAGACGTTATCATTAATGTAAGTGGCTAGAAATCTTTGGGTTCAATCTGGTATGCAGGTAGCACTGCCCGTAATGTTCTGTGTGATCAATGGAATGTAAATCTATCCATAGTCGACGCATGTCCTTCCTTAGCCATCGTGGAGCTGGGCTTGAGTACACCATCTATAAAAAAAAGTCACCTGCAATGCGTGTGCACGGAATGCACTGTACTAGTTGCTCACAAGTGAGTGGGAGCCATCGGTTGTTTATAAGTGGGATGTGCAGGGAATAGAGAGCATCCCAACGGGAAATAGAGAGCATCCCAAACAAGATAGCGAAAAAGTTTAAACCATGCCCAACTAGTAGTGGCAATCGTCTGTATTGTAATGGGGCCATGTGGGAGTCCTTGGGGCAGTATGTTAGCAAGTGGGAGATGCGGTAGTTGTGCTCTTTTGGGTTTAATGAATGGCAACTGGACGATACCAGTAGTAAGCGTAATGCGCTTGGGCTACGTAGAAATAAAGTTGGAGATCAGGGACTCCAAATCTGCCGTGGCCATAGGGGAGTGTGAGGACTTCCCAACGGATGCGAGGCTGGGAGCCGGGGATCTATACAAGTCGAATAAGCAACCCACGCAGAAAGGTAAAAAAGCTGTTAGTGAGGACAATGGGAATAGTTAAAGATGAAGCAAGACAACACAACCATTTTAATGCTTGCTATACGCCCAGCAATGCCCAATGGAAGTTTAATACACTTTCCCACGTGTGTTGCGACGGTTAACCTCGGAGTGTTCCCTGTGGATATAAATTCCCAGATAACTGGCAGAATGTATGCACTACTGCAGTGGAAAATCAAGGTCACAAGGCACAGTGGTAGCCCTGAGTGGAAATAACTCTGACTTACTCCGGTTCATATGCAGACCAGAGAAAACCCTGAATCGCTGCACCTCACACACAAGTGGAGGTAAATTGACAGCGGGGTCACGAACGAACAACATTATGTTGTCCGCATAATGTGGAAATCTAAGGCCCTTATGAAGATGTTTTTCCTGCAGATGGCAGACTAAAGGGTCTACGGTGATTATAAATAAGAGGGGAGAAAGTGGGCAACTCTGCCGGTTACCACAAGTTAAGGAGAAGGGTTCTGCGAGTCTACCATTGCGGCGCAACCCGACCTGCTTGGTATAGCAGACAAATTAGTTTGTGAAAGCCGTTGGACATGCCCAGTTTTGTCAGTTGCAAAAAAGAACAATTGATGGACATAATGCTGATCAATGTTGAAAGTTCACCCTAGTACAGAGATCTAGGCATAAATCTATTGTTTTTTTTTTGCTCCCCATGCTGCTCCAGTTTAGACCCAGCCATATGCAAATCAGTCTTGACCCCGTTTCCAATGGGAACACTCCAGCCCAAACTGCCAGGCCAGGTTCTCCTTGGACTGTAAACAAGCATCCTGGGACCTGTTTCGGGGCATCACCCCTCATCAGCCAGGGGCTAGCTTGACTCCAGTGGCATGGAGAGCACGGGACCTACGTCTGGGCATACCTGTCCCACTCGGGGTGACAAATACATAAAGAACAGTTGATGGACAGAATGCCGATCAATGTCAAACATTCACCCCTGTACAGAGATCTGGGCATAAATCCATCGTTTGGCATGGAGAAAAGACCATTCAAGCAAATCAAATGCCTTTTTGGCATCTAATAGCGCAACTACCGAGGGAACATTGGGGGATTTTTGGTTGATAACTGCAAATAAAGTACCAAGTTTGATTGAAGTGGAACAGTGTGGTACAAAGCCAGATTGCATGGGGAAAATTATACCATCCATTAGTATTTGTGTCAAAATTTAAAAGGGACAATGGACGATACTTGGAGCAGTGGAAAAGAGGCTTGTTCGGCTTAAGCAGAATCATAATGACAGCTTCCCAAAGTGTGGGGGGAGAGAGCCACGTTCAAGAGATTCAGCATAAATATCCAATAAATGAGTTTATAAGCTTTGTAAAAGTCGCCAGTGAACTCATCTGAGCCGGGGGCCGTGGATCCACTCAAGTCCTTAATGGCCTCTGGGACTTCCTCAAATGTGATGGGGGAGGCAAGGAATTGCTGTTGACCGGCTTGGAGGCCACACCATGGCGATTTCAGACAAGTAGTTGGTCAGTGCCTTTTCACCGGCGCCCAGACGAGATGTGTAAAGTGCCTTATAGTAATCAGTAAAGTCTGCCAGAATGGAAGCGACCTCAGTGCTATCCGGTTACTGCAAGTGAGTTACATATGTGGCATGGTAAGAGGGACAAAGCAGAGGAGCCAGTGATCAGCCGGGGCGTTCAGCATCACCATACTGACACACTCTTGTGCATTAATTTCGATCTATCATGGAGCTGATGGGCGTGTGAAACGCCCCCGTTAGTACAGTCTAATGCCCAGAGATTTTCCTCTATCTTAGCAAGGCCAGCACGGATACTATGAAGCACCCCCGCATATTTTGAGATACACACTCCTCTCACATAGGCCATGTAGGCATCTCACAGAGTAGAGTTCTCGACATAACCAATGTTAATGGGGAAAAAAATCAATAATAGCCTCTTGAACTGAGTGAAATACTGTCATATAGTGCGTTAGAAGGAGATGGTCATTGTCGGACCATAGGGACTTGTACGAGTGTGAGTAATGTGAGTACTGCAAAAACAATAGTTGATGGACAGAATGCAGAACAATGTCATACATTCACCCCAGTACAGAAATCTGGGCCTAAATCCATCGTTTTTTTGCTCACCATGCCGTTCCAGTTTGAACCCAGCCATATGCAAATCAGTCTTCACCCTGTGCCTCATGGGAACAGTCCAGCCCGAACTGCCAAGCCAGGTCCTCCCTGGACTGGAAACAAGCATCCATGCAGTTCGGGCTGGCAGTTCGGGCTGGACTGTTCCCATTGGGCACAGGGTCAAGACTGATTTGCATATGGCTGGGTTCAAACTGAAATGGCATGGTGAGAAAAAAAACGATGGATTTAGGCCCAGATCTCTGTACTGGGGTGAATGTATGACATTGTTCTGCATTCTGTAGGTCAATAGTTCTTTTTGCGTTTGTCACCCCGACTGGGACGGGTATGCTCAGACGTGAGTCCCATGCTCTTCATGCCACTGGAATCAAGCTATCCTGGCTGAAGAGGTGTGAAACCCCGAAACCGGTCCAAGGATGCTTGTTTCCAGTCCAGGGAGGACCTGGCCTGGCAGTTCGGGCTGGCCTGTTCCCATTGGGCACAGGGTCAAGACTGATTTGCATATGGCTGGGTTCAAACTGGAATGGCATGGTGAGCAAAAAAAGATGGATTTAGGCCCAGATCTCTGTACTGAGGTGAATGTATGACATTGTTCTGCATTCTGTCCATCAATAGTTCTTTTTAGTAATGTGAGTACCACAGGCGCGTGAACCATCAGCGTGCGGGAGAAGTGTGCAATATTGTGTAACCATAAAGAGCATCTTAGAACATAAACCAATGATCAATGCGAGTCCACATGTTGAGCGGGGAAGAGTAAAAAGTATACTCTTGCTGTCTCGGAAATTTATGACACCATGCGTCTGACAAATTAAATGTATCAAGGTCAGTGAAAATCTGTAAAGAATGAGGCTTGGCAATAGCTATAGAACTAGTGGAGTCAAGCTCTGGTTTCCGAGTAAGGTTTAGGTCACCGCCCTATATAATACAGTCAGTCTGGATCTGAAAGAAACACGTTAGATTCCTCACCTTAGAATATCCCCAGGCGTCAGACTGGATCCGGAAGATTTTTCGTCAGCAATACCCCTTGCGCGTCGCTAGGCGTCGTCTGCGGCTCCGCGTCCGTCCTCGGCGTCGTGCGCCGGAATGACGTCGTCGGAGTACTTAGACGCCGCCCTCGCGCGCTGACGTCAGTTCTTCTTTTTTCCGCGCCAGTAAGCGCAGATCCGGGAGAGCTACCCCTTTAGTCAATTTTTGACTAACTTTTTGATCCTTTTTGATCCTGTCTATCGACACCGGTGCCGGTAGGATGCCTGGGTTTAAAGCCTGTACGGACTGTAGCCGATTGATGTCGGTTACGGACCATCACCGCCGGTGCCTGTACTGTTTGGGCCTCGACCACGACGCGGAGTCGTGCTCGGACTGTAAGGCCCTGACCTCGAAGGCTAGACGGGAGCGGTCCCGTAAGCTTCTCGAGATTCGCCACTCGGCTCCGCGCGCCTCTCGATCCCGGTCCAGGAGGAGGTCCAAGGATCGGTCGCGGAGCCGCAGCCGACGTCACCATCGGTCGTCGGGATCAAAGTCTTCGGGTAAGTCGAAGCATTCCAAGAAGTCCAAGAGACGACATCGCTCTTCGGACTCCCCTCGCCGGTCGCGCGACTTGGTCGAGGGTCAGGGTGGTTCCACCCCCGCGGCTCCAGCGGAGCCGCAGGCGCCGCGTCTGTCCCCATACCCTCCGGTCCCTGGGACTAACGCGACGCCGGCGGAAGTCAGTGCCTTCCTCTCGGCCATGAGGAAACTGGCTCCGCCGTCGGCGCCCGCTGGTGCGCCTTCGGGCCCCGCGGACCCGACTGGGCTGCCTTGCCAGCCGGCGGCTCCGGCCCCGGCGACGTTGACGGCTCCGGCCTCGACGCCGCAAACGCCCGAGGGACCTGTTCTCGAGTCCCCTTCGACGCCGGTCAACCTTGTCACTCCTCCACCGGCGTCGACTCCGGTTCCACCCCCGACGCCGACGTCGACTCCGCTCGACGCCGTGCCCCAGTTTAGTCCCGGTCCGGGCCCGGCGCCGGTCCGGCGTCGATGGACGCCGAGATCGACGCCGCTAGAGACACATTTTGTCTACCGCCCGGCTCCGTTACTTTCTCCTCTACACCAGGAGTCGGATGATGGGGACTACTGGGAGGGATCCGAGGATCCTATGGCCCATCAGGCCCAACTGTCCCAGGACTGGGCAGATGAACTGGGGGAGGCCAGTGGTCTGGATACCTCGCCAGACACTGGATTCATCTCTCCTCTGACTGTGGCTTCGGAGGAGGGTGCTGCTTTCTCCGTGGTGCTGCGCAAGGCGGCCGCAGCCCTTGGGCTCGAGCTACCTGCCGTGGCTGTGAGGACGAACGTCCTCACTGAGGTGCTTCAGTCTGCAGCAAGCTCCACTGAGCCTCTGCTGCCGTTCAATGAAGCCCTCACTGACGTTCTCCAGGGCACCTGGTCCAAGCCCTCCACAGTTCCTCCTGTGGACAGGAACGTTGCCAGGCGCCACCGCCCTGCTCCGGGCGACCCCAGTTTTCTGTCCCAACACCCTACCCCTGAGAGCCTGGTTATCCAGGCCTCCACCTCCCAATCCTCTTTCCCGACCGCCCCGCCGGACCGGGATTCCAAGAGACTGGAGCAGTTTGGCAAGAAACTGTTCTCATCCCTTAGTTTGGGCCTGCGGTCTTTGAACACCGCTTGTCTCTTGGACCAGTTATTCCCACTCTCTGTGGGATGCGGTGGAGGACGCGCTGCCCCTGTGTCCGGAGGAGGTCCGGACACGACTTACCCAGGCTCTGGCCGATGGGAGGTATGCCGCGCGACATGCCATACGTTGTGGGCTTGACACCACGGACTCGCTGGGTAGGGCCATTTCCACCACTGTGGCGCTTCGACGTCACGCCTGGCTGCGGTCCACGTCGTTTTCCGGCGATGTCCAGAGCACTCTCATGGACATGCCGTTTGATGGCACTCGCCTGTTTGGCGAGAAGGCGGACAGTGCGCTGAACCGCTTTAAGGACTCCCGGGCTACGGCCAAGTCCTTGGGCCTCTCGGCCCCGCGGTCGCAATCTTCCGCTTTTCGCCCCTTTCGTGGCCAAGGAAGGGGTGCCTCCTCACGTGCGCCTAGCCACCAGCCGCAGAACCAACCTGCGCGCTGTCGCGGACGTGGTTTCCGCCGAGGCGGATCTGGAGGACGACGAGGTCAGCCCACATCCACCCCGGCAGCATCCGCCTCAAAGCCTTCCTAGTCCGAGCTTTCAGGCCCATTCCACGCCAGTGGGCGGCAGAGTTCGCCATCACCTGCTCCACTGGCGGTCCATCACATCGGACAGGTGGGTGCTGCAAATCGTCCAAAGGGGCTACTCCCTCCCCTTCGAGACGACCCCTCCAGCCATGCCACCGCGGCACCACCGTATCTCGGGGGATCACTTGCATCTTCTCCACGAGGAGGTTTCCGCCCTCTTGGCCAAGGGGGCCGTCGAGCGCGTTCCGAGCCCAGAAGTAGGTCGTGGTTGTTATTCCCACTACTTTCTGGTTCCCAAGAAGGGCAAAGGGGGCCTCCGCCCTATCTTGGACCTTCGGAACGTCAATGCCTTCCTCCGGAAGGAAAGGTTCAAGATGTTGACTTTGGCTCAGATTCTAGCTGCCCTAGACCCCGGAGACTGGATGGTAGCGTTGGACTTGCAGGACGCTTATTTCCACATCCCCGTCCTGCCGGCCCACCGGCGTTACCTGCGGTTCACGGTGGGCCAAGAGCACTTTCAGTTTACCGTGCTCCCCTTCGGCCTCACCAGTGCCCCTCGGGTGTTCACGAAAGTGATGGCGGTGGTCGCAGCTCATCTGCGCAGATCAGGGGTTCCAGTCTTCCCCTATCTCGACGACTGGTTGTTGAAGGCGGGCTCGCCCCAGACAGTCGTCTCCCACCTCCAGACTACGGCGGATCTCCTGCATTTGCTGGGGTTTTCCATCAACGTGCCGAAGTCACACCTGAGTCCCTCTCAGAAGCTCCTCTTCATCGGAGCGGTTCTCGATTCGGCGCAGTTCCGGGTCTATCCACCGGAACAGCGGGTCCGGGATATACAGGCCCTGATTCCCATCTTTCGGCCTCTATCCTGGGTTTCGGTCAGGCTAGTGTTGCGGCTTCTGGGGCTGATGGCCTCCTGCATCCTACTAGTGCATCACGCCAGGCGGCGCATGCGGGCTCTGCAGTGGGACCTGAAGTTTCAGTGGGCCCAGCATCACGGCAACCTGTCCGACCATGTCTTGATCTCGGAGGGCACTGCACAGCAGTTGCAGTGGTGGCTCACGGACCGCGATTGGGTCATGGGCAGAAGCCTCTCCCTTCCCCAACCGGAGCATGTCGTAGAGACGGATGCGTCCCTCCTGGGATGGGGTGGCCATATGGGAGAGGCGGAGATCAGAGGCCTCTGGTCTCCGGCGGAGTCTCGTCTCCATATCAACCTTCTGGAGCTGAGGGCGATCCGACTTGCACTGAAGGCATTCCTTCCCTCTGTCTGGGGAAGTGTAGTGCAGGTGTTCACTGCCAACACCACCGCCAAGTGGTATTGCAACAAACAAGGCGGTGTGAGGTCGTGGACCCTTTGTCAGGAGGCTCTGTGCCTCTGGACATGGCTGGAACATCAGGGCATCACCCTGGTTGTTCAACATCTGGCGGGCTCTCTGAACACCAGAGCGGACGAACTCAGCCGCCGGTGCATGATGGATCACGAATGGCGTCTAAACTCAGACGTGGGGCAAGGCCTCTTTCAGCAGTGGGGAGAGCCTTGGTTAGATCTATTCGCCATCGAAGAGAACGCGCAATGTCAGCAGTTATGCGCGTTGGAGTTTCCAAGGCGGCACTCGCTCGGGGACGCCTTTCGTCGCGAGTGGATTTGCCGTCTGTTGTACGCCTTTCCGCCTATACCACTTCTGCCCCGAGTGCTGAAGAAGATCAAGCGCAACTGGGCCCAAGTCATCTTAGTGGCTCCGGATTGGGCATGAAGGTACTGGTATCCCGAGCTACTCAGTCTGTCGATCGATCCCCTGATACGACTGCCTCTTCAGGAGGACCTTCTGTCGCAGCAGCAGGGGACGGTCCTCCACCCGAACCTGTCCAGTCTCCACCTCCATGCGTGGAGATTGAGCGGCGACAGTTGATGCCATTTGACTTGCCTCCTGAAGTCTGTGATATCATTCTGGCAGCCAGGCGTCCCTCCACTAAAACGGTATACGCCTGCAGGTGGAACAAATTTGTGACATGGTGCACAGCAAAGGCTGTGGATCCCCTTTCTGCCCCTCTTTCTGAGGTTCTCCTCTTTCTCCTTTCCATGACCCAGCAGGGCTCTGCTCTGGGCACTCTAAAAGGTTATCTCTCTGCTATCTCTGCTTTCTTACAGCTTCCTGATCAGCCTTCTCTTTTCAAATCCCCTGTCGTTTCTCGCTTCTTCAAGGGCATTACTCGCATGTTTCCACCTGTCCCTTTCGTAAAGCCTCAGTGGGATTTGAATCTGGTATTGACGTATCTGATGTGCGCTCCTTTTGAGCCACTTCATAATTGTCCCCTTCGTCTGTTGACGCTCAAGACTGCTTTCCTGGTTGCCATCACCTCTGCTAGGAGGGTCAGTGAGCTTCAGGCTCTCTCTTCTAAGCCTCCTTTTTTATCTGTCCATCCGGACAAAGTTGTTCTCAGGACTCGTCCTTCCTTTCTCCCTAAGGTGGTAACTGCCTTTCACATCGGGCAGTCTGTTACGTTGCCCACCTTCTTTCCGCATCCTTCGAAAGAGGAAGAGCGACTCCACCGTCTGGACCCAAAACGGGCGCTGTCCTTTTATTTGGACCGCACCAAGCAGTTCCGGGTGGACGACCAACTCTTTGTTGGCTACGTGGGCGCTAAGAAGGGGCGAGCGGTGCACAAGCGAACCATCTCCCGGTGGGTCATTTTGTGTATCAAAGCTTGTTGCTCCTCAGCTAAAAAGGAACCTCCGGTAGGGCTGAGGGCCCATTCCACTCGGGCCACAGCGGCGACCACTGCCCTGGGCCGGGGAGTCCCCTTGCAGGACATCTGTCAGGCAGCACGTTTGCCAAACATTATTGCCTGGACAGCCAAGTCCGGAGAGACGGCTTCTTTGGCTGTTCTGTTCTCCAGGACTTTCTAGTGTGATCTTGGTTCACAGACCCACCACCGGGGTTGGTATTGCTGGGGTATCTATTCTAAGGTGAGGAATCTAACTAATGTGTTTCTTTCAGATGAATAAGTTACTTACCTTCGGTAACGATATATCTGTAAGAAACATTAGTTAGTTAGATTCCTCACCGACCCACCCATCCTCCCCCTTCTGTGAACCGATATCTAGGGTTGAGGTTATCCCTTTCCGGCCCTAGACTTTTTTGGCACCAGTGTCGGTCTCTTGCATGGCTCTGCGTTCCTGGCGCGGAAAGCTATGTACAAGAACTGACGTCAGCGTGCGAGGGCGGCATCTAAGTACTCCGACGTCATCTCGGTGCACAACGCCGACGACTGACGCGGAGCCACAGACGACGCCTAGCGACGCGCAAGGGTATTGCTGACGAAAAATCTTTCCGGATCCAGCCTGACGCCTGGGGATATTCTAAGGTGAGGAATCTAACTAACTAATATTTCTTACAGATATATCGTTACCGAAGGTAAGTAACTTGTTCGTCTGGCAATAAGTTGGGCAGCACCCTAGAGCCTGGCCTGGGACCAAATGTTTGGTGTGCTCTTTCAATTGCAAAAGTATCAGTGAAGGACTGCCTGTCAAAAAGCTAAGAGGTGTTCCACAAAGCCATCCATTTGTCCCGTGTTGGTGGAATCCAGTGTGCCAGCTATACGAATATTAGTACGACGAGATCTCGCCTCCAAGTCATTGTTGTTAGCTGCAGTTGTCTTGAGAATACGCTCCACTTGCTCAAAGGTGCCTCATTGTGTCAGCATTACCGTCCTCAATCTCTTAAGATTCTGCACCCTGCACCATCAAGCCTCCCATTATGACGATTGAGCCATTCAGACATGGCATCGAAATGTCTGGTTAGGTTGTCAAATCTGGAGTCAATAGACTTCAAGCCGGCTCAAAGTTTGGCCATAATTGCGGCCATTCTATCTGACGGACGGTCAGCCATTGTATGTTTCGAGGCGCTAGTGGAATCAGAGGGCGAGCGTTTGCGGTGCAAGGTCCTAACTGGTTCGAGGATAAGTTGTTTTTGCCTGAGGTATCCCTGTCCCATTGTAATATGTGTGCTGTTTCTGCCAAAGAGAGAACTCTGTAACAAACCATAGTAATGGGCAGTGTGTAAAGGGGCATCCAAGCACAAGTATGCAGGGGGAAATAACCAGGCAGCAGATGCGGAGGTGGCAGGAGGAGGAACCGTAAATAATGGCACTGGATGATGTTGGGCTCAGCAAAAGGCAGGGTATCCAAAGTCAGCTTGGAAATATGGTGCAGACAACACAATGGGGATCACGTCGCAAAGCTGAGTAAAAAAACGCAGAGATTCGCTGGGTCAGTCAGCATCTTCAGGGGTGATAAGTTGTCAGTAATCTGGAAATGAGAGACTGCCCCAGATCCAGTCACATAATCAGGCACTCCAGGCCGCACCCACGATGTAGCCATGGTCAAGTCTCAAGCAGGTAAGAGAGCAAGCGGGAGGGAAGTTCGTTCTCAGGCCCCAACAGTGGCAGAGTTGGAATCAGCTAGCAAGGTCATCTAGATCCAGAAATGGAGGCAAAGGGAGGGGAGCAGGAGATCGCAAAGCAGCACGGCAATGTAGCTTACATCGACCTATCCACTGTCGTCTTGTGCACAGACAGCAGGTCCTAACCTCTATGGAGGGCCGTCGCCTGATGAGTGGCGGACACAAGTCTTATCCCAAGGGCCCGAAATTACTCCGGCGGGCCACTGCGTCAATCGGGCCTGGCAGTGAGCTCCAGCAGCACAGCGGTCCCTCAGCAGCCCAGGCGGGAGATGCTCACCAGGATCCCTCTGTGCAGCAGACCAATTGTGCGCCTGAAGTGCCTCACCTTGCCACGACGCAGGTGCGACCTCACCAGGGGTTCTGCAGCAGATGGGGCTCTGTCCGGCAACCCCCTAATTAAATATCCGGCCGTGGCCAAATACAAGAGCTAATTTGTTTGCCTTACTTCTAATTCATACTTCTTCTCACGGATGCCTCATCTTATAAATACCCAAGGGTGCCAGGTTAGATCCTGAAAACTGACATGAAATGGCTCCCTACTGTCACCAGCTGTTGCCACATTACTCCAGTCGTGACTCGTGGCTCTAGCTTGAATATATATATACCTTTCCTGAATCTAGAATGATTTTGATGTCTTGTCTGAGGCCGAAGGAAATGTATTTCGGTGATTTCTTGTTGGTGAATAGCCCTGGAAGTGGATATTGGCTGCTGTTCACTGTTATCTCCACTAACCCTTTGTCCATTTCTTCAAACAGCATAACAACCTCCAAGTCCATCGGTGGTCAATATAGCCAGAGCCGCATCGCCAGACTCCACAGCAGTACAGTGAAAAAAACAAATACCATAGTAGGTAAGTGATGCCTCTGCACCATCTCAGTCAGTGCATGTTTATTCATTCCTCCCCCTACAAAATCTACCCTCCTTTTGATTCTAGCAACCAACCCCAATGCCTCATTCAAACACTCAAACATCAGTCTCCCACACCACTTGCATTTGTAACAGGGTATTCGAGATAAACTGCTGAGTAGCCAGAATGAACAAACATAGAAACCGCCCCTGGTGGCTGACTGTGAAAACAAG
This sequence comes from Triturus cristatus, assembly GCF_964204655.1. Lineage (NCBI taxonomy): Eukaryota > Metazoa > Chordata > Amphibia > Caudata > Salamandridae > Triturus > Triturus cristatus. The sequence continues at coordinate 281,873,363 of NC_140590.1, forward strand.
CAGGCAGCTTGCAGCCAGAAACAAATTTACGCATCCTCTCTCTAACCTTGTAAATTCCCCACACTGTGATAGTGACCAATTTCTCCAGAGTTGGATCTTTTTTAGTTTCAACTGCTATAGGAAAGAGAGAGCGCTCTTTCCTAAGTCAATCCGCTACACTCGCGAGGCGATATTTGAAATAGGTAAGACCCCCACCTCATCATGTCATCACTCCATAGACCCTAACGTACTATCATCTCAATGCAACTCATGCTACTTTCGCCTTGATGATGCCTCCATCTCTAATAACCCTGTAACCTGTCTTAACCTGATGCTACTTAATTGCAGATCTATGGTTAAACACAAACTGGAACTTCGCGACCTTCTACTTCACAATGACTTCGATATATTGTTTCTAACAGAAACCTGGCTAGAAGAATCTTCATCTCCAGACATACTCGAGGCTGTCCCTCTTAGCTACAGCCTACTGAGAATTGACAGGCCGATACAGCGCGGTGGTGGCCTTGCAATGATCTTCAAAAAAGAACTGGAGTGCACCCTCACTCACAAAGGCATCACTAATAGCGAATGCGGCATTTTCACCATTAAAGTGACCCCTAACATGTCCATAACTGGGCTTCTCATTTATCGGCCCCCTGGCAATGCTACTCCTTTCTGTAACCAACTAATTGAAATAGCGACGCAACTAGCTATCAAATATAACAACTTCATGATACTAGGCGACCTGAATCTCCATTTTGAAGATCTACTTGCCAAGGAAGCTCAACTCCTTAAGACAGCTTTGCACGCTCTGGGGATCACTTTGCTTTCCACCTCACCCACACATAAACAGGGCCACCTCCTCGATCCCATTTTCGCGACTTGGGAAGGCATTAATATACAACCTCCGGTCCCTATAATATGGTCAGACCACCACATGATCACGTTCAATATACCCAAGACCAGGATTAAGGATAATGCCCACAAACCTGTATACGCCAAACGTCGAAATTGGAAAAACTATACCCCAGAACGCCTCTCTGACGAATTAAAAATTCACCCCCCCCCCCCCCCAAGGTCTATCCCTTCAAGACACCTGGAATTCTTACGAACTCTGGTTGGGTAAGGCACTTGATAAAATCGCCCCCTGGACTTGCAAACCCCCAGCCAGGCGAACAAAATCTGAACCGTGGTTTTCAGAAAAATTAAAGGCAGCTAAAGCCCGGTGCAAAGGGATTGAAAGAAATTGGAGAAAGAACTACTCCACGGAACTGAAGGAAAACTACAAACGTGAATTAAAGGCCTATCAGAGACTTATAAGAAAGGAAAAAAGTCTCTTTTACCAAAATAGAATTGAACAGTCTATAAATCCCTCTAAAGAACTGTTTCAGATTTATAGACAACTAACAGATACAGCGAGCCTGGATACGCAAGACACATACTCTGATGAGTTATGTGAAGAAATTGCTGATTTCTTTGTCAACAAAGTAGACAAAATCCACGCTACTTTCTCCGCTCCCCCCACTCTGGGTACGATACCTCCCTGCCCTCATAAATCCACTCTTACCCATTTCTTCACTCCGGACAAAGCAAAACTGTCTAGCATAATCAACAGTATCCACTCAGGCTCCCCAAACGATGTGTGTCCATTAGACAAATGCAAAGACATCATGGACAGTACTCTCATGGATCAAATATGCCATCTCGTCACCCTATCCTTCAAAGAATGTCACGTCCCTGAGGCTTGGAAAAACGCCCAAGTCATCCCCCTGAAAAAAAAAACGAACACTCCTATTACTCACTTTCAAAACCTCAGACCAATATCTCTATTGCCTCTTTGCGCCAAAATAATAGAAAAAATAGTGAACTCCCAACTCATGGCGTATTTAGAGCAAGAAAACATCCTCCATCCCACCCAATCCGGCTTTAGACCCAAATACTCCACGGAAACTGCTGTCTTGTATTCCACGGAATTTATCCGCAAGATGGTGGACGAGGGTGAAACTGCAGCGCTGGTCATGTTGGACTTAAGCGCCGCTTTCGATACGGTGCTACATGCCACGCTCTTGTCCCGACTCTCTGACATTGGAGTAAAAGACGGCGCACTGGAGTGGATTAAATCCTTTCTCTCCAACAGAACTTTCCAGCTTCACTGCCCGCCTTTTAAATCATCCTCGCGGACCGTGAGTTATGGGGTTCCACAGGGCTCTAGCTTGAGCCCTACTTTGTTTAACATCTATATGGAACCCCTGGCTCAAATCATAGAGAACTTCGGCGTGGGCATTGTTAGCTACGCCGATGATACGCAGCTCATGTTCAAGCTTACTCCGGATACTGACAAGTATGCCTCAAACTTCTCGGAGTGCATGACTGCTGTCGCTAGGTGGATGGACAGTAATTGCCTCCGGCTAAATGGTGACAAAACTGAGGTGCTTGTGATTGGGAACAACACCTCCCTTTGGTCTCAAGCATGGTGGCCTACATCGCTTGGCGAATGTCCTCAACCGGTTGAGAAAGTCAAGAACCTCGGGATCATGATCGACTCGGATCTTTCAGGTAAATCCCAAGTCCACAAGATCATTGGCAAATGCATCGGAACACTAAGAATCCTTAGAAAAATCATTGACCTTATACCCATCACAGCCAGGAAAACCATTGTACATGCTCTTATCACACCGCACCTGGATTATGGGAATGCCCTTCTTTTGGGCATTAACCAAAAACTTCTTCACCAGCTGCAATGTGTACAAAATGCAGCCGCCCGGGTGGTACTAGGCCTTCCGAAAAGAATCTCGGCCAAGACTGCACTGTCCAAATTGCACTGGCTCCCCGTAAGGGAAAGAATTAAATTCAAGAGCCTCTGCTATGTTCACAGGATAGCCCACAACAAGGGCCCCTCATACCTAAGAAGCCTCATGACCATCCATCGCCCTACTCGTCATCTGAGGTCTTCAGGAATGTCCCTTTTCAAACTACCCCGCGTTCAAAAAGCTAAAATCGGGGGCCGCTCCTTCAGTTTTCTAGGAGTGAAACTCTGGAACGCTCTTCCGATTCATCTAAGAATGGAACCCTCTGAAACCCTTTTCAGAGCGAACTTGAAAACACACCTCTTCCCTCAATAATTCTGACCCCTTCCCGTCCTGTTGTCGCGGATGAGATTTTTCAGCAATCAGCGCGGGGATACACAGCTGTGCAGCCATGCGCTCAATAAATGTTTTATTATTATTATTATTATTATATGATTATTTTTCCACGTCAGACAGAAAATCCTCCAGTAAAAGCACATGACCTGTTTAAAGGAAAATCTCTCTATTGACAGGTCACTTTTTCTCCTACTTCCCATTCAGTGATCCCCTCCTTCGAGGACATCCCTTGCTCATATTCTTACATCAAATATTAATATATGGGAGTCCTCCAAGAGCTATGCACTGTTCATCTGTATTTATTGTTCTTGTGTTACAACTCAGCAGAGACCATCTACTCAAAAGAGTGGCACAAACTGGGATAATTCAATTTCTCCTGGAGTGTTCTAATTCTCCTTTCCTCTCTCTTCAATCTCACACTCCTCTCCAGCTCTTACCCAAAATGTTGCAAATATTTTGATATCGTACCAGTGCTGAAACAAAATTGATCACCATACAAATCTTGCATGGCGAGTGCACAACACTGTGGTAGAGTCCACTCTATCCATAAGTCCCTTTATAAGTTGGTTTTGCACAGGGATCTGTCCAAGGTCTTTCTTTGAATTTTCCTCTTCATCAGCTCTGTTTGGCACATCACTGCAAGCTTTGGTTCCTCTGATCACCGCAGCAGTGATGATACAGAAATCAACCTTCCACTCTCCAACTGCCTCACATGCCCTGGTTCCATTATATTGACCTGTAGTAAACAGATGGGTGGGATCTTTGAGTCAATCTTAGCCACTGGTAATTACTCTGGCCCGCATGTCCATAGTTTTTTTTTTTGTGCCTACCAGCTCACCTCATCTTAGACCCAGCTATATGATTCTGCTCCAATATGAGCAGTCCATCCCGAACTGCCAAGCTAGGCCGACGGGTAATTCCAGACATGCCTTCCATGCTTACTGTGCACTAAGGCTCAAGCTATACCTTACCGACGAGACTAAGTAGAAGGGGACCTTGCCTGGCAGTTTGGACAGACTGTTCCCATCAGGAGAAGGTCGGTACTGGCTTGTGTAAGGTGGGCCTTTGTCTAGAGTGGTGGATGTAATGAAATGCAACTCAAGCAATTGCCAGTGGCTGAGATTAATTCAAGCATTCCATCCATTGCCTTGTTCCATTATGTTGATGTCATTGAACGCTGAGGTAATTTACTTTCTTTGCTCCAACTTTACATTCCTCTCTTCCTAACCGTCTCTTCAACAGATTCCTCGGTCCTTGTCCTCCGTGAGAAAACTTGATAAAGTTTAGCTTCACAACAACTTTACTTTAGGCACAGCTGCCAGTTTTCAGCTACTTAATATTATAAATATTTACTTTTCCTTTCAGAACATCAATCACTAATTACAGTGATGAGCCAACTGGACTAATGCAGCATGGTATACACCTCAAAATGTGCATTTATTTACGTCAAGAATGCTATTTAATATCCAAGACACTCACCTGTCTCATGCAGGCTTGCTCTGGTCCAAGCACCTGGAGCAAGTTTACATTCCTCCAAGCTCTCATCTACTCACACACCACATTTCAGTCCGCACCTCACTCTGTACACTCACAACCTCCTTAGGCCCCCTGACCAATCCTGTGGACTGTCCTTCGCAGTTAGATCTGAGCTGGCCGCTCATTTCTACAGTTCAATTCCTCAAAAATCACATTTTGACTCTTGAAAATATAGTCCTCTAACAAGTCAGCTTTTTCTCGGTCATAACCCTTCACAATCATATTTTATTGTATCTGTCCATGTAAATTTGTATACTCCTTATATATATCATCTTGTATCAACAGAACGTTATAATATGCCAGGTATCCTGTTTTGAAATCAGATCACAACTACAGGGTTCTGGGGCGAATCCTTATGCCAGCCCTTTTGAACTGATAGCAAATGATCGATCAAATTTAATCTAAATCTAGTCAGTAAAAACAGTAATGAGAGGGCATTCCTAGATCTAAATAAGTTTGAAGGGTGGGCGAAGTTAATAACAATGTGAGATCTAAAAGACGGTTTAGCTAGTTCAGAACTTTCCTGCATAGACCTGGAAAGGTCAATAAAAGCTTTTTTTGACCACACCAGTTCTGCCTTCACAAGCTTTTCTGGATTGTCAAAAATCTGCTGATTATGTGAAAATTCTATTAATACAAAGGAACCAAGGGATTCTATTAGATCTGTTCAAAGCAAAACAATCTCTGAATACCATGCGATTCAATTCCGCTTCAGGTTTAAGTCCTACCGAAATCCACTGTATCAAGGGGTGTCTTCTCAGTATATCTGTAAGAAAATCCACACCGGAATCTCCATTCGCTATAAAACTAGCATTGTAGTTTGCAAGAAATAATAGTCTGTTTAAAAATAAATTTTCTACAGCTTAGAGAGAAGAAACATCAACATCCCTCCGCATGTCATTTCCATAGGAGGCAACGGACACCCATTTTGCTTTGTAAATCTTAAGGATTGGTGCTAATGGTCTGTTACCAAGTCTGGATACAAAATCCATGATGGAAGAGATCGATCTTGTGAATGTCCATGATCTAGAGCAGGGTTCTCCAAATTCGGTCCTCGAGGCCAGATCCATGCCAAATTTTAAAAATACCGACATTCATCTAAATGGGTATATGCTTAAAATCTGGCATGCATCTGTCCCTGCAGGACTGACTGGAGAACCCTGATCTAGAGGATTAAAGAGATACAGGACACAGCTGGATCAAAAAATCCTATGGAGGGGTACGAATTGACCTTGCTAATAGTATTGTCATTCACCTTAAAAGTTCGAGATTTAGGGGCGTGGCTTGGACGGCGTTGGTGATGGCCGCCTAGCCTGTTCTCTGCCGTGCAGGAGAGCGATCCCATTGATTTTCGGGGGCAGAAAAACACCTCTTCACCCGAATGCACCGCGGAGCTGGACTTTAGAACCTCTAAGGAACACTCGGTGTGAAGCTCGGCTCTTGATATCGGCCGGGCGCACCTTTTTATCGACATGCTGCCACGACGCTGATCACAGAGCGGAGCGCGGTCAGCCTGCACGTCTCCTGGCGGGAAGCGGCGGACCTAGGAGACGCGCACACGGAGAGAAGGTGAGCCTTGAGGGAGGCGCCGGACAATGTATGCTCACAGTTTTTAAAATTGGTGAGCTTATCGGCGTGGTTCAAGCTTGCCAGTAACTCCGTGTGTCCGCCTGCCTGTCCCTAAGATGGCCGCCCGCCAGCTACCTTACAAGCAACAACAGCGCTAATACAGTTGCTAAAGCCCTGCGGAATGCCCAAATGACACGGTGCCTCTGCCCTACGCCTTCCTGAGGGGTGCCCTTGGTAGCGAGAGCGCAATTTCAGTGGCGATACAGCCGAAAATAGTGAGAACCTTCCTTCACTGGTGCCTGACCCAAAGATGGCGACTCTGATCAATCTTCCACCTTTTTTCGGCGCGAAAAACGGGAAAGAGATGCAATAATAGTGCTCTGTGCACTTTTAACAAATGGGAAGTTTGCTCAATCAGTCCTGCAGACCCAAGGTGGCATAATCTAATGTCATATTATCTTTTGGAGTTGCAGCCACAAATGGTAGTACAGCCACAAGCAGAGCGTGACACATGAACACTAGCCAGCACCGACACCATCTGCTAGATCTCTGAACCTTAAGATCACAATATTGAGATCTCTGTTGGACGACCTAACTCGACCAGCGCTTTGACATCCTTCAGACCACCCTGTCCTTTCTCGCAAACTGGAGGGCCGTCGCAATAGCGTCCTCCACACACGACCCGCCTGCAAAATGTCGGACAGGGATGAGAAGAAGAACAACAAAAAGGTAAAACCGGAACCCTCATTATCAGACTCTCCTATTAAATCGAGGGCGGACGTCAACAGTACCCTAGAGGTAATCCTGAAAAAACTGGCAGAGGTACACGACCTAGCAAAATCAACCAAATCCAACACCGACTCTATGCAGCTGGAACTTACTGCAATTAGAGCCGACATGAGCTCTGTACACAAAAGCATAGATGAAGCGGAACAGAGAATTAGTGACTTAGAAGACAAATCCAATATTGCATCCACTTCCATACAGCAACTCCAGGGATCAACGGTCCACCTTAGACGCCAGGTGGCGGAATTAGAGGACAGGAACAGAAGGGGCAACGTGCGCATTTTTGGAATCCCAGAGAATGCGGAGAAAGATGCGAATTCCTGCGTGGACTTTCTAGAAGCTTGGATTCCGAAGATAACAGGGATTTCCTTCCACCATGAGTTTGAACTCGACAGAGCCCACAGAGTTCCTAGCTACATCCCTCATGGATATAGAGGCCCGCGTCCACTGATATGCAAACCACTGAGGTACCAACATACGGAGGCTATACTTCAATTCGCAAGACGCAATCACAAAATTTCCTGGGAAGGCCATAATATAACTTTCACCCAGGACTACTCAAAGGACACACTCGAAGTCCGGAAAGGATTCCTGGCCCTGAGAGAAAAACTTAGATCAAAAGGCATTCAATACTCCTTTGTTGGCCCGGCGAAATTCAGGATCACCATACAGGGCAAACCGAAATTCTTCACGGACCCCAATGCACTGGCGCAATTCATCGGTGACTCTCCACCGCAGAACATGGACTTGTCCAATGGCTCTTCAAACAAACGGAAGACCAACTCGCAAGGAAATATAAACTCGGGCTCTGGTCATGGGTGACTCTAACGGAACAATTTCAAACCTCTAATTTGAAGTGCATAATGTTCTCATTGTTCAGTATCTCCTATGATAAATAGTTAGTTGAAATAATTTTCACCCCGGAGCAGCCGAACTTTCTGCTGTCTCTTCTGTTTTCAGTTTCTGTTGATGCTTTGATTTGAATCGACTCCGTCAGGTAAGAGCGCCCAGTATTCATACCGTGGTCACCTGTACTTCTATTAATATCCTTAACAAGTGTTTTAGAATGGATCTTGCTTGATGCTCTCTAATCCGAAATCGGAGCATATGCTCTGTTCCTTCACTCTCTACACCATGATCATACCGGGGACTCAGCTGTTACTCAGGGACTTTCTATATATGTATCTGCAGAAATTCCCCTCATGTCATCTTGTCTTCTATTTGTGCATACCTTTTGTTTACGCATGTCTTACACGCATGTATGCACACGGTGTGCGGGGCTAAACGGTCATTACTCTTTTTGAATATGTTCTTAAACTTCACTGGTTGGTTAAGTTTTATGTTTACAAAAACTATCAGTGTATCAAACACTACTATATACTGCTTACTACCTACAGCTATCGAATATGGTTAATTACCTGTTCCCTATTACATCCATCAGTCTAACTCCTTCCTGCGCTGCAGATGGATGGCAATGCCGTCGCAGTTCCCAAGTTCTGTTGAGAAGGGAGGGGGGAGGGGGGAGGGTAGCAGAGGGTGGGAGGGAGGAGGGAGGGGGGAGGGGGGAAGGGGGAAGGGGGGGGAAGGGGGAGGAAAAATCTGGTTTGCTTCAGCATGCTTTTTCTATTTGAGGTTAATCCTCTTTCTCAACTATATGTCACCAAAAGGACTGCTTTCCGATATGTCATGGGGGCCCTCGCAGCACACATGCAGTGACCTAATCTCTTGTGCTACTAGCCTATCCACAGCAATAGCTTCCAGTACCATGTTCACTACAAACCCGAAATGCGTCTGCTCTAACGTCACCATTGTAACAGCGCTACACGCGAGACAGAACAGATCCAATTACGCAGCTTACTCATGCATACTCATCACACACCTACCACCCTTTAACGTACTCTTCAACAACAATACACCAGAACTAGAGCGACACCATAGTAACCAATGACTCGTAATACATCCATCTCGGAGGGCCTTAACATTGTTTCCCTCAATGTCAAAGGTCTCAACCATCCGGTCAAGAGGAGAAAAGTTCTAGATTATCTGGCAAAATCCAAGGGCGACATTCTACTCCTGCAGGAGACTAAACTATCAAAGGATGACGCTGTCTTTATACACCAACATTGGATATCTCACAACCTTTGCTCCCCAGCAGTTGGCAAAAAAAGGGGGGTTCTCACACTTATAGCGAAGAAATCCAACATCTCCGTAGTTTCACACACTCACGATGATAACGGCCGTTTCATCATGACACACCTTCAGAGAAACGAAGATCAGATCCATGTCTTAAATATATATGGCCCCAATACTGACGATCCAGAGTTTTGGGATTCACTAGCCCCGACCCTAGATTGTATTCCCCAGGGAGAACTACTAATTGTGGGGGGCGATTTCAACCTGCCACTTGACCCAATCACCGATCGACATTCGAATTGCGCCTACCACCCCACACGCTCACATACTAGTTTACAACGCCTATGTTCCAGATTCAACTTACACGACTCATGGAGACTCCAACACCCTGATGGCCGTGATTACACTTTCTACTCGCATCCTCATAATTCCTACTCGAGGATAGATTATATCCTCATTAATAGCCCCTTCACCCACCTCATCGAAGAAACCAGTATTGCCCCTAAATTGATTTCCGACCACTCCAGCATTCAGACCAAACTAGTGGGTTCCAGTTCCATTCTCCCCCCTAAAAGATGGAGATTCAATGACGAAATATTCTCCGAGCCAGAAAACAAACGAAAAATAGAGGCCATCCTTGATTACCTCAAACATAATGACACCCCCGACTCAGACATAGCGAGTGTTTGGGAGGCACTCAAAGCCACTTTGAGAGGAGTAATAATAGGCATCCGGGCTCACACTAACAAAAAACTAAACAAAGACCTATCCACTCTGGAAGACAACATCAAAAAGCTGGAATCCGCCCATATAGCAGATCTCCAAAACTCGAATATTTTAAACGACCTCACCAAACTCAAATATGAATACAACTCGATACTCAGCAGAAGGGCAGGGGTCTGGATCAATAAGTTTAAGGCTCTAAGAACATGTGAGGGCAACAAAGCTGGGAAGATCTTAGCATCATATCTAAAACATAAAAATAAGCAATTCAACATTGCCTCAGTTAAAGATAGCGACAATGTCATCCAAACAAAGCAGAATCTCATTCTTAATACGTTCAAATCATTCTACCAAGACTTGTACAAAAACAACCTAGACTTTGACTCGGAAAAATGTGACAGGTACCTATCCTCACTGGGTCTTCCTAAACTAAACGGTACTGATAAGGACACACTGAACTCTCCGATTACCCTTCAGGAAATATCAGCGTCCATTAAGACGCTTAAAAGTAAGAAAGCACCGGGTCCTGATGGGTTCTCAGCCAGCTTCTATAAAGAACTCACAAACTCCCTGAACCCCACTCTCCTAAAACTATTCCAATCCTTTAGTGTAACAAAAAGTATTACCAATTCCATGAGTGAAGCTACCATCATAGTCATACCTAAAGATGGTAAAGACCCTCTGCTAACCAAAAATTACAGGCCAATCTCCCTAATTAACTTAGATTGCAAAATTTATGCTAAAATCCTCGCCACACGTCTAAATCTACAACCTCCAAAGCTAATCAGCACATCACAAGTAGGCTTCATGAAACAGCGCATGTCTAACGATAATACGAGGATCCTCTGTCACGTCATTGAAAAAGCCAAAATGCTCGCAGCCCCGGCCGTAGCCATTACCCTCGACGCAGAGAAGGCGTTTGACAGAGTCTCCTGGTATTTTCTCAAGAGCTGCATGTCCGCCTTTAATCTGGGAGAAACTTTCACTGATTTGGTTATGGCCCTATACCGGTCACCTTCCGCACGCATTGCTATAAATGGTTCATTGTCGGACGCCTTTTCCTTAGAACAAGGGACTAGACAGGGATGCCCCCTCTCCCCTTCACTTTTCCTCTTGGCAATGGAGCCCCTAATTGCACATATAAAAAAAAATGATAACATCAAAGGGGTGGAATTCGGGGATAAGTGCGTCAAACTCGCCGCCTATGCGGACGATATCCTGATTGTAACGGAATCACCAGAATCTTCAATCTCTGCACTAATGTCCACCATAGACAGTTACTCTTCCCATTCAGGATACAAACTTAACCGGGATAAATCTGAGGTCAAACCACTCAATATTTTAACCACCAAAGAGGTGCTGGGAGTCTCAGGGCTATGCTGGCAACCTGAGTTTGTGAAGTACCTAGGTATCGAGTTTGGTTACTCCCTCATGGAGAGCCTCCATCGAAATGAAAAAATCACTTTAAATAAAATCAAGACGCAACTAGAGGGGTGGTCCCCCCGTTTCATCACTTGGTGGGGTAGGGTGGAAACCATCAAGATGATGATTTCACCTCTGGTTAATTACCTCATATCTATGCTCCCACTAACCCTCACACCAGACTTCTATCACAAATTAGACATGGCCATCTCTAATTTCCTATGGAAAGGGAAAAGAGCAAGAATCAGCATAAAAAAGCTTCGCTTAGACAAATCCGCGGGAGGGGTTAATTTACCGGACTTTAAGAGATATGAGATCGCTTTCCTAGCCAAACAAGGAGCCCACTGGCTCGCTCCCTCACCTGACTACACCCCAGTATGGCTCGAAATTGAGGAGGAAATTCTTAACGGTATCTCCCCTAGCGCGGCCCTCTCATCCAACCTGAACCAACTGACCCATTCTAAATCGATATTTCATAACACAAAATCTGCCCTCCTAAAGTTTGATAGAATCCTAGAATTCAACATCCGGGGCTCACGTTGGGAATCCCTCTGGGACAACCGTAACATTTTGTACAAGGGTAAGCCCATGCACAACGAGGCATGGATCAAAAAAGGCATACTGTTCCCACACCAGCTGTACGCGGGGGAATACCCTATTCCCTTCAGAGACCTACAAATCAAATACGATCTTGCACCAATTGAATTCTATAACTTCCTCAATGTAAAAACGGCTTTGTCCAAACTTAAACTCTCCCCGACACCGCCCTCACTCCCACCATACCTTGCCAGACTAAACAGACTAGGACACCAGGTTTCCTTTCTCTATAAACTCAGCCGTCCCCAACAATCTGGCCTTACTGCCCCAATCACACAATTCTGGAATAACCTTTCATCTGGGCCAATCACAGACTCAGATTGGACCAATGCATGGATATCCTGCACGAGACACAAAATCAGCCCTACACTATCACAGACAAAATACTGGCTCTTGCACAAAGCCTTCTGGACCCCTGCACGATTATTTGCACACAACCTCTCCCAAGATGCCTTTTGCTGGAATTGCAAACGCGCGGAGGGTGACTTATCACACATCATCCTAGACTGCGACTGCGTGGCGCACTTCTGGGAGAATATATTCGACTTGATCTCAAAGCTATTCCACATCTCACCGGTGAAAGAGCTCCCTTACCTAGTTTTCGGTTTCACCCAGAACCCATCCCTTGATGCAGATGATAGGGCATTACTTGACCTCCTCCTCTCGGCTGCAGTTAAGACAGTCCTCAGCAACTGGAAAGATACCAGCAAGGCTAACTACGCAGGGTGGTTAAATTGGATAATTAGCTTACGTGGAGCAGACAATATTACACTCCTTCAGACACCGTGGCGACCTGCCACGAGAAAACTATGGTCGACTCTTGATAACTACTTCACGACACGTAAGCCACCTTAGATGGGCCCACACACCGCCCACGACTCACCAACACATGCTGCCCGACTGCCTTCATTGCACTCCTAGCCACCGTAAATACTTGTCCTTAATGAATGAGTAAAATGCTGTTGAAATACAATGTCTGTTACTGAATTGTTGTGAGTATGTTATGCGTACTCTACTGTTGTACTTTTGTACTGTCATTTACTATGATGTACTGTAGCGTACAGTAAGTTTGATTCGTAAATTTATGACTCATATTACACTACTGGACTTGCTTTATATATGTCTATGCTGTAACAACCAATAAAAAACTTTTGAAATAAAAAAAAAAAACAAAAAACAAATTTCCATTCAAAAAAAAAAAAAAAAGTTCGAGATTTAAAGTTTCTAGGGCCAAACACCATTACATGAGATTTCTTAAAATAAGTGCTTAAATGCAAGGAATCCATGAAAGCCACAAATAAATGTAATAACCGTTGAAGGCCTAATGCCGTTCTGTCATTTAAGACTATCCTCTGCATACAGCAGAGCAGAAATCAGGCGGTGGCCAATAACGGGCACATCATAACTGCCCTATACCCAAGTGTGTTCTAGTTGGTTAATAAAGGAAGTAAATTCTTTTTAAAGGAGAGCATTCACCCCGTACGAATACCTCTATTTATTCTAAACAAAGCTCGGCACTCTCCCCTTGCCCATATCTTACTTACACTATTACATTTTTATGGAGATCTCACTGAAAATATACAATATTTGAATTGACGGCTAGAGAGATCATAATGGATTAGATTTTGCCTCTATTAACCCTATTAAATGCCAAGCTCAAGTCCATAAAGGCTACATGTAAAGATTCTTTGTTGACCGTGGTGACTTGTTAATATTTAGATAGAGATTTAAACATTAATTGATCGTCCCTAGCCCTAGTTTAAACCCATATTGAATATCATAGGGTGCCTGATTCTCTGATGCCCACAAAGTGAGTTGATTCAGAACAATCCGCTCCAGTATCCTGACCATTGAGTCTGTCAGGGAGATTGACCTACAGCAAAAAGGATCAATCGTGTAGTCCTTTTTGAAAATAGAGTGAAAAATGTAATGGACAACCCAGTCTACCCTTGAGGGCTTGGGCAAAATGGATGAACAGGTATGTAGCCTTCAACGGATTTATTTTAATGTTAAATTCAGTTTTGCAGCGTGAATCTTTCTGGATTCACTATGCTGTGCATTATTCCGCGATCTTGTGGTTGGGTCCGGATTCGTAGTCTTTTCTTTGGTTTTTTTTTTTTTTTTTTTTTTTTGTAGCCCAGGTGGGCGTCGACGTCCACCATTTGGTGCACCTCCCGTGACGTCGTCGTGCTTCCTGCGGAAGTCCCACCTTTGGGGCGCCATCTTCAGATTCTTTTTTCCGCCGTTGGGTCTGGATCGTCATCGGGAAGCTCCAGAAATTCACTCGGAGGAAGAAGGAAGAAAAGCGAGTTTCATCGATAGAATCAAGAGAAGACATCAGGAATAGAACAGATTTCATCAGGAGCGCGAAGAAAGAGGACCAGCGAGCTTTTTTCTTCGACAGCCTTGGAGAATGCACGCTCAGAGACCCTGAGCGAAATGGACAAGACGCCATTCAAGTTCTGCCCAAACTGCCACCACAAGTTCGCGCAGAAAGACCAGCATCCGGTCTGCAACCTCTGCCTACCGGTGGATCACCAGAGTATCGACTGCAACGCCTGCTCAGCCTTCGCTCCGAAGACACTCAGGGTGAGAGAGAGGCAGAGAAGACCCAACGCCAACATGGATGGCAAAGGGAAACCCCCGACACTCTACGAGCTGGGCCTCGACACGGACGACGAGGACAACGTCGCCGAGACAGCCGAAAACTTCACGGTCGTAGAGACCGACAAGAAAAAAGAAGACGAGGTAAGAGAATCGTCGAGCGCAAATCAAAAAACACCTCGAAAACACGAGGGTGACTCGAGGAAAACCGAGTCAAGGTCCACGAAGGGAGCCCCGGCGCCGAAAACTTCGACGTCCAAAGGGGGAACTTCGGACAAAAGGCCCAGCGGATCCTTACAAAAGGACTCCCTGGTGCAGAAAGACGCCGAAAGGCAAGGGTCGTCGAAATCATCCCATGAAACGGGCCGATCGACGCAGAAAGAACGTTCGACGTCGACGCAAGTTTCATCGAAAAGACCCGCGGTCGACGCCGAAAGCATCTCCGAAATGGAGAAAAAGAAGAGGCGGCTCGAGGCCGAAATGGAGAACATCCTTCAAAGGAAGAAGGAGTTCGACGCCAGGATGAAGGAATTCAAGATTCCAACGGTTTCATCGGCGGACGTCGTCGAGGTCGAAGACGAGTTCGACGCCGAAGGGCTGACAAGGGATCTCGAAGAAGAAGAGGAGCCCTATTATGAGGAAGAAGCCGAGTAAGAAGACCAACAGTCGTTCTTCGAATCAGCGGCATCTACCAGCAACGACGTCGAATGGCACGATCTCGACACCGAAAACCCGGAGGAGCCCGTGGACACGTACCCCTCGAGGCCTTCGCCACCCGACGACATCGGGGTATTCAATATGGTGGTGAAGAGCGCAGCACTGGCCTTCGGCGTCAAACTCGACGAGGAGAGGCCGAAAGCCGATTTTCT
This sequence comes from Triturus cristatus, assembly GCF_964204655.1. Taxonomy (NCBI): domain Eukaryota; kingdom Metazoa; phylum Chordata; class Amphibia; order Caudata; family Salamandridae; genus Triturus; species Triturus cristatus. The sequence continues at coordinate 281,888,724 of NC_140590.1, forward strand.
CGTCGAAACACTGCTCCCCATCCAGACTAGGAGTCAGTTCCTCCCCATGCTACAAAGCGTGATGAACCAGGGGAGAGAAGCCTTCAAGGAGCCTGCCACCTGCCGGTCGATCACGCCCAGGACAGAGAAGAAATATAAGCACTCCTCCCTGGACCCACCTTACATCAAGGGTAGCGTCACCGCAGACTCCATCATAGCCTCCACGGCCAGGAGAAGGGCCAACGTTCCAGCAACTTCGGGCCCACCTCCGGATAAAGAGAGCAGGAGGATCGACCTCACAGGCAGAAAGGTCGAGAGGAACGCCGCAATGCACTGGCGCATGGCGAATTCGAATGCACTCCTCAATAGACACCAATACCAACACTGGGATGAGATGGGGGAGCTAGTAAAGCACCTCCCCGAAGAATACCGCCAGAGAGCCTCTCACCTGGTAGATGAAGGCAAGAACATCGCCAACTCCTGTATAAAGACGGCGTTGGATGGGGCAGAGACTTCAGCAAGACTCATGGCCATAGGGGTCACAGAGAGGAGGCATGCATGGCTAAGAATCTCGGGATTCAAACCGGAAGTGCAGAACAACATCCTTGGCACCCCCTTCAACGGAGAGACACTGTTCGGAGCAACGGTGGACGAAAAGCTCACCCAGCTCAAGAAGGAAAACGAGACAGCGAGGTCCATGGGGGCCCTACAGCTGAGGGGAATGAGACGAGGTAATCCCTCGAGGAGACCCTACGGTAGGGGTGCAAGCCAACAAGGGACATCGCACCAGGCGTTCCAACAAGGTCAGCAGGGCGAAGGTCACGGACAAAGTCAGCAGAAGCAAAGCTGGCAATATCAACCTCGGGGCCAGTCCTTTCTCGGGAGAGGGAACGGACGTGGCCAAAGGAGGAGAGGGGGCGATCAGCCCTCCTCGAAGTGACTCAGCACGCAAGAAGACGCCTACCCTCGTCAGGTCCCCAAGGGTGAGGCGCAAAAAAGTGTCATCAGGGGGAAGAGAAGATTCAAGAGCCTACGAGCATACGTCACCAGTAGGCGGAAGGCTGAGGTTCTACCTTCAGGAGTGGCGGCGTATAACCACAGACAAGTGGATACGGAACATCGTGCAGTACGGATACTGCGTAGACTTGGAGAAAAGACCCCCAAACAGGAAACCGAAGGGAAGACAGAGATCGGCCCAAGAACTGGCAATACTCAGAGAAGAAACGCGGAAACTCCTACAAAAGGGAGCCATAGAGGCAGTGCCGTTCGGGGAACGCAACAAAGGGGTCTACTCAAACTACTTCGTGGTTCCGAAGGTAGACGGAGACCTCAGACCCATACTGGACCTCCGTTACCTAAACAAGTTCATAAGAACGCAAAGGTTCAAAATGACTTCACTGCAGGAGGTACTGCCACAGATAAGAGAAGGGGACTTCATGGTCACCGTGGACCTCAAGGATGCCTACCTTCACATCCCAATAAACAGAAGGCACAAGGGCCTTCTAAGATTCAACATCGAACAGGAACACTACCAGTTCACAACCCTGGCCTTCGGATTAAAATCAGCGCCAAGGGTCTTTACAAAATGCCTGTCGGCGGTAGCGGCACACCTACGAAAGCAGGGCATACACGTATACCCATACTTGGACGACTGGCTGGTCAAGGCAAACTCACGCGAGAAGTGCGAGAGGCACGCAAAACGCGTAACAGACACCCTCACAAATCTGGGATTTTCCATCCACTGGGGAAAATCATCGCTGGAACCGGAACAGGTAAAGATTTTCCTGGGGGCAAAGATCAACTCCCTCAACAGTACAGTAGTGCCCAGCGACAGGAGGACAGATGCCCTACTGAAGGAGACGCAGCTCTACCAGAAGGGGCGAGCTCTGACAGTGAGGGCGGTGAGCAAGATGATGGGGATGATGGCGTCCTGTATCCAGCTGGTGCCGAATGTACGCCTGCACATGAGACCATTCCAGGAATGGCTGCAACAGCAATGGTCACAAGCAAACGGAAGTTGGGAGGATCTAGTGGTTGTTACGCACGCAGTGCAGGAGGAGATAACTTGGTGGAACAGAGACAACATAACAACGGGGAGAAGCCTGACACCACCAAGCCCAACAGTGACCATTACCACGGACGCATCGCAGAAGGGATGGGGAGCGCACATGGACAACCTCAGAGTGAGGGGTCTATGGGCTCCAGCAGACGCGGTCCGCCACATCAACTACCTCGAGTTGAAAACGATACTGCTAGCCCTGAAGACATTCCAGAGACACCTGTGCGGCCAGAGGGTGTTGGTACAGACAGACAACACCACGGCGATGTTCTACATCAACAAACAAGGGGGGGACACAGTCGTTTCCCCTCTCATCCCTAGCTCAGGAGATTTGGAGATGGGCCATACCTCTCAAGATAGATCTACTGGCAATTCACCTACCAGGGAAGGACAATGTGGAGGCAGACTGGCTGAGCAGGCAGACGTCAGCATCGCACGAGTGGGAGCTCAATGGCCAGGAAACTGAGAAAATCTTCCGGAGATGGGGGACTCCCACAATAGACCTATTTGCAACACGCCACAATGCAAAATGCCAAAGCTTCGCGTCCAGGCAACCAGATCAGCAATCCAAGGGAAATGCCCTATGGATCAGCTGGTGGAGGACATTTGCCTACGCCTTTCCACCGATACCCCTGTTGCACAGAGTGCTCGACAAGTGCAGAACCAGCAACATGACTCTGATCCTGGTGGCCCCACAGTGGGCGAGGCAGACATGGTTCTCACAGATTCAAGAAATGGCGCAAGGCAATCCGTACAGGTTCGAGAGGAGAAAAGACCTGCTCTCAATGCAAAACGGGGAGGTCCTGCACCCAGAGCCAGAGACCCTCAACCTAGCAGCATGGCTCCTGAAGACCTAGAGTTCGCACACCTAAGGTTACCTCAGAGCACTATGCGAGTGCTACGGGAGGCAAGGAAACCTACTACAAGAAAGTGCTACAGCGCAAAGTGGAAGAGATTCACGGTGTGGTGCAGGAAAAAGGGCCTGCAAAACAGAATGACAAGAGACTCAACTGTGCTGAGGTACCTCACACACCTTCTAAAGAGTAACCTCTGCTCGAGCTCCCTAAGGGTGCACCTAGCAGCGATCGTTGCCTACACCAGAGGTGAGAAGGGTGGAAGTTTCTTCAGCTCGCAGGTGGTGAAGAGATTCATGGAGGGAGCCAAAAGAATGGCACCCCCGAAAAGGTTGCCGCCGCCGGCATGGAATTTAAACGTGGTTCTGACGGAGCTCATGAAGGCGCCGTTTGAACCCATTCACAAGGCCAATCTACAAATGTTGACGATGAAAACTGCCTTTCTAGTGGCCATAACCTCACTACGCAGGGTGAGCGAGCTTCAAGCACTAACGCTACAGGAGCCCTACATTCAAATTCACAAGGACAGGGTAGTCCTGAGGACGGACCCACACTTCATGCCCAAGGTAGTGTCGGCGTTCCACATGAATCAGAGTATCCAGATACCGAGTTTCTTCCAAAACCCGACTACAAACGCAGAAAAGGCCCTGCACACCCTCGATGCCAGAAGAGTGGTGATGCACTACATTGAAAGAACCAAGGAACTCAGGAAGTCGAAGCAGCTGTTTGTGTCCTTTGCTACTAGCTTCATGGGTAGACCAGTGACCAAGGGCACCATCGCTAGGTGGATTGCCCTCACTATTCAATTATGTCACAAACAGGCTGGACAGGAGCTAACGGAGGGGCCCCAAGCTCACTCCACAAGGAAGAAGGGGGCCACAGTTGCCTTCCTGGCAAACACGCCCATCCAAGACATTTGTCTCGCAGCAACTTGGGCATCTGTGCACACGTTCACAAAGCACTACTGCGTGGACATTCAAATGAATAAGGAAGCACAGGTCGGACAGAAGGTGCTACAACACATTTTCAACGACCAGCGATCATCTTCCACCCAGCCACCACAAAAATAGGAAAACCGCTACAAAGTCTATGCACAGCATAGTGAATCCAGAAAGATTCACGCTGCAAAACGAAAAGTTTCTTACCTGTCGGTGTAGTTTTGCAGCTTGAAGATCTTTCTGGATTCACTAGCGAACCCACCCACCTCCGCCAGGAAGATGAGGCTGGAGGAAGAGGGGGTGAAATGGATAGGATCAAATAAGTGGATACGTACAGAAATATGGACAAAAGGATTAATCAATCGCCTAGGGTTAAAAAAAAAAGAAAGAAAAAAAAACAAAAACAGGGAAAAAAGAACCCGAAGATGGCGCCCCAAAGGTGGGACTTCCGCAGGAAGCACGACGACGTCACGGGAGGTGCACCAAATGGTGGACGTCGATGCCCACCTGGGCTACAAAAAAAAAAAAAAAAAAAAACAAAGAAAAGACTACGAATCCGGACCCAACCACAAGATCGCGGAATAATGCACAGCATAGTGAATCCAGAAAGATCTTCAAGCTGCAAAACTACACCGACAGGTAAGAAACTTTTCGTTATTTAGTATCTTTATTGAGAGCAGAATATAGTAATTATCTGCCTGATGAATTATTCTAGATTAAATTAGCATCTATTTTTAATTATCTTTCATTTCAATGCACAAAAGATGTCTCTTATATAAAAAACAGCAAAAAATGACAAACGGGTGTAAAAGTAATCAAACTTTATCTTTGGAGTTTCACAAAGGGTATTCAAAATAATACATACAATGAAAAAAGAAGGCCACAATTGATTGATTCAGCCATCACCATTTCAATTGTCAACACTTTCTCAATCTAAGTAAAAAAAAAAAAATTTAGCAAGGAAAAGTGCAAATGTCGACGTTTCGGTCTCTTAAGCTTGCATCAGTGAGACCATCTTCAGGACTACGATGTATTGATAGCAGTTGAACCCTTCAGTCTGAAGTATGGACACCTCTTAAATGAGGATCTGCGGCGCTGTAACAGCCTTGATTCAAGGTTTACATAGAGCGTATCTTAGGTTCAATATTAATGACACTGGTTGTAGAATGTTTATTCCGTTAAGTATCGAATCGTTTTCGTTTGCACAGGTAATTACGAAATACAGCTTCAAAATCTCTGTTCTACCTCGAAAGTTGTATTTCAGCAAAAAAAACGTGCCGACATCGACTTTGGAAAACAACGTGGTCGGTCACATTAGTTAGTGCCGTGGGCTCCTTTTAAATTAATGGGCCTTTGTTTCTTTTATATTTTGCAGGACTGTGGCGGTTCAAAATCTCTAATTACTTTAGTGAGTTGCCGGCCGGGAGGTTTAGCGTTTTTAAAATAGGCACTATCCCTGATTGTGATCAGGATCTGGGGACACCATGTACCACTGCACAATGAATAATTTTTGTAAGGAATGGAGCCCATAACAAAACTTCTGCTCAAAAAATTTTGACCAGCACACTCCAGATCAGGGGCTTTATTTTTAGAAGACACGGTTTTGGCCTTTGTGACCTCCTCCACTATGACCTGCAGACTCAAAGCTGCTGAAGCACACATGATAAACCATTGGAAACATGACTAACCCATTTGTCTGCAGGGATGTGAGCACACATGATGTTGTCCTGGTTGGGGTGAAAAAAAGAGGGCTATCGAAAATTTCCCAGAAGAGGGTCGAGTTATTTGTTACACTGGCAAACCATAGCTGAACCCAGGCCTCCTGCTGTAGCAACCTCTTCCTCTCTTTAACTGCATGTGTGTAGACAGGTCTACAAGTTTACAACTCATTTTGAACCGGTGGTCTTTTTTTCAGGGCGCAAGTCAAGTCACTATGAGATTTCGAGCAGGATTGTTCAAACCAAGCAACAAGGAATGGCTTGAGTGGGCTTTGAAGGAATGGTCAACAACTTATTATTCTGACGGATTGACTTGAATGAATCAAGAATACCTGTGGTGTCCAGTGATTGCCTAAACATGTCTCAAAATCTGCAAGACAAAGATTCATTAATTCCTTGTGGAAGGAACTAGATACAACTTTAGCCCATATTAATCTCAGGCCTTGATCTATGGCTCTCGCATCCCTTGGGGCTCACTCAGTCTCTGTACAAGAAGACATTCCAAACCAAGACGACCCTCAATTCAGGAGTCCCATATTACACTGTGCTCAATAATCAAGGGAATAATAGGGACCAAAACCAAAAAATCATCAATGATAGATGAGCAACCTTTGCCAGTAAATGTAGGAGTTAATGGGGTTGTATGGTCGGCAAACTGGTAATTAAACTCTGTCAAAATGTCATTCAGAATATCCCCCTCTGCACAATACTTAAAATGGGACCCCATAAATTAATCATTAAACTTAAAATGATTTGGAATAACTGGACATTAAGAGCGTTTGCACAAATAGAAATCTCCAGCCATGGCCGTCGGTATGTATAAATCAGATTTTTCTTTAAAATGCTCCTAGAGGGATTTCAAGGAACTCACAAGATCCGTATTCTGGGAAGAGCTTTTGGAGTTGTAGAAATGTATCATCAACAGACTGACAGAAGTTCAGAAGCTAAGCAAAACAGCTGCAAAATTCAGAGAGATTGTACATATTTCCTTGATTTTTTAAAGTCTAGAAGACAAAAGGGCCTCTTGCGGTGCCAAAGGTCACTGGAATTGCGGCAGTGAAAAAAGAGTAAAAACCCTTCCATGTGAAAGTTATTTGACATAGTCCAGGTTTCGTGCAGGCAAATAATTTTAAGGCCTTTTGAAAAGGTCTGCCAGCTTAATTTGTCCTTTTAGACTCAATACCAGCAATGTTTCAGCTAAGAATGTGAAGTGTCTCTGTGGATGCATCCTCTAGTTGGTCATTATCCTTCTCAGAGTGAACCAGACTGCTGCTGTTTCTCATTTGGAAACAATGTGAAACCTGAGGCCCTACATCTCTTCTTACAGAACTCAGATGTGAGATGTCATTTCTGGGGGAGGGGGAAATAGGCCTATAAAAGTAGCCAAAGATAACTCCTGGATTGTGGGGGCGCACAAAAGGGGATTATTTTACCTACACATCTGGTCTATAGAAAGTTACAACTATACAATCACTATCAAAGATCTTAGGCCCCCTACTAACCCAGGCTAGCCTTCTGAGCATGTTTATATGTTGGAAAAAGGAAAACCTCCTGTTGGTTCTGCAATCAAAAGTCAAAAATCAATTCTCCCTTTTGAGATACTTCATTAAAAACACACATACACATTCAGATATCTGCACTAGTCACGTACAATCACCAACACCTCATCAAGGGAACACACTAACTCAGGATGTTAAGGCACTTCTAGAAATATTTATGAAAAATCCCACAGTGATTTGATACAAACATACAATTAAGACTGTTCCAAAATTCATTCAATATACTATTAAAACCATAATATATTGCACTTTTATAAATCATACAATTTCCAACAACCCCCTGGAAAGGAATATGAGACACTCAAATGTCATTTGATTGTTAATTTGCAATAATAGACAGCACACCACGGAAGGATTAATTCTCTGTCTTTGTTTGTTTCTGTCTTTGGCAAATTTAACTGAAATTCCAGCGTCAACGTGTTTCAGTGGATTAAATAAATCTGACCACCTTTATTAAGACAAACGTATAATTCAATCTTCTCCTTTCCGTTAAAAAAAAAAAAAAAATTCTCATAAACCCGGTGGTTCAAGGATGACTTTTCGTATCTACTAGATACCACTGTGTCACGGTAGAGTTCTATTAAAAAGGATACTCCGGTCGGGGGTCAGCAATCCCTCTTTAGCCGCCCACTGGTTTTTATCTTTAAAATTTGAGTGTATCATTATATTCCTTTCTAGGGGGTGGTTGGAAGTTGTATGGTATATTGAATATATTTTGAAACATTCTTAATTGAATGTTTTTAGCAAATCACTGTGGGATTTTTATTAAATATTTCTATAATTGCCTTGACATCCTGAGTTAATGTGTTCCCTTGATGAGGTGTTGGTGATTGTATATGACTAGTGCGGATATCAGAATGTGTATGTGTGTTTAATGAAGTATCTCAAAAGGGAGAATTGATTTTTGACTTTTCCGTCTGTTGGTGCTCTGTCCCTTTTGAGTAGGGTGGCTCCACTCCTTGTTTTTTTAGGTTCTCGAATCAAGCCAATGTAGAACTTTGTTTTTCAGCTGAGAATAGTTTGCTAGTGAAGCAGATCTAAGCTGAGGAACGTTTGCCGATACCAAAACAAATAAAGTAGCATCAGGTGTCAAGTCCAGGGCCCCAGGAAAATGTAGGTTACTAGATAGAAACTGTGGCCCACCACCGTTTACATGAGCCCTCTGATTGAAGCAAGCGAAAGTAGAGCAACTACCCTTTTCGATATATATTCATTCCCATGGTTAATAGCAGAAGATCCAGTGGAAAAAAATAAAGGCTTATCCAATAGCAAAGATGATTTTTTTTTACACCCAGATTTCCCTAAGGAAGCAGTTCCCGTTACCATTTGAGAGCTCCTTCCAACACCCAGAGGCTAAAAGGAAGGCAAGTGGTAACTCAGCGCCACGCTGACTACTGCTAAATCCAGTCTGATTGGTGATGTTATTTAGAGGAACCTGTAATTCAAGAACCGAACCTTCGATTTTAGTCAGCCACTGCAAACTATTATCCAAGAAGCTTGATATTAAGCATTCAATTTGCTTAAGCAACCTATCCAACCTAGAACCAAAATGATTAGATAATAATCAGAAAATAGGTTCCTCTTCCACTCCCAAACACTTGCGGATCCTGATCTAGTTGAACATTTTAATGCAAGCTCAGTTCACTATTTTTTTTGCCATAAGTGAGTGGTTAGTAGGTTCACGAGGCATTGTTTGATAAACTTTGGCTTCAGTAGTCTACAAATTGCTCCCCTGGGTCTGCACAGGGTCAGATGAAATGGGCTGTGGTGGAAGATCTGTAATAACTATCTCCTTATTTGTGCTCGCATGCATATCATCATGGGCATTTAACCCTAATTCCACCTTCACTGTTAAGATTTTGTCTTTAATAGCACCCACAGCGAAGATACCTGTCCTCGATAAAGAATAATGAAACGTAATAGCAGTTTTTGTTGGATGCTCCTAACTGCAGATTCCTCAATTTTGGAATATTCCCAGAAGCCAAACTAGATCTGTAGAACTTTTCAGGCATGCCAAAACCAGAAGGTGCAGGTGACACAGGTGGCTTTGCAGTGACTCTGTACCGCTCTGGGAGTGATAAAGCAGAGGCACATATAAGCACCACCCCTTTCTTCTGACGTCCTCTTTTTTGTATGTTTCAGCTGTGCCGTCATACACGAAGCATAGAACAAATTCTGAGACAGTACTGATTTCTAACTTGTCACCCTTTAGATGGTAAAAAAGCCTTTCCATAGAACACGGGGTAAATGGGGAGAGGTAGAGGTAGGGGGAACTATGAGTAATCTGTGGTGAGATAGAGTATTCACCGGAAAAAGCGTTACCAAAGGTAAATGGCGTGTTGGTCTAATGTTTAAATCTAACTGTAAATTCATCTTTAGAATAGAGACCAAAACAGTACATCCCATAGCATGAGAGTTTGAGGAGTGGAGTCAGACCAAAATGTAATGTAGAACTGAGCAGGTGGGGTGACCCTCCTGCCTGGATTGTCAAAGTATTTGAGTTTTGTGAACATATGTAGAGTCCCTGACTAGAATGGGTATCCCTTCCACCAAAGCTGTTTAGTGACCTTTGTCCTGATGGAGCGGGCCCACAGGCTTCAAGGGGCTGCTTCTTAGCCAGTGCATAGCAGAATTTGATGCATAGGACCAGCCACCCAGACGGGGTCCTCGTTTGCACTGCCTTCCTTTTCTTGTAGCCAGAAAACCCCACGAACCACTGATCATCCATGCAATGGTCCTTTGTGTGGTCGATTTAAAAGATCGCCATTTGAATTGATCACGTATTTATGTTAAATCCACACGATTGTGCGGTCCAGTTTCTCTAGAGCTTTGGATTGCTTCTGTTCGTCAATCCCACTAACTATCCTCTCTTTATCTAACCATCATTCCATTCCTTATGGCTGCAAATCAATTCAGTTGGACCGATGACTTTTCCAGCTTCCTTGTCAAAGCAATTGATAACCATCCAGGTCTAATATCTGCCATGGCCAATATCTTTTACCCTAGTGAAAAAATAAGGGAAAATAGGTGTCCAAGGCACCCCTAGTATAGCGATGATTGCCGCAAGTCTAAGTAAGCACTTATCTCTGCTATCAAATTCAAGGACAGGCCACTAATAAAAGAGAAAAGGACAGCCTATAAAAACATTATTGAAATGGCAAAAAGAAGTTGGGAATGTGATAAGTGGAATATGTTGAGAAGCGCCTTATGTACTCACGACATAAGGACCTTCTGGAATCTGGTAAACACTGGTTCCCCAGAGGGAAAATTGGCAATGGAACCTAATATAGGGGCGTATGGATGGAAAGCTCATTTTTAATCTCCATATGTAAGGTTAGAGGGTGATGCAGGGCAAGTTAGAAACGAGTTTCCCCATCCCCAGTTAATCTGTTTTGATGCTCCCACAATTTCCCTTAAGGCGATAACAGATGCTTTGAGCAGGATAGCTCCATCTAAGTCTCCAGGTTTAGACAAGATTCCTGGCGGCCTCTTCCGCAACAAACCCACTATTTGGGCTCCCTACTTGTGGATTCTGTTCAATACTATCTTGCAGGGAATGTCAATCCCTCCTACCTGGGCGGGGGCGGAAATGATAGCAATCTACACAAAAGGTTCGCCACTTCTCCCCGTTAATTATCGACCCATTAGCCTTATTGATGTCAGCCAAAATATATTTGCCCGAGTACTGTTGGGGCGACTCCAGAGCTGGATGGAGGAGCAAACTGTTCTTAGTCCCTTTCAAGCTGGATTCAGAGCAAATATATCCACAATAGACTAAATCTTCAGGTTACAACTATTACATTGGAAGACAGTGTGCATAGAGACTGGCAGCCTCTATTTGATCTTAGTGGACCTAAAATCTGCATTTGACTTGGTGCCAAGAGACAAATTGTGGGCTATTTTACTGGATTTGGGGGCCCCACTTTACCTCTGCCACCAGCTGAAATGACTGCACAAAGGTAATTTTGCCCAAATTAGGTACGACAAAAACGGTGAGCTCACTGCCCCCATATCTGTAGACAGAGGGGTACGCCAAGGCTGTGTCTTGGCCCGACCCTTTTTTGCCTTTTTATTAATAGCCTAGTTGAGGCTCTGATTGCTGGGAAGGATATTGATGCCCCTATGCTGGCGAATCGTAAAGTACCTGCCATGATGTTCGCCTATTACACCCTACTGCTTTCAAAGTCACCTATGGGAATTCAGATGGCCTTCGACAGCTTCCATGTTTTCTGCAAAAATAGGGGGTTGGAGATCAATTTGCAGGAAACCAAATATATGGTATTTAATGCAGGCAATAGTGCCTGGTCAAATCCCCCGCCTAGATGGGTCAAATCCCCGCCTATATGGGAAACCACTTGAGAGGGTGACCTTTGAATATCTTGGAACCATGCTCCCTGAAAAAATGGATTGGGGTGCACTAATTAAGAAGGCAAGCTTAAAACTTTTGCAGACAACGGGGGGTGCAGCAAAGGTATACAGGAATGGTATTCACAAATCTGTTGACCGGTGGTGGAAATTTATAAAGCACAAGCCAGGGGTGCTGCCATGTACGGGGCAGAAATTTGGGGCCACTTGACTACATCAAAAATTGAGAACTCCCTTGTCAGGCAATTGTTGGGTCTCCCCACAAGCTCCCCACTTAGACTGCTTTGCATAGACCTTGGGGTCAGACCAATTGAGATGATGCCGCTCTTAGACCCCTTTTATTCTGGTGACGCCTATGGAGCACCCCAGAACTGGCTGCATATAGAGAAGAGCTGAGCGAAGTGTTGCGTCTACAGGGGGGGTGAACAAACTGCCATGGCTGGCCTTTATTAAGAATACTTTGGCTGCCATAGGAAGGGGTGATCTGTGAAACAATGCAGAAGAAAATTGCTTGATAACATATAGGAAGGATTTGATAGAGAGCTATAGGGAGTACAAACTTACCCGGATTCAGGGGAGGTCTGTGACTGGCTCATTGACTGCAGCGTTTTTAGAAATAAAAAATCAATACAGATTAGAGCCGGCCTTTGCCAAGAAGTTATACCTGCAGTTTAGGCATGAGGTACTTCCGTTACGTGCTTTTACAAACAAATGCGTGGGTACACCCAATTTGGGATGTCCAGCATGTAGCAATGCAGCTGAGACGGAATATCATGCATTACTTTTTTGTGAAGGGTATAAGAAGGCGAGACACTGATGGTTATGCAGAAATCTGGGAACCAAGCACTGCACTGAGGCTTTTAGGATTTTGAAATATGACACCCCCATGCCTATTGCGTATTCAATCTCACGTTTTCTATTTAAAGTTTTAAATGTGCATGTTCGTACCTTCTACCCTTTTAATTTGTCCTGAACGTCTATTTTTAATCGGAATTTTATTAAATAATATTGTAATGCACATGCACTTTTTGAGCGACTTGTATTTAGAGACATTAGAGTTTTTTTAGGAGAATTTGATCGAATGAAATGTATTGTATTTTTACTTGTGCTTTTATGGTCTCAATGACCGAAATAAAGATTTTTTGACTTGACTAAGATGTAAAGAGCCAAATTTTCAGATGTTTTTCAAAGGCCAAAAAAGATTCTGCATATGAACTATAGTTAGGCAGGGAGTTCCATAGTTTGGCGGCCCCTACCTAAAAGGAGCGACAACCCCATCTAGTCCTACAAAATCTGGGGATCATAACTTTTTTGCAAGAAGATGATCTCAGTTGCCTCCCCAGAATGTACCATTGAAAAAGCAACTTCAGGTGGGAGGGGCCTTTGTGATGCAGGGCCTTAACGAGGAAGCACAAAGCCTTAAAAACAATGCGTTTTCTAACAGGGAGCCAATGTAGGGAACAAATCCCCTCCATAGCGGAGTGCCGCTTGGGAGTGTTCAGAATGAGACAAGCTGCCACCTTCTCTACCACCTGCAGTTTAAGGGAGGCACAGTTCTAAAGCTGTTCACACTGTTTAAGTGCTATTCAGTGTCAAGATAAGATCTCTTCCCACAGAAAAGGCAGACAGTTTCTAACAGTATGCTGAAATGCTTGCTTTTTATCACTTCGTTGTGTAAAACAGATCCTTTAGCCTTAGAACATTTGTGGTACTGCCTGTTCGTGCCCGAGGATCTTTCTTTGGACTTTTTAGGCATTATCGGATTGATTTTTTTAATTTTTTTTTTATTTCTTCTATTTGGTCATTATGAACAAATTCTGAATGTTGCAATAAAAATTGCACGTAAAAAATGTTAATATACAAGAGCTATGCTATATTATACTACTAAACAGACAGCCAAAGTGCAGTTACCTTGCAGACAACAGGGTCATGATTTGAATGGTGCAGTAGCACCAGGCCAAAAAGTTGTCAGAACTCCACTAAAACATCATATCGCTATATTTGACTTCTAAACATGCAGTCACAATTGTAGTTACCTTGCAGTTAAAACGGACTTGATTTGAAAGGTGCAGTGGTGCCAGAGCCAAAAGCTCCAGGGACCTCACTAAACCCGAATTATTGCTAAAATTTAAAACTAAACAGGCACTCACAAGTGCAGTTACCATACATACAACAGGGTCATCATTTTAATGGTGCAGGTGGCTCTAGGCACCTCACTAAACACCTAACATTGCTATATTTTTACTACTAACAGGCAGTCACAAGTGCAGTTACCTTGCAGACAGCGGATCGTGATTTCAGTGGTGCAGCAGGTGCGGTGGCACTGGGCCCTAAAGTTGTCAGAACTCCTCTAAACCCCTAATATTACTATAATTTACAACAATACAGTCAGTCACGATTGCAGTTACCTTGCAGTTAAAAGGGCTAGATTTGAATGGTGCAGCAGGTGCAGTGGCACTGGGGCCAAAAGCTCTAGGAACCCCACTAAACGCAGAATATTGCTCAATTTTACTACTAAACAGGCAGTCACAAGTGCAGTTATCTAGCAGTCACTAGGGTCATGATTTCAATGGTGCAGCAGGTTCAGTGGTACCAGGGCCAAAAGAGATCAGAACTCCTCCAAACACCAAATATTGATATATTTAGCTACTAAATAAGCAGTCACAAGGGCAGTTACCTTGCAGGCACTAGGGTCATGATTTCATTGGTGCAGCAGCTGCAGTGGCGCTGGGCATAAAAGTTATAAGAACTCCTCTAAACAAATAATATTGCTATATTTGACTACTAAACAGGCAGTCACAAATGCAGTTTTCTTGCAGGCACTAGGGGCATTATTTGAACGGTGCAGTCGGTGCAGTGTCACCGGGCCCAAAAGTTGTCCGATTTCCTCTAAACACATAATATTGCTGTTACTTCAATTCATTCTATTATTTCCCTCTCATTTCATTTTTCAAAATATTGCTATTACTTACCCACACTATACACTAGTAACAGCACAATATATTTCCTTTTTGAACATAAACAAGTCATAACACTTTAACAGAATTTCTGTAACTGATATTGTACAACTAATCAGCAAGCTACAATTTACAACAAAAAACAGCTTATTAATAGCATAGGCGAAACCTAATGCATTTACCAGTGCTTGTTTTTCTCCTGTTCTGGCCCTCAAAATATAGGCTGCAACTTGAAAGCAATGCATGGTGTGCTAAGATAAACCGCTGACGAGAGGTGTAAGCAAGCTACTGACAATAACAATTAGCCTGGCCCTGAAAAGATTTTTTCTGAGGCACTCTAGTGGATCGTTTTCTGAGGCTACTCACTCAAAAATAGATCTTCATTCCACATTTTCTCAGGTGGTCACTCATTATCCCTACTGTGATGATTTGGATTGTAATGATGCTGCCAAAATGTCAATTTCTCCCAGTTATAGTTTTCAAATATGTAAATAATTTTTTTAATCATATTATGAAAGTGGTTGCCCACAGCTAAAGTTGCATTTTCTTGTTGATTTACACACTGACATAAATCAAACAAGCATTTAAAATGCAATAGGTCTCGCCTTTGATTAAGTTAAAGCAATTTGCTTTGCTAATGGTATTGTATAGCAAAGCAAATGGCTTTAACTTAATGAAAGGCGAGACCTATTGTATTTTTAATGCTTGTTTTCCCTTGGGGAGAACTTCCGGAACACCCCTTGATAGAGATATTCAAATATCTGAAGAATATAAATAAAGATTTAAACACATGCATTGTTCAGATGAGTGACGTTAGCAGGAGGGATCATGGGAGCTTGCTGTGCAGAGCTTTCCGTTCTGCTGCGAGCTGCATTTGTGTAGCAAAAGATTTACTAATCCTTCACAGCGGAGTGGGGCTGTGAGCAGTGACGTACCCCCCATGCTATGAAGGGGGCAGTAATGGCGCACTAAAGTCAATGACGGGACAGTGACCTGCCTGCGACAGCAGACGTTCCTCTCAGCATCTGAATTTGCAGTGTGTCTGCACTGAGATCCCTGTCCCTTAAAGAAACAGAGCAGACAATGCCCCTTATAGTAAGCAGCCACAACAAAGATTTACACATTATGTATGGGAAGTGGGAGGCAGCATGAATCAGTCGGTAGGACCGCTGTCGGCTCCTTCCAAGTCGGTACAGGCAGAGAGAGAGCGAGCTCCACAGTTACCCCCTGCCTACACAGTGTGAATCCATGCCATGCTTTGTGGCAGTGGGTGTGGTTGCAAAACATTGTGCACAACCATGTGCATTTCCACGAGTAAGCGCCCTCCACGTACCCGCCAGGACTAATTGCAGCATGTTAAGAGCAACGCTGAGATTCGAACCTGGTTCCCCAACTGCAAGGTCGGCAGCTCTGACCATTGCGCCACATGCTTGGCTTGTTTTTTTCTGCCCTTTACTATGTGCCACGAATGCTTGCAGGTTCTCTTACAAAATGGACTGCAGCTGTGCGTACTTTTTCATGTAGCTTAGACAGTAAAAGCCGCTATGGATTGTTTTGTATAAACACCACGCATTGTGCCTTGAGATTTCTGTTGCCATGCTGCGTTCTGCGAAGAGAAGCTGCCCTTTTCGAGTAAAGTAAACAAGTCTGTAAGCGCTCGCCAGGCAGCCGCAGTTAATGTCTACTTTTCGCTTTTTCTGCTGTCTCACTTGGACGGCCTGCTTTCCTTCTGATCTTTATGGGGCCATGTGTTTGGCCCCATAAAGATAAGAAACCGTTTACTTCAGAAGTAAAGCAGGCGAGGCCATCCAAGTGAGACTGCAGAAAAAGCCGGCCAATGGGAAAGAGGGGCGGGGCTTAAAGTTCTTTACTGAAAAATCCCCAAAACATTAAATCTCGCCAGCGAGACTGCGCATGTGCGCAGCCTACGCTAGCGAGACCTAAAAAGGGGGAGATGGAGACCAGGATACAGAGGACTTAACCTTCTTTACTCTATCTAGCAACCAAGAAGAGCCCTTCTATGCTAAATGAGCACAAATGCAACCTTGTTTAAGGCGGTTCTGAGTGCGAAATTTGATTTCAAAACATTGACGGTCGATAACCTTAACTGCAGTCATGTCAGTGTGTAAATCTAACAACCAAGAAGAGTTCTTCTGTGCTAAATTGCCTATCTTTCCACTGTTCTTTATAGTTTTAGGAAAACAGGACGTTTTCTAAAAAAAAAAAAAAACCTCACCCACCAAGATGTCCCATGGTGGCATGATTCATCATAGGGTTCTTCCCATTTTGCTGCGGGACAGGGCGTGCTGCAACAGACAAAGACGTGGGAGCACTTTATAAGTTGACTACTATAAATCTGTAGATGGTATAAGAGTGGAATGGTCTACTTTTGGGGTTAAAAAGTACCTGGCTAAGTAGGAACTAAATATTTATTCAATCCTCTTGATGGTATTGTTAAAAATGGGCAAAGGAGAGGCACACGTCTATGTGTGTGTATTTCAAGGTCAACATGTTTCAAGCCATTACCTCAAGGCTTTTCATCTGGACCGTAATACTGATCCCTAGTACCACTCCTGGCAGTGACACCAAAATAGGTCATCTTAATAAGTGTTAAGGAAAATATACATACAATACGACACCCAATCGGTATTTGTTCTTTTAAATCTGGAAAGAAAGGACAGGAAAATTATTATATTCTTTTAAAAGATAATCAAGAAAACACATCACCATATGTGGAGAAACATGTGATATATTTTTCTTCAACTACTGTGCTAGATGACTTTAACTTTATTTCTGCATGTGTCAGTGCTGCCCTCGATTAGGTTTGTGATACGAAACATAACACAAACAAAATGAACATACAAGACACACGCTGTCGCATCCATGTGCATGCCACGGTGGAAAATGAGCCATTTGTATGTCTGACATCAATTCACCACAAGTGAAATCCTGTATCAATTATCGTCAACTGATAAAATGCCAAACTTTGCCAATATCAATATGTTAGGTACTCGTGGTATTGTTCAATGTAGACCATCATCTGTTAAAATTTGATTGCAAATTAATGTGTGATCGATATTCAAGAAAAGTGTGGAACATACATCTTTTATGCCGAAATCTGGCCCCATGATCTCAACGGGAGAAGGAATGCTTGTAGTCAAACACTGAAAGGTGTAAAGTAAGACTTAGGATAAGTACGAACAGTATTGAGGAAAAATTAGGATATCTGCTCGCTATGCCGTACTTGCGTCGTCAAAGCTACTCCCTTGCCGATCAAATTCTGACATCCCGCGGCTCCGACGATATCCCTGAACTGCAGGGCCCAACCTGTATTTGATGGGTGGCGTTGTCGCCCGCGTGCCTGGGAAAGATAAACCGCTCATTCCCACAAAATGGCCGCCAGCGACTGCACCACTTCCTGGTTGCGCATCGCTTGATGGTCCTGGTTCGAGTATGCAGCGGGACCCCAACCTCTGGGTCCTTTGTAGTTCGTTCTTCTTGCATAGCCTCTTCTGCCTTAAAAGTTCATCCCGCTTCCTCTGCTTGAGCCACAACTGTTGGACCCTGTGTCAGATGTGTCTCCATCTGTGTTGTAACTTTGGTTCCTGCCTGACGGGAGATAGTCATTTCAGGATACAGGATTACAGAATCGATGCCACAGACCTAAAAAATAGCCCATTTTCCACCATGGCATGCACATGGGTGCGACAGTGTGTTTTTTATGTTTGTTTGTGTTGTCTTGTTTTGTATCACAAACCAAAACCGAATCAAGGGCAACACTGACACACGCAGTGATAAAGTTAGTCATCTAGCACAGTAGCTGAAGAAAAATATATTACGTGTTTCTCCACATATGGTGTTTTCTTGACTTTATTTTATTAAGAATATAATACATTTTCTGTCCTATCTTTCCAGATTTAAAAGAACAAATACCGATTGGGTATCGTATTGTATGTATATTTTCCTTAACACTTATTAAGAAGACCTATTTTAGTGTCACTACCAGGAGTGATACTAGGGATCAGTATGAGGGTCCTGACGAAAAGCCATGGGGTAATGGCTTGAAACATGTTGACTGTGAGATAGACACACATAGGCGTGTGCATCTCCTTTCCCCGTTTTTAACTATACCAGCAAGAGGATTGAATAAATATTTAGCTCCTACTTAGCCAGGTACATTTTAACCCTAAAGTAGACCATTGCACTCTTATACCATCTATTGCTTTATAGTATTCAACTTATAAAGTGCTCCCACGTCTTCGTCAGTCGCAGCACACCAGTCCCACAGCGGGATGAGAAGAACCCTATGATGAGGCATACCTCCATGTGACATCTTGGGGGGTGAGGGTTATTTTTAGAAAACTTTATTTTCCTAAAAATAAAAAGAACTGCGGAAAGATAGCCCATTTAGCACAGAGGGACTCTGCTTGGTTGTTAGATTTACACACTGGCACATGACTGCAGTTAAGGTTATCGACAGACAATGTTCTGAAATCAATTTTCGCACTGAGAATGGCCCCAAACAAGGTTGTATTCTTGCCCCCTTATTATTTTCCTTGTATAGTGCTGATCTAATGGAGTCTCTGGATTCAGATCTTGGCATTCCACCTAAGCTGGGAGGTACAAGAATATTACATTTAGCCTACGCTGAAAATTTGGTGATATTGTCACAAGCCCCAAAGGTCTACAACACCTATTAAATCAATTAAATAAATTCAACCTGGAGAATGAACTAATCTCTAATGTGTTAAACGAAAATGATCATCATTGGAAAGAAACCTAACCCTGTGTTGTGGGTCTTACAAAATGCTTTGATTGAAACAGTCAATTAATACCATTATCTTGGGGATGCATTTTACAGCTAGATATCATGGCTTGGCAGTTCGGTCTGGACTGTTCCCATGAGGCACAGAATCAAGACTGATTTACATATGGATCGGTCTGAACTGGGATGGTGAATTGAGCTAAAGAACGATGATGGATGATGGATTCAACCCAGATCTGTGACTGGGGTGAGTATCTGAAAAATGTCAGCGCTCTGTCCATCTTCTCCTTGTGTTTGCTTTGTTCGCCCTAAGTTGGCAGGTTATGCCCAGACGTAGGTGTCTTGCTCACTTTGCCACTGGATTCAAGCTAGCCTAGCTGATGAGGGGTGTTACCCCGAAACTGGTCCCAGGATGCTTGTTTCCGGCCCAGGGAAGACCTGGTTTGGCAGTTCGTTCTGGACTGTTCCCATGAGGTACAGAGACCAGACTGATTTGCATATGGTTGGGTCCGAACTGGGGTGGTGAAGTGAGCTGAAGAACGATGATGGATTCAATACAGATCCGTGACTGGGAGTGAGTGTCTGAAAAATGTCAGCTCTCCGTCCATCATCTCCTTGTGTTAGCTAGAAATCATGGACCAACCATCTAGCCACTAGAAAGTTCAACTCCGCCAGAATCACAAAATCTGCCATAAGATTGGCCAACCTGTTCAGCGGGCAGATCAATCAAGCCAAACTTTAAAGCACTAAACATGAAACGTATTCCATATCATCTTTATGCATACATTTATGCAACATGTACACAATCTCTTCCATCTATGCCCAGGTGCTCCTGTTATCCAGCTCGAACTAAACCTAAAATCGTTAACGTCACTTCATCACAGAAGCACTCTGAATTATTCCTGTGACTGTGCAAGAGCGGATCCATCAACTTTAAAATCCTTAATCTATCAGGAACTAAAGACAGCAACATATAATGACTTTGAGCTGCATGTTTTATTCTAAAACATGGCTCTAGAAACATCTAAAGTACCCGATCTAGAGTCGCTGGCAAAGTTAAATCGACCGGCCTGGAAAAGTCTACTCTGCGAGATTTTAACCAGCAGACAGACGGACACTGTCCTGGCAAATCAGAACAATATAGTCACATAGACTTAGTTCTTGACACTTTTGCATCACTGAGCCAAGAATATCTAGAGCCAAAACTCCCAGGCTTTGTTAAAAATTTAATTTCTAGGATACAGGCTGTTTTATATCCCAATTTACGAATTTGAGGGGAAATGGAACCCAGCACTCTAAGGAATAACTACTTCTCGACTGTAGGCTTGCAATAGAAACCCTTCTGCACATTTTATGTATTTGCCCTAAACACTTGTACTTAAGAAAAATGTATCTACGATAGATCTACTGTGGAAGCTGTTAGATACTGATTTTAGTGTCAGAGACTAGTGCAATAATTAGGCTAATTAAATACTTGGACCAAGCTTATAAAGTATTAATTTCGTGAGTTAAGCAAACTGGGTTTAAATATACGAGAACCTGATATTTGTGCCAACTGTGATACTTTATATTTTTTATTGTAATCTTTTGATCAATACAGTAAACCTCATTTACTATAAATGGATAAACTGGAAAGAGTAGATACAACTCATTCTTCAGGCCAACGTGTTAATGTGTACCTTCTCAGGGTACATTTGTTTACTCCTAATAAAAGGAATTTGGCCATAAATCCATAACAGATTACCAAATTTCACATGAATTTTTGTAATCTGCAAATGTTTATTTTTTAGCTACACTTGTTTCTATGAAACTCAAACTCTTCAATATGGCGGTGCTATCCTGGACCGTACTGTCAAGGTAATAGTTTAGTGGATGTATCCACTGACGTCCACGCCACAGTCTGGCAGATTTCTAGAACAGATATTCCTCTAGTCAAAGCTGTGATAATGACTTTTGCCCTAATGCAGATATGTAACTTAAAAATTATTATATAATGAAAAGTGGTTGGTCCAACTAAATTTGCAATTTGGTAAACATGAAAGATTCCTTTGATTCAAAATATAACTTATTACCCAGGACAACGTCTTAAATAGACCTTCTCAGTGTACATTCCTTTACTCAAACATGCATTTAGTCAAAAACCATTAACAGTTTACCATCATTCACATTGATTTAGGTGACCTGTATCTGCAAACTTTTATTTGCAGCTGTGCTTGTTTCAGATAATTTAAAAGTTTTCAATAATGCAACACTAGCTGTGCACGCAGCAGGTACACCTCCAACAGTTTGTTCTCTGGTTTGCTGTCTCTTTAATTGTTTTTGTCTGTTTTGTTTTTCGTAGAAGGTTTTCTGTCCCATGCGTACTGAAAGACTTGCATTGAGCAAGCTCTGACTTAGGGGAGCTGACAACCAGTTTATTTAGGGGATAGTGCAGTCTTTGACATCACTGCAAATCTCTGTTATTAGTCTATCAGATCTTTGGGCTGAGGTCACAGTCTGACTTATAGTTCATAAACTGATGTTTGTCTGATATATATTTTTTTTTAGTAAATGGACCATACCCAGTCTGAAGGTTATTTCAATATTCTTCAGTCATACAGTTTTTCATCTTTGTTAGCCATTTTCAGAAGCCCATAGATTATTTGTAGTTGATACATGTTTTGTCCATTAGTGACGTACTTCCTCAGGGGATTTGGGTAGTATTCCTGTGTACATCAGTGACACAGTCTGATGGCACCTCCCTATTGATACACATTGGCTTTTTAAAGTTTTATTCTAGGCAAACCAACTTCTGTTACCCTAGCACGAGCTCCATTGACTCTTGTTCTTTATTTCCGAATTTGTTGTGTACTTATTTAGATTATTCACACACTTTTCTGCAAGTTGTGGGAAGCAAATAGAAAGTGGAAAGTCATACCATCAAAGTGAATAAACGCTCTGTTCTGTGTGGCCTCATTGTCATTATCAACAGTATAAGAGAATATGACCTAAGTGCCTCAATAAATTCTCTTGTTAATGACCTTGTATCTGCTGTATAGGATCTATGGCCATCTGACAAAGAAAAACGAAATGACTCAAGAATATTAGACTAAGTTGACAAATAACAGATTGTGTGGGCAGCCCATTTGTGAAGGTTTTGCTTGAGTCCATACATGTTTGGAAGGTTTTTCTTAGGACTGTCATAAATGGCAGGGTCTCTGACTTGGCACTGCCATATAGTTTACATTGTAAAGGGACCAGCGCTGCACTATATTGCAAGGCTCTTATAATGGCCCGACTTCAGTCTTTATTTTTTTCTGTCACAGCCTGATGCCAAGGTCCTGTATAGATGTCAACCTAATGCAGGCTTCCCTAAGGAATGTAACAACCATTTTGATTAACATTGTTCCTGTAGCACATTGTCTTCCTTTCTCTTGTTTGCCTTATACTGATGGCGAACTGATATACTGTTGTGATGTCACTGTATAGTCAAGGGAGTCGTATCTATTTGATGTCCGGTTCCTCTAGGGATGTTGCAGTTCCTATGCTCATCCCATACCTCATTTCCTCCTTTCCCCTACCCCAGTTTCCTTGCAGTAACCTTACTCAAGGAACTTATTGTCAGCCCTCACTCAAACACTTACCGCGAAAATCACTGTGAACATTTTGATAAACGAAACAAAAGCACTTTAAAAAAATGTAAATTAAAGTCCCAGTATAACTAATAATTATCTATGAAAAAGGCTCTTTTACCAGTGAAGGCAAAGCCTTTAAAAGCAGATAATCCCAGTCTTAGAATAATTTTAAGCTACTGTCAGAATCAGAGTGAAGGACTTGTCACTACTGAATTTTGGGCATTGGCTGGTCAAGGTTTCTAAGGTATCACACAATTTGGGGATGGGGCACTGGATAGATGTAGTCTGGTGGGTGCATGACAGAGTGATTTCAGAAGACTGGGTAGGGGGAGGGCAGGTGGTGGCAAGTGGAGAGAGGCAATGGATGTAAGGAGATTGGGTGGCTGACGTCAGAGGTGCAACTAGAGCCAAATTTCGGGGGGGTGGGGGGGCTAAGAAAAAATTTCGGGGGGGGCTGAGTCTTTTAAGCCACAGGCAGAGTGGAGCTGCAGGGGCTCTTAGAAGGGGTGAAACAGCAAGGCCTCATTAAAATGCAAATGGTCTTTTAAAGACCTGTGAAGTGCGGCTGTGTGTGCGCCGGGAAGCTGTCTCATCCCGGGCTGCCACACACGACGGGGGGGCTGAAGCCCTGTGAGTCCAATGGGTGTTGCGCGCCTGGCTGACGTTCTTCTTTGTTCTACAAACCCCACATTACACCATTACTGTTTCGCCAGTACTAGCTTTCTCTTAGGTGCTGGACTTGCAGATCTTTGAGAGAAATATAGATGGTAACAACCCTGCTCTGGGCCCTATAACAGGTAGTGGGGAATCACTTGGAAGGGGATATTGGATTGTTGACACCGCTCACTTGCATGATCCCTAATCACATTTGTTTGTGGAAAATATATAATTTTAACACTTTTCTTTAGAAATTCCGGTGTTCTTAGTAAGTGTTGGTTTAGATACTCCTGCCATCTAATGTTGATGAACAAGTTACTTACCTTCGGTAACGCATTATGTGGTAGAGAAAATATCTAGCTGCAGGTTCCTTGCAGACCCACCCATGCCTCCCCGCTCTGCAGACTCCTTTATAGGGTTAGGATTGCTCCCTTTACAGGACCCTAGTTTGTCACATGAGTCAGTTAATTTCATTGCTCTGTGCTTCTGGCATGGCAAAAGTGAAAAGTATCTGACACCCGCATGCCTGGGTGATGCCTATATAGGTGACTGCGATGTCACATCCAGCGCCGCCATGTGAAGCCAAACAGAGCCACAGGATGGCGCGCAAGGGTACTACTCACACAAACGTTTCCGAATCCAGTCTAACGCCTGGGAAATTCAAAGGAAAGGAATCTGCAGCTAGACATCCGCCTGGGAAATTCAAAGGTAAGGAATCTGCAGCTAGACATTGTCTCTACCAGATAATACGTTACTGAAGGTAAGTAACTTGTTCTACAACGCCACCATGCCCTGCACGGTTGACAGTGCTGACACTGCTACTAGAGGGGTAACCATCTCAATAATACTGTGTTGCCACTCTTGGCTCCGAATATCTGGCTTTAAGTCTGAAGTACAATAGCAGCTTATCAATCAGCCATTTAGTGGTGAACATCTCTTTGGACCTCAGGTTAATCGTATGCTGGAAAATTATTACAGGGCACAGAAATCGATGTGTGCCCTACTGTCCCCATCCACTAGTGGATCCTATCGGAAGCAGCAAGGCAACGGTGATCTAAGACCATCGCTCCTGACCAGTCAGTCTCATCAGTTGCAACAGCACTCCTACCATCATCAAGGGGATAGCGACTACACCGGGGGGTCATCCAGGGTGTGAGAAAGTGCCTTCTTTCTTGCATGGTATGCCCCCACTTTTTGCTGAATTGCTGAATGTACTTTGACTAAGTGTGCCCTGGACTCCTGCCAATCAGGTGCCCAGGGCCTATGTTCCTTCCCTAAAAACCTTAAACCCAAATTGGCAAACCCTGGCCACATGTCAGCCCCTGGTAAATGGTACCCTAGGTACCCAGGGCCTTGTGACCAGGGAAGACCTCTAAGGGCTCCAGCACTCATTGTGCCACCCTTAGAGGCCCTGTACCCTAACACACACACACTGCCCTTGCAGGCTGAGTGTCTGGGTACAAGACAAAACAGAGTCGACATGGCACACATCCCTGTGTGCCATGCCCACCACCTACACTGCCCTGGCATACATCAGCCACCCCTCTAGCTGGGTGCCCTATGCCAGTGATGTGGGCACAAGGAGCATGAGCCCTGTGCCTCTACAGTACCCAGGTCCATTCTTGGGCACTGTAAGTGCAGTGCTGCCATTTAAGAGTACGTGGTGCTGAGAGCTCGTCAAACACAAACTCCACAGCACCATTCCCACCAGCCCCTCTTTGGCTATTTCATCTGCCAGCAGGGTGAGTGAGCTGCAGGCTGTATCATCCATGCCTCCCTGTAATATAGTACTCACAACATTCATGGGTCCTCCTTTCAAGCCATTGCATTCTTGTCCCATGCAATTCCTATCCTGGAAAGTAGCTTTCCTCAAAGCTATTACTACACTTGTGCGTGTAAGAGAGCTACAGACTTTCACCTTAAAATAACCAACCAATTGACCTACCAGTATTTTTCCCTCCCTCACTCTGTAGCAGAAAAGGCCCTTCATACCATAGATGTCAAAAGATTCTAATGTACTACACTGACCAACCTAAATATTTGTACAAAATCTAACAGCTCTTTTTCGCTTTTGCAAAACCACATAAGGTACACCCAATAACAAAAATGTGGTACAGATATGAGAGTTAAGTGTATCCAGACATAACCGCCACAGTGTTGCCTAAGGATTGTTGGTCCCCATACCAGACAAACTTAGCGAGTAAAGGTACGGATGATATGGAGGGAGGGCAAGAGCAGAGATAGAACCCGTCAAAGAGTATCGGGAGGGGGCGCAGAACATAAGGCAGGAGACTATACAGCAGAATTATTGGAACACAGTGAGCAGAACATTAGACCCCTTGATGCAACAGGGGGGTGCATATTATCAGACAACTCACCTAGGAGTAGGTCAATTGCAGTAGGGTCGGGGGCAGACCATTATACCATGCCAGTGTAAGCAACTGAAATGTAACAGTGACTGGTGAAGTCTTCCGCTAAATGCTCTGCATCCAATTTTTTGCATTGTTTAATATTATACTGTGAATTGAAGGTTGTGATGCATTTAGACCTGTGAGATTTTTTAAATATCAATAAATAAAATAATATTTTTAATGTATCCAGCCCTGCTACCTTAAAGCTAAAAGGTTTATTACTTGCCTCATCAGATCGCACTATATTAGGAGGAAAGAGACAAACATAACTTTCCTAGGGAATATACCCATAACTGAAATTTACAAAACAGCTGCTTGGTCCGCCCCACACACGTTTATTAAACACTTCTTTGTGGTATTCTTGCCCGTCAATATGCCAGAGCTGGCCAGTATTAGGAACTTTGTTCCAGACATGTGCATCATCTGCTGACTAGCCACCGCTTGGGGGAACACTGCTTTACAGTCTGTACTGGCCTGGGCTAAAATTCTGTTCCGCTCGCGGTAATTGCGATAATTTGACATTTTCACGTTCCGAGGAGAGCACGAAAATTTAAAAATTTCCGCAATCCTCATTTTACCGGAAATTTTTTGCTTGCTCGCGCTGTAAAATAATACATTCTCGCGTGTGCCTTACCTGAATCCCCGCGTTCGCTGACAATCCCGTTCTCCACGTGATGTTGGATTGTTGGTAGCCATTTGCGCTGTCTTCGCGCCCGCAGTAACGTCATTCGTCGCGCGATCACGTCTTTCTTCTCGCGATCATGCACCGCGAGACAAGTGAAAACAAGATGGCCGCGCCCGTGAGCAACCGCATGGGTAAGTTGGCGAGCCGCAACCACGCAGAAAATACCGCGAACGGACTGGAAAAAAACTTCCGCATCTTCGCGATATTTCCGCTTGTTTGCGGAGATTTTTAACATTATCGCAATAATTAGCGAAAGTGAATTTCGCAAATTCCGCCCACCCCTAGTCTGTACAAAGCATGTTCATTCACATTCACGCATGCTATGAACGTAATGTTTCTTACACAGTAAGCATCTGTTCGTAGCTTGTAGTACTGTAGATTCACATGCGCTGCCCCTGCTCCCTGGAGTCACCAGCTAGTTCCACATGTCTGTAACAGTAATTATTATATACAATTTGCATTGTTAACACGTTTCACACTAACCACTCCAAACTTACTCACCCACTGTGCGAAAAACAATCTAACAATGGAGTCTGCACCCATACACATTGCCAACTACGGAGGGGTCACGTGGTAACTTGTGACTAAAATAGGGTACTTTTTCAGTCACAAGGTTCTCAAAACAACTTGCTTTGTCCAAGCCCAACATTAGATGGCTGGAATATGCAGATCATGTGAATCTACAGCACTACAAGCTATGAGCAGATGCTTACATGATATATATTACTTTTTTAAATTATAAACCTAATTGAAAGTATACTTCTAGGCAATTTTTTGAAAATTTAATATATTCTTTCTTCTAAAAAATACTCAGAAAAGCTCTTCCTCAAACATTTGTTAAAGGAAAAATTAAAGAAAATACGGCCAGGGTAGCTGTAGCCTTTGGAAGCTAGAAAACAGGTGCTTCTTGTTACAGAAAACACACACTACAGGTAGCTAATCATGCCCAGTCATTGACAGTTACTGTAATTCTTTTTTTTCTCGCTCCTTGCAGCTGGATACTGGAGAAATCTGGGAATTAATTTTACTTGAAACCTTATGGACCAGAAAGTGTTTTGACCATTTCCCAACTGAAAGTGTCTTTTTGTCAGATGTCCAGACTGTGGTACAAAAAAAGCCAAAACGGATCTGCATAATCTCTGTTGTTTGTCTTCCTGATACTCATCTTCCAGAAAAATGTAAGTTATATCAGAAGATTTCTAGAAAACACTTAATGACAGAGAATATCAGGCTCATGTCAGAGTAAAGGTGTAAAGAATCTGTCTCCTTGAAGTCTGAAGACCTTGGAGAAGGTGCTCATTCTATCTTGGCTCCTGCTTCTGTCTCTGACAACAACCTTAATGGGGAAAAAAAGATGACATCGCCACAGAGTGTCTTAACTTTTTAAGATACAACTCCTGAAACAACTTCCACATTGTACGTCTTCTTCCATCAGATTGTAATTACCTATTCTTTGAGACATGCCGCCAGCAAGGATATCACCAGTCAGTGACTGTAATAGCCCCATTCCGGGGGTCTTGGGGCTCACACTTGCATGGTTAGTGGGTGTTGAGTTTGGGCCTGAGATAGAACTCAAGCAGCAAGGTCAGACTAGCCATAAGCACCACACCTACACCACTGCTTCCTAGACTGATTTTGGAGCAGCTATGCTTGCCTTTTGTACAGTGCTGGTACTTATGGCAATGCTGTGCTGCCCAAGAACACAGGCCCCTCAACCGAACCAACAAGACAATTCAAACACACTGTGCAAATCCAGGAGAACCATTTAATTAGAAGGGGCGTGGCCAAGCAAGATGGCGGAGTAGTCGCACTTTCTGAGAGCTCCCGCTGTCTCTGTATCCTTTAAGCATCCTGATGGTGGTAAACGACCCATTACTTCCCGCATAATCCGACTCTCCCCTTTCTTTGTTCGGTAGCGTGTTACTGGAGCACTGTCCTTTTGTACCGTGGGTTACGGAGGGTCTCCAACTGCTGCGGTTGGAGCCAAGCGGCCATCTTGTGGACTCTGGCGGCTTGGTGACTGACCCAGTGTGGGAGCGGACGTGCCTGAGCCATCGGCTTGATCAGCTGTCGATCGCCTAGAAGTGGACTGCCGGATGCCGCTGGTGGACTCCTGCTGATGGGCGCCATTGGTGGGCGGCACCAGAAGTGGGCTGCACGGTCCCGGCCAGCTGCGGCTGCTGGAAGAACCGGGGGTGTCCCTCTCCTGGCCACCGTGCTGCGGGTTGGTGAGATCTGCACCGGGGCTCCTGGGAGGCGCGTGCCCCTCACGCCTGGCGACCTGACAGCTGTGTGGCAATTTCCTGTGGCTCCCGACACTGTTGGCGGAGGACTGTGCTGCAGAGACCTGGCCTGGCCATGAGGGGAACTGCGAGGCGATCCACGCTAGGCCGCGGCCTAAAACTATATCCTACGGGTCGTGGGCGTGATACCAGGTGAGCCGGTGGGTGGAATATCTCGGCAGCGGCTTCCCACCCAGAGAAACATATTCCACTGATCATTTTACTGCAGCAACCCTGCTGGGAGTGAGGGGCCGGCTGATATTGAACACTAACACTGCCCTAGGGCGCATGAACCTCCTGGAACTGCTGACTGCCTTGCCACGGAAGGGGGGAGAACTGTGGTTGGCCATACACACCCTAAGGCAACAACCGGAGACCTACGTGTGTTTGGGACATATGTTTGGGATACCCCTTTCCCCACCAGCGGTAATTGGCGACGGAAACCACTACTCATGCCACAGATAACAACTTGCTCTGCGCATTAGTAGCATTATAAGTGGCTGGCTCACTACGAGTAATAGATCCGTCATCGCCAACTATTGCAGACATAAGTTATACGCTGCTTGGGGCCTTCCTTGCTGCTGTTGCTCGGCCGCTCATCAGCCATGCTCAAGGATAAAGGGGAAAAAAACGGCCCAGACCAGCAAGATCTCCAATTATGCCCAGCCATTACCATTGGAATACGGGCCCCAATGTCAATGCTACCCACGGACCCGGAACCACCAGCGCAGAACACTGATCAGCCTCCATACAAAGCCTAGGTGCTAACGGCTATCCACGCCACACGGGATGAATTGAGTACCAAGATTGAGTCCGTGGCTTTTGACTTGAATCTGCTTTGTTGCGAATTGCGGAAAGTCGGAGAGCAAGTAACGACCACCAAGCAGAATGTGGTTACGCTACAGACAGAGATACTTGCTCTCAAGGACACAGTGCTCAGTTTGCAGCAGAAACTGGTATGACTGGATGCACAGGCCAAAGACGCTGAAGGGCGGTCCCGGCGAAATAATCTCTGCTTTATCGGATTCCCTGAGAAAGCAGAAGGCCCATTGACAGAGCTGTTCCTGGAGGAATGGCTGATCGACATTTGAGCTCCAAAGAAACCTTCACCCTTCTTTACAGTGGAAAGAGCGCACCGGGCACTGATTTCTCCCCCCCACCCCCCTCTCTCCGAAGCCGGGGGCGCCTCCCAGAGCTATAATAGCTTGCTTTCTCAATTTTCGAGATCGGGACTTACTGCTGCAATTATCACGCAACAAAGGCCAGCTGCATTATTAAGGGCACCAAATCTCTATCTACCCGGATTATACACAGAGGCTGCAGGAGCAAAGGCGATCCTTTTTAGCCGTGAAGCGTCCTATGAGCGACCTGAACCTTCGATACAGTCTCTGATTTCCGGCGAAGCTACGGGTGGAGTACCGCGGCAAATCGTTATTCTTTTTCTCGGCAGATGAAGTGACGGACTGGCTGGACGCAAGAGGTTCACCGGGGGCCTGTCTGGTTCCCTCCACGATGTCGCCAAAAAAGTCTGAAACTCGCAGTCACTCTAGAGGTCGCCGGCGTCTGGGGCAGTCACTGAACGCCGCTAAGAGCCACAGTCCTACAAGAATCCGGGTCTGCTCAGATGGCACATTACAGGCATCGGACATTGTACCAGATTCACGACCATTGTCACCGGGGCATCCGTCGATCAATACTGTGAGCGTAGATGCAGATGTTTGAGAGGGGACTGTGTCGGAGTATTTGAACTGCTCGCAATCCCACGGCATATGTATGCTGCATACTTGGTAAGACTGAACTATTAGGGACAGGGGAGGAGACATTTGCATATAATAGAGTTTATCACAGATCTGCAACTGATGGCGGGGACTCAAGCCCCCCCACTAGAGGCTGGTGTCTGTCGCTGGAGTTGGAGGCGTGTCCTCACACCTGGACAGCCAACCATCCACTTACTTCAATGGGGAAGGGTGGGAAGGCAAGGATAACGGAATTTCTTTGTTTTCTACCTTCTTGAGGTTCTAAGTTGGGGAGTTACAGCCGGGAATGGGGCGACACCTACATAACCTACACCAGGCTACACACGGCAGGGGTGGGGAAATCTGATATTGCCCAGGGTGTGGGGGGGGGGGGGAGTTGGGGTAGTTCTGTTTGCACATCACCAGACCGTCCTTTGTAGAGTTCAGATTAGTGGAAATACTGTACTGTATTCTTTGTTGGCAATGATCACCTATGTGACCAGTTAAATCATGTAAGATGGGCCGACAAGCGAAATGTGCTGGGGCAGCCACCATGAGTAAATTAATTACATGGAACGTGGGAGGCATCGCCATTCTTGAAAAACGTAGGTGAATATTTGCTTATTTGAAAAGATATAAGGTGGCGGTGGCATGTCTCCAGGAGACACATGTTTGGGGGGATTCTATAAAATGTTTGAGGGAACTATGGAGGGGTCAAATCTACGCCACTTCCTACTCTGGCTTTGCATGAGGGGCCCTTATATGGATAGCACTGGGGGTTCCGTTTCAGCACTTACGCCATGTGATGGATCCCGATGGGAGATATGTTATTTTACATGGGAGACTAGACGGGTCAGAAATATGTATAATTAATGTGTATGCTCCTAACAATGACATCGCCTCCTTTTTTGGGGATCTCCTTGCGATGGCCTCCCCCTATCTGGGAGGTCCGATACTATTGGCCGGGGACTTGAACTGTGTACTAGACGGCACCCTAGATAGGGACCCTCCAAAGTTACACACCAATCCAAAAATGACCACAGCACTCCAAGGGATGGTACAGGGGCTACAATTGCGAGGTATATGGAGGGAGCGCCACCCCACAGTGAGACACTTTTCGTGCTATACTCCGGCCACACAAACTTCCAGTAGGCTGGATCACTGGTTCCTGTCCTCAGATTTGGGTTGCAGCGTGAGAGGGATAACATATCAGGCAAGATACCTCTCGGACCATGCCCTGGTCCTGTTTGAATTGGGGACCAGAAGGGTACGACCCGACACAACCCTCTGGCAGCTTAACAACGATGCATTCACGGACCCGCCCTTTGTGGCCACAATTTCCACTCAGCTAGGCAACTACTTTCAGGACAACTGGGGTTCGGCGTCGAGCCGCGATATGGAGTGGGAGGCCATGAAGGTAGTGATCCGAGGCATACGTATAAAGGCCACGTTCGGAATACGAACGCAGTTGGGAAGGGACGTAGCTTAAACTGGGGAGACTGGAGGCCGAGATTACTACAGCCCCACAAAAATTGAAAGAGTGGACCGAGGCCAAGGAAGCACTTATGACGAACCTCAGCAGGTTAGAAAAATATACTTAAACAACATATAGGCATCTACTTTATAGGGAGGGTGACCGGACTGGGATGCTCCTGGCACGGTTAGTTTAACAAGAAACGTCTTCTACTCCGATATTACAGATGAGGGATGAGACGGGGCCCTAGTATACACACAACATGCTATCTCAGAGGCTCTGGCAATCCACTTGGAACGAGTATACACTAACCGCTCTGATCCAGACCTGGAGAGAGTGGGAAGTTACTTGGACGGGCTGGGGCTTCTCCAGCTTACCTGGGAAGAGCAGGAAGCTCTGGGCACCCCGATTACTAAAGCAGAAATAAAAGGTGCTATAGGCTGTTTCAAGGCAGCCAAAAGTCCGGGCTCCGATGGCCTGCCTGTGGTGTTCTATAGGTGCTTCAGACAACTCTTGGTGGATAGACTACTGGAAGTCTACAACGAGGTGTTGGACAGGGGTAAGCTTACACCTACCATGAGTGAGGCACGTGTCGTCATGATCCTTAAAAAGGATCAAGACCCTGATTTACCAGGCTCCTATAGACCGATATCGCTGCTAAACATTGACTTTAAAATATTGAGTGGTATCCTGGCTGAGCGCCTCCTCCCATTGATGAAACGCTTGGTTCACCCCGATCAGTCAGGGTTTATACCTGGGCGGAACACAACCTATAATTTAAGGTGGCTTGTGCACGAGTGGCATGCTTCTGCTCTGCTGGAAACTGACGCTGCGATCGTGTCCCTAGATATACACAAGCATTTGACTCAGTTGAGTGGCCGTATATGTGGCAGGTTCTGAGACGGATGGGAGTGGGTGCGCAATACCTCCGGTGGAGTCATTTACTTTACGCGGCCCCCATGGCCAGAGTGCGGGTGGGTAAAACAGTGTTGAGATCAATAGCATTAAAGCGAGGCACCCGGCAGGGACGCCCACTATCACTGTTACTGTTTTGCCATTTCTATGGAACCCATGGCTATACGGCTGAGAACAGTTATGGATCCCTGGGGTATACGTTGGGGACTACTAACCATGTGGTATCGCTCTATGCTGATGACACATTGGTTTATTTGATACGACCGGAGCACTCGGTCCCACTACTTGTAGCCGAAATGAGTACGTTTGGCAATATCTCGGGATTGTGTATCAACCCCGCAAAATCTAAATTGATACGAATGCGCAGGATGGTGGTGGCTACCCTGGAATCGAGGCCACTCCTGGCTATACCGTGGACGGAAGAAAGGACGAGATACTTGGGGATCTATCTAGCGGGCTTCGCCGACACCTTCCATAGACTTAATATCAATCGGGTGGTGGAGGGTCTGAGGGGCTCCATTCGCTTCTGGGCAGATTTGCCGCTTTCACTAATGGGACGAATAGCGATCATTAAAATGATTATACTATCGCGCTGCCTATATACACTACAGCACTCTTTTTTTCATGATTCTGCGACCCTACTTCAATACGTTAGAAGTTTTGTTTGGAGACCTATTATGGGGCAGGAAACGTAGGCGCGTGAGTTTAGACATTGCAGAGAACTTGGGGGATGGGGAGACTTGAGGTTCAGAAGCTAGAACTTTATTACATGGCCTCCCAGCTCCAGTTTGCGGTTCACTGGTTCGATGACGAAGACAATTGGGAAAAATCCCTTCTGGCTGGAACATACCGACGGAATACACTTGCGGGGCTATTGATGATGGGAGGGGTGGTCCCCGAAGGCTACCCGTATATAATACGTCATGTAGCTAAAATGTGGGAGAATGCTGTTCGACTGGTAGTCCAGCACGCTCCGTACGTGCCGGACATGCCTCTGTGGGAGATCCAACCCTTTGCTGTGATTGCCGATTCCATTTCGATCCGATGTTGGAAGGAGGGGGGTTGTCTACTTTTGGGCCGAGCCCCCCAACACTAATCTACTAGTGACAATGGTATATATAGCACTGGGGAGACACCTTGTCTCTCACCTCGACCGAGCGTTAGGAGACGACATTTCACAGGAGTCGTTAGGACTGCAACACAAATGGGACTCGGTACTGCACACGCCTCCGACAGCGGCGGAATGGAGGAGGGTACACGAAGGCGTCCATAAGGTTAATGCTAATGCAAGATTTAAACTACTTCATTACAATATCATTCATCAGAATTACTTAACCCCGCGCACCCTCCATGTGATATACCCACACCGCACGGACAACTGTCCTAAGTGCGATGCTGGGGGAGCAGAGTTTTTACAGATGATCTGGCAGTGTAACAGAATCCAACCCTACTGGGACAGTGTTTTGGCGCGTGTGGGGTGGGCTATACCACGCGAGATCAGACCGGTGCTATTAGGTCTACTACCTATACCCAAAAATATGGCACTGAGTAGGAAATTTGTGAATCTGGGATTGTATTAGCTAAACGACGAGTAGTTATACGATGGTTTCAACACCAACCACCGACACACACAGATTGAGAGACATGAAGTGGACAAAGGCGGAGCTAGTTAGGATGAAATTTGTGAGAAAAGACGAAAAAGCAGAAGATAAGATGGCGTGGAACTCTGATAGTAGACCTCCAGGGGGACCAAGTTCCAGCCTCCAAACAAGATGAGCAGGGAAACACCACCAAGGGTGACAAGAGTACTACAAGCCCAGGCCGAGAGCTGTCAATGCGCTAGTAGATGTCACAGACCACATTGAGGGTGATCATATAGTTATGAACCATGTTGCTCCAAGGGACGGGAATATGGGGGGGGTCATGTTTACGTGTATTGAAGTTCTACAAATTATTGGCTATGAAGTTTGAACACACCACAATGTTTTGAGCTGTTTTCTCTCAGTTTATGTAATGTGCGGAAGTACCTCCACGTGAATATATACAGCTTAATTTGACTGAACTGTAACTGGAACCTAGAAGAGTATTGTAAATTGATTTGTGGTACAATAATGTGTGCTGTAAAAAAGACAAAATGCCAATAAAAAACAAATTAAACACCATTTAATTGGAATTGTGGGGCAAAGTACTAATTAGTGGGAAAGAATCTGTTGGCCCGTGACCTTGTCAGCCTTCCCCAGGACTACCCAGATTCCAACCGTTCCACAGGAGACCTCAAGTACTAATTTCTTTGTTTGTTGCACAAAGGATATGAAAGAGGTTGCCTCAACTTAGTAGCCCTCTCTGTTTCCCCAGTAATCACCCAAAGTTATCAGTATTCCCAGGATAATTTGCCACTGTATGTAATATATGTGGTACTGCATTATGTGTCTTGTGAGTAAAGTACTTCTACTTTTTCAAACATTGTAGACATTGAGTTTGTTAATTTCTACTGGTTGATTGAGTTTGGAGTCAAACGCCAGGCCACTATCCCAAGGCTTCGACTGTTTTATCTTGAGCGACCTTTGACACTGTCACCAGGCAGGTCGCTCCCCTCACCGCCACGCAGCCCCCTGCATGAACTGTGACCCTGTGCTGCTGCCGCCCGTGTCCAGCCCGCCTCGCCGCACCTCCACTCGTATTGTCTTGTCTCCCTCCTCTGTGCCCTTTGCTTGTTGCACCCTCTCCTCTGTGTCCCTTTTTGATTCTGTACCCCCCTTCCTTGTGCCCTTTCGATTTTGTGCCCCTCCCTTAGTCGTCCCCTGCCTGTTTCCCGCCGCTGCGTCCCTGCGGCCCCGCCCCCTCGCCTCCCATTGGCCGCCCCGCTCCCACCTCCCAGCTGCTCCTCCCTCCCTCCCTCTGACCCTCATATGGAGGCCGCGCAGCGGACGCGTGCAGCGGGTGCGCCGACGGCACGCCAAAGGCAAGCCCGTCTGCGCCCAAGGCAAGCCCGTCTGCGCCCATCCGCACCTGGACCGCGCCCAGCGCCAGAACCCCTGGCCTCAGCCGATGCCAGGGCACCCGTCTGAGATACGACACCGCCGCCCTCAACGCACTCAACACCGGATGACCACCCGCCTGCTACCGAGCCACCCCGAAGCGCATCCACGGACCCTTCACCTGTCAAGCCTGCAAATTCACCTGCCTCCGAACCTGCCCGCCAGACCAAGCAACAACAACAACCACCTCAGATGCATCCTCCTCAACACACGCTCCGTCCACAAGCACGCCGTCTAATTCTGGGACCTCCTCGACACAACAGCACCTGACGTCGCCTTCCTCACGGAAACCTGGATGATCGCTTCCTCGGCCCCCGACATCGCCATAGTCATCCCGGACGGCTACAAGATCACCCGGAAGGACCGTGTCAACCAAACCGGAGAAGGAATCGCCATCATCTACAGGAACACCATCAACATCCCGACCAACGCCGAAGACACATTCACTGACGCCGAACACCTACACTTCCAGATTCACACCGACCCCAAGACCACCCTTAGAGGAACACTCATCTACAGACCCCTGGGCCCGCGCACACAATTCAGCGAAACCATCGCCGACTTCATCAGCCCGCACGCCCTAGCCTCACCAGAATACATCCTCCTAGGGGACCTGAACTTCCACCTGGAGAAAAACGACAACACCACCACCACCCTGCTTGACAACCTCGCCAGCCTCGGACTCAAACAACTGGTGAACACCCCCACCCACCTCGCTGGCCACACGCTTGACCCCATCTTCTCCACCGGCAACCACGTCTCCTTCAGCCACTCCACCGGACTACACTGGACCGACCACAGATGCATTCACCTCACCTTCAAAAAGACCACATCCCACCACCGCACGCAACAAATCCCCCGCAGATGCTGGAGCAAAATCACCACTGACCAGCTCCTCTCATCACTGAGCCAGAACCAGCCAGCCGACACCGCTGACACAAACGACGCAGCCCACAACCTCACACAGTGGATCATCAACTGCGCCGATGACCTCGCCTCACTGAAGAACCCCCCAGGCAAGACCAGCAACAGGAAAACCCCTTGGTTCACAGACGCCCTCAAAGAATCAAAAAAAACCTGCCGAACCCTTGAAAAAACCTGGCGCCACGAACGGACAACAGAAAATATGACAGCCCTCAAGAA
This sequence comes from Triturus cristatus, assembly GCF_964204655.1. NCBI lineage: Eukaryota > Metazoa > Chordata > Amphibia > Caudata > Salamandridae > Triturus > Triturus cristatus. The sequence continues at coordinate 281,925,873 of NC_140590.1, forward strand.
CGCCACTCGCGAACACCACCAGCTGATCCGCACCACCAAAAGGACATCGTTCAAAGAGCAACTAGACAACAACAACCACAACAGCAAGGAACTCTTCAGCATCATCAAAGAGCTCTCCAACCCCAGCGCCAGCAACAACGACATCACACCGTAACAAGACCTCTGCAACTCCCTCGCCACGTTCTTCCACCGCAAGATCGCAGATATACACGACAGGTTCGGACTCCGCCTCCAGTCACCGAACCAACGACCCCCACCATCACCCTCGGCGCCTGGACCCCCATCAGCACTGAAGACACCACCCACATCATGAACACCATCCACTCAGGCTCCCCCTCAGATCCATGCCCCCATCATATCTTCAACAAAGCCGACATCATCATCGCACCCCACCTCCGGAACGTCATTAACAACTCCTTTACGTCAGCCTCCTTCCCTGAGAGCTGGAAGCACGCAGAAATCAACGCCCTTCTGAAGAAACCCACAGCGGACCCCAAAGACCTCAATAACTTCCGCCCCATCTCTCTTCTTCCCTTCCCAGCAAAAGTCATCGAGAAGACCGTCAATAAACAGCTGACTGCATTCCTCGAGGCAAACAACTCGCTCCACCTGTCCCGATCCGGATTACGAGCCAACCACAGCACCGAGACCACCCTCATCGCAGCCACCGACGACATCGGGACCCTGATGGACAGCGGAGAAACAACCGCTCTCATCCTCCTAGACCTCTCGGCAGCCTTTGACACCGTATGCCATCGCACCCTAACAACCCGCCTCTACAACACTGGGATCCAAGGAAAGGCCCTGGACTGGATCACCTTGTTCCTCTCCGACAGAACCCAGAGAGTACGCCTCCCTCCCTTCCGCTCAGCGGCCACCGAGATCATCTGCGGCGTACCCCAAGGCTCCTCACTCGGCCCAACCCTCTTCAATATCTACATGAGCCCCCTCGCCGCCATTGCACGCAAACACAACATCAACATCATCTCCTACGCCGACGACACCCAGCTGATACTCTCCCTCACCAAAGACCCAGCCACCGCCAAAACCAACCTCCAGAAAGGAATGAAAGACGTCGCAGAATGGATGAAGCTCAGTCGCCTGAAGCTGAACTCAAACAAGACGGAGGTCCTCATCCTCGGGCAATCCCCATCCGCCTGGAACGACTCCTGGTGGCCCACAGCGCTGGGCTCCGCGCCGACATCCTCGGACCACGCACGCAACCTAGGATTCATCCTGGACTCCTCCCTCACGATGACCAAGCAAGTCAACGCCGTCTCGTCCTCTTGCTTCAACATCCTGCGCATGCTCCGAAAAATCTTCCGATGGATCCCCACCGAAACCAGAAAGACCGTCACCCAGGCCCTCGTCACCAGCCGACTGGACTACGGTAATGCCCTATACGCAGGAACTACAGCCAAACTCCAGAAACGACTTCAGCGCATACAGAACGCCTCCGCACGACTCATCCTCGACATCCCTCGCCACAGCCACATATCCGCCCACCTGAGAAACCTGCACTGGCTCCCCGTCAGCAAAAGGATCACATTCAGACTCCTCACCCACGCACACAAAGCACTCCACGACATGGGCCCTGAATACCTCAACAGCCATCTCTCGTTCTACACTCCCACCCGCCAGCTCCGCTCCGCCAGCCTCGCCCTCGCCACCGTCCCACGGATTCGCAGAACCACTGCAGGAGGGAGATCATTCTCCTACCTGGCAGCCAAAACATGGAACTCCCTCCCCGCACACCTACGACTGACCCAGGACCATCTCGCCTTCAGGAAACACCTCAAGACCTGGCTATTCGAGCAATAGCCCACCACCCTCAGCGCCTTGAGACCCTCACGGGTGAGTAGCGCGCTCTATTAATGTATTGATTGATTGAGGGTGTAGAGATGGTGTGGAATTTGTGCTCAGTTTTGGGCACAATAAGGTAAAGGGATCTAATCCAATCTGAGCCCAGTAGCCCAATGTATGCCCTGCAGCACCTGAAAATGTTTGCATAGATGGTATTCTAAGCAGGATCTTAACTCTATACAAACGAACTGGAGCACCTGTCTCTAAATGGTCATGATCAGATACTGGTGAGGCGTGCTTCCTTACAGGAGCACTGCAGTATTCCAGCCTCTGTTTGCAGCCTGTTTAGCTGCATTGCCCGTTCGTTGAGCTTTCTTATAACAAAAGGTTTTTAAACGTTTTTTTCTTGTCATTTTAATTAATCTAGTGATATGTTCTAATTATGATCGTTTTTTGTTGTTTTTTTAAACAAAATTTGGTTAACGCAACCTTTAGATCAGCTCTGCTTTTCTAAGGCAAAGTATGAAATTATGTATTTTGTATTAAAAAAAAAAAGCGTATATTGGCGGAACTACTCACTACTTATAATTTCAATGGGGAGTTCCTTGATGGAGAAACAGGATTACAGGTAAGCTACTTTCCCTTGTTCCTTGATCGTACGACTAAAGGACAAGCTCTACAGGCCACTATTCTTTTATTGAGGAAAAGTTTTCATCATGGCTGTCTATTTAATGAAAAACGTGTTCCTCTTTCCTTATCACCATTTTTACTTGTCCGACATTGATTGTATTTTGTTCCCTGACACTTATCCTCTGTTTCCAGAACGCCCATCCTGCAGCCCCCGCTGGCAGACTGACCGGAAGACCAGAAAAGGAGCAGTTGTGTTCGGGAGGACCCTGTCAATCATCCCAGCAAGTAAATCGCTTCAGTGTGCACAGGCCAAATCATCCTGAGCCCGGATCTTCCCTTTTGAGAACCATGCTAGCTGGAAGGAAATCCACTCCTTTATTGCATCTCCGTCGACAAAACAGAGCCTCATACCACAGAAAGAAACCCTCCATCTAAGCCTTGGTGCTGCAGTTTTAAGTGTTATATCCTCCCGTGGCACTTGTGGTCTGGACTGCGCAGTGGCAACACCCTGGTTGCTTTTGGATGCTCGGCTGTTGCATGCGTCTCATCAGAGATTTATCCTGCAGTTTCATCTCCCTGATGTGTATGATCTTGTTAGTGTGGCCAAGACTAGTCAATCCCTTGATAGCTTCTACTGTTGGCAGGTGAAAGTGAAAACACGTGGCTCCCTGTTGTCTTTTTTTTCTTTTTTTTTTACAAGCATTTTTGAGATTGTAGTGTCGACCCACTGTTGTCCGCTTCAGTCCAAGACCGAGTTAGTGGGCCCTTAGGCACCACAACTTCATTCCCTGTGCAAGGACTCTTCTCGGAAGTCTCATCGTGCTCCTACCCGCAGCGACTCTTGCCAGCAGGCCTGCTTTTGTTTAGGGCAGAGGGGACACTTGCTCCATGGAGACGTGGGTTGTATTTGGATCGCGATTACTCTGTTGAGCTCGGAGGGACTCCTCCCTCTAGAGCAGTATTCTGTGTTTGCATCTTGATAAATCTTTGGCCCGGTGTAAGGCGAGAGTTAAAGGATTTTTGTAGCATTTTTTATATTCTGGTTTAAAAAACGTATTCCCCTAACAGGGACTCTGAAAGCTAGCACGCATGGCCCTGCTAGAGGGGGTGTGTGGTGTGCGAGATGCCTCAAATCTGTCACTCTTCTGTAGGCTAGACATGCATCCTGCCCAAAAAGGAAGCTGCCTTGATTGAAGATGGAATGGGCGTTGTAGGTCAGTAAAACTGCTCCTGCTGCCACGGTATGAGCATGGGTGGGCAGGGTGCAAGCGCAGGAAGAAGAAAGGACTTGATGCAGCACCGCTCTTCGGTGGCCCACTCCACCTGCAGTTTACCACTGCATGACCCATTTGTGGGTGGAATGTGCTCTATACAGCTGTAAAGTATTCACAACAAAAGTGTGATTTTGTGTTTCATCCAGGCCGCCAGGGATTGGTTTCTTTCACTAGACCGGCTGGGGCCATGTTGCCTGCATGAACTTTTTGTATCCTTTTTATTCTCCATACGAGTGTGGATTAATGGAAGGCAGATGCTCTCCACTGTAATGAAACTGGTCTAGAAAATAAAGATCGTTTGGATTTTTATTGCTATTTTGCTTTTATGGTTCTCATTTTTATTTCACCACCTTCCTCTGATCTGTTTCCTGGCAGCAGTGTTTACATCTAACATGAACATTACCAGCTCTAAAAAAAAAAGTACACTTTTAAGAACATTTCCCATTTAAAATGCCAATTTTAAGAACAATACTAATTTAAAAAGAGCTGTTCGAAGAGCGTTCCCTCGCTGTAAATATTAACATTTTACAAACACGTCCTCCCTAAGAGCGCTGTGTAAGAGCATTCCGTATCTAAAAATAAGCAAGAGCATTCCCTTCTTTAAAAATGACCTGTGTTGAACATTACCTCTCTTAAAAAGGCCAGCCTTTGAAATTCCAACTATGTTGTGAATGTTCTCCCTTCCGGCACGTACTACCGAGCCACAGCTAGTCCCGCCGGCCATTACACCTCACGCGCTCCGTTCACCTGCAGGGTGCGCCCGAGCCAAGCGGAAGTGGACATTCCGGACAGCCTTTTAGCTCCAGTCAGATGTACGCTATACAAACGCAGTAACAACCAGGGGAATCTATTCAGTTGTTCGCTCTGGCATACTTATTGCCTGTGTATTTTGACAGTTATATTCCTGTTATATTTTGCATCTAAAATGCACATCTTCAATAACACTTAGTAATCTCCCACACCTTCCCGCTCAGAGAACTTCCGCGAGATAAACTCCCCTCGCATGAAGTCTGTCCTCTAGCATGCTGTCAGCAGACCGGTTTATGCCGGGCCTTTTACACCTAGAACGAGTTATTGAAAGCGCTCGTCAGTGACGGCTGAAGCGGCGGTGCACTCCCGCCCAGTGCCTCTGGCTGTTTCTAGAGTGTGCTGGTCCGTGCCCTGTGGCTTCCGTAGACTAATTGTGCCCGGTGTGGAATCTCGGCCTATTTCAAACCTGTACCCTCGCTATTGCTTTTAAAAAGCTGTATTTCCTTAATCCTTATATCATGTTCTCCGAACTCCCTTTTTACTTGTTTGACAGTGACGTTTTAACTTTACCTACATTGTTTTGAATGGCTGGTCTAGCATTTCCTTTTTTCAATCAAACCTCGTCGATTTGCCTTTTACGAGCAATCGTGTTTTTTGGTCCAGGGGTAGAATAGTCTCTGGAAAGCATTACAACCCAATGACACTGCGAAAGTAATGAGAGCGCTCCTCCTGACAGTGAGAGGAGGAACACACAAAAAGGTGGACCCTCTGATAGAAGAGAACACGGCAGACCTATTTATATTTTCGTAATGAAATCTACCATATAATTCCCAGCCCCACATCTTATTTATTCTGTAATAAATTGTGATTTCTTTCTTTCCTATACATGTCTAAGTAACTGTTTTTGTGCAAGTTTGTACTCCAGTTTTCTTTGTGGGATAGGAGTTTATCTACATAAATTTACTTATCTCAGTCTGGCGTACTATCTGTTTGCATAGGGACTTGGGCATTTCACAAGGGGTAGTAAGCGCTATACAAATGCCACAGTACAATATGTGATCTCACATGCAAATATTGTGATTTCTTTCTTCAGTTTTACATCCTCTGATGGCAGGCTATCTGACAATATTCACCACAATTCACCTCATCCCGCTGTATTCCTATGTTGGTATGAAAAATGTACACTGATTTAAAAATGGTGATTGTCCTCTGCCGTTCTTTTGTATCGAATGACCTTCTTCTCGCTCTCCATCCTCTGCATACAATACTCACTCTGAATGTAACCTTCTCTTGAGTCGCATGCCTGTCTGCCTTAATCTCTCTGCGGAGTACAGATCATAATCTCTCCTTTGTAACCATATTCCTACAACCTAACCATAACTAATCTCCTGTAGCCTATCTATTCATCCTACCAACCATTTATCTGAACTCGTTAATGATCACATCAAAATCCTAATAATTTAATCTGCCACAAAGAAATTGGATTAAATGCTCGCAGTGGGTTCTTGAAGAGTTTAAGCATCATTTCTATACCCAACACTAATAGATATTCACTGGATTAACCACTAACCTTGAGTTTCGGAGTAGCATGCTATCCTTCGTAAAGCCCTTCAATGCCTCTTCAGGGGCAGTAAGCCTTGTATAAATACAATTGCAATGCTATGTTTTAATTTCTTTAAGGAGCATGGGATCTAGGCATGGTTGTGACAAGATGGTGAATAAGATGCAGTCGTGAATGCCATTGTGTTCTAATCTCCGTCCTTGATACTTCCAGGTATAAACTTTACAAAGGGCAATTTAATAAATTATTCAAAGGATCACTCTTGAAGTGAAAGATGAATTCATTATAGCAGGCAGGAGCATTTCAGACAGAAATGATTCACATAGAGCTATTGTGGTACTTGGGACAGTGTCATGGATACATGTATTGGTATAAGCAGTGAGGCATGGTTTGCAGCTAAGAAGATAATAGCTTGAGGTATATTAGATATAAGACCTGTTTACCTGAGGACTTTTTTGGGTCGGGTGGCATTCGTGCGACTAGGTGCTGCTGTTAAGAGGGCATGATGATGTGGGTTGTCTGTTCTTTTGTCCTTAGTATAGCGTAAATGGACTTTCAGAAGAAGAGACTATTTAATGGGAGGGGAATGCTTCTATTGAGTTTCTCTGATATCCTCAGTCTTGGGAGGATGGTGCTGTGAGGCATTAACTGAATATAATTTCCGCTTTATGAGCTAAATATTTTGGCACAAGGTCTCTGCACCCTCGATCTTGAGGAGTCTTTAATAATTAGGCTTGGTGTCTGGAGGTGAAGGAATTTGGAGCTTTGGGTATCTGAGGTATTGGTTCCTGTTGTCGAGAAATGGAAAGTAGGCTTGTTGTTTGTGGGGGGGGGGGAGGTCATGCTTGGTGTTGAAGAGCTTGATAAGGTGAATTGATATTGGGGAGTGTTTGAATTTGGGAGAATGCTTGACATTCTCTTGAATACTGTTGGACCTGGCACCATTGGTGTAGGTCTCCCTTCCATTTTTGTCGTTTGTCTCCTTCATGGTTGCTGGCATTAGATGTTCTGGGCGCTATGCCACTGCCATTCAGTGACGCAGCGCGAATGCTCCTCATTATAAAATAACTGATGAACCGGTGTCGTCCTAGTAGTACCAAGGAACATGCTAGGGAGGTCTAATTTGGTATGCTACCGCTCCAAATATTAACGTGCATCTGGTGGTATGGATTGTCTTTATGTTCTGCGTGTGCAACTGCCGCTTTTGGAAAGTAGGTATCTTTTTGTCTAAGTCTTTCTGTATGTTTCACTGGTATGTGTATTGGTTGTCTGGTTTAGAGGGCCAGGGCATGCCGGAGCCGACCTGGGTCGAATGGAGCAATCTGCCTTTGAATTTTGGGCAGGGGTGACCCCTTTGTTCTGAGCAGGGCTGTGCCTGGCAAGGTGAATGATGGCTCCACCTCCCGCTGGGTGTCTGATGGTAGTCCCTCTCCCTGGAAGGGAAGATGCAGCCTCGTAAATAAAGTGACCCAAGTCGACACCAAACTGGTTCTGGCCGGTCGAGTGATTTGTGACTTTCTCAAGAACAAAGACTTTTGGGGTATAAAGATCTGAGCTGAAACCCCTTCGTGGTGTGTAACTTCGGGATGCCAAGACAAACCTCTGGCGGTGTAAACGAGAGGGAGAGGACTTTGAAACTTTCATCCATCCACTGAAGCAACTACCCAAGGGCCTGAATTGAGCTTGCCCCCTGCCAAAGTCTCAGGTACATTAGACTTCATTCCTCAGCAGCCCGGATTACTATTGAGAGAAATCCTACTCACAGGTGAGGACTGTCGAGAAATCCAAGGCCTCTGGATCCACTGTGGGGAACGCCACTTTTGCTTGTCTACGGAAACTATTGCTATCGCCATTGTGGGCCGCTGCAGCTGAGGAGCTGTGTCGCTAAGTGCCCGCATTTGCCTTGTCCACTGAAACTATTGCAATCGCCATTGTGGGCTGCTGCAGCAGAAGAGCTGTGCCACTGAGTGCCATTGCTGCGAGATCCATTATTGATGTCATTGTGGGCCGCTGCAGCCGAGGAGCTGTGCTGCTGAGTGCCTATCTTGGCCTTGCTATGAAAACCTTGTCGTCGCTATTGTGGGCCGCTGCCACTGAGAAGCTGTGCCTCTGAATGCCCATCCTTACTTTGCCACAAGAATCATCGCTATCGTGGGCAGCTGCAGCTGAAGAGCTGCGCCGCTGAGTGCCCACGCTAGTCCCACATCGGGAGCCTTGTCAACTTCTGCGTGCGCCGCTGGGTGCCGCTTCCACGCCCGTCCCAGGATTATCATGAGTGCACGCTGTGGATCACCACCGCCCAAGAACTGTGGCCGCTGTGGGTCCGCCTGCCATCCCGCACCTTCCCTGAGGAGCTGTGCACAGTGCCCCTTTATATCCTAAGTACCTTGTACATTGTTCATTACCGGGTCGCATGGACCCCGGCCCGAACTAAGTTTGTTCCACCCGCACGCAAGTGCTTTCATCGCTTTTGAGACGAATCTGTAATTACGTGCATTGTGGTTCTTCGAGCAGTCCTCAGTTGCGTGTTTAATCTATATAAAGATAACTATTTTTATAACCCCTCGTGGTGTCTATTTTGTAGCGTATTTCCTGCGTTATTGTGTATGGTCCTAAATGCTTCACACAGTGCCTCTGAGATAGGCCTGTCTGCTCATGCTACGTTACCACAGGGTTGAGAAGGGGTTAGCAAAGGGTGTACCCACCTTACTCTGACTTAGGAAGAAGGGTCCCTATTCGACATCGGCGCCAGCCACTGTCTACTAGAGACCCCCATTTCTAACATTGGTGGTCAGCGATGAGGATCAGGACTTGCATTTATGATCCACATACAATAACCAGTGTACACTACTAGTGAGGGTAAAACACGTACGGTTTGTTTTTGGTTCTATTGCTGACTATGGTTGCCAGCCAAGTATTTTTTGTTGTTCTGCGCTGACTGTGATTGCCAGCCAGGTGATTTTGGTTCTATTGCGGACTGTGATTGCCAGCCTAGTATTTTAGTTGTTCTGCACTGACTGTGATTGCCAGCCAGGTGATTTTGGTTCTATTGCTGACTGTGATTGCCAGCCGAGTATTATTTGCTGTTCTGTGCTGATTGTGATTGTCAGCCAGGTAAATGTTTTTTTTTTTTTATTCTGTCCTATTGTTGACTGTAGTTACCAGTCATGTCTACACTGGGTAGGCCAACCTCCAATGCTTCGGAGGATATGCTCTTTGAGGAAGATAGGTTAGAAACATACACTGCCAAACAGCTAAAGTCTTTTTGCAAGCGATTCACTATCCCTGTTGCGGTCCTCTCTAGGAAGGAAGAATATCAGAAGACCCTTAAGGCCTGGATGGAGGCGAGAGAGTCGGCCAGGAATGAGGTAGAGAACGCTGGAGGGCAGCAGGATGAGGAAGTGGGTTTAGTGGGAGGTAAGGCACTTTCCAACCCAGGTACTAGTGTGTCCTCAAATAGTCAGTCTCCAGAAGAGATGGAGGACAGAGAGAGAGATAGGAGGCATAGTTTAGAGATGGCCAAGTTGGAAGGCAAGAAGGACCTAGAGAGCAAAACATTGGATATTGAGAATAATAGGTTGGCATTTGGACTAGAGAAAATGAAACTTGAGCATCAGAGAGTATTGAGGGAGTTGGAGAAGCTAAGAGTTTGGAGATCTCCCCCTCTGGTGGCAGCATACCTTTAGTACCTACCGAGAGTAGAGTGTACCTACCAAAGGATGTCATCAAGGATTTCCATAAGAGAGGATATTGGGCAATGGTTTGCCGCATACGAGATAGCCATGGTGTCCCACCGGGTCCCTGAGAAGGATCGGGGAGCGGGGTTGTGGGGACGCTTTGTGAGTGATGGGAGGGATACCCTGTTAGACCTGCCTGAAAGAGGCCTTGATGACGCGTTATCGTTTGACCCCAGAAATGTACAGGCAGAGATTTAGGACCTGCAAGAAGCTGGAGGGTACCACTTGGGTTGAATATGTGTCTTTCTTTTGCAGAGCAATGGGTCGCTGGGTAAAGGTAGCAAAGTGGAAACCTTTGAGCAATTGTATGACTTGTTCGCATGGGAGCATTTATCTAGTAACTGTTTTCCAGAGCTACGCCAGCACCTTGTTGATAGCAAGCTCTCTAACCCTAGGAAGCTTGCTGAGGAGGCGGACCGCTGGGTGAGCACCCTGGTTCGCATGGGTCTTGTGGGAGACTTCGCCAAGGGTGGGCAGAGTCCCCAGCAGAGAAGTGGGGGGGGACAGGGGTAAACAGTTCCAGAGAGGGCCCCAAAATAATTCCCCAGGGAACTAAGGAGTGGTGTCCCAGCCTCCCCCTGAAAAGAAGCCAGGTAGAAGCTAGGTAGGCCTGTTTAGAGGGGCCCCCTTCCTTGCTTTAAGTGTGGTCAAGTGGGCCACAGGTATTATGATCCTCAGTGTCCCCTGAAGGACACCAATGCACCACCCTATGCACTCCCCACCAGATTGCCAGTGTAGCCCTGGGAGGGGAAGAGATGGGTGTCCAAAGTGGGTGGGATCCCGTAGAATTGACCCTTGTCTCGCTAGGAGACTTTGAGAAGGTCCCTAACCCCGCACTGCATGCTAACACTAAGAAGTACAGGCAGTGGGTAACAATCAATGGACATAGGGTGGAGGCTCTGAGGGACACAGGGGTTAGTGTGACTGCTGTCAGCTCCTGGTTAGTGTCCAAAGAGCAGATTGTCCCCCATACATTCTGCCCAGTAGTGTCAGCAGACAACTCTTGAGAGCCAGTGTGAAGTGGCTCAAGTTCCCTTTGATTGGGGTGGGGGGTCTCAGGAGCTCTCCAAGTAGCTGTGAGGCCAGCCATGCCGGTAGACTGTCTGTTGGGCAACGATTTAGAGAACTCACCCTGGGCTACGGTGGAGAGGAAGTCCCATTTGGAAATGTTGGGTCTGCCTGAGTGGGCGTGTGCGACCACTCGGTCCATGGCAGCCAGTAAAGAGGTTCAGAAGGAACTGGAGCCTGGAAGTATGGCCCAGGCCCCTGCCTTAAAGAGGTGTGGAAATATGGATTTTTCTGATCAGTTATGTCCCCTATCTTGGACCCCAACGGTTCTATGTGCATGTCACAAGTACATGTATGTTCCCTCCAGTTCCAGTTATGAAGACGCAAATACATGTGCGTCCACCGTCAACATGTCCTCTGTCAGATCCGCCATGAATAGGCCGGATATTCCATTCCTAAATATGAAAGGCCACCGGCTTTGTATGGTTCACTTATGCCATTTTACAGTCCAGGCAAGTAGGCCCTGATTCTGTCATCAAACTCCTCTTGCCTTCTGCCTCTGAAAACTCGAGTCTGAGCCTGCATCTGTGACCATGAACTTTGTCTCATTCTCTGCGCGGCTCACGAAGCCTGACATCAGCCTATTCTCTGCCAAGAACTGTATTTCACCTTCGAATTATCTGCTTCACTCCTTAGCCGATGCATTCCTGTCTAGCAGTTTAAGTAAACATTCTTCCAGCTACTGAGCAAAGGCTCGGCTTCTCTGTCCTCATGCAAGTAATTCATAGCCCTGTTACCATGGAATATTCCTACCCCCTCGCATTCAGTGTAGACACTTAGACGCTTGTACACGCACACACAGTCAGTATAGAATAGATTCTGTCCGAGAGTCCTTCTTTTGTGGATAACATAGTTCTTTAAACATAGGATGTTAGATATGATTTGGGATTAGGTTGACTTGACCCCCCAGACTTTTTGTCTCCATATGTAGAGCTAAATGTCAAGTCCCCTTCACCCCCTAGTTGCACGTCAATTACACGTCATGCTGCTGCGCGCGCATCTATGCCAAGTATTATCTTATAGATCCACCTATATGTGACATCATAACCAATTATGTTCCTTTTTACCCCTTATTACACCCATTTTCGGTTACGCATGTAAATCGTCATTTTCCTTATCAATTGTTACGCCTACTGCATTTGCTTCATTGTAATGAATGTTCTATAAAAATCATTTCTTGTCAATAAAGTATGTACTTCACTTCCTGAACCCCCGTGGTGATGGAACTTGGAGCAACCGATTATAATCGATCATTGGAATAAAGCCCATTCCGAACCTCTAATACCACGGATTCTGCCTCTCATTTTACTGAGCTATTTTATTATGTTTCTGTATCAAATTAAGTCCCGGTAAAGGAATTTTATTTACCACATGAATGGCGCCCGAACAGGGACACTTTCTCATCTCACGCGCCGGCGGTGAGTTGCAGGCCCGGTCTCCTGCCACAGCTGGACGGACAATAACGCGTACCAGCAGGATTTCCTGTATCTCCCTCCGGTCAAGCGGGGGCGACTGAGGCTGCGATCAACACCCAGACGAGGCGGTGAGAAGTGCGAAGTATCCCGACCAGAGCCTAGCTGAGAGAGCAAGATCCGAGGTATACAGAGGCCCACCAGTTCGAAGTCGAGTCCAGTGTCCGACGAGTCGAGTCGAGTCCAGTCCGGTCCAAGTTCAGTTACCGAGGCCTTCCGTTTCCGAAGCTACCCGGTGAGTACCATTACTGGGGAGGCATTTCTGACGTGCACATAGGTTGTGCCGGTCAAGACGGGTTTGGGTACACAAATCCGGTCTGCACTGTTTTAGCAGTGTATATGTACTGTTTAGCAGTATATCAAGTATTCCGAAGTATCTAGTTATTGTCAAGAATTAAGCTTGGTGATTAGTTATGCAGACGATCATCATTGTTGTTTATTTTAAAGGTTAAAAATGTTTAATGTTTAATGTTTAAATGTGTTAAACGTCCTGCATATTGTGGTATGAATGGTTGTTCATTATTGTGCTTTTGTATTAAGTGTGTTCAAGATTAAGTATCGGATCAGTTGTCAATATGCCGCTCTTTTCGAAATTAAGACAGATCACTACTAGAAAAGGGGTACTCGAAGAAGCCGTCCCTATTCCTCCTAGGGACACTCCAGGGCACTTCATGTATCACAAACATGGCTTAGACGCTATATTATTTCTTGATTTATGGGTAGACTACACCAAGGAATTACCAGAAAGTCAGAGGTGGCCCGCAGCGGGAACCTGGGATGCAGAGTGCATCATGAAAGTCGAGGAAGAGTTATGGAAAAGGAATGTCAGACAGTCACAGAAAGACGCCGTTGAGTTATGGCGTAAAGAATCTCATAGACGTACAGAAAAAGCACGTAGACAGGAAGAGAAGAGTAAAGAGAGTTCAAATAAAGTTCGAGAAAATCTATTAATTGAGGAAGGTATCCGAGTGAAATCAGAACAAGTAGATAGACAAAGAAATGCCCTTATGAATGGTATGTATCCCCTTCTAGCCGAAGGATTACCTAAGGCTACTCCAGAGATACCGAAAGACTTGCCACCCCCGTTATTCCCAATAAAGGTACATCCTAAGGGGCATCCTAGAACCGCAGAAGATGTTTTTCTTTCCTCATATTTAGATGACGCAGCTCCCGAGTATGCTAATTCCGCCCCACATAGACCGCATACCAGGGAGGTCCAACGCCAAGATCCAGCACCCGTATCCCTACAGCAACAGATCGAGTCACAAGTTCCGGCAAGCACATCTGTTTCTGCATCTGTTCCTACAGCTACTTCTATAGCTGTGTCCACACCTATAGTTGCTGTGTCACGTTCAACGAATCCTTTCACACCCGACACCCCAGATGGGGCTACGGGAGGTGCTACCAATATTTTTTCTACGCCACCCAGAATAAATAAACTTACTTTTCAAGAGTCAGCACATTCACGTACACCCAAACTCATAAGTGCCCGTACGCTTAAGGAACTCCTTATAGATTGTAGATATGACCCTGTGCCCGGTAAAGAGGACGAAATGACCCTGGCATCATTGCGTATCAGACGAGCCGCAGTGTATTTAGGGAAGTTACCAGGAATGACTGCGCATCTAGATAAAATATATCATTTTGTCCAAACAGGGCGAGATCCAGAATGTATTAACAGAGCTATGGAATACCAGAAAGTGGAGATACAGGGGGAACTGTTACGTTTCCTCATAAATTGTGTTATCAGAAATCAAGACCGACCGGGGGTAGACCCGGAAGCAATGCAAATTCTTACCAGATGGAGCCAGAATATATCAGAAGGTAGACATGATAAGAAAAATTGTATAATAGCCATGTGCCGAAAGATCCGTAAAGAAATAGAACGCCTACACGAAGAAAGATTAGAGGTAGACGAGTTCGAACAAAGCGAGGAAGAAGGATCAGGACTGCCCGCGAGACAGTCGGACATCATAGCCTATGTAGGTAGAGGAAGATCTTGTAATAGTAATAGATGTCTTACTGACTCGATACGTCCGATATGTCCAGATAATAACAGGAATTTCCAAATACCTATAATTAATATAAGGTCTAACGAGCATTCGTTCCAAACCGCCGACAAACTACTACGAGAACGAAGGGGTTATCATTTTCTCGATTCTATGGATGAACAAGATTTAGCCAGGGCAGCTGTCCATTGGGTGGACAGTCCCGGAAAATATAGTGATGATACAGTAGCACGCACATTTTTGAATCTCACCCCAGATGAACAGAGGTTAGCTGGGATTTATATGATTCAACAACTCATTATACTATATCGGAGTCAGCATTCGGACCCTGGTCCCTTACCTGACATATTGACTGAATTGCTTATGAATAAATGGAGAGGTTCAGGTACTAAATTAATTAAAGAAATTCTAGAATCAAGAAAGCAGTATATTCTTTTTGTATGCTCAGAGCATGTCTCATTGCCCGTCAAAGAAAGAACCACGTATTACATGGATAGACAGAATCCCTTACGAGAAGTGCACCCAATAAAAGGCGAGGACAACGAGTTTAAGCGCGTATTTGTATATACGCCCATATCGAAAATAGAATTGTTACAAATGAAGAAAGTAGTACCCAGTCATGACAAAGATCCAGCGGGTTTTCACCGAGAAATTAAAGACATGTTACTCATGGGAGAGTATACCTATCCCGACATTATGACAATATTAAAGGTATTGATGCCTGCTGGTATTTATGAGAAACTCAAGGAAAAAGAGTGGGAGGTAGGAGACCAAAAGATAGAATGGTCAGTGTTAGAAGCGGAAGAAAAGGCCCGAACTGCAGGAGCAGGACTTGGGGATAAAACTAAAGCACTACCAGGTTTATTAGTACAGGTACTGCCACGTTTATTAACTACGAAAAAGGAAGATTGGGGTACAATTTCAGCCTGTAAGCAGAAGCAAGATGAAGACACTAGTGATTACTATGCCCGATTTGAAAAATGTTTTGGTATAAATAGTGGCATAAAAGCAAGTAGCGAATCATACCCGCATCTGTTTGTAACAAAATTAGTAGAAAATGCCCTGCCCCAAGTAAAGAATAGAGTATTAAAATTCGAGAGTACCTGGCAAGGTAACACTCCATCACAAATGTTACAAATGTTACAGTACCATCACAATAGAATTAGAGAGGAACAAGAACATGAACACAGACGAATGAAAGACACGAAAATGAAAATGCTAGTTTCCCAGACAGTTCCAGCTGAAGGACATAAAAAGGGTATGACACATTCCGATCCAGCAGGACCTGTAAAAGGGACATGCAATTATTGTAAAAAGCCAGGTCATTACGTACACGATTGTCCAGTTTTAAAACATAATATCGCCATAGGTAAAACACAAGAAAGATCACGGCCACTCAGACAAGATCAGAATGAACAAGGAGCTCTGCAGCATGCACAGGCCATGCCAGCCGCACAACAGCCAATACAGTTTGTGCCAGCTGCACCACCGTTGCCTGTTGCTGCCACACAGACAACAACACGACAAATGTATCAGACCGCACAGTATGAATATCCTGAGTATCAGCGTTACGCATGAAATAGCCTAGAGAGGGAAGTTGACTTACCCCTTATTGAAATCCCTGTAGATCAAGAAGGACCTTATGTACATAGTGAATTATTAGGCCAAGATAGAAAATTTTTACTTGATACAGGGGCAAGTCGAACAACTATAAAACGTAGTGAAGTTCCAGGGGCACCCCTCTCAGGCTCTCAGAATATTTCCCTTGGTTTTTCAGGAAAACCTATTGTTAATGAAGTATCACAGCCTCTTCCACTTACGATAGGACCTTTGACCCGAACTACAGATTTATTGCTTACTAAATCATGTCCAGAAAACTTGTTAGGAATAAAAACACTGAAAGCTCTAGGAGCCATAATATGTTGTTCTCCGGAAGGAGTAAGGTTGTTTTTACGTGATTTTAAAGGGCACTATGTGTCTAGAGACATGGATCCCCGACTGCAGACTTTACCTACACATCTATGGGCACAAGGCCCTACTGATGTTGGTTGCATGAATATTACACCATATCGAGTCACATTAAAGGCAGGAGTGGTGCTACCACGAATGCGACAATACAAGTTACCACCAGATGCTGTAGTGGCTTTACTACAAATCATTGACGAGCTCATTGCCCAAGGAGTAGTTGTGGAAACAGACTCCAATGTATGTAATTCACCGATAATTCCGATTCTTAAACGAACAGATCCAACGGCCCCGCCAGTATATCGATTGGTTATTGATCTGCGCGAGTTAAACAAATGCATTGTGCCACAATTTCCTGTGGTCCCAGATATCTCGTCATTACTGACGGCTATTGATTCCGAAGCAACATTCTTTACTGTAATCGATCTCAAGAATGCCTTTTTCAGTGTCCCAATAGATCCGGAAAGCCAATATTTGTTCGGATTTAGTTTAAATGGACGTAGCTTTAAATTCTCACGCGCACCTCAAGGATTTACAGAAAGCCCCAGCATCTATAGCCAAGCACTGAAACGAGAACTAGATAGTATCCACATGCCAGTTAACACTGCTCTGCTTCAATACGTCGATGATCTGCTGATCACCGCGAGAAGCGAACCGGAATGTGAAAAAGCATCACTGACAGTTTTACAATTTCTAGCCGAAAAGGGGCACAAGGTGTCCCCTTCTAAGCTGCAATACTGTGTCCAGCGAGTTATTTATCTTGGACACTCGCTGTCCAAGGAGGGAAGGCAGCTTACACCCGACCGCATTCAGTTAATAGCTAACATGCCAATACCCAAGACACAAAAGGAGGAGCGGGCTTTCATAGGCCTCACTTCATATTGCAGGCAGTGGATCCCTCAGTACGCATTTCTAGCAAAACCACTCATTCAGTTGACAACACAGGAGGCAGCCACATCGACTGTTCTCCCTTGGACTCAGGAACATACACAAGCTTTTGAAAGCCTAAAGAAAGCTTTATGTCAAGCACCTGTTTTAGCAACACCATGTTACAGAAAACAGTTTACACTCTTTGTTACAGAACGCGAAGGTACTGCCTTGTCAGTACTCACACAGGAACAAGCAGGATCACACAAACCATGTGCTTATTTTTCTAGTACATTAGATCCCGTAGCCCAGGCTTTGCCTGCGTGCCTGAAATCAGTGGCAGCGACAGCTTTGGCAATCAGACAAAGCGATGCCATAGTGTTAGGACATCCATTGACAGTTCAAGTACCACACGCAGTTCTTGTAAATAGAACGCAAACACAACACTTGACTATAGCGCGACTTACAGGATACGAACTTACATTGTTTCAGCCACATATAGAAATCAGACGCTGTAACACATTGAATCCTGCCACACTGTTGCCAGTAACCGGAACAGACCCACTAGCTCATGACTGTATTGAAGTCATTACAATAACGACGAAACCCAGACAAGACTTAACCGATGTCCCATTGTCTGATCCAGACCTAACATTGTATGTAGATGGTTCATGTATGAGAACAAATACAGGAGAGTTAGTGGCTGCTTACGCAGTCACAACAGATACTGAAGTCATTGAAACAAATCGTATAAATACTTTGTCAGCTCAAGCCGCAGAGCTCATCGCTCTGACACAAGCCTGTATTCAAGCCACGAATAAAAAGGTCAACATATACACTGATTCACGTTATGCATTCGGAGTTGTACATGACTTCGGCGTGCTGTGGCGAGAGAGAGGTTATTTAACCTCCCACGGTGCCCACATTCAGCACGGACCCCTCATTCATGCCTTATTAGATGCAATACATCTACCCACTGCAATATCAATTATGAAATGTAAAGCTCATACGAAGGTTACTGATATCATTTCCCAAGGCAATGATCTAGCCGACAGAACAGCTAAACAGACTGCTCAAACTCAAACCCCCGACATGACAAAGACAATAGTCCCGATGCCGACACATTGTATGACAGTTAAAGATCCTACTCTTGACGTAATTGACATACAGACACATGCTACACCAGACGAAATAAAGAAATGGACTGAATTAGGAGGGATCCAAACGGACCAAGGATGGATGATGAAGGAAAAGTCTGTATGGTTCCTTGCTGATTCAATGGTCCAAGTTATAATTAACACTATACATAGTCCAGCACATCTAGGAGAAAAAGCTATGCTAGACAGCATCCAACACATTTGGTTCAATAAACATTTACGAGCAGCAGCCAAACAAAAGGTCCGTACCTGTATGATCTGTTGTCAGTTTAACCCAGGAAAAAGCGTTCCCGTAGAACAGGGTGGATTTCATCCTCCTAATCACCCTTTTGAAGCCCTCCAGATGGACTATATCCAGATGGAACGATGTCGAGGATTCAAATATGTTCTCGTAGTTGTCTGCGCTCTGTCCCGTTGGACAGAGGCATACCCGGTTTCAGATTACACTGCCCCGACTACTGCCAAACAGTTGGTTCGAGAATTCTTCCCACGATACGGTTTACCACGTGTTGTTCACTCAGATAACCGCCAGCCGTTCTCATCCGAATTAATGAAACATGTTTCACTTCTGTTAGGATATCAGTGGAAATTCCACTGTGTCCGACACCCCGAGGCAGCAGGTCTCGTAGAAAGACATAATCAGATACTGAAAATCAGATTGTCCAAAATATGCAGAGAGAAAGGTGTCGACTGGGTAGTAGCGTTACCAGTTGCACTCTTTTACATGAGAATGGTAGCACACTCTCGAACAGGGCTATCCCCGTATGAGGTGATCTTCGGCAGACCACCAAATATGTGGGGGACGCCTATACCACGCAAAATAACTGATATTGACTGTAATATGTTGACAGATTACTTGGCTTCCTTGATGTCTGCACTACAATCTTGTCGTTCACAGGTAGCTGCAGCCTTTCCCGACAACACTGAGGTGAAACCCCATGACGTACTTCCGGGGAACCTCGTACTTGTGAGGAATTTCGACCGAAAGACTCAGCTGGAGCCCAGGTGGAAGTCGCCCAAGTTGGTCCTGCTGACCACAAGAACAGCCGTGAAGATCGAGGGCAGGAAAGGCTGGATTCATTCAAGTCATATCAAGAAATTTCATGGACTTCCTGCAGATGTAAACAGCCCACCTCGTGTGTCTTCACCCATTGACTCAAAACTTCCTTTTGTTGAACAGAGTAACTCTGAACACTATAAACTAAAGCTTAGGCCCAACCAGTCGAGCAATTTGATTGTTTAAGTCCTCTCCAAGGTGAAGCGGTTGAATTGTCTCTGACATGTATCCCTTGGACCTGAGTAGAGAAAACACCCGGAAAATGTTGAAACGACAGGCGTATTGTAAATCACTGCGTAGCCAGTGCATAGTGACATTATTAATCTTGTTTTTCTTGAGTCTTTTAATAATTACTGCAAGTATATTGTTGCACATATATTACCCTATTGCCAGAAACGTTTACAATGTTACTACTGAACATTCTTTTAGTGACTTACCCCCGCATGAATTGTCTTATAGACTTGCGCTGCGCAATAACACTTTCATTAGTATGTTACATCATTCCCATCAGACTAGTAATGCCACTAATTGTTGGGTGTGTGGCCGGCTCCCTCCCTATCAGAATTATGAAGGAGTCCTGCCTTTCTTTCCACATCCGTTTACACATAATGGCTCCTGTGGAGCATGGTTTAGTTTAATCAATTCCATAGACTCAGACACAGCAGTTTACCAAGATCATTGGGTATGGGGAAACCTGAACCTAGTTTTACTCAAGGTCTGCTACCCTGACAAGGAGGGTCGCCCCAAAAGAACAGGAACTGATCTAGAAAATGAAGTATATGGATTAGGTAATTTTACACCTAATCTCATGATTCTGAATGTCGAATCCGAAGTTGAACTAGTCTTACCCACCATGTCAGTATTCCCAGCGAAGGGTGAATTGTGTGTAAGAAAGGTTGGTTCCATACATATGGGCCATAGTAAATGCACTACTATAGTAGAATTCAGTGATCAAGGCAAATCTTCATTTAGAGCTTATCGCCACTCCTACTTTATATGTGGTCAGACTGCATATATGCGTCTACCTCTAGATTGGGATGGTACCTGCTACATTGCATTCCTTTTGCCACCTGTTTTCCTAGCTCCTCCTGATTATTACAGAAATATTCATTTAGTACACAATAGAGAGCGGAGACATCTCCCCATTGTCGATTACACTGAGACGGCATGGGACAAGTATGTAGATTTTAATAAAGGCATCTTTCCCTATATAGGTACCGTTACTAATAGTAAGCTGATACGTAGATTAACTAGAACCCTTGAAGCAGTAGTGAATGAAACTATTTCCGCCCTAGGCAATTTAACAGAAGAGCAGTCTGCTATGCGGATTGTTGTGCTTCAAAATCGTCTTGTCCTTGACGTCATCCTGGCTGATAGGGGCGGAGCTTGTAGGGTCATCGGATCAAGCTGCTGCGTATTCATACCAGAAAATTCGCCATCTGTATATAAAGCCATCACTCGCCTTCATAAGATTGTAAACCAGATACACCAGAACCCAGGCACTTGGACTTGGTCCAGTTGGTTTTGGAGTGTGATATCAGCCTGGGGATGGAGAGTTTTATCCTTCCTAGGTATTGGCCTTCTCATACTATTCAGTTGCTGTCTATGTCTACAATGTGGACCAGCGATTTGTGGTCTGTGTGCCACATCGTGTATTCCACCACCAAGATTTCATTCGTCACGGAAGAAGAAAGAAGAACAAATGATGTTATATGAACAGATCAATGGATTGATGAAGATTGATATCTCTTAACGGGCAAGTAGGGGACAAGGAGGGAATGTGGAAATATGGATTTTTCTGATCAGTTATGTCCCCTATCTTGGACCCCAACGGTTCTATGTGCATGTCACAAGTACATGTATGTTCCCTCCAGTTCCAGTTATGAAGACGCAAATACATGTGCGTCCACCGTCAACATGTCCTCTGTCAGATCCGCCATGAATAGGCCGGATATTCCATTCCTAAATATGAAAGGCCACCGGCTTTGTATGGTTCACTTATGCCATTTTACAGTCCAGGCAAGTAGGCCCTGATTCTGTCATCAAACTCCTCTTGCCTTCTGCCTCTGAAAACTCGAGTCTGAGCCTGCATCTGTGACCATGAACTTTGTCTCATTCTCTGCGCGGCTCACGAAGCCTGACATCAGCCTATTCTCTGCCAAGAACTGTATTTCACCTTCGAATTATCTGCTTCACTCCTTAGCCGATGCATTCCTGTCTAGCAGTTTAAGTAAACATTCTTCCAGCTACTGAGCAAAGGCTCGGCTTCTCTGTCCTCATGCAAGTAATTCATAGCCCTGTTACCATGGAATATTCCTACCCCCTCGCATTCAGTGTAGACACTTAGACGCTTGTACACGCACACACAGTCAGTATAGAATAGATTCTGTCCGAGAGTCCTTCTTTTGTGGATAACATAGTTCTTTAAACATAGGATGTTAGATATGATTTGGGATTAGGTTGACTTGACCCCCCAGACTTTTTGTCTCCATATGTAGAGCTAAATGTCAAGTCCCCTTCACCCCCTAGTTGCACGTCAATTACACGTCATGCTGCTGCGCGCGCATCTATGCCAAGTATTATCTTATAGATCCACCTATATGTGACATCATAACCAATTATGTTCCTTTTTACCCCTTATTACACCCATTTTCGGTTACGCATGTAAATCGTCATTTTCCTTATCAATTGTTACGCCTACTGCATTTGCTTCATTGTAATGAATGTTCTATAAAAATCATTTCTTGTCAATAAAGTATGTACTTCACTTCCTGAACCCCCGTGGTGATGGAACTTGGAGCAACCGATTATAATCGATCATTGGAATAAAGCCCATTCCGAACCTCTAATACCACGGATTCTGCCTCTCATTTTACTGAGCTATTTTATTATGTTTCTGTATCAAATTAAGTCCCGGTAAAGGAATTTTATTTACCACAGAGGAGGGGCAGGGGGCACGGGAAACCGGTTCCCACGGTCCAGGAAGGAGCAGTCCTTGAGGGGGATGCCCTGGAACCTACAGGGGAACAAGTAGCCGAACTGGGGGACCTACCGGAACTGACCCATTGGCAGCAGGAAGGAGGGCCCACCAGGGAGGAATTTTGTGAACAGCAGCGAATGTGCCCTTTTCTTGAGGGACTGCGGCGGCAGGCCACAGCCCAGGCAGCAGGTGATCAGTCAGGATCACATCTGATCTATTGGGAGAATGACCTCCTTAACAGCGAGCCTAAGGTTGCTGAGCCTGGGTCTGCGCGTGTGCTGGTGGTACCCCAGAGCTTCAGAGCCTTCCTACTGGGGTTGGCTCACGATGTGCCATTGGCCGGCCATCTGGGGCAGACCAAGACCTTTGAGAGGGTTGTCACCTACTTTTATTGGCCCCAGATGCACAAAAGCTCAGATGCTCACTGCAGGACATGTGAGACTTGCCAGGCAAGTGGAAAGAGCGGGGGAAGATCAAGGCCCCGCTCCAGCCCTTCCCAGATATCAGTATTCCATTCGAGTGAGTGGGCATTGACATTGTGGGGCCTCTGGACCCCAAGACAGCCATGGGCAACAGGTTCATCCTGGTCTTGGTGGACCATGCCACCCGGTACCCTGAAGCCATCCCCCTCAGGACAGTGACGGCCCCCGTGGTGGGCGTGCACTGATGGGGATTTTCTCCTGTGTGGGATTCCCCAGAGAGGTGGTGTCCAATAGGGGTACTAACTTCATTTCCAAATATATGAAGTCTCTGTGGGAGGAGTGCGGAGTAACGTACAAGTTCACAACTCCTTACCACCCCTAAGATAATGGGCTGATTGAGAGATTCAACCAGACCCTTAAGGGCATGATTGTGGGCCTAGAGGAGCCCATGTGGCGTAAGTGGGACGTTCTCTTGCCATGCCTGTTGTTTGCTTACCGTGAGGTGCCACAGAAGTCTCTAGGGTTCAGTCCCTTTGAACTGCTCTATGGTCACCCGGTAAGAGGGCCTCTGAGTTTGGTCAAGGAAGGCTGGGAGCAATCTCCCAGGAAGCCTCACCAGGATGTGTTTAGCTACATGCTGGCCTTCAGGAACCAAACTCGGCGTTTCAGGAAACTTGCTGAGGCAAATCTGGAAGCCAGCCAGGAAGAGATGAAATGCTGGCACGATCAGAATGCCACTGTGTTCGAGTTTCAGCCTGGTCAAAAGGTGTGGGTCATGGCCCCATTGGAACCCTGTGTGCTCCAGGATAAGTGGCCCAGCCCCTTTGAGGTGGTGGAGCGCAAGAGTCCGGTTACCTACTTGGTGGACTTGCAGTCTCTCAGGAACCCTCTGCGGGTCCTGCATGTCAACTGCCTGAAACCCCACTTTGAGAGGTCTGAAGTGGGCATGCTACTAGCTACAGATGCTGGAACAGAAGAGGAGAGGGAGCCTCTTCCTGACCTCCTGTGGGCATAGGAGAAAGATGTGTCAATGGAGGGCGTGGTCCTCTCCACCACACTGACCCCTGAACAGCAGAGTGTCGCCAACTGTTGGGGCAATTCAGTGATCTGTTCTCCCTGGTGCCTAGTATCACCAATTGGTGTGTCCATGACGTGGACACTGGGGATAGTCCTCCCGTGAAGCATAAGGCTTACTGAGTGACTGACCGGGTCAGAGCGTACATTAAGGAGGAGGTCTCCAAAATGTTTGCTTTAGGGGTGATTGAGTCCTCTAGCAGCCCTTGATCCAGCCCAGTGGTCCTGGTACCCAAGGCTGCGATGCCTGGTGCCACTACGGTTCTGCGTGGACTACCAAGGTCTCAATTCAGTCACCAAGACTGACTCGCACCCCATCCCCAGAGCTGATGAGCTCATAGATCGGCTAGGGGCTGCACGGTACCTCTGCACGTTTGATTTGACGTGGGTTCTGGCAGATCACCTTGACCGATGGGGCAATGGAGAGGTCGGCGTTCTCCACGCCTGACGGACACTGCCAGTCCCGGGTGATGCCCTTTGGGATGAAGAATGCACCTGACACCTTCCAGAGGTTGGTCAACAGTGTTGGTTGAGCTGGAAGATTTCAGCGCCGCCTACCGGGATGACATTGCAGTGTTTAGTTCCTCATGGGAGGGCCACTTGCGCCACCTCTGGGAAGTGTTGATGGCACTGCGAAAGGCAGGCCTCGCGATCAAGGCAAGCAAGTGCCAGATTGGGCAGGGTTCTGTGGTGTACTTAGGACTTCAGGTGGGGAGCGGCCAGGTGGCACCCCTGCAACCCAAGATTGAAACCATCCTGGCTTGGGAGCCTCCAAGGACCCAGACACAGGTGAGAGCCTTTTTAGGACTCCCAGGTTATTACAGGAGGTTTGTCAAAGGGTATGGCAACATTGTTGCACCCTTGACTGAGCTGACTTCTAAAAAAGCAGCCAAAGATTGTGAACTGGCCTGACACCTCTCAGAAAGCTTTTGATGCCCTGAAGACTGCCATGTGCTCCGCACCAGTACTTCAGGTGCCCAACTTTTCAAAGGAATTTGTTGTCCAGACAGATGCTTCCGAGCATGGTGTGGGGGCTGTTCTGTCACAGATCAATGAGGAGGGCCTAGACCAACCTGTGGCTTTCATGAGTAGAAGGTTGCTCCCCTGGGAACAGAGGTAGAGTGCAATTGAATGTGAGGCATTTGCTGTGGTCTGGGCATTGA
The DNA here is from genome assembly GCF_964204655.1 of Triturus cristatus. Lineage (NCBI taxonomy): Eukaryota > Metazoa > Chordata > Amphibia > Caudata > Salamandridae > Triturus > Triturus cristatus. The sequence continues at coordinate 281,950,862 of NC_140590.1, forward strand.
AGAAGCGGAGGCCATACCTGTTTGGGACTCACTTCCGGGTTCAAACGAATCCAAAGTTGTTGAGGTGGTCCATTTCTCTACAGGGTATGGACTTTACGGTGGAACACCGCCCTGTTACAGAACGCTCCAATGCTGACGGTCTGTCCAGATGTTTCTGCCTCAGTGATGAGAACTCCCAGGGAGTGGGTAGTTCTCCCCACATTTCAGCGGGGGGGATGCGTGTTAGACCTGGCACCATTGGCATAGGTCTCCCTTCCCTTTTTGTCGTTTGTCTCCTTCATGGTTGCTGGCGTTATATGTTCTGGGCGCTATGCCGCTGCCATTCAATGACTCCGCGCGAATGCTCCTAGTTATAAAATAACTGATGAACCGGTGTAGTCCTAGTAGTACCAAGGAACATGCTAGGGAGGTCGAATTTGGTATGTTTCCGCTACAAATATTAACGTGCATCTGGTAGTAGTGATTGTCTTTATGTTCTGCGTGTGCAACTGCCGCTTTTGGAAAGTAGGTATCTTTTTGTCTAAGTCTTTCTGTGTGTTTCACTGGTATGTGCATTGGTTGTCAGGTTTAGAGGGCCAGGGCAGGCCGGGGCCGACCTGGGTCGAAGGGAGCAATCTGCCGTTGAAGTATGGGGAGGGGTGACCCCTTTGATCTGAGCAGTGCTGTGCCTGGCAAGGTGAATGATAGCTCTACCTCCCGCTGGGTGTCTGATGGTGGACCCCTCTCCCTGGAAGGGAGGATGCAGCCTCGTAAATAATTCTGGCCAGGTCGAGTGATTTGTGACTTTATCAAGAACAAAGACTTTTGGGATATAAAGATCTGAGCTGAAACCCCTTCGTGGTGTGTAACTTCGGGATGCCAAGACGTACCTCTGGCCGTGTAAACGAGAGGAGAGGACTTTGAAACTTTCATCCATCCACTGAAGCAACTACCCAAGGGCCTGAATTGAGCTTGCCCCCTGCCGAAGTCTCAGGGACATTAGACTTCATTCCTCAGCAGCCCGGATTCCTATTGAGAGAAATCCTACTCACAGGTGAGGCCTCTGTCGAGAAATCCAAGGCTGGTTCACAGTTCCTATATAGAGAGAAAGATAGTAGTAGCCAAAGTACAGGCTATAGAGAGTAAGAGAAGTCTCCAAGGTCAAAGTGAGTGTGTAGAGTGAGGAGAGAATACTCCTTGTTGTGATACTGAGTGCCCTCACACACCCTTGCGGATGTTTAGCATCATCATTGGGCACAATTGCTCCTCGTGGGGGTGGCGCTGCAGTCCCTCACGGGCCCTTGGTTAGGGGCTCTCTGTTGGAGTTCTTTTAGGAGTTGCCGCATTTGTGAGTGTGGGTGTGTGGGTAGGGGTGTGTTAGTGAGTGCAGATATTAAAATTGAGGCAGGGTCCAAAAAGAAGTTTAATTGGGAGGTCCCTGGTTCAAATTAAAAACTTGGCGGGGATGGAGATGCACGGTAGTGCTTATAATGAGAGGGGAAACTAAACCAAATAATGTCCCACTTCTCTCAACCCGTATAGTGTAATAACAAAAAGTGCTGTAGGAATGATTAGGTCAACATGTTTCGCGCCTTTAGGTGGTCCCTATTGGATCCAGGAGCGCTTCGTCAGGACCAAAAGAAAGAAATATCAAGGATGGGTTCGGGAAGAGACAACCCGTAATCCCACCTGTTACCTAGGTCTGGTACGCTTGACAATTCGTATTTCAGAATCCGTTATTGTACGAAATTCATGTTCACAGCCTAAGAGGAGACATAACAAAGGAGCGGGGGGGGAAAAGAAAGGAAGGAAAGAAAACAACAGAGTGATACATCAAGACTGTTGATAGAACTCAGACACTAGTGCACGGTCAGTGCTGTGGTGCCCAGTGCATGAAACCCACCGAAAATTAAATACAGTGGTCATGCTAATTGTGTGGCCGGGGTACTACCCAGTGTTAACGGACATAATGTCCAGGGATGAAGGTGCTATCCAAAAAATTTTGGAGTACGACACACGCAGTAATAAAAACACATTAAAAAAACCACACTGAAATGGTGAAGACAGGTATGCAGCTATCTCATCAAGGTAACTGGTACGATGCTGCGATGCCTAAGCATTACCTAGTGAAGAGGGATCAGTCCGGTAACGAGAACTCAGTTACCGCAGGGGGTGGAGGGGAATGGCTCCGATCTCACGACGTGGTGCACATGCCGATCGTGTGCAGTGACTATGGAGGAAACTCCAGTGAGATATCTGGCACGGTGTGGCCTGGCTGTGGAGTGCACGAATAGTGAGTCGGGCAGGGAAGGATACATAAGGATATGCACTCATGCAAAAAAACACAACAACACAATAACATAGAGCGCGGGCGCAAGCCTACCCCCTCCTATTCGGTGGTGGGCTCCGTCAGCGTGAGCCGCGTCGTAAGGCTGCAAATAGTAAAAAAGGTTTTTGTGCTCGGTAAGAATGCAGAACTCGTACCTGGATCGAGGTAACTGCTGGGGCGTCCCGAGTAGAAGGTTCTAATACTCACATAGTCTTGTGGCCTTACGTGGCGGGGAGACCTACCCGTGCGGTGGTTCAGCCGGTAACATCGGTGTATCCTGACCAATGGTTAAAGTAGTGTTGCCGGGTCGGAACGTGTCCACGGGTGATGACGTCCCTGCGGACGCGACCACGGTACGGGGTACACGTTGAAGGCTCGCCAGGGGTTTGGCTAGTAACTACGGCGGCCATGATAGAAAGGTTGTAAACAAAAGGGAGAAAGGGTCCCGTTGCTCAGTATTCATACCAATGCGCCAAAAAGAAGAATGACGTGGGGAATCCCCGCGTGTTGAAAAAACGGACTGGAAAGGTACTGGGACCTCAAACGGACTCAGATGTACTAAGCCCATAAGTGGAAAAAAAAGGGGGAGACCACAACGTACTATACCACGAAACACAGGTCAAGTGATGTTATCGTGATGATCCTGTGTGTGTGGAAAAGAGGATACCGCCCTATTGTCTTGGTGTGTGAAGCTAGAATATATGAAAGAGCTGCTCCTCTGGTGATGTGAGGGACTATACCATCATCATGTCATGAGTATCCCAATCATGGACCGATGGCTCTGTAAATAAAAATACACATGTAAATAGTAACATCGTGTCCATATAGACAAGCCAGATCGCCTGTCATAGAGCCAATATCTAGGTTAGTAAGGTTGATGGTGTTGTCGATGCTCAGATTATTATGATCGTGTTGATGGTGATCATGCTAAATCATTGTGTAGTGGTGCTCAATATAACATACTGGCTAGGATCATCTTGTGATTACCACTAATGAGATAGTTCAACCCAGGGGATGTCATCATTCAGTCCCCCTTTATTACTTTTCAATTTGAACACCCATCGTTGTTCCTGCCTAAACAGTGTGGATGCTGACCAACTGGGATTAGATTCAATGATAGTCCATCGTAAACTCTCAGGGGAGTGATTCTTTTCCAAGAAGTGGCTTTGTAGTTTGGTTGCTGTGCGTTTGCACCGAATCGTGCTCTTATGCTCACCGATTCGTGTTTTGATTGGTCTCGTAGTCATGCCAATGTATCTTGAGCTACAGGGGCAGGTAATCATATACACACAGTTCTTCGTATTGCAGTTAGTATGGTGTAGTTGCTTCCATGGTTTTTCAAGTCCCAGATCAATTTCCTTGGTGGCGCTAGTCAGTGGGCATACTGTACATGACCCACATGGATAATGGCCAGTTACCGGGGGAAGGTTCCACAGAGTTGGTTGGATCTTGATAGTGTTCTTAGGGCGTGTATGGACTAGCATATCTCTCAGATTTTGTGTTCTCTTAAATGCAAAGAGAGGTTTAGGGCCTGGTTGAAACTCCCCCGTCTCCAATATCTTCCAATGTTTCTTTATTATTCTCTGAATTTTATTGGAATTCGGGGTGAAGGATGTTACACATGTTAGTGTCTCTGAGATGGTTTTCTCTTTGATTTCCAGCAGGGCTTCTCTATGATTATTTCTGGCTCTTTTACGCGCTTGTTTTACGATTTTCTTGGGATACTTTCTTTGCGTCAAGTTCTCTGTAAGAGTATCTGCCTCTTTCTCAAATTCCAGGATGGTGTTACAGTTGCGGCGTAGGCGGAGGAATTGCCCAACCGGTAAGTTATTTCTTAGAGCCTTAGGGTGGTGACTTTGGAACAGGAGTAAACTATTCCTATCTGTGGGTTTTTTATAGTTAGTGGTCATCAGACATCCTTCTTTCAGGGATATCAGTAGGTCAAGAAATGGTATAGATTCTGGAGACTGTGTGCCTACAAACTTAAGGTAAGGATTTAATGTATTCACCCATGTAAAAAATGTCAGACATGTTTTTTCGTCCCCTTTCCAGAAGATGATTATGTCATCGATATATCTGCGCCATAGCATGATGTTGTTCTTATATGGATTGGTATCTGTCAGGATGTATTCCTCTTCAAAATTTGCCATATATAGGCAGGCCAGACTCGGCGCGAAGGTGCTCCCCATACTGGTGCCCTGTGTTTGGTGATAGAGGTTGTTCTCAAAAGCGAAAAAGTTCTCCTTGAGTGCTATGGTCGCACAGTCACAGATGAAGGTAATCGGGGTTGGGGATGTCCATGGATCGATGTTACGCAAGGCCTGATCGAGAACCGCCAGTGTGGCATCTTGGGGAATGTTAGTATATAACGCTTCCACATCTAAGGTTACCAACAAGTTGATAGACTCTGGTGCGGCGAAACCCTCTATGAGGTTGAGCACCTCAGTGGTGTCTCTCAAGTACGTCGGGGTCTTAATCACCAGGGGACGTAGAAACACATCACAGAACTTGCTCAGGGGTTCCAGCAGGGAGTTAATCCCGGACACAATGGGTCTGCCTGGTGGAGGGGAGACTCCCTTGTGAATTTTCGGGAGGCAATAAAAATACGGTATACGTGGCTTGTTGTTCAAAAGGAATAAAGCCTCTTCCTTGGTAATCCATCCCTCTGCCTCTGCTTCAGATGTCAAATGTTGTATCATGATAGAAAGGCGTGTGGTAGGGTCTTCATTGATGGATTCGTAGTACCTCGTGTTGGATAACTGTCGTAAGCATTCCTCATCATAGGTATGTTTGTCCTGGATGACGATTGCCCCTCCCTTGTCTGCGGGTTTCAATATGATGGTATCATCCTCTGTTAGATGTCTGAGGAGTAATCTTTCTTTCTTAGAGAGATTGTCAAACGGGTGAGTAGGGACAGTGTTGTGGACCTCCTTCAAGACAGCCTGTTCAAATGTTAGTACTTCGTTTGAGGTCATGGCTGATGTGGGGGTGAATTTGGATTTATTCCTCAAGCCCGACCCGCTGGGCGGGGTCTCAGGTTTGTCTTGGAAGAATGCTCTTAGGCGGATTTTTCGAAAGAACTGATGTAGTTCCTGGTGAAGGGTGAATTCATCTTCCTTTGGTGTGGGGACAAATCCTAGACCCTTTTCCAGTAGTTTGTTCTCATCTTCAGTGAGGAGCCTTGAGGATAAGTTAACCACTAAGGTCTTGTGGTCTTGCTTCGTAGGACCATCGGTTCTGGGTCCTGCCAATGGACGGTCTTGGTTGCTCCTCTTCTTTTTCCTCTGCCTCTGCCCCTCCCTCTGTTGAGAAAAGGTGGGATCTGATATTGATGGTAATTGGGTATTGGATTCTGTCCCATGGGGCCATTCCATATAGGTTGGGGACCCATCCATGGTCCTTGGTACAGTGGTGTCTGGAATGGGTGCGGGGGGAACCCCTGGAATAATGGTGGTGGGGGTGGTTGGTGTCTATACCCACCTCTTGGTCTTGACTGTCTGGTTTCGTAATTGGATTCACTGCCAGTAGAATCTGACCTCCCGGAACTGCGGCTGCTGACATCGTCTGAGGAGGTGTCTATGTTGGAGAACACATAATCATCTTTGGTGTAAGGATAGATTTTCTCCTTATCGAACCGTTTTACGTCTTTTTGCAGTTGACTGATCTTCTGTTTAGTTAAGTATTCTTTGTGTTCGTTCATTTCAAGATTAATCTCTGAAAGCTTTGATTTAAATGCTGTAATAGAGATCCCTGTCTTGAGTCTGTTCTCAGACAGGTTGATTTGGATGAGTAGATCATCTGATAGACGTTTCGCTGTGTTTATAATTAGTATCAGCCAATCACGTGTGCATTTCCAGGATATTCTCGACCATTCACGACGGAATGTCAGATCTTCCAAGAATATCCTGGGAGCCAGATTTATCAACAGGCCATTGGGAGCGATGTTGGCTCTCAAATATTCTGTCATAATAGTCCCATGTAGGGCAGTTTTTATCTGCAGTTTTCGTAGAGTCTGGAGCGACCTCCAGTCATCATTTCCGCTCCCTGACGGTGCGCTACCATCTTCTGCTAGTAGTGATGGAGCTCTTAAGATCTCTGCTACCATATCGTCATCGAAGCTGAGACCTGGGTTGTCCATCGTGTCAATTAGGTGTTTGATCTTGCCAGTTATGATCTATCAATGGTTCTAAACCACATGTGTCACAAGGGAAGTGAGGAGAAAGAGGAAAGGAAGGAAAAGAGGATACAGACGTCCCACGGCCAGTGGCCGTACTTAAATGCAACCAATCAATGAGAGAAGGGACTAGGAGCGAATTGAAAAGGTCCTGTACCAGTGCTCCTGAAAGTCGTATATTTATTCCATGGGTGGTTCACAGTTCCTATATAGAGAGAAAGATAGTAGTAGCCAAAGTACAGGCTATAGAGAGTAAGAGAAGTCTCCAAGGTCAAAGTGAGTGTGTAGAGTGAGGAGAGAATACTCCTTGTTGTGATACTGAGTGCCCTCACACACCCTTGCGGATGTTTAGCATCATCATTGGGCACAATTGCTCCTCGTGGGGGTGGCGCTGCAGTCCCTCACGGGCCCTTGGTTAGGGGCTCTCTGTTGGAGTTCTTTTAGGAGTTGCCGCATTTGTGAGTGTGGGTGTGTGGGTAGGGGTGTGTTAGTGAGTGCAGATATTAAAATTGAGGCAGGGTCCAAAAAGAAGTTTAATTGGGAGGTCCCTGGTTCAAATTAAAAACTTGGCGGGGATGGAGATGCACGGTAGTGCTTATAATGAGAGGGGAAACTAAACCAAATAATGTCCCACTTCTCTCAACCCGTATAGTGTAATAACAAAAAGTGCTGTAGGAATGATTAGGTCAACATGTTTCGCGCCTTTAGGTGGTCCCTATTGGATCCAGGAGCGCTTCGTCAGGACCAAAAGAAAGAAATATCAAGGATGGGTTCGGGAAGAGACAACCCGTAATCCCACCTGTTACCTAGGTCTGGTACGCTTGACAATTCGTATTTCAGAATCCGTTATTGTACGAAATTCATGTTCACAGCCTAAGAGGAGACATAACAAAGGAGCGGGGGGGGAAAAGAAAGGAAGGAAAGAAAACAACAGAGTGATACATCAAGACTGTTGATAGAACTCAGACACTAGTGCACGGTCAGTGCTGTGGTGCCCAGTGCATGAAACCCACCGAAAATTAAATACAGTGGTCATGCTAATTGTGTGGCCGGGGTACTACCCAGTGTTAACGGACATAATGTCCAGGGATGAAGGTGCTATCAAAAAAATTTTGGAGTACGACACACGCAGTAATAAAAACACATTAAAAAAACCACACTGAAATGGTGAAGACAGGTATGCAGCTATCTCATCAAGGTAACTGGTACGATGCTGCGATGCCTAAGCATTACCTAGTGAAGAGGGATCAGTCCGGTAACGAGAACTCAGTTACCGCAGGGGGTGGAGGGGAATGGCTCCGATCTCACGACGTGGTGCACATGCCGATCGTGTGCAGTGACTATGGAGGAAACTCCAGTGAGATATCTGGCACGGTGTGGCCTGGCTGTGGAGTGCACGAATAGTGAGTCGGGCAGGGAAGGATACATAAGGATATGCACTCATGCAAAAAAACACAACAACACAATAACATAGAGCGCGGGCGCAAGCCTACCCCCTCCTATTCGGTGGTGGGCTCCGTCAGCGTGAGCCGCGTCGTAAGGCTGCAAATAGTAAAAAAGGTTTTTGTGCTCGGTAAGAATGCAGAACTCGTACCTGGATCGAGGTAACTGCTGGGGCGTCCCGAGTAGAAGGTTCTAATACTCACATAGTCTTGTGGCCTTACGTGGCGGGGAGACCTACCCGTGCGGTGGTTCAGCCGGTAACATCGGTGTATCCTGACCAATGGTTAAAGTAGTGTTGCCGGGTCGGAACGTGTCCACGGGTGATGACGTCCCTGCGGACGCGACCACGGTACGGGGTACACGTTGAAGGCTCGCCAGGGGTTTGGCTAGTAACTACGGCGGCCATGATAGAAAGGTTGTAAACAAAAGGGAGAAAGGGTCCCGTTGCTCAGTATTCATACCAATGCGCCAAAAAGAAGAATGACGTGGGGAATCCCCGCGTGTTGAAAAAACGGACTGGAAAGGTACTGGGACCTCAAACGGACTCAGATGTACTAAGCCCATAAGTGGAAAAAAAAGGGGGAGACCATAACGTACTATACCACGAAACACAGGTCAAGTGATGTTATCGTGATGATCCTGTGTGTGTGGAAAAGAGGATACCGCCCTATTGTCTTGGTGTGTGAAGCTAGAATATATGAAAGAGCTGCTCCTCTGGTGATGTGAGGGACTATACCATCATCATGTCATGAGTATCCCAATCATGGACCGATGGCTCTGTAAATAAAAATACACATGTAAATAGTAACATCGTGTCCATATAGACAAGCCAGATCGCCTGTCATAGAGCCAATATCTAGGTTAGTAAGGTTGATGGTGTTGTCGATGCTCAGATTATTATGATCGTGTTGATGGTGATCATGCTAAATCATTGTGTAGTGGTGCTCAATATAACATACTGGCTAGGATCATCTTGTGATTACCACTAATGAGATAGTTCAACCCAGGGGATGTCATCATTCAGTCCCCCTTTATTACTTTTCAATTTGAACACCCATCGTTGTTCCTGCCTAAACAGTGTGGATGCTGACCAACTGGGATTAGATTCAATGATAGTCCATCGTAAACTCTCAGGGGAGTGATTCTTTTCCAAGAAGTGGCTTTTTAGATGATAAAAACTGCCCTACATGGGACTATTATGACAGAATATTTGAGAGCCAACATCGCTCCCAATGGCCTGTTGATAAATCTGGCTCCCAGGATATTCTTGGAAGATCTGACATTCCGTCGTGAATGGTCGAGAATATCCTGGAAATGCACACGTGATTGGCTGATACTAATTATAAACACAGCGAAACGTCTATCAGATGATCTACTCATCCAAATCAACCTGTCTGAGAACAGACTCAAGACAGGGATCTCTATTACAGCATTTAAATCAAAGCTTTCAGAGATTAATCTTGAAATGAACGAACACAAAGAATACTTAACTAAACAGAAGATCAGTCAACTGCAAAAAGACGTAAAACGGTTCGATAAGGAGAAAATCTATCCTTACACCAAAGATGATTATGTGTTCTCCAACATAGACACCTCCTCAGACGATGTCAGCAGCCGCAGTTCCGGGAGGTCAGATTCTACTGGCAGTGAATCCAATTACGAAACCAGACAGTCAAGACCAAGAGGTGGGTATAGACACCAACCACCCCCACCACCATTATTCCAGGGGTTCCCCCCGCACCCATTCCAGACACCACTGTACCAAGGACCATGGATGGGTCCCCAACCTATATGGAATGGCCCCATGGGACAGAATCCAATACCCAATTACCATCAATATCAGATCCCACCTTTTCTCAACAGAGGGAGGGGCAGAGGCAGAGGAAAAAGAAGAGGAGCAACCAAGACCGTCCATTGGCAGGACCCAGAACCGATGGTCCTACGAAGCAAGACCACAAGACCTTAGTGGTTAACTTATCCTCAAGGCTCCTCACTGAAGATGAGAACAAACTACTGGAAAAGGGTCTAGGATTTGTCCCCACACCAAAGGAAGATGTAGTTCCTGGTGAAGGGTGAATTCATCAGTTCTTTCGAAAAATCCGCCTAAGAGCATTCTTCCAAGACAAACCTGAGACCCCGCCCAGCGGGTCGGGCTTGAGGAATAAATCCAAATTCACCCCCACATCAGCCATGACCTCAAACGAAGTACTAACATTTGAACAGGCTGTCTTGAAGGAGGTCCACAACACTGTCCCTACTCACCCGTTTGACAATCTCTCTAAGAAAGAAAGATTACTCCTCAGACATCTAACAGAGGATGATACCATCATATTGAAACCCGCAGACAAGGGAGGGGCAATCGTCATCCAGGACAAACATACCTATGATGAGGAATGCTTACGACAGTTATCCAACACGAGGTACTACGAATCCATCAATGAAGACCCTACCACACGCCTTTCTATCATGATACAACATTTGACATCTGAAGCAGAGGCAGAGGGATGGATTACCAAGGAAGAGGCTTTATTCCTTTTGAACAACAAGCCACGTATACCGTATTTTTATTGCCTCCCGAAAATTCACAAGGGAGTCTCCCCTCCACCAGGCAGACCCATTGTGTCCGGGATTAACTCCCTGCTGGAACCCCTGAGCAAGTTCTGTGATGTGTTTCTACGTCCCCTGGTGATTAAGACCCCGACGTACTTGAGAGACACCACTGAGGTGCTCAACCTCATAGAGGGTTTCGCCGCACCAGAGTCTATCAACTTGTTGGTAACCTTAGATGTGGAAGCGTTATATACTAACATTCCCCAAGATGCCACACTGGCGGTTCTCGATCAGGCCTTGCGTAACATCGATCCATGGACATCCCCAACCCCGATTACCTTCATCTGTGACTGTGCGACCATAGCACTCAAGGAGAACTTTTTCGCTTTTGAGAACAACCTCTATCACCAAACACAGGGCACCAGTATGGGGAGCACCTTCGCGCCGAGTCTGGCCTGCCTATATATGGCAAATTTTGAAGAGGAATACATCCTGACAGATACCAATCCATATAAGAACAACATCATGCTATGGCGCAGATATATCGATGACATAATCATCTTCTGGAAAGGGGACGAAAAAACATGTCTGACATTTTTTACATGGGTGAATACATTAAATCCTTACCTTAAGTTTGTAGGCACACAGTCTCCAGAATCTATACCATTTCTTGACCTACTGATATCCCTGAAAGAAGGATGTCTGATGACCACTAACTATAAAAAACCCACAGATAGGAATAGTTTACTCCTGTTCCAAAGTCACCACCCTAAGGCTCTAAGAAATAACTTACCGGTTGGGCAATTCCTCCGCCTACGCCGCAACTGTAACACCATCCTGGAATTTGAGAAAGAGGCAGATACTCTTACAGAGAACTTGACGCAAAGAAAGTATCCCACGAAAATCGTAAAACAAGCGCGTAAAAGAGCCAGAAATAATCATAGAGAAGCCCTGCTGGAAATCAAAGAGAAAACCATCTCAGAGACACTAACATGTGTAACATCCTTCACCCCGAATTCCAATAAAATTCAGAGAATAATAAAGAAACATTGGAAGATATTGGAGACGGGGGAGTTTCAACCAGGCCCTAAACCTCTCTTTGCATTTAAGAGAACACAAAATCTGAGAGATATGCTAGTCCATACACGCCCTAAGAACACTATCAAGATCCAACCAACTCTGTGGAACCTTCCCCCGGTAACTGGCCATTATCCATGTGGGTCATGTACAGTATGCCCACTGACTAGCGCCACCAAGGAAATTGATCTGGGACTTGAAAAACCATGGAAGCAACTACACCATACTAACTGCAATACGAAGAACTGTGTGTATATGATTACCTGCCCCTGTAGCTCAAGATACATTGGCATGACTACGAGACCAATCAAAACACGAATCGGTGAGCATAAGAGCATGATTCGGTGCAAACGCACAGCAACCAAACTACAAAGCCACTTCTTGGAAAAGAATCACTCCCCTGAGAGTTTACGATGGACTATCATTGAATCTAATCCCAGTTGGTCAGCATCCACACTGTTTAGGCAGGAACAACGATGGGTGTTCAAATTGAAAAGTAATAAAGGGGGACTGAATGATGACATCCCCTGGGTTGAACTATCTCATTAGTGGTAATCACAAGATGATCCTAGCCAGTATGTTATATTGAGCACCACTACACAATGATTTAGCATGATCACCATCAACACGATCATAATAATCTGAGCATCGACAACACCATCAACCTTACTAACCTAGATATTGGCTCTATGACAGGCGATCTGGCTTGTCTATATGGACACGATGTTACTATTTACATGTGTATTTTTATTTACAGAGCCATCGGTCCATGATTGGGATACTCATGACATGATGATGGTATAGTCCCTCACATCACCAGAGGAGCAGCTCTTTCATATATTCTAGCTTCACACACCAAGACAATAGGGCGGTATCCTCTTTTCCACACACACAGGATCATCACGATAACATCACTTGACCTGTGTTTCGTGGTATAGTACGTTATGGTCTCCCCCTTTTTTTTCCACTTATGGGCTTAGTACATCTGAGTCCGTTTGAGGTCCCAGTACCTTTCCAGTCCGTTTTTTCAACACGCGGGGATTCCCCACGTCATTCTTCTTTTTGGCGCATTGGTATGAATACTGAGCAACGGGACCCTTTCTCCCTTTTGTTTACAACCTTTCTATCATGGCCGCCGTAGTTACTAGCCAAACCCCTGGCGAGCCTTCAACGTGTACCCCGTACCGTGGTCGCGTCCGCAGGGACGTCATCACCCGTGGACACGTTCCGACCCGGCAACACTACTTTAACCATTGGTCAGGATACACCGATGTTACCGGCTGAACCACCGCACGGGTAGGTCTCCCCGCCACGTAAGGCCACAAGACTATGTGAGTATTAGAACCTTCTACTCGGGACGCCCCAGCAGTTACCTCGATCCAGGTACGAGTTCTGCATTCTTACCGAGCACAAAAACCTTTTTTACTATTTGCAGCCTTACGACGCGGCTCACGCTGACGGAGCCCACCACCGAATAGGAGGGGGTAGGCTTGCGCCCGCGCTCTATGTTATTGTGTTGTTGTGTTTTTTTGCATGAGTGCATATCCTTATGTATCCTTCCCTGCCCGACTCACTATTCGTGCACTCCACAGCCAGGCCACACCGTGCCAGATATCTCACTGGAGTTTCCTCCATAGTCACTGCACACGATCGGCATGTGCACCACGTCGTGAGATCGGAGCCATTCCCCTCCACCCCCTGCGGTAACTGAGTTCTCGTTACCGGACTGATCCCTCTTCACTAGGTAATGCTTAGGCATCGCAGCATCGTACCAGTTACCTTGATGAGATAGCTGCATACCTGTCTTCACCATTTCAGTGTGGTTTTTTTAATGTGTTTTTATTACTGCGTGTGTCGTACTCCAAAATTTTTTTGATAGCACCTTCATCCCTGGACATTATGTCCGTTAACACTGGGTAGTACCCCGGCCACACAATTAGCATGACCACTGTATTTAATTTTCGGTGGGTTTCATGCACTGGGCACCACAGCACTGACCGTGCACTAGTGTCTGAGTTCTATCAACAGTCTTGATGTATCACTCTGTTGTTTTCTTTCCTTCCTTTCTTTTCCCCCCCCGCTCCTTTGTTATGTCTCCTCTTAGGCTGTGAACATGAATTTCGTACAATAACGGATTCTGAAATACGAATTGTCAAGCGTACCAGACCTAGGTAACAGGTGGGATTACGGGTTGTCTCTTCCCGAACCCATCCTTGATATTTCTTTCTTTTGGTCCTGACGAAGCGCTCCTGGATCCAATAGGGACCACCTAAAGGCGCGAAACATGTTGACCTAATCATTCCTACAGCACTTTTTGTTATTACACTATACGGGTTGAGAGAAGTGGGACATTATTTGGTTTAGTTTCCCCTCTCATTATAAGCACTACCGTGCATCTCCATCCCCGCCAAGTTTTTAATTTGAACCAGGGACCTCCCAATTAAACTTCTTTTTGGACCCTGCCTCAATTTTAATATCTGCACTCACTAACACACCCCTACCCACACACCCACACTCACAAATGCGGCAACTCCTAAAAGAACTCCAACAGAGAGCCCCTAACCAAGGGCCCGTGAGGGACTGCAGCGCCACCCCCACGAGGAGCAATTGTGCCCAATGATGATGATAAACATCCGCAAGGGTGTGTGAGGGCACTCAGTATCACAACAAGGAGTATTCTCTCCTCACTCTACACACTCACTTTGACCTTGGAGACTTCTCTTACTCTCTATAGCCTGTACTTTGGCTACTACTATCTTTCTCTCTATATAGGAACTGTGAACCACCCATGGAATAAATATACGACTTTCAGGAGCACTGGTACAGGACCTTTTCAATTCGCTCCTAGTCCCTTCTCTCATTGATTGGTTGCGAGAAATCCAAGGCCTCTGGATCTACTGTGGGGAACGCCGCTTTTGCTCGTCTACGGAAACTACTGCTATCGCCATTGTGGGGCGCTGCACCTGAGAAGGTTTGCCGCTAAGTGCCCGCATTTGCCTTGTCTACGGAAACTATTGCTATCGCCATTGTGGACCGCTGCAGCTGAGGAGCTGTCGCTGAGTGCCCGCATTTGCCTTGTCTACTGAAACTATTGCGATCGCCATTGTGGGCCGCTACAGCTGAGGAGCTGTGCCGCTGAGTGCCCGAATTTGCCTTATCTACGGTAACTATTGCTATTGCCATTGTGGGCCACTGCAGCTGTGGAGCTGTGCCGCTGAGTGCCCGCATTTGCCTTTTCTACGGAAACTATTGCTTTCTCCATTGTGGGCTGCTGCAGCTGAGGAGCTGTGCCGCTAAGTGCCCGCATTTGCCTTGTCTACGAAAACTATTGCTATCGCCATTGTGGGCCACTGCAGCTGTGGAGCTGTGCCGCTGAGTGCCCGCATTTGCCTTTTCTACGGAAACTATTGCTTTCTCCATTGTGGGCCGCTGCAGCTGAGGAGCTGTGCCGCTGAGTGCCCGCATTTGCCTTGTCTACGGAAACTATTGCTATCGCCATTGTGGGCTGCTGCAGCTGAAGAGCTGTGCCGCTGAGTGTCCGCATAGGCCTTGCTACGATATCCATTGTTGACGCCATTGTGGGCCGCTGCAGCTGAGGAGCTGAGTGCTTATCTTGGCCTTGCTACGAAAAACCTTGTCGCTATTGTGGGCCGCTGCCACTGAGAAGCTGTGCCGCTGGGTGCCCTCATTTGCCCTACTACGAGAATCAGAACCACCACCACTGTGGGCCGCTGCAGCCGAGGAGCTGTGTCGCTGCAGTCCCGCATTGGTTTTGCTACAAGAGTTCTTACTATCATTGTTTTGGTCCGCCGCCATCGAGAAGCTGTGCCGCTGAGTGCCCATCCTTACTTTGCCACAAGAATCATCGCTATCGTGGGCCGCTGCAGCTGAAGAGCTGCGCTGCTGAGTGCCCATGCTAGTCCCACATCGGGAGCCTTGTCAACTTCCGCGTGCGCCGCTGGGTGCCGCTTCCCCGCCCGTCCCAGGATTATCGTGAGTGCACGCTGCGGATCGCCACTGCCCAAGAACTGTGGCTGCTGTGGGTCTGCCTGCCATCCCGCACCTTCCCTGCGGAGCTGTGCACCATGCTCCTTTATATCCTAAGTACCTTGCACATTATTCATCACCGGGTCGCATAGACCCCGGCCCCGAACTAAGTTTGTTCCACCCGCACGCATAAGTGCTTTCATCGCTCTTGAGACAAATCTGTAATTATGTGCATTGTGGTTCTTCGAGCATTCCTCAGTTGCGTGTTTAATCTATATAAAGATAACTATTTTTTATAACCGCTTGTGGTGTCTATTTTGTAGCGTCTTTCCTGCGTTATTGTGTATGGTTCTAAATGCTTCACATGCTGCCTCTGAGATAGGCCTGTCTTCTCGTGCTACGTTACCACAGGGTTGAGCAGGGGTTATCAAAGGGTGTAGCCCCCTTAATCTGACTTGGGAAGAAGGGTCACTATTCGACATCGGCGCCAGCCACTGTCGACTAGAGACCCCCATTTCTAACAAATACCAATTATTGGTAAGAAGGCAGTATCTTCTGACAGTTCTGATGAGATAGGCAGCATAGTACTTTGAGGGCAAGCGTTTCGGCGTTCAGATCTAAAACTTTTCCTAATGCATGATACAATTGTTGCTTTTAGAGATTTGTTTAAATTTCGCATTCTCATGCATAATAAGGAACGCCTTCACTGGTATATGCAATACTTCCCATGGTGGAATACCCTCTTGTCTCTGTAATGTTCTAGCTGTTGGTTGCTCTTGAGATTGCTGCAGCACTACATTTTTCTTTGAATCTGGATCTCTAGGGCTAGGACAGGTTCAGAGTCTGGTTTATTTGGCTTGTTTGCCCACTGTAATATTGGGAGTAGCTAAGTCCTGGGTCTAAAGCTCCAATGCTTTGCACGTATCAAGTAATTCAGTGCGCCGCAATCAAGGCTGTTAGTGTGCTGGCTACATTTCTACTTTTGAGGGGACAGTGATCTTGCACTGACTTCAAGTAAACAAGCATGTCACCACACAGGCAAGCTTTCTCATCAACACCTCCTATGCCTCCTATTAAATTGGAAAAAGGAGCTTTGATCATGACCCTGAGGAGGTCAACCTATGCCCAGGCTTTAGTACCTCTATTATAACACTGATGGAGTACTAGAGAAAGAAACTAGAGGTAAACCAGAAAGGATTCACCACTTGGCTGTTCAAGAGAGAGGAGTAACTTCTGCATTTTCTGCTTTAGCCTCCTCTTGGCTGTCCTATTTGTGTTTCTACTTCCATGCAGCTTGCTCCAGTGCACCTACACGGCACTGAGCTGATCTAAGGGGCTAGGCAGGCAGTACACTAGAGTACCAACACTGCAAGCAAGACTCTGGTCTTTTCCACAACCACACATCTTCTAAATGCACATGCTTCATAAAGTTAACTTGCTTCCAATGTTTTGCATTCTATCCTAAGTAGAAAAGTTATTACATGGAGAAAGATACAATTGTTTTACAGGGCAGGCAGAGAGGACAAACGAGGAATGACTACATTAGTTACTGCTTCCTTTCTTGTAAAAAGAGCATGTGAGACAGTTCTGGGAAGTGAGTTTGGCACACAAAATCTCTCAAGTTCGTTGAGGTCTGCTACTCCAGCCCCATGATTCATTATTTGCGACAAGTGTGCAGGAAGTTGCACAGTGGCAGTTGGTGTATGTAAGTAGCCAGACCATATTCCACCAAGTGAGCCAGGCTTTCTTCAGAGAGATTTCTTCCACTAAAATCTTTTGAAAGATTTGTCCCAAATTTACGTTTGCCAGCACAATTTCCAAATAAATTGGCTAAAAATGGATTTTGCTGTCAAATTTGAAGGGACATCAATGCAGTGTTTCAACACTTTCATGGTATGCCAATCAAGTCTTATCCTCTCCAGTAACATTTGTAGAAGAGAACCATATTAAAACTGGTAACAGGATGTATCTTTTGTTCAATTTCCATTAAAAAAAAAATGCTTAAAAGCCATAGTTAGTAGATAATTCAGATGATCTGGATTTGCAATCTGGCATGGCTTTTTCTTTCATTTTATTTTTTTATTAGATGTGTTAGCCTGCCCAGAATAAGTATTCAAAATGTGAATAGCAGGAAGAATGCCAAATCCCCTAAAGCATTCAGCTACACACTCGGCCTCATTCAAAGGGTCAGAGGCTAAACAAAACTTTGAAATGTACGGAAAGGGGGGGTTCAGGTCATGCGGAGCAGAATCTGTCTAAGTCTCTAGCCAAAATTTAACAAGGCCCAGATGTTCTTGAAGAAAAGTCTGAAAGGAAACTTGGAAGGCATGGATCACAAATTGTTGTTTTCCAATAGACTAAACAAGGTTGAAGAAAGCTTATTGTTGCAGAAGCTATTTGTCAGTAGAAAAAGACTGGTGTAGCTTTTAAGATGTTACAATGTAAAACTGAGGATATGGACAGCAGGGGATGTCTGTCTAATTTTCTTTTAGTAGGGATCCCAGAGAGAATGGAGAATAAATCAAAGCTGGAAGAAGTTTAATCAACCCCAGAGAATTAGACTTTATTTTTAAATGCTGGTGCACAATGATCTGATTATTGCAAGGGCCCTGAACGTGCTCCATCCGAGAGCCACAAAAGAAAACCCAACTCGTACTGTTGATGCCTACCTTCAGAACTTTAGAATCAAGCATATAATTCTGGAAAAAATAAAAGAACGTAAGGTAGCCAGTGCACCTTCAGGGCCAGTAATTGATGCAGGTATGGAAAAAGTGCCCTTTTATTGTCTCAGTTCTAGGTTGTCTGCACAAGGTACAGGTCAAGCCCTCTGACTATCTGTAGGAAAATGCCCTTTTTGTATGGCCACCCCCACAATGTTTTCTCCAGTGCTGTTGGTTTTGACTATGAAAGTGCAACAGAGACTGCGAACAAGCACCCAGTGTTCTCTCCCTAAAATATGATGCATGCAAATTGATGACCCCAATTGGCAAGGATTTAAACCCCCTCATAAGCCCCTAGTAAGTGGTACCAGTAGAACCCAGGGCATGGGATTTAAAGGGGTTGCCAGGGCCTGAAGCTCTGACTGTGCCACCCCGAGTGACCCAAGTAAAAAGGTGACAGCAGTCCTGCTATTGCAGACTGTATGAGCAGTGCAAACTGCTTAAACTCGATGTTGCCCTCACCATGAGTGGGAAGGTCACAGCACTATCTTTAATATATGCCATTCACCTCTAAGGTAGGCCTCCTGGGCCCAGGAGCCAGGGTGCATTATATTAAAGGTGTTGTACAAGTGCAAGCTTATATGTCCCTTTAATAGCCTCCTTCCATTAGGGGCTACTAAAAGTGTTAAAGGGGCCAAATGATAACATGGGCTAGCACCTGGGAACCTCAGGTTGCCATCTCCATTTTGATCTCATTGGAAAATGTCATGTTTGTAATCAAACAACTTGTCTCATCAAACCCTACTTTTTCCCAAAGTCAGATCTAATCTGGCCTTCACCCAGGCCTCTACCTTAGAGGCTGCCCACCTGGTTGCCCCAAACCTTTCCTGTGACCCAGCTGTCAGCTTGAAGCTGCTGCTGTCGCCAAGACCGGAATCTGATCCCCTGCCAGGAGGTGTGAACACTCCCAGGAGTCAGAAACAGGCCTGGATGAGTGGGAGGTGACACCTCCCTCCACGACAGGATTGCTAGTGAAGTGGCATATCCGAGCGGTGAGCTTCAAAGCTCTCAGCACTTCTGATTTGCAAGTAGGCTTCCTCCTAGAGGAGGAAACAACAACCCCCTGCCGCTGGCACATCTGCAATCTGGACAAACAGGAAAATTACATAGAAGGCGTACTCCCCCCCCCCCCCCCCCCTACCAAGGCTAGCCACACCCCTAGGGTGGGAATACCACGTCAGTACAGCCAACAAAGGGGTCTGACATTTTTTGAAAGTAGCAGAATAGAGGCTTCTGGGTAAAAAAGGTGACCCACATACCCGGATATGCTCACCTCACGGGCGGATTAGCAGCTGTGGCTAGTAAGCCATTGGCTACTAGCTCCCACACACCTACATCAATCAATCAGGCGTTTATACAGTGCACTTCTCACCTGAAAGGGTCTCAAGGCGCTGGGGGGGGGTGGGGTTGCAGCTCCTGATCAGTCGAAGAGCCAGGTCTTGACGACTTTCCTGAAGGTGTGTAGAGTGGGGGAAGCGGCTGATGTTGACTGGGAGCTCGTTCCAGCGACGTTGAAGGCTCTTCTGCCTGCTCTGGTTCTACGTATGGGTGGGGTCTCTGCCAGGGCTAGGTCGGCGGAGCGGAGGTTCCTCTTGGGTGTGTGGAAGGAGACTCTTTTGGTGAGGTATTTGGGTCCGATGTTGTGGAGGGATTTGTAGGCGTGGGTGAGTAGCTTGAAGGTTACTATCTTCTCGATGGGGAGCCTATTGAGGTCTCCTAGGTGCTGGTTCATATGGTCGTGTCGTAGGGTTCCGAGGACGAGTCTGGCTGTGGTGTTCTGGATGGTTTGGCGCTTGTGTAGCAGGGTTTTGTTGTTTTCCGGCGTAGAGGGCGTTACCATAGTCCAGTCTGCTGATTATGAGAGTGTGGGTGACGGACTTTCTACATTCAGGGAGGTATCCACTTGAAGGTCTTGCGGAGGAAGTTGTAGCAGGTGGAGGCGACGGCGTTGATCTGGCGGGTCAAGGTGAAGGGAGGAGTCTAGAATGATGCTGAGGTTCTGGGCGTGGTCCGTCAGGATGGGTGGGTGTCCGAGGGCAGGCAGCCAACAGGAGCTGTCCCACGCAGTGGGGGAGGAGAGGACGAGGACCTCCTGTCTTCTCTGAATTCAGTTTTAGGCAACTGTTGGTCATCCAGACTGCTACGTCTTTCATTCCTTCTTGGAAGCTGAGTCTGGTGTCTTCTGGGTTTTTGTGTAAGAGGATGGCCTAGTTTGAGTGCTATGGCAGCGGCAGCTCTGTGGTAGATGTGCGGTGGGCAGGGTCCGTGGGGCTCCTGAGTGGGTGTACTTCATGGCAGTGGTGGTGTCTTCAGTGGTGGCAGGCTTCAAAGTGCTGATTGTTGGTGGTGGAGAGGGGAGTTGGGTCCGTCGTCTGTTAGCTGAAGTTGTCGTAGAGGGCCTTGATTTTCAGGTGAAAGTAGGTGCTGAGCTTGTTGCAGAACGTGTTCCTGAGTGTCGTCCTTGGCTTCGCTGCAGGGGTTTGGTGAACTGCTGACTGTCGTTGAAGAGTTCTTTTGCGTTACTTGCGTTGGTGTGGATTTTGTTCTTGATAAAGGTTCATTTGGTGGCTTTTATGCGCTTGTGGTATTCATTCATGATGTTCCTGTAGTTGTTCTGGTCTTCAGTGGTTTTCCTGTTCCGCCAGACTTTCTCGAGGCATCTGCAGGAGCGCCTGGCTTCTTGGAGGTCGGTAGTGAACCAGTCAGCCTTCAGGGGGCGTTGTTTGACGGGGAGGCGTAGGGGTGCGAGCTTGTCAGCGCAGCTGGCGATCCAGCGGTGCAGTTCTTTGACTGCGGAGTTCATGTCCGTCGTAGCGGGGGGGTGTCGAGGAGGAGGGTGGTGTTGAGGTGTCCCTCTGTGATCTTGCTTCAGTTCCTTTGTAGGGTCGCGTAGCGGGTTTGGGTGCGGAGGTGGTGTTGAAAGTGAAGTGTATGCAGTGGTGGTCTATCCAGAGGGGCTCAGTGGTGTGACTGAAGTGTATGTTTGTCCCTCCTGCGAAAATGGGGTCGAGGGTATGTCCAGCCCTGTGGGTGGGGGTGGTGACGAGCTTCTTCAGTCCGTGGTTGGTGAGGTTGTCAAGGAAGGTAGTGGAGTCCGGGTCGCTGCGGTTGTCGAGGTGGAAGATCAGGTCTCTGATGAGAATGTAGTCCGTGGAGGCGATGGCGTGGGGTGCGACGAGGTCGGAAATGGAAGTGGCGGAGGAGGCACGAGGCTCGGGGGGGGGGGGTCTGTAGACTAGGGTCCCACGCAGCATGGTTCTGGGGCTGGTTTGGACCTGGAAGTGGAGGTGCTCTGTGTTGGAGAAGGGGTCTTTTGTGCTGGAGGTGGAGAGTCAGAGGGAGCTCTTGTGTGCAATGGCGAGTCCACCTCCTGGGCGGTGGAGGAGGTCCCTTCTCTGGTTCTTGTATCCATCGGGAATGGTGGTGACGATGTCTGGGCAGAGGTGGCATTGGTCCATGTTTCCACGCAGAAGGCGACATCTGGCGAGAGGGTGTAGAGCAGGTCCCAGATCTCTGTGGTGTGTTTGTGGAGGGTGCACACGTTGAGGAGGAGGCAAGTCAGGGTTTCGGTGGTCTGGGCATTGGGTGTGGGTTCTGCGGTCATGGGGGGGGGGGGGTCTGTTGATGGTTAGGAGTGTCGGCAGGAGAACTGGCCATGGGTGGTGTTTGGCATCGATCTCTGGCACTTGTCTCTTCCGGTGTTGTGTGCGCGTAGGGCGGCTGAGGTGTAGCGGTGGCGTGTTGTAAATCCAGGGTTGCTGGCCGTGGACGGGTGCGGACGGCTTGCCTTAGATGCGCCTTCGGCAGGCCAGCGGCACGATTGCGAATAAATAGGGGAGGGGTGGCGGGACGAGGAGGTGGGAGCGGGGACTGTCCAGGGGGGAGTGGCCGCAGAGGCAGCAGCGGCGAGAAAACTGGCCAAAATGCGCTCAAAAATTAAAATAAAGTTAGGTGAAAGCAAGAGTCACCAAGCGGGGCAGAGAAATACAGCATCGCAGGGCAGAGGCAGGAATCTGTTAGCAGGCGCAAACCCTATGGGGAGGTCTTCCTACTGCGGTGCGTCGACCACACTGCGCAGCTACATCTAGAATTTAAGGGGCTCCCCTGGCATTAGAACCTCAGATCTGATTGACTTGCCACAACGGAGGAAGAGACCAGAGTCTGCGACTTCAGGACCTGCACAAAGAAAAGGCGCCAAAGACTGCCTCTGTGGCAATCACCCTGCAACCACACGACTGACTCGTCGTGGACCAGAGACTGGTTCCAGAGGAACCCCTATGGAAATCAAAGGCAGGGCCAGAACTCCCTTGGACTAGAGGTACTAGCCCCCTGCTGCCTTCAGGCATGAACCACATTCCCCTGTCCAAATAATCACGGGCCCACCGGGGGAATCACCCAAAAGTAACTGGTCTAGTGCATTATGGGAAACGCAGTCCTAACTGCCAGCAAGTTTCAGGTGGCTAATGTGTTTCCCCGGACTCCAGGACATCAAAATGACCACAGGCTGAACTTGCTGTTACCAAGGTTAGTTGGTGGCTAGCCTGGCTACTACTCCCTTTACCTGACGCTGTGCCTCGAGGGAACCCTGCACCATTTTCAACTCAACGTCTCGTGGCCACGTTGTCCACAGTTTGCATCCCCTTCCTCACCAGCAATGTCTAAATGGCAATCAACACCTGTGACTCCCATCTTCAGCACCAAGATCACAAGGACTACTCTGCACCTGAACCCTATGAGCCAGATAAGTCAATTGACACCCACCTCACCTTACCACCTAGCGGTTTCCACGGAACTCGATCTGTAAGTGATAGTTTGTCACTAGTTAATTTCCCCATTGACTGCAGCTGTAATGTTTTGCAGTAGGGAAATTTCGGCACTGATTTATTTTTTCCTTAAAAATAAAAAACTCCAGTCATAATCAACCGTTTGAGCTTGTTTTGGTGTCTAAATTTATATAAAAATCTGCTTTATTTTTATATATTGGTGTTGGATTTCTTTTGAGTTGTGTCAATTACTTATTGTCCATGTTGGTACTCTGAAATGCTTAACACATGTTCCTCTAGTAAAGCCTAACTTCTCTGTGCCATACTACCAGGACTGAGCTTGGGGTTTATTATTCTGAATCCAAGGACCTATGTGGGGAAACGTGAGATCATTACATAGTGAAGCCTAATCAGCCTCACTGAATGATTATCCACTTTCCTACACTTCCTCATACTGGAATATCAGGTAAAGTTTAAGGCTATAGTAAAAGCGGTATATGAACTCTGTGTGTCAGTGATGCTGCAGTAGAACTTGAAACAGATGAGAATATATGTGCATCAAGAAAGTTCTATAAATATCTCTATAATCGGATGGTACAAGCTGTATCAGAATTGTACTGGAAGTGTAATGTGGATGTATCAGATCTTAGATACTGGTGCATACAGAGATTTGGTATGAGTTTGGTAGATTCTTTTTTTTACTTGAAGAGTGGAGCATGGTTAAGGTTAGATAAGGTCTCTTGAGAGCTCTTTGGATGTCTGAAAATTGGAGTAGTGGTGTATGACTGTTGTAGATAGGGGGGCATTTTGAGTGCTCATGGGGTATCCATGAATGTGTGGTATGTCTTGAGATCACAGTGGAAGTCAGAAAAGATTTGCAGTATGAGCTCTCTGGTAATGTCTCAAACCTTTGAAATGTAGAGGTATTGACACTGAATCTATTTAATAGATTTAATTATAAAGTTAAAACTGTAAAATCTGACTGGGTGAATTGTAATGTTTTTTGATAATTTTCATTGTGCAGCAATATTAAAATTCTGATCCTGTTTATACAGCACTTTGCCAATAAATAATAGACAATATGTCATGTAATTCCTTATGTTGTAACTGAAGGCTATATACTGTGATATTAAGAATGTTTACAGACTATCGTCCTCACATCTACCTCTTCTATCCACCGTCCTCACTCACAAATGTTGTTATATCATCTTTAGTTATGCCTAGCTACACTTTTAGCTGTCTGCCAAAACTCATGTAATTTTAAACATTAGAAAGCAGAAATGGGTTTTGGTTCAGCCCTTCCGTTGCTTCTCTTCATTATGGGAATTTGATTGTGCAGCAGTTGTGCTTGCCCTCTTCCCTGCTGGCACATGCAGACTCTGTAGTGGAATCTTTGTCTTCAGTGAGTTCAACCCTGGAAATGCCTCTCTCCAACAAATACATGTATCAAAATTGGCAGGCCTAAGACCTTAATTGTGCACTGATG
Organism: Triturus cristatus; assembly: GCF_964204655.1. NCBI lineage: Eukaryota > Metazoa > Chordata > Amphibia > Caudata > Salamandridae > Triturus > Triturus cristatus. The sequence continues at coordinate 281,975,370 of NC_140590.1, forward strand.
CCCCTCTCTGTAATAACAGAGAGGGGCAGCAGTGGTACAGAATACAACCACGCAGGAACCTCCCTGTAGTTGTGGTCTTTAGAAGACCCAGATATATTAACAGTGCTACCACAGACTGCACCCCTGCTGCTAAGAGGTGTTGATGAGTCAACTGCAAGGCAGATGACTTCTACAACATATTGTTAATGCCTGGAGCACAGAGCCATGTAAAAAGAGATGTAGGCATTAATAGTATAGAGCTAAAAGAATACATTTATTCATAATATTAGTTAAAAAAAACATTAATATCGAGCAATATCACAATTGTGTTTGAAGGCTCCTACATTGATACAAATGTGCAGCAAACCTTGTTGCTACACACCAACGACCCTGAGGAAGTCTTTTTACTTGAAACACATGTTGACTGCTGTTCTCATGTTAATTTATTATCTCCTCTACACTGACATTTTGTGGATAAATAGCAACCTTGAAGGCCCATGTTCACTATTGTAATTGCATTTATATATCACTTACTGCCATTGGTGAGGCGTCAAAGCGTTTTTTCGGCGAGTAGCATGCTACTATGGAACTCATAAGGGATTAGTGGTGAATTAGTATAGTGAAATATGAAAGTAATTTTAGTGGTGAATATGTTAGTAATTTGGATTGAGAAGGATAGAAGAGGGAAAAAGGTTTGCATTTTTATAGCGCTTGCTACCGCTGATGGTGTGTTGAAGCGCTTTTTCGGCAAGTAGCACGCGACTCCGGAACCCATAAACTATTAGTAGTGAGTTAGTATAGTGAAATATAAAAGTAATTTGAGTGGTAGATATGTTAGTCGGTTATTTGGATTGAGAAGGCTAGTGAAGGGATAGAAGAGGAGAAAAGGTTTGCATTTATTTATTTATTTAGAAAGTTTTATATTGCGCGATCATAACCCATGTGGGTATCAGAGCGCTTCACAATTTTGGGTAGGTAGGATGCAATATTGGGAAGAGAACATTTGTTACATATATATGCAGGGCGCAAGCATGACCCCTGTGGGTATCGGAGCACTTCACATTAGGTTCGGACGGATACAGTAATGGGAGAACAACATTCAACACATATGTACATAGCATGCTTACAATGTTATTTCCTTTTGAAAGAAGCAGTGGAGGAGATTCGACTGAGTTCTTGAGGAAGAGAGTTCCAAATCTTCGGAGCAATGCCTGAGAAGGCTCTGTTACTCGTTCTCATTTTGTGGAAAATCTGTGGTTTCCGGACCATTGAACTTGCAGTTCATGATGGTCTGCAACCCCCTGACAATTCTAGTTTTTGAGCTAGATAAATGGGGGTCTTGAAATAAAGGGCTTTGTGAGTCATGCAGGCAATTTGTAACTATTCTTGCATCGTAAGGCAACCAGTTTTGGAATTTTAGGACTGGGGATATGTGATCATTTCTTTTTCTCCCAGTAATCAGTCTGGCTGCGTCATTAAAGGAAGCCCTTATTGGGGCCAAGTTGCTATTTATATAGCACTTGCCACCCCTGATGAGGTGTTAAAGCACTTTTTTGGCGAGTAGCACGCTACTCTGGAATTTATAAAGGATTAGTGGTGAATTAGTATAGTGAAATATGAAATTAATTTGAGTGGTAGACATATTAGTCTGTTATTTAAATCGAAAAGGATAGAAGAGGGAAGGATTTAGAAATCTTTTTTTGTTGGTTTTGGAGCTCATAGCAGTAGGAGGAGGCTTGGAATGAGTAAAAGGGAGGTGGAGGGTGAAGAGTTAGAAAGGCTTGTTCTGGGGGACCAGAATAGTAAAAGAGGTATGAGATGATGCAAGGAGGGGTAGAGTAGGGAAGAGTCTAGAAAGGGTTATTTTGGGGCTCATAGTAGTGGTATGGGGTTTGGGATTAGTGAGTGTGGAGGTAGAGGATATATTGATAGAGGTACAGGGTGAGAAATAGGGTAGTGCATTGGAAAGAGTAGGAGAAAGAGGTTTGAGATGAGGGTGAGAAATAGGGTAGTGCATTGGATATGCTGAATTAGAAGAAAAGTAATAAATATATAGATCCATAAGTATATGTAAGGTATATAGATGGCTAAAGAAAGGTAGTATATGTAGATTAAAGAGGCATTAAATAAACTCAGGCTAACAAGTGTTCTTGTACTTAAAATCATTTTTATTTATATATATTCACTTAAAAAACCACAGGCTTCAGGGACGTTCTAGTTAGTTGGACATTTCACTCATGCAAAACCAGAGAAATTCAGCCGTTGTAGTTAGTTGAGCTAACTATAACTCGCACCCCCGCAATGCACTGCTGATGACATCACATATTACATCACTCATGACATAGTCAGTGACCTCACTGATGACATCTCAAATTACATCACTGATGACATCATCCAGTGACTGATTGTTTCTAAAAAGTTTAAATATGTTATATATATAAGCGATGGTGTATTGAAGAATGAGTGGGTATATGAGTGTCTGAATGGATGATTTAATAGGTGCATGACTGACTGTATAATTGAGTAATTAAACGTGTCTCACTAATACATGAGTGACTGACTAATCTGTATGAATGTCTGTATCAGTCTGTCAGTTGGTATGTGTGTGCGTGCTTGTGTCCGTGATTGTATAAGAGAGTAAGGATGTGTTAGTATCTGTATAAATAAGTGAGGTGGTGTGTGTATAACTGTGTAGGTGAGTAAATGGAAGTGTGATTGATTCTTTGTATGGCTGACTAGCTGTGTGAGTAACTCTATGGGTGAGTGGCGGTGTGTGTGTGTGTCTGGGTGTAGGAGTACATATGATAGTGGCTGTATTGATGAGGGGCTGCATGTATGAGTGACTCTATGGATGAGGGAGTGGATGTATGTGTAGACCTAGGAATCAGTGAGTGGGTATGTAGTAACTGGTATTGGTGTGTCTATGGTTTCAAGAATGGCAATCTATTTTAGAGTGGGTGTATCAAAGGTTAAATTAGGGTGTGAGGCGGTGCATCAGATTATCATGTGGATGATGTAATCAGTGATATTTGAGATGTCGTCAGTGATGTCACTAACCATGTCATGATTGATGTAATATGTGGTGTCATCAGCAGTGCATTGAATTTCTCTGGTTTTGTACAAGTGAAATGTCCAACTATAACGTCCCTGAAACCTATGGTTTTTTCAGTGAATTTCTATGTTTTTAAAAAAATAATAATTTCTAACTATAACGTCCCTGAAACCTACATTTTTTTCACTGAATTTCTAAGGTTTTTTCAATGCTAATTTATAACTATGCCTACATACGTAGGATGTGCTGAAAGAGGAAGAATGGCGCAGAAGGAAGCAAGAGAAGTGCAGAAGGAGGAAAGAGAGGTGAAGAAAGAAGCAACAGAAATGCAGAAAGAGGCAACAGAGGTGCAGAAAGAGACCTACTTTGACTGTGCCTTACAACAGAGTCATACAAAGTACCTTAATTAATCACTAATCCTTCTCCGAAGATGTCTTAAACCTCACTTTTCTCTTGAAGGTTTACTATTAATCGACTGCTCATAATGTTAGGCCTACCAAATGTAAAACGGCAATCCTAAGCATATCACTGTTAGTCTGACTAAGTTTGTGAAGGTATGCATGCGTTTCTATGCTTTTACCTAGTGACATGTTAAATGAAAATAAACATACAAACTCTTGAATACCTGTGTTTCAAACAGCATACTCTGTAAATTTGTGTAAAAAAAGGTGTATGATTTCTTCCTACTCACAATACAGGGCACATGGGTATTTAATGGTATATTTGTAGGGCTCTAACACATATACACATAAGACATGTCTGCCTGTGCAACCAAATGACAGAGCAGAACCAAGACGATTTGACCACCTATAAGAGAAGCTACCTGCTTTTTAAGCTACCATCTTCAGATGCATAACACGTGAGAATACATGTGCAAGTAGACATAACCCTCAGTCACGAGAGCACGCAGACCTTTAAACTTGACACCTTGCACTTCCCATTTGAATATAGAAACAGGTGAGTGAAGTACAGAAAGGAACACGAGAATTGCAGAAAGAGTAAGAAATGTGCAGAAAGAGGCAAGAGAAGTGCAGAAAGAGGCCAGAGAGGAGCAGAAGGAAGAGGTAAATGAGGTGCAGAAAGAGGCAAGGAAAGTGCAGAAAGATACAATAGAGGTACTGAAAGAAGCAACAGAGGTGCAGAAGGAGATGAGAACTGCAGAAAGAAGTAAGAGGTGCAGAAAGAAGCAACAGAGTTGCAGAAAGAGGCAAGAAGGTTGTAAAACAAAGCAAGAAGGATGCAGAAAGAAGCAAGAGAAGTGATGATAGAGACATGAGAGTTGCCTGAAATAGGCAAAATAAGTGCAGAAAGAGGCAAGAGAAGTGATAAAACAGACAGAGTAACAAGAAAGGTGCAGAAAAAAGAAACAAGTGCGGAAAGAGGCAAGACTGGTGCAGAAAGTAGGGACAGAGGTGCAGAAAGAAGCAGCAGATGCAGAAAGGGAGAGGGGTGGTGAAAGTGGCAGGAGGGGGCAGAAAGAAGCAACAGAGGCACAGAAAGAGGCATGAGGGGTGCAGAAAGAAGCATGAGTGGTGCAGACAGAAGCGCGAGAGAAGTACGTTAAGAAGCAATAGAGATGTGGTGAGGAGAAAGAGGCAAGAGGGATACAGAAAGAAGCCAGAGAGTTGCAGAATGAAACAAAAGAAGTGCAGAAAGAAGTAACAGGTGCAGAAAGAGGGAAGAGGGGTACAGAAAGGCACAATTGTTGCAGAAAGAAGGGACAGAGGTGCAGAAAGAAGCAACAGAGGTTCAGGATGAGGGGTGGAAAAAGAGGCAAGAGAAGTGCAGAAAGAAGCAACAGATGCAAAAAGGGGGAACGGGTGGAAAAAGTGGCGAGAGGGGTGCAGAGAGAAGCAAGAGAGGTACAGAAAGAAGCAAGAGGTGCACAAAGATGCAACAGAGCTGCAGAATGGAAAGCAGCAAGAGAGGTGCAGAAAGAAACAAAAAAGTGCAGAAAGAAGGAACAGAGGTGCAGAAAGGCAGGAGGGGTATTGAAAGAAGCAAGAGGTACATAAAGAAGCAAGAGAGGTGCAGAAAGATGCAACAGAGCTGCAGAATGGAAAGCAGCAAGAGAGGTGCAGAAAGAAACAAAAAAGTACAGAAAGAAGGAACAGAGGTGCAGAAAGGCCGGAGGGGTATAGAAAGAAGCAAGAGAGGTACAGAAAGACGCAAGAAAAGTGCAGAAAGAAGCAACAGATGCAGAAAGAGGGGTGGAGAAAGAAGTGCAGAAAGAAGCAACAGACATGCAGAAAGGGGGGAGAGGAGTACAGAAAGAAGCAAGACCAGTGCAGAAAGAAGCAAGAGGGGTACACAAAGAAGCAAGTGAGGTGCAGTAAAAGAAAGAAAGGTGCAGAAAGAAGCCACAGAAATTCAGAAAGAGGCAAGAGAGGTGCAGAAAGAAGAAAGAGACACCATTAGTACCAATTTAATACCCACAATAAGTAACAGGTGACCATTCTAGGTTTGCAAAGGGCCTTCCACCACGCTGCAACACTGGTCGTTGCATTTTTCGTAACGTTTGAGCTAGAAACATGGTTTTTTTATTCAAATATTCAGATTATGTAGCAGATGATGGATTATGTGGCAAATGCAGAAAATGTATAATTGTTCAAAAGTCGGTGCAGCCAAACAGTTGCATAATTCCAGTGACCATGCTCAATACTCTGACTAGGTCCAGAAGTGCTCCTCAGTGGTTACTTCTGTTTTTTTGTCTTATTGAGTTTACAATTTAGCTTCTATGGAAATCAGGAAGACTAAACCTGAGGTTACCACTCCACAACACAGACTATCATACCACACAATTACTCTCCATAACACGTAATCCCACTCTACATAATTCCTATACACTAAATAGCACATACTTTCCATCCACGTAATTTCACTGCACAACATACCACATAATTTCACTACACACAGTCTACATCCACTCCAAGAAAGATTAATAAAACATTTTTACATCACAACACAAATAGCTCTAACTCTCGCAAATACAAAACCTATTACATTGCAAATGCTTCTTCAACTGGTAGTTGCGTTTGCAGAGTGGTGGAGAAAGGGGGCTGGGCCTCCAACCAGTGCTCAGGAATTCTGCTGCGTAGGACTTACAGGAGGTACCAGGAAAGCTTCTTGGCCCCCAAAGTCCCTCGGGAGTAAAATTGACTTTATTCCCCAACCCGAAGTGTACCAGGAGACGCGTTTGCAGAGTGGTGGAGAAAGGGAGGGCGTGGCCTCCAAAGACCTCTTAGCAATTTCACTGTGTGGGACTTACTGGAGGTAAGAGGAGGGGTAGTTGGCCCCCCAAGGACAACCTTGGGGGCCAACTACTTCTCCTATTACCTCCAGTAAGTCCTACACAGCAGCATTGGTAAGTACTCATAGCAGGCCACCCCACCCTTTGATCACCAGTCTGCAAACGCTCTCCCTGGCACCCTCTTCAATGGGGATTAAAGTCCCCTTTGCTGCTGGGGATCCTTAGGGGCCAACTAGCCTACCTGATACCTCCAGTAAGCCCCAGATAGTAGGATTGCTGAGCGGTGGACACAGGCCACGCCCCCTTTCTCCACCACTCTGCAAACGTGCCTCCTGGTGCGCTCTTGGTTAGGGGATGAAGTCTCCTTGCCTCCTGAGGGTCCCTGGGGCCAACTAGCCTTCCTGTTATCTCTAGTAAGCCCCATACAGCTGGATTTCTGAGACAGCCAAACAGTCGCATCATTCCAGTGGCCCTGCTCATACCTCTGACTTGGTTCAGAAGTGCTCCTCCGTGATTCCTTCTTTTCTTTATCTCACTGAGTTCATAGTTTAGCTACTATGGAAAAGAGGAAGACTAAACCTTAGGTTACCACTCCACTCCACAACACAGACTACCATACCACATAATTACTCTCCATAACACATAATCTCACTCTACATAATTCCTATACACTAAATATCACATACTTTCTATCCACATAATTTCACTGCACAACATACCACATAATTCCACTACACACAAGGTACATCCACTCCACTCCAAAAACACATTAGTAAAAAACTTTTACATTTACAATGCCAATAGCTCTAACTCTTGCAAATGCGAGACCTATTAAATTACAAATGCTTCTTTAACTGGTAGTCACGTTTGCAGAGTGGTGGAGAAAGGGGGCTGGACCTACAACCAATGCACATGAATTCTGCTGCGTAGGACTTACAGGAGGTACCAGGAGGGCTTCTTGGCCCCCAAAGTTCCTCAGGAGTAAAGTGGACTTCATCCCTCAACCAGTACTGTGCCAGGAGGCGCGTTTGCAGAGTGGTGGAGAAAGGGGGCTGGCCTCCGAAGACCTCTTAGCTATCGCACTGTGTGGGTATTGGGAACCAATCTGGGAAGATGAACGTTGGAACGCGTTCTTCTCTCTGCTGGACATGCAGAGACAGCTGGACCCCAACAATCCCCAGAAATCATCCGACGAACACTGAACTCCAGGAGCTCCAGGTTTGGGGATTAACAATTTTTGGTAATTATCCCCGATAAAACCTTCTCTCTGGCCCCGACGGCACACCACCAAGCACCACCCAAGAAGGAACTCAAACTACGAGGATTTTAGAGGGCATTTCATCCTACCTGCTTGAGCGTCTGCTGCCGAATTCCTCTTCTGCTCCCTTGCCGCCTTTGACCCTCCTTCGCTGCCCAGGACATCATCAACGTGCAGAGCAAGATGTGGAGCCATCATCGTAATAACATCGGCTCTGTTGGAGGGACGACCATCCGGTCGCGACCTTCGCCTGCCTGAATTCGTGGTCCGGGAGCGATCCAGGAGTGGAACGCCATTTTGCAGGGCGTCCTCCACTGCCCCATACAGCCCGGCGGCATCTTGTCATCTCCGCTTGCGGCTGAATTACCAAGGTGCTGGGACCCGACTGAGGCCTGAGTGCGACCCCTTGTAGCCCGATTGCACCCCGATGAAGGACTTTGAGCCTGCTGCCTGGGGCTGTTCAATTGGATTCTAATCTGCCTTGCGCTCCAGGTTCGGCGCCCGCCTGTGTCTGCGGACTGCGGCTGCCTCTCCCCTGTTCTCCCGGAGGGGCGCGCTGGTGCTGCGGTGGCCCAGGCTCTCCATTGCTGCCGAGAATCTGTACTTAAGCCCGTCCTGCTTCTGCCGCACCCCAGACGCTGCCAGAGTCTTGACTGTGCCCCCTGCGCTGCAGCCACGATCCCGCAAGGGTCCACCACAGCCCGGCCCGGCGCCCACTTCCCACGGTGCCGAGCCTTTGCCGCTCACTCTCCTGACGCTGCCAGAGGCGTCATTGGGCCCCCTCCGCTGCTGCAGCAAAGATCCTGCCTGGGGATCTGTGTTTGTGCCTTCGCCCATTTCCGCTTTGCCTCAATCTGGCCCGGCGCCCGCTTCCCACGGCGCCGAGCCCCCAACTGACATCCCGACACTGCCCCGGGCAGGGCCTGTCGCGGCGGTCCTGGGCACTTTGCGGGGCATTGCCTCCACCAACTCCTGGCCCGGCCTGGCGCCTGCCCACCACAGCGCTGAACTTCTGATGTGGCCCTTGCTGCTGTCTTTGACGGCCCTCCCCTCACGGAAAGCAGTCTCGGTTTCGCTTTTTGGAGGTCGCCCTCTTTAAATCTGCAAAACGCGCTATTGTAAGCGCCAGGTACGTTGCAGAGCCTCTATTTCTAACGCTGTAAGGGTCGGGGGCTAAGCTTCTAAGCTACTTAAAATGGCAGCTCAAGCTATTCCCCTCCACCCTTGACACCATATCTCTATTTGAAGGTAACCTACAAACGCCACCAATAATCATATGTATTTCTGCCCTTGAGTGGTGCTGGATTTTGAAAATTACCTGCTCTTTTGCCTTTACTCAATGCCTAACTTTTAAATGGCGACCACCCAAGACATCCTGTCTCGCATCAGTGCCTGACCTTAAGGCGGCGCTGCCTCATAACTCTACTGCTCTAATGTGCAACATTTCACCTGCTCTGCTACGCCTGTAACCTTACCTAACCTTTAAAGTGTAGGTCACCACTTCAACTGAACCCAACTACACTAGGGCACTTCAGGACTTTACCCCACTACTCACATTAGTGTCACTCCCTAATGATCATGGCACGTCCTGTCTTGACGTGGACAGGGGAAAACTCCTACACTCTGGTCTACCCTCCCAACCTCTCCAAAACCGCCACTAAATCCTTCAAGCACGCCACCCTTAAAAGCCACCCTGAGATCCTGATATCCGACCTGCGCTTCAATGGCATTTGCATAAATGACCTTATCTTCTTTTCCAGAAGGACAGCCGCCTGGCGCAAATCCTACGGCACACCTTAACGTTCGCTCTACCAGAAACATCCCTTACGGCACCAAACTCACAATTGCTCCCTCTTCTACCATACGAGCGGACCTCACCATCTACAAAAATGGCATCATTCTGATCCAAGCCTCTACCAATAACCTTAATAAATTCGCAGACCTTTTCATCCTTCTCAGAAACCATGTGCACGACACAAATAGGGTTACTAACACCTGCACCAATAACCCACTGTCCTGCCAGCCTACTGAGCCCGACCACTCGCACACCCCCAAGGGTTTCCACTGCAGTTCCTCCCATCCCCCCCAGCATGCCTACTGACCACACTCCCCGGCACCTCTGATTGCCGCCCTCCCAGCACCCCCCACCCACAGGGAGACTAGTACGCTCCCACTGACCCCGGACGCAGTCCAAACTAACCCCCCTATGGCTCCCAACACTGATCATCCTCACCGTTATAGCTCGAACGCTGGCAACTCCGGCAGAGCCGCCCCCAGACCTCCAACTTCCTCCCCACCAGCCATCTACCAAATTCGCGAGCTAGGTACTCCAAAGACCCTGGAATCTGCTCAAACCAACCTATCTCCCCTTCCACCCTTACATGCCTCCTGGACTGCTCCTGAACCTTTGCCCCTTTGCCCGCTAGCTCTCCCTACTCATATTGATCTCGAAACTCTGCACTCCAGAGCGACTAAACTAACCCAGAGCATCCATAGCTCCATTCAGGACCTTATGAACCTCCTTCACTTGGCCGAGATCTCCCTTGCTAACCTCAAGTCACCTCATACCTCCCCCCACCGATCACTGAGCCTCCTAAGCATCCACTCCTGCTACCTCTGAGACATTTTCGCCCGCGCAAACAACCTTGCCACCTCTCAGAGGAGGAATCCCGAGCTCTCGCACTCTCCCACACCTCTACCACCGCCATTTCTAACCCTCTAGACCTTAAGGGAAACAAAATCCTAGCCATCCTCCGAGACCACAACTCTGCCCAAGCCATCCCTTGTCCACTAGACGAGAGTCCTGGTCACCCCATGGGCACGCTCACCACTAACCCCAACAGGCCACCTACTCTCCATAGCAGAAGTGTGATGAAATGTAACCTCGCGCCGGTAGTCCTGTCCGTTCAGACTCCGGACACCACCCCAGAACCCCCCCCCCGTATCTGGTCTCTTAATCAATTGCCGTTCAGCAGTCAAGCATGCCGCTGATATTGCTGACCTCATCCTGAACAAAAACTTAGACTTCGCTATACTAACAATCTTGGCTCAGTGAATACTACTTCCCTTGCCTGGACTTATTAGTCCCTCCCAACTACAATATCGCCAGACTGGACAGACGTTCCAACAAGAAAGAAGGAGGCATTGCCTGCATCCATCGATCCTCCCTCCTTGTCACTGAACTCTTGGCGGACATCACTGACTCCTGCGAATACCCCGCACTCTCCATTTGCAGCAACTCACTACATCTCTGCAACTTAACCATTTTTTTACCAGGCTCCAACGACTCTTTTACCGATCACCTCTTGGATATCATCACAACTAAGACTTCCTCCAATGCCAAAGAGATTTTTCTGGGTGATTTCAACCTGCACTGGAATGACACTAAAGATCCCCACGCCCTGACTCAAGCTCTCAGCCAACTCACTGAAAAGGGGCCATCCTTGACTGGATCATTTCTAAGGAATCCTCAGTCAAGCTCATCTCCATAGACCCATGTGACTGGTCTGACCACCACTCCATCTCCTTCATTTTACCTGGGACCCGCAAGACTAAAACACCGCAACTGGTGATTCCCAAACGCTGGACCAGAGACACTAAGAACCTCGACCTCATGGAACTGGAGGTACGCTGCAAATCTGACCTCCGCCCCCCCCCCCCCCCCCCCCGCACAGAACATCGGTCAGCGACCTAAATGAGCATTACTCGTCAACTATATCCATCGTTCTGGACGACCTTGCCCCTCTAAAGCTAAAAAGATCACAAGTCAAAGACAGGAACCCCTGGTTCACTGGTTCCCTCAACTTGGAGAGGAGGTCCCTACGGCAATATGAAGAACTGGAGACAACACCCCTCTGCGACGCATCTTAAACTTCTCCGCCAGGTGAGAAACTCCTACAACAAGCACATCCTCAGTTCAAAAAAAGAATATTTCAGATCTGAACTGGGAAACGCCAAGAATAGACCCCGTAAACTCTTTGAACTGGTCAAACACCAATCCAACAAACTGGCTGAAAAACACCGAAAGAATCCCCCAAATCTCTAATATCGTCAGAGGAATTCTCCTCTTTCTTCTCTGATAAAACCACGGCTTTAGGAATCAAACTCAGTACCGCCTCCTACTCTCAACCCCTTCCGGACCTGCCCCCTTTATCCGCTCCACCCCCCCGGCCTCTCCTAAAAACCAAGCCCGTTGGACTGACTTTGAATATTATGACGAATACTCCATCTCCAAAATCCTCTCTACCCTTAACCCTAACAATCACTTTAATGACCCGCTACCCTCCAACTGCCTCACTGCTGCCTCCCAATCCATTGTTCCTTGCTGGACTGCAATAATAAACGCCTCTCTCCAACAGGGCTCGATTCCAGACCCCTTGAAAGCCGGCCAAGTCCTCCCTATTTTAAAAAAACCATCACTGGATCCAACCTCCCCCGTCAACACATCAATAACTTCCACCTACTTGATGACTTCCAATCCGGATTCAGACCGAAGTATAGCACTGAAACTGCTATGCTCCACATAGTGGACAATGCCCTCCAAGCCCTAGACCAAGGCAAAAGCTGCCTTCTAATCCTCTTAAATCTATCCTCCACCTTCGACACGGTCAACCATGATAAACTTCTCGAACGCCTCAATCTCAGGATGGGTCTGGATGGTGTGGTCCTAGATTGGTTCAGGACCTTCCTCCATAATCGATCCCAGAGATTCCTCATCAACGGTAACCTATCAGCTCCCACCCCGGTCACGGTTTGAGTCCCCTTCCCTGTCCCCCACCCTCTTTAATCTTTACTTAGAGCCACTCACCGAAGTTCTTCGTACCGCCAACATTTCCAACCATATGTACCCGGACGATACCCAAATATACATCAATATCTCTTCGCTCAAGGAGATCCTCTCCCTGAAGGAGACCCTGAAACTGTCCAATGGCTAGCCGCTAACCAACTAAAACTCAACGCAAAGAAAACTGAATTTTTCCTAATCTCCCCTTCTAAAGCCAGCCCTGAGATTCAGATGTGGATCAAGGCCATCACAGCCCTAAACTGCCCACCGACCATTGTGGACTCCCTGGGCATAATCCTAGACTGTAATCTGAACATGCGGGACCACATCAACTCAATGGCTGAAGTAGCTAGATTCCACCTGAGCTACCTTTGGAAGCTGAAACCTTTCATTGATGCTCCTGACTTAAAAATAGCAGTTCAAGCACTAGTCATCTCCAGACTGGAATATGGTTGCTCCACCCTCACTGGTCTACCCAAGATCTCCCTAGTACCCTTAAAAGCTTGCCTCAACGCGGCTGCCAGACTACTCACCGGCACAAGGAAATTCGACCACATCTCTCCACATATGAAAGCTCTCAACTGGCTCCCTCTAGAGGCCAGAATTCAGCTGAAACTGTCATCACACACAAGGCTCTTTACTCAAACTCCCCTGCTTATCTGGCACAAAAACTAGTGGTATCTGGAGGAAGCAGGAACTCCCGGTCCGCCAGAAACCTCTTACTCCAACCTGCCTTCTTTCAGAAAAAAAGAACCTACTATAGGGCATTCACCAGGGCAGCACCAAGAATCTGGAACTCTTTCCCTCCCGCCATCAGAAGAATCCCTTCTCTAGCACGTTTCAAGAAGGAGGCCAAAACTTTCCTCATGGGTAAATTCCTCGCCTAATGCCTGCCATGCCTGACCACAAGTCTGATGATTCTAAGACTATAGCCTCTTCCCTAGATCACCAACTCTCTCCGCAGAGAATTTATGGGGCCTGTATTTTTTATAGACTTTATCTATGATTGCAATCTTACTTTTGTATCCCCTATGTTCCCTACACCCCTGCCCCTCGCCATCCTTTTGTATAGTACTGTATATTTCTGCACCTTAGAGTTTGTTTGTATACCTCTGTATATCTTGTAAAGCGCTCCGATACCCTCACGGGTCAAGTTTGCGCTCTATACAACACTAAAATAAAAATAAATGAACCAAAGAAACCAGTGCTCATCTGATCATCTCAAGGGAAGGGGGTTTCGGAACAAACAATAAACTAAAATATTTAGTTAAAATAAAAAGCTAAAATAAAAAACGTGTGTGCGTTCGTGCCGGTGGAGAAGCAAACTCTGGGTCACAGAACAATCTGGGACTTCTGTCCTGAAGCTACGAGTAGGGAGACCATTTCCTGCAGCAGTAGTAAAGACATCAATAAGAACACAAATAATTAAAGACAAATATCATGCATAGACTTCTGCATTGGGTCACGATAAAAGGTCTTTCAGAATGATTAGAATGAATTAGAACTGCACTCACACCATATGGTGCCAAAGATGAATACACATACAATATCGTGCCAAAGATAAATACACACACAATATTTTGCCAACGAAGATTACACATAAGCACACCATACAATCTTATTTCAATGAGATAAAACATAATTTGTATCCTTCAGCTGAAGTATGTCCAAGCCTTGAGAGCGTTACCAAGACCTTCTTGCAGCGAGAAAAAACAAAGACATAACAGGATAATAATAAACATTGCAATAATAATATACACTTCTATCAACAAGGACTATGCACGAATTACATAAATGATATGAGGAAATGACCAAAATCCAGGCAAGTAGCGTAAAGTAAGCTGAGCGGGAACAATAGGGAACTGTGATATAGGAAACGAAGTCTCTGACTGCGAAGAGTTTCGTGCGCAGTTACCCAAGATCTCCCGGATAACCAGAAATGAGCCGGGAGTCAAAACAATGGAATTCCACTGAGCACAAGAGTTAAATGTAGCCCAAAAAGGATTTACACTTATCTGCGAGTAGCAGCAGCCGCAGCAGCAGCAGCAGCAAGGATAGAACAGGACTCGTCCGACCAGCACCTGCAGAGAAGAGTCGTCATGCTGCATGATCTTCAACAGGAAACTCAATGCAAAGCACTGAAGATGAGCCTGGGTGAGAGTTAAATACCTTTTGCCAGGCTGCTGAGTCATGGAGGCTGCTGAGTCACGGAGGCTTGTTGAGTCACGGAGGCTTGTTGAGTCACGGAGGCTTGTTGAGTCACGGAGGTTGCTGAGTCGAGCTCCGGAGTGGCTTGGAAACAAAGATAAGGAAAACACCACCACATACTGGAGCAGAGAATTAAAGAAATATGTCAGCTTTTCTTCCTCAGGGAACACGGGGAGTAAAAGAGGGGACGAGCCGAGGGCGAGAGGCATGTGTTGAGAGCCTGCTAGGAGCCCCCACCTAACAGGCAGTCTTCTTAGGTAGGATGTAAGTGAGTGACATGCATCTAGAGCCCTGGGGTTCACCCTGAATAGTTCTGCCACTACTGCTGGAGTGTGGAAGGTGGTGGGCAGTCCGATGGATCCTGACAGTGGGACTAAGTGGAGGTCACAGGAGGGCTAGTTGTCCCCCAAGGAAAACCGGGTGGCCAACTACTCCTCCTATTACCTCCAGTAAGCCCCACACAGCAGCATTGTTAAGTTCTCATAGCAGGCCACACTCCCTTTCCCCAGCACTCTGCAAACGCGCTCCCTGTCGTGCTCTTGGATAGGGATTAAAGTCCACTTTACTGCTGGGGGTCCTTAGGGGCCAACTAGTCTACCCGATACCTCCAGTATGCCCCAGAGAGTAGGTTTGCTGATAGGTGGACACAGACCACACCCCCTTGTCCACCACACTGCAAACTCACCTCCTGACGTGCTCTTGGTTGGAGGATGAAGTCCCCTTGCCTCCTGAGCATCCCTGGGGGCCAACTAGCCCACCAGGTACCTCCAGTAAGCCCCACACAGCTGGATTGATGAGTGGTCCGAGGCCACGCCCCCTTTCTACACCACTCTGCAAACGTGCCTTCTGGCGCACTGCTGTTCAGGGGATGAAGTCCACTGAGGTCCTGAGGTCCTCAGAACACAAGAGGACCTCATCACCCACCAGCAGTGCGCCAAGAGACGTGTTTGCAGAGGAGTGTGAAAAGGGGCATGGCCTCGCACCACCTCTCAGCAATCCCACTGTGTGGGGATTACTGGAGGTACCTGGTGGCCACTTCTGGCCCTGGGGACCCCATCCCTCGGGGCTGGCCCTCAATGTTGGGGACCACAGGGGGAGCCCGGTGGTCCCAGATGGCTCCCCACCTCCTCCGGGAGCCGGCATTGCTTTTGGGCAAGGGGAGCTGCTGACATGCCATGCCAAGAAGCAAAGCAGCGTTTGCTATGGCAGGGCAGGAGCTGTGCTCGCGCCCTGCCATTGCAAACAGCAATGTCTCAGGGGTGGGCACCCTGGGACATTGCAGGAGCCGGCCCTAGGGGGTGGCGGTCCCCAGGGCCATCTAGGGCTCCAGGAGAGGGGCCCCCCTCCCAACTGACGAAAGCCCCGGGGAGGTGGTGGTCTCCGGGGTCTGCAACGGACCCTCGCATTTTAATCAACAGTGCCCCGGGGACGTGGTGGTCCCCAGGGCAGTGTGGGGGGCTCGAGCCCCCCCACACTTTGTTTTTGAAAGTAGCCCCGGGAGGTGGCGGTGCCTGGGGCTGCGGGTGGGGCTGCATGGCTCCCGCATTTAGATCATGTCGACCCGGGGAGGTGGTGGTCCCCAGGGCTTGGGGAGGTCCGCGTGGCCCCGCTGCCCTAAAATAATTAAATGCCCCGGCAGGTAGCGGTACCTGGGGCTGCGGGGCCCCCGCGTATTAATTAGACATTGCCCCCGGGACCTAGCCCACCCGGGCCAGGCCTAGGGGTCCAGGGTATTTCTACCCTTGCCCCCTTTTCTTGTTTTTTATCTTTTTTTTTTTACTGTTTTCTTGTGACTCTGTTTTACCGAGTCACAAGATGGCAGCCAACATTTCCTGGTTTGGAGTGTTGGCAGTCAATCAGAATGAAGCACGTGATCGGGAGGGTTCGTGAATCCTTCTCTGCCCTCAGATATCAATATTGTTTATTTTTAAATTTCTCAGGAACTACTGAACGGATTTACACCATTTCAAGCAAAGAGTGCACTCTGGAGCAAGAGCTACCTCTCTGTCAAATTTGTTGTAATTCTATTCAGCAGTTCTGGCAGTAGCAGCGACAAAAGTTCCCATGGAAATTTACATGGAGAAAACACGTTTTGGGACCTCCTTTTTCTCGGCCCCCGCTTGACGAATCACCCCAAAACTTTCAAGTCAGGAGCGGGCCATTAGTTTTGAAAATGTAACGAACATTCATCAAACGGCGCCAAAGATATTAGTAAATCAAAAAAACGCTTTTCCTATGGAAACTAGCTACTAACTATAGCTACCTACCGGCGACTGCCAGTAGGTAATATATATATCTATATTTTGTAATTCAGTAGTGAATCCATTATAGATAAATAGTTATGATAAAAAGATGTACTTAATTATGTAGTCACTTATATACATGTTAAAAACAGAATAGTGTAACTATCAGTAATATGTACATTTTTTAGGCAGAGTTAATGAACATCTATTTTTTGTTTAAACATAATAATTCTACATGTTTATACAAAGCAATACACATATGTAGGTACAAATAAAATGCTTATATACAGGGAGATATGCTGTATATTTATGTTTGCGAATGGTGGTTATGTGGGGAAGAGTCAATTCTTGAGTAGTTTTCTGAAGATAAGGTGGTTATCTGTCGATCTTATGTGGGGGTAAAGAGTTCCATAATTTGGCTGCTTGAACAGAGAAGGATGTGCCACCCATGTTTTCTTTTGTACCTTGGGATTTTGAAGTGAGGTGCCACTCTAGAGCCGAGATTCCTTTGTTGAATGTGTTTGGTGATTTTATTCCTGATGAAGAGTGGTCCTGTTCCAGGTATCACTTTGTGGGTGATACAAAGCAGCTTGAATGTGGATCTTCTGCAACTGGTAACCAATGTAGGGCTTTCAAGGCAGGGGAGATGTGGTCTTGCGGTTTTATATGTAAGAGTAGTCTGGCAGTCGAGTTCTGAATCCTTTGTAGTCTTCTCATGGTTGTTAAAGGTGAAGGCTAATGGCGTAATTAAGTTTGGACAGAACAAGGGAGATGGTAGCCTGGACCTTGTGTGGAAATCCCAAATGGGGGAAGATTTGTCACAGAGTTTTTATAGTAACAAATCTTAATCTTGCTAGTTTGTTCACTTGGGCATTCATTGATATCTTGGAGTCCATAGTCATTCCGAGGTTTCTTACTTCCTTCGATACTTAGGCAGTGTTCCCAGATCAGCAGGCTAAGTGGCGAGCGGGTCATAATGTTTCCAATTGCCACACATGAGTATTTCTGTTTTGGAAGCATTCAGTTTGAGATGGCTCCACGTCATCAATTGATCCACGGTCTGAGACAACTGAAAATTGTCGAGTTTCCAATGTCTTTGGAGCATTCCAGTTGAAGGAGTATCATCTGCATAGTTATAGCACATGAGGTGCAATTGATTGATCAGTGCTGGTAATGACTTCATGCAGATGTTGAAAAGCATTGGCAAGATGATAGAGCCTTGAGGGACCCCTGCTTTCGTGAAGTACAGTTTAGACGAGAAAGGTGGGGTATGGATGACATTAGTTCTGTTGTGGAGGTAGGATGCAATCCAGTCTAGAGCAGGCCCCTCTATGCTGGCTTTGTAGAGTATTTGTATCAGAGTGTCATGGTCAACCATGTCCTAGGCAGCCGAGAGGTCCAAGGGAAGTAGCGCAGCAACCCCGCTGCGGTCAAATGTGTTCTTAAGCTCATCCCAGATGACAAGTAGGGCAGATTCTGTTCCTCTTCCTGGACGGACTCCCGTTTGAAAGTCTGAGAGTATGGCATTATCTTCAATGAATTGTGACATCTGGGCGAACGCTGCTCTTTCTATCAGTTTGCCCAGGTCCATTTGTAAACGGTCTGTAGTTGTCAGGCTTCAGCGGGTCCAAGTTTGTTTTCTTCAGTAATGGGCATATGTATGACTTTTTGAGTTCTTCTGGAAATAATCTGGTAGTTAAGGAGTTGTTGATGATTCATCTTACTGGAGTGGCAGCAGAGCTTGTTAGAAGAATTGTCTTGAAGGTTTGCAGTGAACACGGGCCAGATGGGCTGCCGGCAGGCCTGCTTGCTTTGACCAGGTCCATAAATTCATCATGTGAAATGTATTGGTAGGAATGGAGAGGCTGGATAGAGTATTCTTGGATTGTTGTTTTGCAAAAGGGTCAGAGCTGGTGCTTTGTCTTTGTTTTAAGTATGAGTCCAATGTGTCTGCTTTGGCTGTGTAATAATTTCCTAGTTTGTGAAATCTTGAGTAATGGGAGGAGCTCCTTCTAGGAGATTTGGTTTACGAAATGAATTGATAATTTTGTAGAATTCTTTATTAGTACATTTAGCATTTTTAATTCTGTCTGACAAGTATCTTTTCTTAGCTTTTTGATAGCTGACTTGTATAATCTGTTCATTTTCTGTAGGCGAAGTTTGTCTTGATTGGCGTTTGTTCTGGACCAGGCACGCTGCAGCTTTCTAACTTGTTGTTTTATCTCTGTATTTCTCCAATGTAATTGTTTTCTATTGTGTGGTTTTTAGTGGTATGCGGATATCAAAAGCTTCCTCTAGCCACTCATATAGTTTTTGAACAGAATATATTGTTCCTAGATCTGTACTGGATGTTAGTTGTGTTTCTGAGCTTTCCAAATTGAGTTTGTTCCTCAGTCGATAGGTGGATGCAAGTAAAGTGCTTTTAGGTGCATGGTGTGAGAAAGCGCCTCGGACTCACCCACCAAACCCCAACTTGCCTCCTGTTTCACCATCGTGGTGTCCGTTCTTCCCGGGTCCTGATGACGACAGCAAGGGCTGGAAAATAAATCAAATATTGAGAACGGACTATACTTTGTTTACACAGGGCGGATCTGAATCATCACAACAGACAGACCAATTAAGAAATGGGGGTGTAGAACAGGAGGCCCAATCAGCCGTCATAGAAGGTGAGAAAAGGAGAACAGGAAACAAATGTGGGACACCACCAGGAAAGAAGCGATATGGAAAAACGCCACCGGGGAAGAAGTCATCAGGGAAGATGTCGCTGATAAGGAGATGACCGGGAGAGACGCCACTGAGGAAGATGCCACAGGGGAGGACACCACCACAGAAGACGCTGAAGCCGGGGAAGCTACCGAAGTGTGGAGCGAGGAGTGGTGGTCCCCAGAAGGCGCACAAGAACATCCACAACTCTGCAGAGTTGCGGCAAGAGGGGTACATAATCCAGAAGGGGGTGGAGGTTGGGCGGTGGGTCGAGAAACAGAGCTGTTCCTAATTCTCTACTAGATTTTACGAGCCTCATGTTTTTCTGGTAAAACCACATCGTCCCACTACTCCAATGCACTCCTTCCCCCCCCCCCCCCTCATAAAGCACACAGAAGAGAATCCAAGGAAACCACTAATTAGGTTGTGACGACAGTCTGAAAACTGGGTACATAACTAAGTACTCCCAGTAGTATTATCCAAATATATATATATATATTTTTTTTTCCTTTGCTCTTTGTTACCTTTGCACAATTTCCCCACTTGGGTGTGGTGAAAGGTTAGCACGCCAAGCTGCCACAAGTATACCTACCGCTCCTTTTTTTTTTCCGTGTTCTACTCCCCCCTGCAAGCCTTCCAGGACCCCCACCAGAGCACAGGAACGCCTAGAAGAATTGAGAGAAGAGGAATAAGTGAAGGAACTACTACTTTCTTTAAGTCTTGTGTGGAAAAGAACACCTACTTGGGTAAATTACGTTCTTCTTTTGAAAGAAAGAAGAGACCAGAGAAAAGGAATAAGTGAAGGAACTACTGCTTCCTTTAGGTCCTGTGTGTAACAACGACTTGCGGAGGGGGGTGCTGGATGTTGGAATAGTATAATTTACTATTCCAACTCAAGTCTGTGCGGACACTAGGGAAGGTGTTGGATTTTAAATCCAACACCTCCCCCCCCCCCCCCCGCCCCCCCGCAAGTCGTTTTTCCAGCTTGTGGAGTAATGGTATGCGGAATCACAACGCGGTCGTTGTAACGACTGCGTTGTGATTCCCTGCGGCGAAAAGGTTTCGCGGTAAACGTTCTTTACCGAGTAAAACAGCGCCTTTTTCAAATGCCCTGGACTCTGACTGGACCTTAGGAAAAGACCGGAAAAGCAGAACGCAGAGAAGAAGGGTTGGACTTAAATGGTCTTAACCAACACTGGAGGTGAACTGTGGAATCACAATAGGAACTGTCATTCTGCCCAACGGGAAGACCTTACTCTCCAAGAAGCATTGAATTCAACCCACAGAACAGGAAAACCCTCACCAAGTAGGTCCTCAGTTTTTTGTACAACAAGGATTATTATACCGAAAGGGAGGCAAATACATGCCAATCCAGCTGTTAGTATCTCAGCCTTTCCGGAAAAAATTCTGTTTTTAGCACATAGGCATATTTTAGGGGGACATTTTGGAGCAGACAAAACTGAGATGGCCATTCTGGACAGGTTTTGTTGGGCTGGGATATATCAGCAGGTTAGAAAATATTGTAAAGAGTGCCCTGTCTGCCAGTAGAACAGCTGATATATATTTCCCCGAGTCCCCTTGAGGCCCCTACCTATAATTGATGAACCTTACGCTAGGGTAGGGATGGAGATACTTCGTCCTCTTCTCCCCTCCTGTAGTGGGTATAGTTATGTATTGGTCCTGGTAGACTACGCTACAAGATTCCAGAGGCTGTGGCCCTAAGACATCCCAACATGACACAAGTTGTCAAGGCCATGATTAACATTTTTTCCCCGAGTTGGATTCCAAAAAGTGATCATCAACGATCAGGGAACCCCCTTTACCTCTAAACTAATGCTGCAGATTTGTCAGCAGCTCAATATCAAGCATATCAGCACGGCGGCGTATCATACCTAATCGGATGGTTTGGTGGAACGATACAATGCCACCCTAAAAATCACTCTAAAGAAACTATTAAATCTAGAAGCACGAAAATGGGAAGACATGCTTCCCCTGACTTTATTTGCCTTTTGTTATGGGCAGCAGAGAAGTTTGGGGTATTCCACCTTTGAATTACTATATGGGAGACAACCCCGTACGACCCTGTTGGACATGGCCAGAGAAGAGTGGGAAGAAGAAACCGACAATGCAAAACCCCTCTTAGACTATGTAGCCAGTTTGAAATCCAACTAAATCAGGTGAGGGTTATTGTAAGAGCTAATATGGAACAAGCCCAAATATCCCCCAAAAAACAATATGATAAAAATACGAAAGAGCGGACCCTGAGAGTAGGTACCATGGTTCTTATTACGATGCCCACATCAGGGCATAACATATTGGGTAAGTGGCAAGGCCCATATAAAATCATAGAAAAGGTGACCCCCGTGACCTACAAACTGGAGTTGGACCCAAATAGGAAAAACACGCAAATCTTTCATATCAACTTATTAAAGAAATGGGAAGTACCACTCCCTGTTCTAATGGGGACCAACACCTCATCACTAGCCGAACAGAGTATTGATGCAGAACTGCCTGATGCTCAAAGACAAGAATTGAGGGAAATATTACAACCAATTCAGGAAGTATTCTTCCTATTACCGGGTAGGACTACAATCGTAGAACACGAGATACATACCCTCATCCTCTAGGATGTGTTCAGCGATGTTTGTGGGCGATCAGATGCTGGTTCAGTGCGTCTAAGCCAGTGATGATTGTTTTCGGATGGGGCATATTCAGTTTGTCAAACCAAGTGTTGAGGTCACCCAGAACGCATAGCTTGGAATGTAGTGTTATCTGGTTTGAAACTGTATCTATAAGTGTGTCTGGGAATGTTTCATTGCTAGGTGGAGGTCTGTAAACGAGCAGGAAGATACTGGAGGAAGACGGTGTAGGATTAAAGATGGTGAAAAGGGTATCAAAATCTTTTATGGAGACGTTGTCAACTTTAGTGATATGTAATGTTTGCCTGAACACAACAGCTAGGCCACCTTCTTTTTTGCTTATTTGATTTTGGGTGATCGTTTGATAGCTTAGAGGAATGGCTTCATGCAGGATTGGAGCCATATCCACTCCCAACCATGATTCAGTTATAAAGAGTATGTCCGGTTTAGCATCAGTGAGAAGGTCGTAGATGTGATGTTTGTTTTTAGAGAGCAATCAAGCATTTTTTAGTAGACAGTTTAGAGGATTTGCTTTGGCGATAGTGTGACTTTGTTTTGGAGGCTTGTAGCAGGTGTGTCCTTAGCGTTGGTATTAGTTGTATGAGGATAGCAACCGTGTAGCTGCTCTGTATCGTGTTCCTCGTCCAGCAGGCTAAGAAGGCATTTTGATTGGTCTGCCTGTGTAGGTAGTGGAGACAGTGTTTGAGAGTGAGTTGTGTTGTTAATGTGGTGTAACCTTGTTGTGCAGTAGACATGGAGAAGCCAAGTTATGCGGTGTGGTGTGTTGCTTACTTTGTTTGCATCTGTATTATTGAATATTAAAACTTCATACACAATTGTGTTATTGCCAGATATTAATGTTTTTTACTATTATTATAAATAAATGTGTTCTTTTAGCTCTATACTATTAATGACCATCTATTTTTAAATGTCTCTGTGCTACAGGCATTAGTAATAAGACCTTAAGTTGTGGCTGACAGATGTCAATCTGATGTGTGGCAGATTGTTCTGCCTTTGCCACCAAGATTTCACAGTAGTGAAGGACACATCTTCTCTGGGCTGCTGAGGCCACATTTATGATGTGGAGATCAGAAGCTTCTGGTCTCCGATGGAGCAGCTTCAGCATATCAACCTTCTGTAGCTGTGCATCATACACCTGTCACTCATTGACTTTCTGCCTCCCATTAAGGGCAGGTCAACCCAGGTCCTGTTGGATAGCAGGACCGCATTTGGTACAGCAAAAAGCAAGGTAGAGTGACCTCTTATGCCCTCTGTCTAGAAGATCTGGGGCAGTGACTGAGCCCACAAAGGATATCCCTGACAGTTAGTCACTTGGTGGGTTCCCTGAATTTCAGGGCAGAAGAACTCTGCAGGCATCATCTTGGCCGTACGACTGGTGTCTACTCCCGAAAGTGGAAAATGGCTTCATCGACTGAGATGTGCCCTGAGAAGATCTGCTTGATACCTCCTCAAATGATTAATATTCAGCCTTTTGCACCCTGGAGTTCCCTCCTTGAGGTCCACTAGGAGAGGTGTTGTTATGCCTTTTGGCATCCTGCCTCTGTTGCTCATCCCATGGGTCCTGAAAAAAGTCAGGAGGTATTGGTTCCAGCTCATCTCGATAGCCCTGGGTTGAACTTTTACATTTTCCTACCCTAATGTTGGATCTGAGCATCTGCCCTCCACTTCATCTGCCTATTTGGGAACATCTGCTATGCTAGCATAAATGTAAATCCGTATTTGTAAAGCGCAAACTACTCACCCTTACGGGTCTTAAGGTGCCGGGGTGCCATTGTGGAAATTAAGTGAGCTATTGCCCGGAGTCACATGGTGCTGAGCTGAGCTGCTGCCAGAGCCGGGGATCGAACCGTGAGCCCTGTGCTCCGAAGTCAGCTGCCCTGGCTGCTGCACCACACCTCTCCACCATGAGGGCACAGTTCTGCACCATAACCTCCACAAGCTACACCTCCGTGCTCAGAGAATGAGCAGAACTAACATAGTGGCTATGACCCCTCCCTCCAGAGATGGGAGTTTGAGGAAATGGGGTGTATTATATGGTGTGGTTTGGCGACCTCAGCGTTTAATACACTTACCAACCTCTTTAGGACACTCAGGTTTAATTTGTCAAACCTTCAGCTGAACCCTGGGTTGTTGTGGCTCCCAGCAGCAAGGCTTACACAAAGGAACACGTACAAAGCATTTAAATAGCATCAAAACAATTGAAGAATTCAAAAAGACAACAAAGAAATACGACACATGTACAAAAATAGGCTGTTTTTTAATGTATTTTTATACACCACAACGAAAAATTCCACAGGAGAGTTCCTGAGATATAGAATTTACATGGTATAGTAAATCTAAGCTTGTCACTCTACCACAAACAGGTCTTGGCAAATTCAACGAATCTGACACTGAAACGTTTTCACAGAAAAGTTAGGCTAGTTGTAATGCAGTCACTTTAGGTAACCAACACGAGGAGAGAGCCAATCAGTGGGACTAGCAAGGTCCTCGGAAACAGTTACCTCAAGGCTAGAAGCAATCCTCAGTTAGTTCCAGACACTTTTATCCATTGCAGTGGTTTCCTGTGGAAGTTGTGCTGATGCAAGGGATGCAGGATGCTGAAAATGCTCAAGGATGCTGTGGATGCGATTCAGTCGATGGGGTCTTCCTGTGGCTACTCCTCAGTCCACGAAGGGGGTGAGGTGGTCCTGATCACAGGGTTGACGTCCCTTGAAGTTCTTGTGGCTGTTAGGAGTCCAATCCCCACTGAGCTTCCATTTGCCTTATATCGTGGTCGAATCCTTTCCTGGACGATAACTCGGCTTCTGGGCAACCAACTTGCACTCTGATGACTCTCTCAGGTTCATCGAACTCTGGTGCAACTGTGAGCATCCGGTCCTCATCTCTGGTGCTGCACGGCGGCAGTTGGTGGTGATCTGAGGATCTTGGGCTACCAACTTGCCCCAGCAGGCTTCTCCGATGTCATGTCACTCTGCTATGAACAGGAGGTCAGCTAATTGACGTTGGAGTGTCTTGACTTTGGCTGGACTCTGGAGACTACTTCTCTGTGAGCAGGACACAGCAGGCACAGTCCCTCTCCTTTGATGCCACCAAGTTCAGCAGGTGCAGTCCACGCCAGTGCAGCCTCTCTTTGCCAGTTCCACCAGGCAGCAGGGTAGTCCTTGTTCCAGTCCAGGCAAGATCTGGGTTCTGGTTGAGGTTGCAAGGGGGGCCCTATTTATGCTCAGAAAATGCCCACAGGTTAGGATGCAGTTGGTAGCCAATGGGCTACGAGGGTCCCTCCCTCCTGATGACCACTTCCTGTGATGTGTGGTATCTAGCTATCCTAAGATGCACCAATCTGCCCACTGCCAACATGGCAGAACCCCTCTCTTGGCATCCAGAGCTCCCTAGCCCAACCCAGAGGTGTAGCTACACAGGTGACTATACCCCCTTGGAAAACCGGTTTGACAACTGGCCTCCTCTTCCCTGTCCCCAATGCCAGCCTCTGTGCCTAAACAATAGAGTAGCCCTCTCTCAATTGTTTCCCCTTTGCCTTTTAAAGGCAGCTTCTCCTTTGAAGCTCACCTTCTGGGCCAACACCTTGTGGTTTCCTGCAGGAGGGAAGTAACGCCTCTCTCCTGAGCACGTCCCTATTATCTCCTATTCTAGAAGTCGTTAGCACATCTCCCCAGGATGGCACAAAGCTGTATGCAGGACAGACCTCTTGTACAACAGTAGCGGGCACTGGAAGTTTTGGACAACTTAAAGTGGCCACGTCTAAAGCTGCACTTTGCCTACCAGTGACCTTAAATCCAATGTAACCATTAAATCTGATTTAATGCACTGATGCTTTTGATACCTTACATCACCAACTTTATTAGTCCCATTCAGAAGTTAGCACAGCTGAGATGTCAGCCTGTAACTGTACTTGCCGATGGGACTACTAGCCTTCCAACAGTAAAAACAACAATTTGGGTTTTTACTGCTGGAACATGAAAAAGTATGTTCCACTCTTTAATATACAGCACCCTGCCTTAAGACGCATTCGGCCTACCTTAGGGTGGCATATATATTTAAAAAGGAGGTTTGCTATTGCCATTACCTTAAATGGCAAAGTAGAGTTAGCAATTTTGAACTGCCCTTTTAGTCTGCTGTGGCAGTATGGGAGCCATGTTTTACCTTGTAGTACTTGTGGTGGCAAAACGAGTGCTGCAGTCCACAAGAGACACCTCAACGTGAAGGTCCTAGGTACCCCATATACTAGGGACTTCCTAGTAAGCTCTTCTATGGTAATTGGGCCACAAGCCAAATAAATATGCACATGCACTGACCCCTGTTTAGCAGGGCTTGTGCATTTCAGAGTCATTACACCAGTACCTAGCAGTCAAAATGGGGATAGAAGTGGGGGTAAACCTGCAAAAAGCCAGTTTCCCTACATGGTGGCAGTGATGTTGGCTGCTTGAGACCCACCCAAAAAGTCCATTTACTCAGATTGCTGCTCTAAATTCTCTCCAAGCAAACTGTGTGTTATTTTCTGTGCGTTGTCTCTGGCTATGTAAGGTTTTGATGTGGACACAGTTAAAGTTTACTTACCTGCCCTTTCAGCCTTTCTTAGTTTGCCTGATTAGCCCTTTTTCTACAAGTTACCTTTTGTGATGCATTTCCTAAAAGGTCTTTCAGATTATTTCCCCACTCCTTTTATCATGCCACACTTGGACCTTGATGTGGTCCATAGCTTTTTGATATATGCTCCATTTAAGCGTTTGCGCTGATGCACCTTGAGACTTTTGACCCTCAAGATGTTTTTTTTTTAATTGGCATAATTTCTGTACAGTGTCTGAATTGCAGGCATTGTCTGTTCTGCTACCACATACCACCTTTTTCCATGACCAGTAGTTGCTTCTGACTCTAGTGTCCCTTCTACCAAAAGTGGTATCACCCACCACATCCCTCTAAGGAAAAAAGGCTGCACTGATTGGATCCTAGTCCATCCCTTAATTTCTACAGAGATGGGAATAAGGAGCACCAGGTGGGCGATCGGCTCTGTCGAGGTCACCTTTGCAAACAAAGGAAAGGCAGTCCAGAACTTCCTTTATTCAGGTGGATTGCCTCTCATGATCTTTTTGCCAGGGGAAAACTGCCCTGGCTAGAGGCATTCTGGTGTTGAACATCTGCCAAGCAGCTAGATGGGCATCTGTACAAAACTTTGCCAGCATTACTGTGTTGATTATCAGGTCCACGGGATGGGTCATTTAGTTGACCCTGCAGGACTTCCTGGTGTAAAGTTCACTCCTCAGATCTTTGAGGCAGGCATTGCTTTGGTATCGATTCAAAAGCTGAGGAATCTGTGGTTAGTAGTATCCTTCATAAGAGCAAGTTACTTACTTTTGGTAATCCTAATTCTGATGGATATTTCTAACTGCAAATTTCTCTCATTGTGAATACTACCAGGCGCTAGACAGGACCAGCACATTTTTCATAGCATTGCTTCCATACACCAGTAGGTGGGATCTTGCAGTTCTGCCCTGGAAATGATATTGAAGATGCATAAAAGTGCCAACTCTGCGTGCTTACATCAGTCCCTTTCTTTCTGTGCTTTCAGATGCGGATCCAGAGCTCGATCCCCAAATTTCTTCTCCTTTGATGAGTATCTTTCAACAAGACATTTTTTCACAGTGTGCATGGGAGATGTCCCCATCAAAAACAACAGGTTTTAAAACTTGTAGAGATTGTTACAATCACGTCTGTGACAGACCCCAAAGGGTATGTTTCTCTGTCTAGGGTCTTCGCAGTATTCCAAGTCCTGATACCCCAAGTCCTGTGGGGACTGCACCCAGATGAACCCATGGCCATCCGAAACTCAAACTCAGCGTCGCCGAAAGGCACCTATGGATTGTTCCCGGTCGAAGACTAGGACATTCCTAGGTCTTTAGGTAAGTCCAAGAAAAATAAAACATAAGAAGACAAAGCTGAATTCTTCCATGTCCCACTACTCCCAACCAGAGAAGTCAGAGGGACTTCAAGATGACTCTCTGTTCAGTCTGCTACCGAGCAACCATTTCCACAACTTGTCACGATGCACCCCAATTTTGTGAGGCTATTGGCATGGCACAACATATAGAGGCTTTCAAAGAAGCCATGTTGCGGATTGTTAGCACCCTCCCGGCTCCCTCTGGTGGGCCTTCGGCCCCCAAGGATGGCGAACAGGCCTGCAGTCTGATTATTGTTGGTGAGTCCATCCTTGACGCCACCCACCCCAAACTCACTGAAAGGTAGTAGCATGGTGGGTGGGGGAGTCAGAGATTTCTAGGCATTAGTGCCAGTAGAGTAGATCATAGTGTTGATAGGAGGTGCTGCTTTTCCTGATAGGTATGGGGTTCCCCCTAGATCCACACCTATCTTGAAAGGAGTGATGCATTTATTGAGGAGTTTATATTGACTGCAAAGGTTGGCTCTGCGGGTACTGTTGCGCCCTGGAGTTGTTTTAAAACTTCCTGTATTTGTGATGGAAGTGCTTCGCCTATTTTTGAAGTGCTCTAGGGAGGCCAAGTGGGGAACGGGTTTATCAGAAGTATGGGATCAATGGATGTTAGATATTTTGTGGATCCATGCAGATTTCAGATTGGAGGAAAGTGTGTGAATAAAGCTAATGTTTGAGGATTGTGGAGCATTCTGGTTTGAAAAGGTTTGTGGGATCTATGATAATCATGCTGGGCTCCTCTGGTTGTCTAGTTTCCAGAAACATCCTGGTGAGTAGATTTGCCCTAGAGGTGGCCAAGCCCCCGCCCAAATACTGCAAGTACCACCATCACCAAAATGGGTCAATTTCATGTCTCCATGTTGCATTTCGAGGTCTATAATTGTTCGGGTGATAGGTCCAGTCACACAAGGAGCTGAAGGTGCTGTTTTGATCAGGAAAAGTGTAGGAATGTAGAATACTACAACATTTGTTATTATCTATAGAAATTATCTTCATTTTCAGCTTCTAAATGTAAGCCGGTGCAGAAGAAAGAACACATTTTGCAAAATGCCCTCTGAATCACATGGTTTACCCCAACTTCAGAGTTGTACATATAACCACTATCCAAGGCTTTATCACCGACCGTGTGCAATATTTATGGCACCCCTCTGGCCAAGCTAATCAGAGAGCATGGTTTCACGTTAGTCCCATACGCTGATGACACCCAGATAGCATATCAATATCACAGAGGGTTGAAGTCACCGCTGTTAGCTTTCACAATTGCCTGAAGAGTATCATGAACTGGATGAACCTAAGTTTCCTCAAGCTCAACACTGATAAAACGGAGGTCATGGAGTTTGGGAAGGGTCCACCGATATGGAATCAAGTATGGTGGCCAATTGAGGCAGGCAGCTGCCCTCCTCTGTCTACCAAGGCGAGGAACCTGGGAGTGACTTTTAACAACCAGTTAAACTTCGCAGGACAGATTAATCGCCTGACGTCCTCCTGCTTTTTTCTATTATAGATTCTACATAAGATCCTGCCTTTTATCTCCCAGGATCTTAGGAAAACAGTAATAGGTGCAATAATCCTCTCAAAAATGGACTACAGCAATGCAATTATTCTTGGGCATTGTTAAGTATCAGATGGCCAAACTGCAGTCTGTGCCGAATGCCACAGCGCTACTACTACTCAACATCCTTAAATATCATTCTATTTCTTCTAGCATTAGGATACTCCATTGGCTTCCGACGCAACAATGTGTGGAATTTAAGGCACTTTGCTTGGTACACAAGGCTTTGTATGATGGGGCAGAAACTCTTTCTATGGTACTCCCTGGAACGGAATCTCAGATCAGCCAACACTGGGCTGGTTCAGGTCCCTAAAATTCGAAAAGCAAGATGGGAAGGCAGGAGCCTATCCCATCTAGCAGCTAGATTCTGGAACAGGCTGCCGACCACCATCAGTCTGCAGCCAAATAGACCCCAGTTCAGCAAAATTATTAAGACCTGGCTATTTCCCCCAAATAAGCTCCACGACTCACCTGAACAACACGTCACATTCCTTAGCGCCAAGACGCCTCGGCATTTGTTCGCTTTATAAAATCACTACTTACTTACTCACTCCTAAACTAAATATTTTAGCCACATTTAAAAAATGCTTAGGTTTTCTTTCCACCCGTTTTTTATTCATTAGATTTTACCATATGAATTGCTTCATAGTTGATACACAATGACATATTATTAAAAGCTGCAGCTCAGTTGTTGGCTCTGGGTATTGCTTTTGGTCAACCAACAAACACACCATATATTTCTGAAGGGTCTGATGGAGTATATTACTTTTGTAAACTGGCTATCTGGGCAAAAAATTACAAATGAAAATGTCATCTGTCCCTACTTTTTTGAATATTTATTTTTATTTCAACAATTAATTTCATGAGCAATCTACACAAAACAGCTCTTATTAAAGTCAGACTGTTGTCTACTTTTCAGTAATGCATAGCATTCCCAGGGCACCTATGGGTTAAACACCTGTTTCCACAGCAAACTACAACCACAAAAGTAGGAGAAATCGACTACTACTTAGAACAAGCATCTGTAATGCAACAGGTCTCACATTTACGCAAGTTTGAGCTATTGGCATTGTAAATGATAATGCCTTTTATTTATGATTTGGTTTTTAAAACAGAAATAAAAAGCATTGTCATTTACAATGCCAATAGCTTAAAGTCTCGCAAATGCGGGACCTATTGCATCCCAAATGCTTGTTTAAAGTGTGTTTTAGGGGGTGGAGGGGGTGCGCAAACAGAAGGCAGCAGAAGTAACACAGACAGGGTGGGTGTGGGGAAGCAAAAATGATGGTGTGGTGGGGTAAGGGGCACGGAGGGCATTGAGAAGCAAACGATAGGCAGAGCAATGTGGCTGGCAGGGGGTGAAAAGCAAATGAGCAAGAGCAACATTAAGCTGGGGGTGAAAGCGCACCCTTTACAGGTAATCTGAGCCGAGGTGCAAAGCGCCGCGAGCTGCCACTTTGGAACTGGAGAACTGCTCAGTAAAGCACGCCAATACCTTCTGGTCGGTTTCGCGCTTGCGGGAGAGTGTGTCCAAAGAGACATTTGCAGCCAAAGAGTTTTTCTGTCTTGGATCCATTTTACAGACGAACAAATTGAGAAAAGAGGTTAAGAGCCCTTTGTTGAAGTCATCATTTTTATCAATTGAGTGGAGGAGCAAACCTAAAGCATATTCATGTTTAACATAGATGTTCGTAGAAAATAAACACGCCAGATCTAGCTGAATTTACATCACACACCTTTGACCTCCCTAAAGGCATCGCTGAGTTGCCCCCACCCCGTCTCCCATGGCCCCTGAAGAGCTCCACGTTTGCTACGACTTAAATAAACACTCCGGTGGTCACAACTGCACATAAGAGACCCTCCTGCAGTAAGAGAAACTCATTAGAAAAAATAGTGCTTACAGACTAAAGAAGACGTACCGTGTAACAACCAAAGTAAAAGGGCCAGTCCTCATGGGAGGTTACAAATGAAGACAAGGCGCGGTACTAAGGAGGGACTAACAAACCTAATAAGTCAGAAGCCAGCATCTACAAAAGACAATGACACAAGCCAATGACAAACATGGGCGGTGAGTGGGTGGGGCTACATGTACATGCTCCAATACAGCATGGCTTGCAGAGCAGCGCATACGCTGCCCAGGCTCGACCCAGCAAAGCATGTGGCAATAGATGATTGTTTTCAACTCTTTTTTCCTGAAAGCTGAGAAGATGGTGATATGGCTTTATTGAACAGCTCTTTCTTTTATTATTCACCAAAAAAATCCAAAATTTTGCTGCATTTTGCCTATTTCCTTGGGAATCCACAAACCCTAGGTAGATTTAGAATCTCCAACATGTGGGGGTAAAGGACACCTATTTGGCCTGAAAAAAAAAATGTCCTAACCATCAATAAGGGCTCTGCACTGGGGCAGGAAAAGCTTTAGCTGCTAAGGGGTTAAATGCTGAATGTCCCAGGTTTATATTGGACAGGCCTTTTTTCCAGGTCTTAATCTGTTATGCACTCTAAGCACAACAAATAGATATGTTAATGCGGTTTTGAACTAGAGGCAAATCGATTCCCAAGACCAGGAGCACTGAGTGGAGGAGTCATGAACTATCTGTGGTGTAGACCGCAAACTCTACCTGAAAGTACTGGGATCACTGACATCTTGATGCTTGCCTGTGGTAAAACTACAACTTCCAGCATCCTCAGGCCCCAGGAGGTGGACCCTGAAACTGCTCCCACCTGCTGCGGATCAAAGCGCTATACAGCATGTTTCCTCGTACCGCGGGATGTGCACAGGCCCATCCTGCACCCATCAGCACCAGGAAAAGGCAGGGAAGGGTCTTTAGCTTAGGACACGGCTAGTCTGGTTAGAGTCTAATAGTATTGCGAGAGCCGCGCCTGATGTATTCCCCTTACTTCCTTTTGACTGCTGCATTTGGCTTGCGATTTTGGTGAAATTTGAGTTATCTGAGGGGAGGAGGCGTATCTTCGTACACTTGAGCATCTCACCAGCCAGTCATCTTCTGTTGCGTTTGTTTGCTTCAGTGGAAGTGGGAGGAGTGGGTGTAGTGTGTAGCTTTTGCTCCGGCCCATTTTAGTATCTCGCAATTATCTACTAGAACCCACTCTGGTCGGATGGAACTTTTTACTTGCCCAATAGCGTAGAGGGAATAAACACAATTATCAAAATTACTGTCCACAATTTGCCATAATCAAGGACGCGAAACTCTTGGCTCTCTGGCTTTTATTATCAGCATAAAGATTTGAAGATACAGAGTTCTCAATACGAGGCACAACAAGTACATATGCACTAACACAAATGCTACTCTACGAAGAATCCGCATACGGCTAAAAATAACTAAAAGCACAATTTCTAAAAGCATGAGGTAGAAAACTACCAAGCCAATGTCGATATTAGGGACACTGGACCATACCATCTCTGTCCCTACTCTGTACTAGATGACAT
Organism: Triturus cristatus; assembly: GCF_964204655.1. Classification (NCBI taxonomy): domain Eukaryota; kingdom Metazoa; phylum Chordata; class Amphibia; order Caudata; family Salamandridae; genus Triturus; species Triturus cristatus. Next base: position 282,008,471 of record NC_140590.1, read on the forward strand.
CCCTAATTAGCAATCCCCAAGACCCTCAATCGAGTAAAAGGTGTCAGAGTGAAACTTCCTAAGAAGTCTTCACTTAGAGAGCTTGGTCTAAGTTGCCCCCTCTATCTCTTCGCCTAGCCTTCCTCTGCTCAGGGCCGCTCTGATCTGCCTCCACCCTCGGGGCGCTGTCCCTAATACAGAACCCCAAATCTCAGAACACGCCCTTTGCGCCTCCTCTTCTGCGGGGTCGACTTTCAGTAATTTTCCACAGAGCGCTGTCCAGTTCCATCGTCCATCGCTTGGCCTTGAGTCCCAGACGCCATCCGCACTAGGAGTTATGATTGGCACATTCCAATGCACTCCCATGTCTGGCTTTTTCTACATAAGTCAATTTGTGAACAAAGAGCTTCTCTACTAACGAGCAACTGTCCTTGCACCTGGGGTGAGATCATGCAAGGCAGACATACTTCACATCTTTTAACTTGCAATTTACTACAGCCTAAAACCTCTACTGGAATAAATCCTTTTTGGCCTATTGCCCTTGGCTAACATAAGAAAATACCAGGCCTTTCGCCTCAACGATATATGCGAATTCTGGCCACTACTTCGGTTACACAAGCAGGTCTAAATCACAGTATTGACATTTACATCTTTCTTTCAGTTGTGGTCAAACTAAAAAGTCTACAGACACGAATTCTAATCTACACGTTTTAACATCACATTGTTCAAAGGACTAAGCTCTATGCATTGCTTCAATATATACATAAGATGCTTGTACATAGCTAACACTTCTATTGAAATCGACATAGGTTATACAATTCTTAATACATTGCACACAAAATACCTGAGTACACATTTGATTATATGCGGGTGCCGACTAACAGTGTATACAACGCACCCCTACGATTTTCAACCTTCTAAGCGCTACATCAGTTCCCCCCTTTGATGACATCTGTCATCACACCACTACAATCCCCTCTTTCTGAACTGATTTAAACCGTACTAGTCATGGCTCCGCCATGTCGAATTCCCTCCATTCTTTTAAGACTCTCATATTGCTGCTCCTGGAGCTTCGCCATCCTCTTCTCGTTTGCCCTAAGAGCTCTCTCAACCCTGCCTCCTTGATACCACTTCCATGCTTTCACGCATCCCCACAAACAAATCACGCAAACTACAGCAATGATAATTGGCTTCAGCACTGATCCAAGAAATCCTCTTCCCAAATTCGCAAACCACGTTCCCACTCTTCCAAATCCTTTTCCAATCTTCTCCCATACATTCTCCTCCGTCAAGTCCATAATCTCCTTGTGAATAGTTGTGATGTTATCTATGTACTTCCCTATCTCCTTCGTGTTGTCTGGAATATATGTGCAGCATTCTTGAACCTTCAATAATTTGCAGACTCCGCCTTCTTTGGCTAATAACACGTCTAACGCAAGGCGATTCTGCATAACCATATTTCGTATCGACAACATCTCTCCATCCACCAACAACAAGGACCTCGCCGTGTTCATAGACAACTCATCAACTACAGTCGCCAACCTCCTGATCTTCACGTCATTCAACACCACACCCATACTAGGTATCATTGCTCCGTATATGTCCCCAATCACTGCACCTGCGTTTGCAGCCCTCGGTCTTCTAGAATGTCGCTTCGTCTCTAACAGCTCCAAGTCCTCTGTGTGATAAATCTTCGGGAATATGATAGCCAAATAGCATATGCCATACCAATTCGCGGGTAGCCTGACATAAGCATTCTTCCCACAGACATAATACACTGTCGGAATCACTTCTACTGGACCTTGCATAAAGCCCTTAACAGAAGCGTCCAGAGTGAAAGTCTGAGAACAGGTGCTATGTCCTACCGCAACCTTCTCTGTGGCCGATTGAGGCCGCCCAATGCACAAATTCCCTCTCTGCACGTCATCTAACGCTATTGGTCCATAACTTCCCTTTGATCTGTGAGCCCTCTCCTCCTCTGTCCAATCTACTGGACTATCTCCGGTGTCTCGTGTCTGAGTCAACTTTCTATACCTGTCTTCTACCTGATCAATGAATTTTTTCTCCGTCTCAGATAACGCACATGTCAGGTTATTCCTGTGAGCATGCGCCGTATCCAACTTCACAGTCGGTCTAAAATACTTCAGGAGTCTGTCCTCTTTCTTATAATAATCGTATTTGTTCAAATGCTTTATTGCTGGAACTTCAGGAAGTACTGTGTCAAAATTTGAAAAGAAATACTCGAACTGCCTCCTGTCATAAAATAGACTGAGCAATAAACTACAAGAAATCCCATATGTCAATGGGAGATGATGATACTTGATACCTTCATCCACTGAAGCAGGCAACTGCATACACACATAGCAATCCTCCACATCCATCGCATCAACATACTCATACAGCAGCTTTGCATACGCGTTAATGTGGAGTCTGCGATCATCCCTCAACTTCAATGTTCCCTGCTCTCTGATACTGACACCTCTCTGTTCTGGGGTAATAGGTGTGGGTGCTCCCTGAACCTTTCCCTCTTGCCTGTGAGCCACCATGTACGAACTTATCACTACTGCAAATATGGTGACTATCACAACTCCTATCAATGTGCCTATTATCAATTTAGCCCTACGATGTGGGTTTGCAGGATCTGCCATCTTCGGAATATACTCAGTGTCCAATACAGTCTCTGAAAAGGTAAGTCTCTTTCTCATTAATGTCTCTTTCGTGAACTTAGGCAAACCTCCCTAACTTTTCTTCGTTCTATAACGGAAAAATCCCTAATTTTGTTCTTCTTCCGCTCGGGTCTAGGTTATCTTCTTCTCTGCTTGCAACCCTCTCAAATCAATCCAACATAACCGCTGGTCCCAACAATTCCAGGACTCCCTGCAATATTTCGAGCTTAAGAATGATCAGTTCTTGTGGGTCTGGCACAGTAGTGAACGTTGGGAACTCCAAATTGTCCAAGATCATACCTCGAATGACACTCAGGAAAGGCGGACTCGGAATATGAATTGTCAGAATTCCTTCGATCTCCAATCCCGGAACTTTCAACAACACTTCCACTCTCTGGAGCGGGACACTGTTGACCAATGTCATCGACCTCAATCTTCCCGTGCTCGGTAACCCTGGCATCAGTCACTTGATATGCCCACTCTGGTGAAGCGTACTTCCGACTTGGCACTCTTGTTCTCTTTGATCTTCTCACACCACCTTGAGGATACTCCTCGTCTCCCGATTCTTCTTCTGGCTCCTCCGAAACTGGTGCAAGATCTGTGTCCGGTACCGACCTCAGGTTTACCCGGTTCTGTCTTGCGGGCCAAACCCTTTCTGCTTCGGTGGCACCTCCGGTCTTCCCTTCGATACCCTGTGCACTGATCTCCTCCTCTTCGGCAGAACTCGATTCCGTACTACCCACTGCACCTCTTGCTCCTTCACCTGTTTCTGGGTCAGTACTTCTTTCACGTGCGAGAGGGGCTGTATCTTCTAAGGGTGCTGGGACTCGGCGGGTATGGGAAGCATGCACCCAGTTCGGTAAACCTCCACACTTGACAGCTGTGTTCGTAATGAGGATCACTTGAAACGGGCCGCGCCACCTTGCGTCCAAGCAACTCTTCCTCACGTGCTTGCGAACTAGGACCCAGTCGCCTGGACACAGGTCGTGGCACAAGTCACTCGCAGCTGGAACCGTTGCTGTCTGCACCTGCTGAGACACAGAACGGACCACGTCAGCAAGGCCTTTACAATAGTCCAGGATCATATCATCAGTGATATTTATCAGAGCAGTGGCAGGTATTGCAGGCAAACGCATCACTCTTCCCATGAGGATTTCATGGGGAGACAACCCAGTTCTTCTATCAGGCACACTTCGGAGGCTCATAAGGACCAAGGGTAATGCATCAGGCCACTTCAGAGACGTAGACGAACATACTTTCGCCATCCGAGCCTTCAGAGTTCCATTCACCTGCTCCACTATCCCTGAAGCTTCTGGTCTATAGCTACAATGTAGTCTCTGATCTATATTCAGGGCAGCACAAAGCAACTTCATAACTTCGCTATGGAAATGAGTTCCTCTGTCCGATTCAAAGGACGTCGGGAACCCGTACCTTGGAATGAGTTCTCTCAATAGTAGTTTTGCTACCGTGAGCGTGTCACATCTACGTGTAGGGTATGCCTCCACCCACCTGGAAAAGACACATACTATGACTAATATGTACCTCAACCCATTACACTTTGGCATCTCAACAAAATCCAGCTGCATCCTATTGAAAGGTCCTCCTGACCTCCCTATGTGGCTCAACGTCACAGCTGTCCTCTTTCCTACATTCATCTGTTGACAAGTAACACACCTCTGGCACACGGTTTCAGCCACTGCCCGAAACTTTGGGTTGTACCAAGTCTGACGAAACACTCTCATCATTGCGTCTCTCCCAAGATGCACAGCACCATGTATCAGCCTCGCCATGGGGTTCAACAACCCTTCCGGCAACACTGCTCGTCCATCGTTCGAAACCCATATATCCACATCTCCTTTCTCACATCCAGCTCGTATCCAACTGTCTCGCTCCTGATCAGAAACCCCTTCCTGAAGCTGTTTCAGTTCCTCCCAAGAGTCTGCCATTGCTAACATTTGATCATACACCAATTCCTTCTCAGTTTCTTCAATGTGAGTCCCCGTAAAATTGCATCCCTGCTCTGCACAAAACCGAGCTACTTCATCAGCATAGTTGTTACCCAACAAAACAAAATCATTCCCCTTCGTATGTGCAGCACACTTAACAACGGCAATTTCATCAGGGCCTTGCAATGCTTCAAGCAATTTTCGTACGTGGTCACCATTTCTTATAGGTGATCCTGACGACGTTATAAACCCTCTCTGGGACCATAGCTGTCCGAAGTCATGAACCACACCAAACCCATATTGGCTGTCCGTGTAAATCGTTACACGGATCTTCTCAGCTGCCAAACAGGCACGAGTCAAAGCAATGAGCTCGGCCACCTGCGCGGAGTGTACTCCTTCTAGACAAGCGGCTTCAACCACACCCGTGATGGTGAATACAGCAAACGCTGCTCTCAGTCGACCGACACTGTCCCTTAAACATGAACCGTCCACAAAGAAAATCTCATCTGAAACTGGGAGTGGTTCATCGACAATGTCAGGTCTCGGTTTGGTGCATAGTTCCGTAACGTCGAGACAATCATGGTCCTCACAATCTTCATTATCATCTATTTTGGGAACAGGTAACAGTGTAGCAGGATTTAAAACAGCACACCTCTTCAATGTCACATTATCGGCTGCAAGGATAACTTGCTCATAGCGAGTCAGCCTATTATTCGTGAGGTGCTGTGTTTTAGTCCTAGTCATCAACAATTCAACAGAATGTGGCACATGTACAGTAAGAGGATGACCCATCACAATGCTCTCACATCTCTCGATGCTGACACCTGTTGCCGCAACGGATCTGAGACATCCGGGCAACGCAGAAGCTACTGGATCTAAAGTAGCTGAGAAATAGGCAACTGGTCTACGGACACCTCCATGATTCTGAGTTAACACTGCTAATGCGCAACCTTCTCTTTCGCAGCAGAACAATGCAAATGCCTTGTTGTAATCCGGCATTCCCAACGCAGGAGCGCTACATAAGGCTTCTCTCAGCCTCAGAAATGATTTCAAACAGTCGTCGTCCCATGGTACCGGATCACTTACATCCTTTCGCGTCAGCCGCTGTAAAGGCTTCGCTTCAAAGGAAAAGTTTGGGATCCACTAGCGACAATAGCCCACCATTCCCAAAAACATTCTAACTTCCCTCTGCGTCGAGGGAACTGGCATTTTCAGGATCGCATCAATGCGATCTGGAGACACCTTCCTTTTACCCTTTTCGATTCTGTGCCCCAAATACTGTACCTCAGGTAAACAGTATTGCAACTTGCTTGGAGACACCTTGTGACCATTTTCTCCCAAGAAGTTCAGCAACGCAATTGTATCAGTCCTGCAAGCGTCTTCTGTTTCTGACGCAACAAGCAGGTCGTCAATGTATTGCACCAAAACAGAATTTCGCGGCAACACAAGACTTTCGAGATTCTTCTTTAGGAGCTGATTAAAAATCGATGGGCTCTCCGTATACCCCTGTGGGATACGACACCACGTTAATATCCGATTTTCTAATCTAAATGCAAAAAGGAATCTGCTCTCTTCGTGTAGGGGAATCGAAAAAAATGCTTGACACAAGTCAATCACCGTGAACCATCCAGCTTCACATGGGATCTGAAACAGTATCACAGATGGATTCGGTACCACTGGACAACATGGAACGACTATGTCGTTTATTTTCCGCAGGTCCTGCACTATCCTGAACTTCCCACTTGGTTTCTGCAATCCCATAATGGGCGAATTACATGGACTACCCATAATCTCCACCAGTATTCCCTGCCTAATCATAGACTCGATCACAGGTTTGATCCCAGCAATCGTTTCAGGGGATAATTTATACTGAGGTGTTCTCGGGAATTCCGCGTTTGGCTTAACCTGAATCTTCACTGGTTCCACTCCCCTGACTAAGCCAATCTCCTCTCCACTTAGGTCCCACACGTCAGCCGATACTGATTCCCTCAAATCCTGTGGAAGCTCTTCCACTGTCAAAGCTGGGTACATTTCCACGCACACCCGCTGATTTGCAACCTTAAAGGTCGCATCCTCATCTCTTGTCTGCACCTCTACTCCTTTCGGGGTACAGTAAATTGTGCAATTGAGCTTGCACAATAAGTCTCTCCCCAACAAACAAACAGGACTAGAATCGCACACCACGAACTGATGTCGATCCCTAAAGTTTCCTATCCTGACTGGAATCGGTTCTGTCAAGGGGCTAACTAGCCTTTTGTTCGCTACTCCAACCACTTGTATGCTTTCTCCAGAAAGGGCTACACCCGGAACTACTGCTGATCTTATAGTTGACCTGGTAGCCCTCGTATCAACCAGAAAAGTAGTAGGGTGTCCGTCGAGTTCTGCTTCCACGAAGGGTCCTCTCTGATCCACCTCTAGAATGGCCCTAAGAATGCAATCATCGTCCTGGCCTAAACTCAACTGGGCCAGCAAATCCACATCTTTCTCTTCGTTTACTTCAAACATGGGCATCTGTAAATAAGTTCGAGCTCCCTGCTGTATGTTCTGTATTCTGGGTGGCTGGGGAACCTGCACTTGCGAGATGCCGGTCCCCCCTTGCATCATTCTCGGTACCGTCACCGTCTGTACCTGTTCCGCCCCAGGGACCTGACCCATTCCTCCCTCTATCTGTGGCTGATTATAGGGGTTCAAGGGACACTCACGCCTCCAGTGTCCCACCTGGTGACACTGGTGACAAGCTGTCGTCTTTTTCAGTATTGCTACATCTATGCCTGTCCTAGGGTCTACGGGCCTCGGCCTCCCCTGACCCTGCACGTTCTGATTCCCTGTCTGGTAGTTTCCCTGTCTCCTCACCACTGGACCCCCATTCGGCGGTCCCTGAGCAGCTTGCATCTGAATGAGCAATAGGTTATCCTTCATCTTCTTGTGTTTCGACTCAATCTCATCCGTGCAGTACCTGGCGTACCGCAAGATTTCATCTATGGGCTTATTCTGCCAACAAATTAAATGCTGCTGTATCATGAGACTAACCTCGGGCTTCAAACCCAGCACGAACTTAGACACAAACTGTCCCATATCCTTCGTTTCCAGCTCATCTAGGCCACTGTATTGCTTAAAAGCCTTCAAAAGTCTCTCATAAAACTCATGTACTGTCTCCTTAGGCTCCTGCACCGTCCTGTCTATTTTCACCCAATCAATGTCTTGGGGTGAAACCTTCGATTTCAACCAGGTAATTACTTTCTCATACAGCCTCATCACCGCGGGCGACGGACCATTTGTAATCATATTCCTCTCAGGCTCATAGTCCGGCCAATCAACAGCAATTTTACATGCGTTCCACAGATCTCCTGGAACCACAATATCAAATAAGGTGTTCAGGTCTATCCACAATACCTTCGAAATCTTAACAAAACGCTCAACTTGCTTGTACCAATCTGCAGGCTTCTCCCTGAGCCTGGGAAAATCATTCGTAAATGATGCCAAATCCCCCCTGCTCCATGGTACATGCACATACCCTCCATTCGCCACTTCCCGCAGGGGAAAGGTCTTTGCTAGTAACAACCCTTCACCCGGGGTCCCTCCTTCCGCTCCCCTAGAGGTCTTTTTCTTTGACCATTTCTCTTCCCATTTATCCAGCGTCAGCCATGGCCGCATGGCTAAGACCAGTTCTCTGGCATGTGACCTCAATCCAACAACCCTCTTCTCCTCCAACTCTCGCTCAGTATAATGCATCCTATGGCTTCCTTGCAACACCCTAGTCTTGGATAAATCCACATCATATTCCTTCGCCAATCCCCTCAATTTCTCGTGTGCCATTCGTGCTTTCCGCGTCACATCTTTCGCCACGAAAAACAGCTCATCTGGATTGTAAGATACTATCCTCTCAAGAGGTAGACTTCCATATATAATTTCATCTACCTCTGCCTTGAGCCTTACTATGTCTATCATCCCTGCCTTCAAGGCTCCTTTCAACACCTGACAACTTGCTCCACGTCCCTCATCATATTCGCATTCTGGTTCCTTCCCTCTCCTCTCTTCTGGTGTTTCTATGGGAGCAGAATAACTCTTAAAGTCATCTCGAGTTTTCTCTGCTTGGCCCACATTCCTGTTCAGGTGCCTCTCCGACGGAACCCATGACCTTAAATCTGATCTCGACTCCATCAGAGTCCTCGGCCTCTCCGATCTCTGGTCCTCTTCGCCCCTAGATGTATCTGACACCGCTGCTAATGGTGTACTCCATTGGACAGGGCTTGGAGGTCGGGCCGTTGCCCCTTCCAACCCACTTTCCCCGCTTTCTCTCCTCGTTCTTTCTGCCACTCGTTCTGACCTCTCTCTTTCCTCTGATTCCGGACTGTATATCGACACAATCGGTCCAATGGTGACCGGTACCCTCAATGCATCCGGTAACCTCATCTCTCTTTCAATCCTCCCACTAGCCTCAGACTGACCCTGTGAACTCGCTGTTTCAAACGAAACCAACCCTTCTACTCGGGTCTCAGGTTGGATCGTTACCCTTCTAGCTTCTCCCCTCTCACCCCACCTATCATCCTCTCCGTCCGGATTATAAGGAGGTGGTCTCTCGTCTAACAGTCTTTGCAATACCCCATCATCGGAGTCACTCTCCTCTTCCTGTGCTTTCACGTGCCTTATCCCCGTCGAGTCTATCAGCAAGGGATACAGTTTCTCTTCCTCTATTGTCTGCACTCTCCATCTTTTCTCCGCTGCGTCCCACTTGGCATCCTGAAATGCCCTAATCGACTTCCTCATCCTCTCCTGACTTCTTCCCTTTTCCTTATCATGCGCTGCTCTAATCCACGCATGTAATGCTTCGAACTGCGCCGGTCTTGGCAAGGGTCTTAAGGACCCCATCACCGTCTTCAGTTGGTACAGCACTGCTAGTCTAAATGAGCCATACCTCGGGAACGCTAGTTCCCCTTCACCTTGTGTAATCTTGTGCCAATTCTCAATCCAAACTATAGTATGTAACCCCACATTCTTTGCCATGTAATGTGCTGGGGTGTCCTCGGGAGGGGCTTCTTCTCCCTCACGCACGACCACATGTTTATCGCCTCTACACAATTCTCGCAAAACCCTAAGACACTTCATGACGAGCGAATTTGATCTCGCGCTCTATTTACTTCTTGTTCTTAAATCCTCCAATAACAGCGCGACTCACACCAACCGGCCTATCACAGCGCGACACCCTCTGACGTCACCTTCCTCCGTTCGCAGCAGTTCCCTTCTCCAAACACGTTTCACGCCTGCTCTCGTCCCATTCATACACTGAAATAACCGATTAAGTTACTTCTCTGGCTGTCCGTCCACAGCCTCTGACTGTTCGTCCACAGTCTCTCGACCTTGTTGACCTCGATCGGCGCCCGTCTGCCCCCGTCCGGCCAGACAGATCGCCACTGATAGGTTACTAACACTCCGATCCGCACACAACAACCCACGACCAGCGTTAAGTTGCCATACACACACACGTTCGCTCCCCCTATCTCGGTCCAGGTGATCGATGGTACCTCACGATCTCCTTTGGGTGGTCAACAAAATCTATCTCAGGTGTCTTCTACACCACAATTCCCGGGCTGCGCGCGCTCACAGCCTGATCTCACAATCACACGACATACACATCAACTCCGCAAGACATCACACAACAAATCAACACCGCAATCTACAACATCTCATTTTCATACTCACTCCTGGAACTGCTGCTTTCGGCCGCGCTGCTACTCGCCGTCGATGCTCATCTGCTGCCGTCTGCTGCTCGCCATCTGATGATTCAGCATCACTTATCGTCTTTTGGGCCTCGAGGATCACTTATCCTTATCTAATCTAATCGTCCCTCGCTATCGGAAGTAACCATCCGTTTCTGCTACCAACTGCTCCGGCCCATTTTAGTATCTCGCAATTATCTACTAGAACCCACTCTGGTCGGATGGAACTTTTTACTTGCCCAATAGCGTAGAGGGAATAAACACAATTATCAAAATTACTGTCCACAATTTGCCATAATCAAGGACGCAAAACTCAATCTCTTGGCTCTCTGGCTTTTATTATCAGCATAAAGATTTGAAGATACAGAGTTCTCAATACGAGGCACAACAAGTACATAGGCACTAACACAAATGCTACTCTACGAAGAATCCGCATACGGCTAAAAATAACTAAAAGCACAATTTCTAAAAGCATGAGGTAGAAAACTACCAAGCCAATGTCGATATTAGGGACACTGGACCATACCATCTCTGTCCCTACTCTGTACTAGATGACATCCCTACTTAGCAATCCCCAAGACCCTCAATCGAGTAAAAGGTGTCAGAGTGAAACTTCCTAAGAAGTCTTCACTTAGAGAGCTTGGTCTAAGTTGCCCCCTCTATCTCTTTGCCTAGCCTTCCTCTGCTCAGGGCCGCTCTGATCTGCCTCCACCCTCGGGGCGCTGTCCCTAATACAGAACCCCAAATCTCAGAACACGCCCTTTGCGCCTCCTCTTCTGCGGGGTCGACTTTCAGTAATTTTCCACAGAGCGCTGTCCAGTTCCATCGTCCATCGCTTGGCCTTGAGTCCCAGACGCCATCCGCACTAGGAGTTACGATTGGCACATTCCAATGCACTCCCATGTCTGGCTTTTTCTACATAAGTCAATTTGTGAACAAAGAGCTTCTCTACTAACGAGCAACTGTCCTTGCACCTGGGGTGAGATCATGCAAGGCAGACATACTTCACATCTTTTAACTTGCAATTTACTACAGCCTAAAACCTCTACTGGAATAAATCCTTTTTGGCCTATTGCCCTTGGCTAACATAAGAAAATACCAGGCCTTTCGCCTCAACGATATATGCGAATTCTGGCCACTACTTCGGTTACACAAGCAGGTCTAAATCACAGTATTGACATTTACGTCTTTCTTTCATGTGTGGTCAAACTAAACAGTCTACAGACACGAATTCTAATCTACACGTTTTAACATCACATTGTTCAAAGGACTAAGCTCTATGCATTGCTTCAATATATACATAAGATGCTTGTACATAGCTAACACTTCTATTGAAATCGACATAGGTTATACAATTCTTAATACATTGCACACAAAATACCTGAGTACACATTTGATTATATGCGGGTGCCGACTAACAGTGAATACAACGCACCCCTACGATTTTCAACCTTCTAAGCGCTACATCACTTTGCTTGGAGGCATCCTCGTGCTGTAGCCAGCGCGAGGGTGTCTCGCCCACTATGTATTGTTTGAACCTGGTTTCACAATCAGGCTCTGATACGTGCCAGGATTCTGTCAACGTTAATCAGTTGGCGGAGATCCTGCTACGCAGCGGGAACGCTCGGTTGTGGGTGCCGCATTACTGAGAATAAATCTCTTTCAACGTACCTTGGAGTCTCCCATCTCCTCATTACTTCATTTGGCAACGACCGGAGGAGCCCACCTATCCAGCATCCACCGGCCAACTCTTTAAAGCTCTTCGACACGCAGCACAGGGCCTCCATTTTCTGTCTCCTGCCTCACTTCTGAGAGGCGACCTGCTCCACTGTCTTCCAGTTTCTCACACAGGGCGCAGCGGCAGTCTCCTCATTTTGCAGCGTTCCCGGCGGAGCTTCGGAACTGCCGCTCCTCGTGACGTCATCGTCTCCTCTATCTACGAGAGACGTCACCGCGTCATCACGCGGGCGGCCTTATTTGATTGGTTTGCCAGGGTATCCTGATACAGGTAGGACCCAGCCTGTCTCTGCTTACGGTGACAGGCACACCTTATTTTCTTTATTTAAAGTTACCGCTTACCTATAATCGGAGCCTCCCAGTTCGGTGACAGGCTCATCTTAAATATTTTACTTAATTTCAAACCTTTCATTTTTGTGTGACTGGAGCCTTCAAATTCGGTGATAGGCTCACCTTTATTTATTTCTGTGCCTGCAAACTTCGGTGACATGCTCACCTTTCTTTTAAAAGCATAGGAACTGTTGGACTAAACTGTTACTTTCTCGCATTTTCACATTTATTGCATTGCATCAACTTTGAATATTTTACAAGTGCTTTCCACTTTACAGTTGTTTTTCTTTTACATGTATAATATTTAATATTCTCAGACTCTTTGTCTTCATCGATGGCTACCTTTCAGCAGTTTGCACAACCACCTCCTTTCTTGCAGCATCCAGGTAAACTCAGTGTTCCCTGGCGACAATGGGTAAAAGCATTTGAAAATCACGTTGTAGCAATAGATGCAGTCAATTTTTCACCTGCTCGCAAAGTTGCAATTCTTTATGGTTGCTTAGGACTTTCTGTGCAACATGTTTTTGAGATTTTGCCCCCCTTCCCAACACCCCTAGGAGAAGCTGGTGATGCGGAGCACTGGGATTCCTACAAAGAGGCGTTAGCTCATTTGGCAAGACGACATGACCAGGAGCCAAATATTATGCTAGAGAGACATAATTCTTTCAGGAGAAAAGAACATGCAGACGAATCTGTGGACGAATACATCGCTGAACTACAAGTTTTGGCCTCCACTTGTGAATTTGAAGCGAATCTTGATAGTTACTTTCGTGACCAGTTTGTTTTGTCTTGTTTTTCAAGGAAAATTCAAGAACGTATCCTTTGTTGCAGGAAGCCCACACTCCTGGAAACTATTGACATTGCCAAGAGCATTGAGCGATCCATTATCACCTCCAAAGCTCTTCAGAATGATAAATCGTCCAATTTTGTCAAGTCCTCTACACATGAAACTGGAATCTGCGTCAATGCCGTGAACCTAAATAAACCTACTAAACAACTGATAAGAAAGAGTAACACAAGTTGTTATAGGTGTGGATCGAAGTCACATCTTAGCAATTACCCCATCTGTCCAGCTATAGAGAAAAGATGTGTATTATGTAAAAAAGTAGGCCACGTTCTAGGTGTCTGTAGAGCTGTTAAAAAAGCTAATAGAGTCAACAGTGTAGGATTTTCTGAGACTCTTGATGACTGCACAGAGCAATTTAATGATCTGCTTTAAACAGTTGAATGCAATTCTATATTTAACAGTCATTCTGTCAGATGTCCTCTAGGTATTGCATTATTTGGGAAAGTAGAAATTCCAATTATGGCTGATTCTGGCTTGCCTATAACGATATTATCGGATGTCATGTTTTTTGATAAATGGCAAGGTTCTATTACCTTAATTCAAACAAATGTCAACCCCAAAGCATTTGCTGAATTTGAAATTGAAATGTTGGGTTACTTTATTTCAAGGTTGGAATGTTTAGGTAGATCAATTTTGAAAAAAAAGTCTATGTTGCAGTCAAGGGACGCAACATAGTTGGTTGATAAGATCTTGCTAAAATGGGGTTGCTTCTCATTCCTGACTCTGATAACCCCATTGCTCTGAGAGATGTTCCTCAAGGCTATACTGGAACTGGGTTTTTAGAGAACGTACAAAATGAGGTGGATTGCCTAAGTCTTGAAGACCATAACCTAGATGTCAAAAAGGTTTTGGAGCCGGTTTCCGAGTTTATTTTCGAACAAATTAGGCACTGTTAAAGGTAAACATCAGATCAGACTTAAGCCAGGTGCCCAACCTATTGTTCACAATGTACGTCCTTTGCCTCTTAGTGCTAGGGATGAGCTTAAATCAACTCTGAAGTCATTGTGTGTTGAAGGGGTCATTGCACCATATGACTCATCAAAATGGGTATCTCCCATTGTTATTGTCACGAAAAAATGTGGGGAGGTCAGGTTATATGCTGACACGCACTTCGAATAAAAACATCTTGACTGACTGTCATCCCCTTCCCAAGATTCACAAGCTTCTTGCCAGTATGCGGGGGGGGGGGGCAAAGTTTTTTTCAATCATTGACCTCCGTTCAGCCTATCACCAGATACCTTTGACAGCGGATTCTCAAGAGATCTCCACATTTGTCACACCTTTCGGGGTTTACAAGTATCTCACATTACCTTTTGGCCTGGCCTCCGCGGCTAGTGTCTTTCAGAAGTTGATGGATAATCTTTTCGTAGACATGCCGGGGGTCCAGGCCTATTAGGATGATATCCTGGTGTTTGCAGAAAATTGGGAAAAACACTTGAACAATTTGACTAAAGTTTTGAGTAAATTGGATGAAGCAGGCATGACCATTAGGACAGACAAATGCCAATTTGGTACTCAACAACTGGATTACTTGGGTCACACACTGTCTTCTGAGGGCATCTAATCCAAGTTGTCCCTTATTGAAGCCATTTGTCATTCTGTTCCTCCCAAAGACAAAGATACCCTTCAGTCATTTTTGGGATTAGCAGAATATTACACATGATTTGTTAAGGTTTATTCTCAAACAGTTGAACCATTGCGTGTCCTCCTGCGCAAGGGTTCAACATTTTTCTGGTCTGACGAAGTATCGTCTTCATTCATCAAAGTCAAAAATTCATTGTTGAGGCACCTGCTTTACACTCTTTTCAAGATGGGTCTAAATGTTTCATCATGGTGGACGCCAGTTTCACAGGGTTGGGTGCAGTCCTAGGTCAATGGGTATCTGGAAAGGATCACACCATAGCCTTTTCTTCAAGAATGCTCAAACCATCCGAGACACATTACAGTACTATTGAACGCGAGGCGCTCGTGTGTGTTTGGGCAATTGATACATTTTAAAATTACATTTGGGGACGTGAATTTGACTTTTTACTGACCATAAACCCCTTACACATTTACTTAATGGTACAGAGCTTGGCAAGGCTTCTGCCAGATTGGTTAGATTACTTTCACGGTTGCAAGAGTTTCACTTTTCCATTAAACATATTTCTGGTGGAAAGAATTTCAGGTCTGACTGTCTCTCACGCATTGCTTTTCACGATGACTCTGACGCTGAGGATGTTGAAGACACAGAATGTGTTGTGGCAGCTTTAGACGCTATCAAGGAATGCCCCAACATCACAGAACGGTTATGGACAAAGGCTTACAGCAAAGATGAAATTCTCAAAGAGGTCATGAGTACATTGTCAAGGGGTGGCCATAGCGCAGAAAGCTTTCTGGTGAGTTCAAAGCTTTTGCCATGGTGGCGTCTGAGTTGTCCCTCATCAATGGCATGGTCATGCGACATGAATCTTTTGTCCTTCCGTCAAGTCTCAGGGAAGACATCATTAAATCTGCACACCATGGTCACTTAGGCGTTACCAAAACTTCTCAACAGATTAAGTTGTATTATTGGTGGCCATCCTTGACATCCCAGGTCAAATTTTGTGTCGATTCATACGCTGAATGTCTTTTGTCAGATAAAAAATGGAAGTTGATGAGTACACCATTGCATCCTGTTCCTTTTCCCAACAGACCTTGGGACAAGATTGGTTTAGATTTCTCTGGACCTTATTATGTCTTACCTCATAACCTCAGATTCCTCATTTTGATGGTTGACTACCATTTTAAATGGATTTATCATATGTTTTGTGATTCAGCCAGTACCTCTAATGCCATCAAATTCTTGAAGAATGTTTTTGCAGTTGAAGGTTGGCCTTCCATTATCGTAACTGACAATGGTACCCATTTTGTCTCGCATAAGATGTGTACATTTCTAGCAAGAAATGATGTTACTCATTACAAAGTTACTTTGTATTTTCCAGCGTCCAATGGTTTGGTCAAAAGGGCAAACAGTTTAGTTAAGGACGCCATTCAAGCAGCCCTTTCGTCTGGTCAAGATGTTCAAGATTGTGTTGAGGCTAAATTATGGTCTTATAATATTTCTCCCCACTGTACCACAGGAGTTCCACCTTTTACCCTTTTGAGGGGTAAATGCCCACACAAATTTGTGTCCCAAATGGTTGCAAAAGAAACACGATCAGCGTGGCCCTTATAAGAGAGGTCTTGAGTCTCGTGTGTTGCATACACAGAATCTTATGAAGTCTGTACACTATTCAGGGAAAAGTTTTAATAATATGGATTTAAAAGTAAACGATTGGGTTCTTATCAAAAATTCCCCAAAAGGTCCTAAGGGCTTGTCTAAATTTTAAGGTCCTGTTCAGGTCACCGATGTAAGTAAAGGTTCAGCGCTTCTTGGCAGTAAGGGGTGGTGGAATAAAAGATTGCTTGTGCATCTCTCTGACTCACAGGTTAGTTCTTTACTCAAGTTGTCTAAACAGGAGGTTGAACAGTGTGACTGGACTAGTTGGTTGCGTGATCCTGCTTCTGGTGTGCCACCACCTGTGTGAGAACATAATACTGGTAGTGTTTTTGCCTCTCAATGTTCAACCTCACACGTCAGCCAGCACAACATTTTTGTCCCGAAGGCTGTTTCGACATCTGGAGATGTTCCTTTGCAAACTGATGATTTGGGTTCTCCTCATAGAAGATTACCTTCCAGGTTCCATGATTATGTTTTATCATGAATTTGTAACCGGGACTTTCATAACTTCTTTTGCATTCACTTTCAAGTTATGCTTACCATTATTTGTATTCACATGTTTTTCTTCTGCTTTCTTGCTCACCTTTCTATTTGTTCTTTGTGGGGGAGGAGAAGTTGTAGTGTGTAGCTTTGCTTGGAGGCATCCTCGCGCTGTAGCCAGCACAAGGGTGTCTCGCCCTCTATGTATTGTTTGAACCTAGTTCCACGATCGGGTTCTGAACAATGCGTGCCAGGATTCTGTCAATGTTAATCAGTTGGCGGAGATCCGGGTACGCAGGGGGGAGCGCTCGGTCGTGGGCGCTGCATTACTGAGAATAAATCTCTTTCAATGTACCTCGGAGTCTCCCGTCTCCTCATTACTTCAGGGAGTCATCTATTTGGACTTCGGCATGTAAGCCACTGCCTTAACCCTGGGCCTTAAATCCCACATTTTATTGTGCATTACCCAGGGCACCACCGGTAAGCCCCCTTAAGGGTGCCCAAGGAACTTGCTGGGATCCGTCGCCTTCCTCCTAAGGTGCCTTTGATGGCTCTTGGCCTAGGCACTAACTGAAGGCACTAATTGTATCTGGGGGTCTGGCAGACTAAATGGATTGACAAAATCAAGACACAGGACCCACTGGCATTTTACACTTTCTTCGAGCAGTTGATACAGATGTGCCAGCAAAGGGCCATGTTATAGCATCTAATAGTGCATGTAATGTGCAACACGATTAATCTGTTGGTAATTGTGTTTGCAATTGGGCCTTGTTCAGAGGTACAAGTTAGTTTGTTCATATAGTAAGTAGTAATAACGCAAACAAGTTGACTGCTGCACCTCGCATAACGTTCATAGTAGGGCATTGTGCCTCCTGCCGGAATCAAGGGGCAAAAAGTTGGTAACTATTGCTGCAATTTGTGTACAGTAACAGTCCCCGTGCTTAAACTCTTGGCATTCCAAGAGCTGTAGAAGTACCATTCCATTGGTGAAACGTAAGGCCAATGACAAAACATCTTACCTAAGTAAAGCAAGAAAAGCAAATGAGACACTCGAAAAATTGCACCCCTGAAAAAATAGGAAGTGGAAGGGTTGTTAGCTCCAAAGGCAAAGGGGGACAAACCAGGGAAGGGTCGGTGGGGGTGGGGACCTATCACACTCACAGCTAGACATGTTTAAAAAAGAGATAATGGACCTGAGAGAACACATTGGTAGGCTGTCCAAGACCCTTGACGATAAAATGGACAAACAATTGGCCTTAGTATTGAAACTTAACACAAAAACCCCAGTATCCAAGGGCAAAGGCCGACCCTACATGCACTAGTCCTCCTAAACATCTGGGTAGCACCAATGAGACCAGCCCATTAACGAGCCAAGCAATTGACTCTCGCAAGGCAATTGCACCCAATGTAATAAGAGAACCTGGGGCGATGGCTAAACCCTCCCTGCACCAAGGATATAACTGTAATACTCCTATGGGTTCCGGTAGTAGGCCCCCATACCAGAAAGGTGCTGAAGGATTCCAACAAACCCTCTGGAGCTAACTGTAACCCCTAACATAACAAATACTCAATCTAGGCTCCCAGTGACCCATATAAAAGAGCATGACATATTCATGATCAATGTCCCAAAATTGTCATCAGACAAACGCATGACTCGTTGATGAACAAAGCTATGCACTGGCTCAGAAAGGTGAGAGGGTGCAGATCAGTTAGTAGAGAGGATATAATAATGGCTGCCAGATTCAATAATGAGCATTCGATGTTCCACCATATCGGCTTTAGGTTGGCAAAATATGAGTTGGTCGATGGCCTCGCGTTGACTCTCTAATAAGGCTTAAGGTGAGCGCTCCACATTCCCCGCCAGTTCCAATTACTAATTTTCCCCCAAATCTTTCAAATTTATTAATTCTCCCAAAACATATTACTGTTATGGAAGTCCATGCAGCTTATTTATCTGATATTGATTGACTGATTACAAGCCAGAGTGGGGAACCCACCCTCACTGCTTAGAAGTCATCCTCCACTGGCTGGGACACCAAATAAATTGTATTGCTAAGTGGACAACATGGGAGCAGCTTCTAACATCTCTAAAATTCTAGAGACGCAAATGAGTCAAATTCTCAACCTGCCAATGTATGAACCTGGCACTAACTTATGTGAAAATGCTAGTCTAAAACTGCTGTCCTGGAATGTCCCAGGAGTTAGATCTAAGTTCAAGGACCCTGAATGGGGACATTCATAGATCAACACCATATTTATTTTCTTACAGGAGACATGGGTGACCGAGCTGGCCTTTGATTCAGAGTATATTTCGGTTTCATCCAGTGCTGTACCTTCTCCCACAGGGAGGGTGTCTGGAGGGCTATTGATCTGGCTGAGGATGGACTTATTTGCAACAATAAAGAGAATCCCTGCCAAGTGTAGAGACCTACTGGGCATAGGTATTAAAACAGGCACTATGATGGCGACTAGGCCTATAACCTTTATAAACCATTATCAATGCTCTGTCCCCTCAAAAGCACAGTCAGGAACTGACGTCCGCCTCGTGGCCTTGACTGAGCAGCTACCTCGCATCCATTTAAAAATTATCGCAGGAGACTGCAACACGCATTCCTCAAGGCCCCAAGACTCTGGGTCAGGTGGACCAAATAAACAATTTCAGGGCATCATTCTATGTTCCAACTGAATTTGAAAATGGGCTGTCTAAGGTCTCTGTACAGCTTGCAGACTCACTAGAATCCCACAGGCTAAAGTTTGTGAATGGCTCTACCTCCTCTGATTCTCCACCTCGTCCAACCTTTCGGAGAGGCACGTGTACACGCTATATTGACCGTATCTTTCTGGGCAGCTCACTATGACCCTCTATGATATATAGCCGTTAGGCCACCTCCTCTCCCTCTTCGTTACTGGAAAGAAATACCACGAAATTCTGGAAGCTGATAACTACAGGGTCCTGTGTTATAATCACCTAGAAACAGGCCTGGGTTGCTCATTTTGGAGATCTATACAGGGAGAGGGTTAATGACAAGCCAGATGACGAGTGATTCTTCACTGGTTCACACAACACTCAAGGGCGGGATCGTTGAGGGAGCCCCCAATTACATAAATCAGATGAATGCTGCGCCTCCACAATCCTACATAGCACAAAAGGTAGGGGACTGAATCCATGACACATCAACCTACGATTTAGCAAAAACGGCGCAGGCCTTAAAGCTAATGAAAAGGGAGAAAGCATCTGGCCCTGATGGCATTTCTATTGATCTTCAATTATCACTGCCTGAAATCTTGGTTCACTACCTGAATTCTTTGGGCAATGCCATTGTGAGCAGAGGGGAGATCCCCTCCCTCCTTGAAGGGTGCTACTATCGGCCCAATGTACAAGATGGGGAGGTGGGACGCCTCATTCAACTACAAACCAATCAGCTCGATTGACAACAGTCGGAAAAAAACTTTGTAGGCAGGTCCTAGCAAAGCCTGGCTTGGAGTCTGGATGTTAGATAACAGAATTCTTTCAGACTGTCAGGCTGAGTTCAGAACAAAGGTTAGTACCCTTGATCAAGCCTTCCGTTTTGGGTTGTTTTGTTGGGAGTATGTTGCCATCAGGCTGGACCATCTCTAAGTTGCCTTCATAGATTTGAGGTCAGAATTTGTCGTGGTCCCAAGGGAAACCTTTGGAAGGTACTTTATTCATGTGACATTCCCACCGATCTTTTAAGAGTTCTAAAGATCTTACAAACTGACAAATAGGCACAGGTTAGATGGAAGTCTGGCGGGGACCTTACACCAAGGACACCATAAACCTTGGCGTCAGGCAAGGCTGTGTGTTAGCCCTCACGCTGTTCAGTTTATATATAAACATAGCTGTAAAGCAGCTGGCCCATTGCAGATGTGATGCTCCTAAATCCACAGGCATTAGTCTACCAAAACTCATGTTCGCTAATGATACACTTGATCCAGCGCAAGACCGAGACTCAAGGAATAAATACAGGTGATCTCCCTGCGTCGCAGACCCGTTTATCACACTAGCTCATTCATACACGCATTCATTGGTGGGGCCCATAACATCAACTCTCATATGTCACCATTCACGAGTCTGCACACAGGAGGGATGAATGTTTCTAGCGCTGGACATGTGGGGGAACATCTTATAACCTAAAGGGAAGAAAAGTTATTTTACAGAATATACATTAGTATTCGTCACCTATAGATCCCTAATCTTAAACATCAAGGCACTCCACCCACTCGGTCGACGTACCAATTAGTTGGATTGGTTGATGGTGATTTAGAATCAGCTAAAACGCATTTAAGACTCAGAATTTTTATTCTCTAATAACCACAAACTCATAATTTCTGTTAATCTTTATTCATTTATCAAGATTTTAGTCAAATCATGCAAATTGCTGGGCATTTATATTTACCTATTCTGGCAATCTGGGTTTTCTCTAATTCATTGGCTCTGCACAACCAAATTTAGTCGTCAATTGTCCAACTAAAGCAGGCCAAAGCTCAAAGTCCAAATGTCCTTTGCTCAGCACGTTACAGTCCCAAAGATCGCCAACGGACCAGAAGTCGTGCCAGCATCTGTCATCGCCTGTGGAGTCAAAGAGGGTGCGCAGTCATAGTAACCGCTGAATGCAGCAGAATAGCCATTTCCCCCCCTACTCTACTACTCTTTTTATAATACATTTCCGGGTAATGTGAAACATTTCTAGGCGGAGACAATCAAATGATTGGATAGTCATAAATCATCCGATTTTTGTCCGTTAGTCTTCACACGGATCTTGCCGATTCATTTCCAATGATGTCACGGACTTGGTGTAGTGAAGTTTCAGTAATTCATTGTTCATTTAAACTAGTTCGTACCGTCCGGGGTCTTGGCAGTCCACCAAGATCCTATCCTTGACCAAGTACAGTGTGGAATAGGTTATGTGGAGGTTCACGGAGCCATCCGATTCTGCGCAGTAGAGTTCGGGCTTCACGAGACGGTGGTCACTTCGGAACTCCATGTTATGCGCCATGTCTGGGTAGGCCGCAATTGTCAACTTAAGCGAAATAAATACAAAAGAGTAATTAATGCAATGAAATTGTGGAAATATGGATTTTTCTGATCAGTTATGTCCCCTATCTTGGACCCCAACGGTTTCATGTATGAATCACAAGTACATGTATGTTCCCTCCAGTTCCAGTTATGAAGACGCAAACACATGTGCGTCCACCGTCAACATGTCCTCTGTCAGATCCGCCATGAATAGGCCGGATATTCCATTCCTAAGTACGAAAGGCCACCGGCTTTATATGGTTCACTTATGCCATTTTACAGTCCAGGCAAGTAGGCCCTGATTCTGTCATCAAACTCTTCTTGCCTTCTGCCTCTGAAAACTCCAGTCTGAGCCTGCATCTGTGACCATGAACTTTGTCTCATTCTCTGCGCGGCTCACGAAGCCTGACATCAGCCTATTCTCTGCCAAGAACTGTATTTCACCTTCGAATTATCTGCTTCACTCCTTAGCCGATGCATTCCTGTCTAGTAGTTTAAGTAAACATTCTTCCAGCTACCGAGCAAAAGGCCCGGCTTCTCTGTCTTTATGCAAGTAATTCATAGTCCTGTTACCATGGAATATTCCTACCCCCTCGCATTTAGTGTAGACACTTAGACGCTTGTACACGCACTCACAGTCAGTATAGAATAGATTTTGTTCGAGAGACCTTTCTTTTGTGGATAACATAGTTCTTTAAACATAGGATGTTAGATATGATTTGGGATTAGGTTGACTTGACCCCCCAGACTTTTCGTCTCCACATGTAGAGCTAAATGTCAAGTCCCCTTCACCCCCGAGTTGCACGTCAATCACACGTCATGCTGCTGCGCGCGCATCTATGCCAAGTATTATCTTATAGATCCACCTATATATGATATCATAACCAATTATGTTCCTTTTTACTCCTTATTACACCCATTTTCGGTTACGCATATGAATCGTCATTTTCCTTATCAATTGTTACGCCTACCGCATTCGCTTCATTGTAATGTATGTTCTATAAAAGTCATTTCTTGTCAATAAAGTATGTACTTCACTTCCTGAACCCCCGTGGTGATGGAACTTGGAGCAACCGATTATAATCGACCATTGGAATAAAGCCCATTCCGAACCTCTAATACCACGGATTCTGCCTCTTATTTTACTGAGCTATGATATTATGTTTCTGTATCAAATTAAGTCCCGGTAATGAATTTTATTTACCACATGAATGGCGCCCGAATAGGGACACTTTCTCATCTCACGCGCCGGCGGTGAGTTGCAGGCCCGGTCTCCTGCCACAGCTGGACGGACAATAACGCGTACCAACAGGATTTCCTGTATCTCCCTCCGGTCAAGCGGGGGCGACTGAGGCTGCGATCAACACCCAGACGAGGCGGTGAGAAGTGCGAAGTATCCCGACCAGAGCCTAGCTGAGAGAGCAAGATCCGAGGTATACAGAGGCCCACCAGTTCGAAGTCGAGTCCAGTTTCCGACGAGTCGAGTCGAGTCCAGTCCGGTCCAAGTTCAGTTGCCGAGGCCTTCCGTTTCCGAAGCTACCCGGTGAGTACCATTACTGGGGAGGCATTTCTGACGTGCACATAGGTTGTGCCGGTCAAGACGGGTTTGGGTACACAAATCCGGTCTGCACTGTTTTAGCAGTGTATATGTACTGTTTAGCAGTATATCAAGTATTCCGAAGTATCTAGTTATTGTCAAGAATTATGCTTGGTGATTAGTTATGCAGACGATCATCATTGTTGGTTATTTTAAAGGTTAAAAAAAAATGTTTAATGTTTAATGTTTAATGTGTTAAACGTCCTGCATATTGTGGTATGAATGGTTGTTCATTATTGTGCTTTTGTACTAAGTGTGTTCAAGATTAAGTATCGGATCAGTTGTCAATATGCCGCTCTTTTCGAAATTAAGACAGATCACTACTAGAAAAGGGGTACTCGAAGAAGCCGTCCCTATTCCTCCTAGGGACACTCCAGGGCACTTCATGTATCACAAACATGGCTTAGACGCTATATTATTTCTTGATTTATGGGTAGACTACACCAAGGAATTACCAGAAAGTCAGAGGTGGCCCGCAGCGGGGACCTGGGATGCAGAGTGCATCATGAAAGTCGAGGAAGAGTTATGGAAAAGGAAAGTCAGACAGTCACAGAAAGACGCCGTTGAGTTATGGCGTAAAGAATCTCATAGACGCACAGAAAAAGCACTCCGACAGGAAGAAAAGAATAAAGAGAGTTCAAATAAAGTTCGAGAAAATCTATTAATTGAGGAAGGTATCCGAGTGAAATCAGAACAAGTGGATAGACAAAGAAATGCCCTTATGAATGGTATGTATCCCCTTCTGGCCGAAGGATTACCTAAAGCTACTCCAGAAATACCGAAAGACTTGCCACCCCCATTTTTCCCAATAAAGGTACATCCTAAGGGGCATCCTAGAACCGCAGAAGATGTTTTTCTTTCCTCATATTTAGATGACGCAGCTCCCGAATATGCTAATTCCGCCCCACATAGACCGCATACCAGGGAGGTTCAACGCCAAGATCCAGTACCCATATCCCTACAGCAACAGATCGTGTCACAAGTTCCGGCAAGCGCATCTGTTTCTACATCCGTTCCTACAGCTACTTCTATAGCTGTGTCCACACCTATAGTTGCTGTGTCACGTTCAACGGATCCTTTCACACCCGACACCCCAGATGGGGCTACGGGAGGTGCTACCAATATTTTTTCTACGCCACCCAGAATAAATAAACTTACCTTTCAAGAATCAGCACATTCACGTACACCCAAACTCATAAATGCCCGTACGCTTAAGGAACTTCTTATAGATTGTAGATATGACCCTGTGCCCGGCAAAGAGGACGAAATGATCATGGCATCATTACGTATCAGACGAGCCGCAGTGTATTTAGGGAAGTTACCAGGAATGACTGCGCATCTAGATAAAATATATCATTTTGTCCAAACAGGGCGAGATCCAGAATGTATTAACAGAGCTATGGAATACCAGAAAGTGGAGATACAGGGGGAACTGTTACGTTTCCTCATAAATTGTGTGATCAGAAATCAAGACCGACCGGGGGTAGACCCGGAAGCAATGCAAATTCTTACCAGATGGAGCCAGAATATATCAGAAGGTAGACATGATAAACAAAATTGTATAATAGCCATGTGCCGAAAGATCCGTAAAGAAATAGAACGCCTACACGAAGAAAGATTAGCGGTAGACGAGTTCGAACAAAGCGAGGAGGAAGGGTCAGGACTGCCCGCGGGACAGTCAGACACCATAGCCTATGTAGGTAGAGGAAGATCTTGTAATAGTAATAGATGTCTTATTGACCCGATACGTCCGATATGTCCAGATAATAACAGGAATTTCCAAATACCTATAATTAAGATCAGGTCTAACGAGCATTCGTTCCAAGCCGCCGACAAACTACTCCGAGAACGAAGGGGTTATCATTTCCTCGATTCTATGGATGAACAAGATTTAGCTAGGGCAGCTGTCCATTGGGTGGACAGTCCCGGAAAATATAGTGATGATACAGTAGCACGCACATTTTTGAATCTCACCCCAGATGAACAGCGGTTAGCTGGGATTTATATGATTCAACAACTCATTATACTATATCAGAGTCAGCATTCGGACCCTGGTCCCTTACCTGACATATTGACTGAATTGCTTATGAATAGATGGAGAGGTTCAGGTACTAAATTAATTAAAGAAATTCTAGAATCAAGAAAGCAGTATATTCTTTTTGTATGTTCAGACCGTGTCTCATTGCCCATCAGGGAAAGAACCACGTATTACATGGATAGACAGAATCCCTTACGAGAAGTGCACCCAATAAAGGGCGAGGACAACGAGTTTAAGCGCGTATTTGTATATACGCCCATATCGAAAATAGAATTGTTAGAAATGAAGAAAGTGGTACCCAGTCATGACAAAGATCCAGCGGGTTTTCACCGAGAAATTAAAGACATGTTACTCATGGGGGAGTATACCTATCCCGACATTATGACAATATTAAAGGTATTGATGCCTGCTGGCATTTATGAGAAACTCAGGGAAAAAGAGTGGGAGGTAGGAGACCAAAAGATAGAATGGTCAGTATTAGAAGCGGAAGAAAAGGCCCGAACTGCAGGAGCAGGACTTGGGGATAAAACTAAAGCGCTACCAGGTTTATTAGTACAGGTACTGCCACGTTTATTAACTACGAAAAAGGAAGATTGGGGTACAATTTCAGCCTGTAAGCAGAAGCAAGATGAAGACACTAGTGATTACTATGCCCGATTTGAAAAATGTTTTGGTATAAATAGTGGCATAAAAGCAAGTAGCGAATCATACCCGCATCTGTTTGTAACAAAATTAGTAGAAAATGCCCTGCCCCAAGTAAAGAATAGAGTATTAAAATTCGAGAGTACCTGGCAAGGTAATACTCCATCACAAATGTTACAAATGTTACAGTACCATCACAATAGAATTAGAGCGGAACAAGAACATGAACACAGACGCATGAAAGACACGAAAATGAAAATGCTAGTTTCTCAGACAGTTCCAGCTGAAGGACATAAAAAGGGTATGACACATTCCGGTGATTCAGCAGGACCTGTAAAAGGGACATGCAATTATTGTAAAAAACCAGGTCATTACGTACACGATTGTCCAGTTTTGAAACATAATATCACCATAGGTAAAACACAAGAAAGACCACGACCACCTAGACAGGATCAGAATGAACAAGGAGCTCCGCAGCATGCACAGTCCATGCCAGCTTCACAACAGTCTATACAGTTTGTGCCAGCTGCACCAGCGCTGCCTGTTGCTGCCACACAAACCACGACACGACAACTGTACCAGACCGCACAGTACGACTATCCTGATTATCAACGATATGCATGAACAAGCCTAGAGAGGGAAGTTGACTTACCCCTTATCGAGATCCCTGTAGATCAAGAAGGACCTTATGTACATAGTGAATTATTAGGCCAAGATAGAAAATTTTTACTCGATACAGGGGCAAGTCGAACAACCATAAAACGTAGTGAAGTTCCAGGGGCACCCCTCTCAGGCTCTCAGAATATTTCCCTTGGTTTTTCAGGAAAACCTATTGTTAATGAAGTGTCACAACCTCTTCCACTTACGATAGGACCTTTGACCCGAACTACAGATTTATTGCTTACTAAATCATGTCCAGAAAATCTGTTAGGAATAAAAACACTGAAAGCTCTAGGAGCTATAATATGTTGTTCTCCGGAAGGAGTAAGGTTGTTTTTACGTGATTTTAAAGGTCACTATGTGTCTAGAGACATGGATCCCCGACTGCAGACTTTACCTACACATCTATGGGCACAAGGCCCTACTGATGTTGGATGCATGAATATTACACCATATCGAGTCACATTAAAGGCAGGAGTGGTGCTACCACGAATGCGACAATACAAGTTACCACCAGATGCTGTAGTGGCTTTACTACAAATCATTGACGAGCTCATTGCCCAAGGAGTAGTTGTGGAAACAGACTCCAATGTATGTAATTCACCGATAATTCCGATTCTTAAACGAACAGATCCTAAGGCCCCGCCAGTATATCGATTGGTTATTGATCTGCGCGAATTAAACAAATGCATTGTGCCACAATTTCCTGTGGTCCCAGATATCTCGTCATTACTGACAGCTATTGATTCCGAAGCGACATTCTTTACTGTAATTGATCTCAAGAATGCCTTTTTCAGCGTCCCAATAGATCCGGAAAGCCAATATTTGTTCGGATTTAGTTTAAATGGGCGTAGCTTTAAATTCTCACGCGCACCTCAAGGATTTACAGAAAGCCCCAGCATCTATAGCCAAGCACTGAAACGAGAACTCGACAGTATCCACATGCCAGTTAACACTGCTCTGCTTCAATATGTCGATGATCTACTGATCACCGCGAGAAGCGAACCCGAATGTGAAAAAGCATCACTGACAGTTTTACAATTTTTAGCCGAAAAGGGTCACAAGGTGTCCCCTTCTAAGCTGCAATTCTGTGTCCAGCGAGTTATTTATCTTGGACACTCGCTGTCCAAGGAGGGAAGGCAGCTTACACCCGACCGCATTCAGTTAATAGCTAACATGCCAATACCCAAGACACAAAAGGAGGTGCGGGCTTTCATAGGCCTCACTTCATATTGCAGGCAGTGGATCCCTCAGTATGCATTTCTAGCAAAACCACTCATTCAGTTGACAACACAGGAGGCAGCCACATCGACTGTTCTCCCTTGGACTCAGGAACATACACAAGCTTTTGAAAGCCTAAAGAAAGCTTTATGTCAAGCACCTGTTTTAGCAACGCCATGTTACAGAAAACAGTTTACACTCTTTGTTACAGAACGCGAAGGTACTGCCTTGTCAGTACTCACACAGGAACAAGCAGGAGCACACAAACCATGTGCTTATTTTTCTAGTACATTAGATCCCGTAGCCCAGGCTTTGCCTGCATGCCTAAAATCAGTAGCAGCGACAGCTTTAGCAATAAGACAGAGCGACGCCATAGTGTTAGGACATCCATTGACAGTTCAAGTACCACACGCAGTAGAGGTTCTTGTAAACAGAACGCAAACACAACACTTGACTATAGCGCGACTTACAGGGTACGAACTTACATTGTTTCAGCCACATATAGAAATCAGACGCTGTAACACATTGAATCCTGCCACACTTTTGCCAGTAACCGGAACAGACCCACTAGCCCATGACTGTATTGAAGTTATTACAATAACGACGAAACCTAGACAAGACTTAACCGATGTTCCATTGTCAGACCCAGACCTGACATTGTATGTAGATGGTTCATGTATGAGAACAAGTACAGGAGAGTTGGTGGCTGCTTACGCAGTCACAACAGACACTGAAATAATTGAAACTGATCGCATAAATATCTTGTCAGCTCAAGCCGCAGAGCTTATCGCTCTGACTCAAGCCTGTATTCAAGCCGCAAATAAAAAAGTTAACATATACACTGATTCACGTTATGCATTCGGAGTTGTACATGACTTCGGCGTGCTGTGGCGAGAGAGAGGTTATTTAACTTCCCACGGTGCCCACATTCAGCACGGACCCCTCATTCATGCCTTATTAGATGCAATACATCTACCCACTGCAATATCAATTATGAAATGTAAGGCTCATACGAAGGTTACTGATATCATTTCTCAAGGCAATGATCTAGCCGACAGAACAGCTAAACAGACTGCTCAAACTCAAACCTCCGACATGACAAAGACAATAGTCCCGATGCCGACACATTGTATGACAGTTAAAGATCCTACTCTTGACGTAATTGACATACAGACACATGCTACACCAGACGAAATAAAGAAATGGACTGAATTAGGAGGGATCCAAACGGACCAAGGATGGATGATGAAGGAAAAGTCTGTGTGGTTCCTTCCTGATTCAATGGTCCAAGTTATAGTTAACACTATACATAGTCCAGCACACCTCGGAGAAAAAGCTATGCTAGACAGCATTCAACACATTTGGTTCAATAAACATTTACGAGCAGCAGCCAAACAAAAGGTCCGTACCTGTATGATCTGTTGCCAGTTCAACCCAGGAAAAAGCGTTCCCGTAGAACAGGGTGGATTTCATCCTCCTAATCACCCTTTTGAAGTACTCCAGATGGATTATATCCAGATGGAACGATGTCGAGGATTCAAATATGTTCTCGTAGTTGTCTGCGCTCTGTCCCGTTGGACGGAGGCATACCCGGTTTCCGATTACACTGCCCCGACTACTGCCAAACAGTTGGTTCGAGAATTCTTCCCACGATACGGTTTACCACGTGTTGTTCACTCAGATAACGGCCAGCCGTTCTCATCCGAACTAATGAAACATGTTTCACTTCTGTTAGGTTATCAGTGGAAATTCCACTGTGTCCGACACCCCGAGGCAGCAGGTCTCGTAGAAAGACATAATCAGATACTGAAAATCAGATTGTCCAAAATATGCAGAGAGAAAGGTGTCGACTGGGTAGTAGCGTTACCAGTTGCACTCTTTTACATGAGAATGGTAGCACACTCTCGAACAGGGCTATCCCCGTATGAGGTGATCTTCGGCAGACCACCAAATATGTGGGGGACGCCCATACCACGCAAAATAACTGATATTGACTGTAATATGCTGACAGATTACTTGGCTTCCTTGATGTCTGCACTACAATCTTGTCGTTCACAGGTAGCTGCAGCCTTTCCCGACAACACTGAGGTGAAACCCCATGACGTAGTTCCGGGGGACCTTGTGCTTGTGAGAAATTTCGACCGAAAGACTCAGCTGGAGCCCAGGTGGAAGACACCCCAGTTGGTCTTGCTGACCACAAGGACAGCCGTGAAGATCGAAGGCAGAAAAGGATGGATTCATTCAAGTCATATCAAGAAATTTCATGGACTTCCTGCAGATGTAAATAGCCCACCTCGTGTGTCTTCACCAATTGACTCAAAACTACCTTTGGCTGAGGCCGACAGTAAGGAACTCTATAAACTAAAACTAAGGCCTAGACCGTCGGACGATTTGATTGTTTAAGTCCTCTCCTAGGTGAAGCGGTTGAATCTGTCTCCGACATGTATCCCCTAGACCTGAATCATGGAAAACCACGAAAAATGTTGAAACGACAGGTGTATTGTAAATCACTGCGTAGCCATTGCATAGTGACATTATTAATCTTGTTTTTCTTAAGTCTTTTAATAATTACTGCAAGTATATTGTTGCACATATATTACCCTATTGCCAGAAATGTTTACAATGTTACTGCTGAACATTCTTTTAGTGACCTACCTCCGCATGAATTATCTTATAGACTTGCGCTGCGCAATAACACTTTCATTAGTATGTTACATCATTCCCATCAGACTAGTAATGCAACTAATTGTTGGGTGTGTGGCCGGCTCCCTCCCTATCAGAATTATGAAGGAGTCCTGCCTTTCTTTCCACATCCGTTTACACATAATGGCTCCTGTGGAGCATGGTTTAGTTTAATCAATTCCATAGACTCAGACACAGCCGTTTACCAAGACCATTGGGTATGGGGAAATCTGAACCTAGTTTTATTTAAAGTCTGTTACCCTGACAAGGAGGGTCGCCCCAAAGGAACAGGAACTGATCTAGAAAATGAAGTATATGGATTAGGTAACTTTACACCTAATCTCATGATTCTAAATGTCAAATCCGAAGTTGAACTAGTTTTACCCACCATGTCAGTATTCCCAGCGAAGGGTGAATTGTGTGTAAGAAAAGTTGGTTCCATACATATGGGCCATAGTAAATGCACTACTATAGTAGAATTCAGTGATCAAGGTAAATCTTCATTTAGAGCTTCTCGCCACTCCTACTTTATATGTGGTCAGACTGCATATATGCGTCTACCTCTAGATTGGGATGGTACCTGCTACATTGCATTCCTTTTGCCACCTGTTTTCCTAGCTCCTCCTGATTATTATAGAAATATTCATTTAGTACACAACAGAGAGCGGAGAGATCTCCCAATTGTCGATTATACTGAGACGGCATGGGACAAGTATGTAGATTTTAATAAAGGCATCTTTCCCTATATAGGTACTGTTACTAATAGTAAGCTGATACGTAGATTAACTAGAACCCTTGAAGCAGTAGTGAATGAAACTATTTCCGCCTTAGGCAATTTAACAGAAGAGCAGTCTGCTATGCGGATTGTTGTGCTTCAAAATCGTCTTGTCCTCGACGTCATCCTGGCCGATAGGGGCGGAGCCTGTAGAGTCATCGGATCAAGCTGCTGCGTATTCATACCAGAAAATTCGCCATCTGTATATAAAGCCATAACTCGCCTTCATAAGATTGTAAGCCAGATACACCAGAACCCAGGCACTTGGACTTGGTCCAGTTGGTTTTGGAGTGTGATATCAGCCTGGGGATGGAGAGTTCTATCCTTCCTAGGTATTGGCCTTCTCATACTATTCAGTTGCTGTCTATGTCTACAATGTGGACCAGCGATCTGTGGTCTGTGTGCCACATCGTGTATTCCACCACCAAGATTTCATTCGTCACGGAAGAAGAAAGAAGAACAAATGATGTTATATGAACAGATCAATGGATTGATGAAGATTGATATCTCTTAACGGGCAAGTAGGGGACAAGGAGGGAATGTGGAAATATGGATTTTTCTGATCAGTTATGTCCCCTATCTTGGACCCCAACGGTTTCATGTATGAATCACAAGTACATGTATGTTCCCTCCAGTTCCAGTTATGAAGACGCAAACACATGTGCGTCCACCGTCAACATGTCCTCTGTCAGATCCGCCATGAATAGGCCGGATATTCCATTCCTAAGTACGAAAGGCCACCGGCTTTATATGGTTCACTTATGCCATTTTACAGTCCAGGCAAGTAGGCCCTGATTCTGTCATCAAACTCTTCTTGCCTTCTGCCTCTGAAAACTCCAGTCTGAGCCTGCATCTGTGACCATGAACTTTGTCTCATTCTCTGCGCGGCTCACGAAGCCTGACATCAGCCTATTCTCTGCCAAGAACTGTATTTCACCTTCGAATTATCTGCTTCACTCCTTAGCCGATGCATTCCTGTCTAGTAGTTTAAGTAAACATTCTTCCAGCTACCGAGCAAAAGGCCCGGCTTCTCTGTCTTTATGCAAGTAATTCATAGTCCTGTTACCATGGAATATTCCTACCCCCTCGCATTTAGTGTAGACACTTAGACGCTTGTACACGCACTCACAGTCAGTATAGAATAGATTTTGTTCGAGAGACCTTTCTTTTGTGGATAACATAGTTCTTTAAACATAGGATGTTAGATATGATTTGGGATTAGGTTGACTTGACCCCCCAGACTTTTCGTCTCCACATGTAGAGCTAAATGTCAAGTCCCCTTCACCCCCGAGTTGCACGTCAATCACACGTCATGCTGCTGCGCGCGCATCTATGCCAAGTATTATCTTATAGATCCACCTATATATGATATCATAACCAATTATGTTCCTTTTTACTCCTTATTACACCCATTTTCGGTTACGCATATGAATCGTCATTTTCCTTATCAATTGTTACGCCTACCGCATTCGCTTCATTGTAATGTATGTTCTATAAAAGTCATTTCTTGTCAATAAAGTATGTACTTCACTTCCTGAACCCCCGTGGTGATGGAACTTGGAGCAACCGATTATAATCGACCATTGGAATAAAGCCCATTCCGAACCTCTAATACCACGGATTCTGCCTCTTATTTTACTGAGCTATGATATTATGTTTCTGTATCAAATTAAGTCCCGGTAATGAATTTTATTTACCACAAAATGATGCTTCTAATGTTATACCCTCACTAATCCCTTGATGTATTAATATTTTCCTAGCATATAGCGACATTTAAAGCAATATATTCACCTTTACGGTCCTCCACGGAGATGCAAACGTCACAAAGGCAACATAAATCATGCAATATCTAATTACCACATATACTATAATTAATATACGTACGTGTTTTAGTTATTTTGCCATGCAAATAGCAAGTTCCCACATATAATTTGTGTATGCAAATTGTTAGTTTTAATATATCACGGCACACAATTAGTAAATTATAATAAGTAGGTTATTCAATTAATATTTCCATGCAAAATAGAGGAGGTATACAAAGTTTTGCACTACCTGCTCCATCAATCCCCCCTTTGGTGATTTTTAACATCACCACACTACCTAAAATGTTGTAAAACATTTTAATAAAGAAATGAATTCAAATTATCTTAATTTTGTTAGATCATATTATTGTTTCACCCATCTCTTCTTCTCTTGCCTTCCTATACATGTTTTCTTTCCACTCTTCTAATTCTACCTCTTCAAATTCCCTTTCTTTTCTTTCTTTCCCTTTGTTTCTTACAGTTTGTCTTTTTATGTGTTTTCGTAATTTTCTTTTCTTGCTACATAAACATCCTAGTCTCAGAATTAATATTAAAATAATCACGCATGTTACTGGAAATAATATTTTACCAATAAAGGTACTAGCTAGCTTTAGTGAAAGGTTTTTAATAGTAGAAAACTTTTTCCCAATCTTTTCCCAAACCCCTTCAGCCTCCAGTGGAACAATTTCCTCATGCAAATCAGTTATATTTTTAATGTACGTCTTCAAATCTTGACTTTCGTCAGGAATGTAAGTACAACAATGTTGAACTTTCAGCATTCCACAGACTCCACCCTCTTTTGCCAAAATTATTTCAAGGGCAAGTCGATTTTGCATCACCATGGCACGCATGGCAACCATTTCTGTAGTTACCAATAAAAATCCTCCAGTGGTGCTTGTAGACAAGCGATCCACTACTGTTGATAATTTTCTAATTTTGTGTGCATTCAGAGATATTCCCACTGCTGGTATCAACACTCCAAAAATGTCTCCTACAATTTCTGACCAAGATTCTCTTTTTCTACGTATTAGTTGATTACCTAACTCATGTGCACCATCTTTTTCTCTTTCCACATGGAATATCTTTGGGAAAACCAGGCCTAGATAACTTGTGCCATACTAGTGATCTGGCAATCAATCATATGCTTTATTCCTGCAGAGAAAATATAATCCAGGGAAAACGGGATAATTTCCTCCTTTAAATCCCCATCCACCCATGATTCGATAAGTATCATGGCAATCACTTGTGCCTAAAAAATAATTATCATATGCAGTTTGATTCCTTCTAATGCACAACTTTCCTTTCTGAGGCCAATCTAAAGCCATTGTTGGACTAGCTTCCCCTTTCAAATGTTTTTCTCTTTCAACGTCCCAGACTGTCTTTTCTTCTTTTCCCTCAGGTACTTTCTTTTGCATCTTTAATCTCCTTTCTTCAACCATATCTAAGAAACTCCTTTCTTCCTTCTTTAAACTGCAAGTTAGATTGTTTTTAAATATTGATTCTAATGTTAATTCTTTAGTTTCTAAGAAAAATTCACCTTAGCAGGTTTTACTTTATTCAACTTGTTGACTACAGGTACTTGTGAAAATACATTATCTACGTCTGAAAAATAATATTCTAATTTCCCTATTTTGTAAAATAAACTTGCTAGCACACTACATGTTATTCCATATGTTACTGGGAGGTGATGGTAAGTCACTCCCTCAGATACAGGCGCCGGCAACTGCATGCAGACGTAGCAATCCCTCACATCCATCGTCTTTACATATTCGTATAATAACTTTGAAAATACGTTGTTAAAAAAATCAGTTATAGACCTATCCTTATGTAAATAATTTCTATCTGTCTTAGTTGGATATACCTTCTGAATCTTTTCTATATTAGTGTTATTCTCACTATGTCCTTCTATTGTTTCTAGTGTAACCTTAAATGAAACCATTAGAGCCAACGCACTCCACAGATTCATTAGTAATCCTGTACAACAACACCACATTTTGAACCGTCTTCTAAGGAATACACATTTAGATTTTCTATTTTCTGTGTTTGCCATTTCGAAAAATGATTAGTGTCTTTTGACTTAGCCTCTTCTACTTCACAACTAGTTTTTCCTAACCCAAGGCTCTAAACACCTACTTGGTTCTATTCTGATTTATGTATTTTCTGGTGATTTATTGTTTCTCCAATTTGAACGCTTCTATCTTTTCAGTTTGGCATTTGATCGTCTTTCACTCTTCTTTCGTAATCTTGATGCAGAATTTCCTGAACATCCGTCTCCTCTCCAATGTCGGACAACATAACTCTCAGGATTTCTGATTCTTGGTCTTCCTCAACCACTCTTGGTACAGTCACCTCTAGATTTCCTTGGCTATCTGCCTCTTCTTTTATTTCAGGCAGTGCCACATATGACCATTCCCTCGACTTATACTTCTGGGTAGGTTTTCTCGTTCTCTTATTTTCTTCTGCTGTCGTTTGTTCCGCGTCTTTCATTTTCTCTTGACTAGACACTTCATTCACCTGCTCAGCCCTAGATGAATTTACTCGTGTCAGTCTGTATCTTAATCTCTTTATTTTGTTTGGCCAAATTTCATCTCTTGCTGATCTTTTTAATTTATTACCTTTTTCATTATTCTCAGTTCTCCATGCTCTATTTCTCAGGACACGACCTTCTGGTACTTCTTCATCACTGTCCTCTGATTTAGTTTCAACTTGACTTTTACTTTCAGCTGTTCTTCTTTCCACCACTTTCTTTTTATTACCTACTTCTGTCCCCGCTCGTGGTTCTTCCACATGATCTTCCTGTTGACTAACTGTCCCTTCCTCTAACTGGATGTGTGAATTCCCTACAACTCCTCGGGGGTCTTCTGCAAAAATCTTTCCCTCACTCTCTGTATCTGGTGTCTTACCATCTAATCTTATTACTTCAGGTGGAATTTCTTTTGAACTTTCACTCGGAACTTCTTTACCAAGGATTTCTTGGACAGTCTCTTCTCCGTTTGTATTTCTGCTCTCATGTGCTTGTACTGGTTCGGTGTCTGATTCCGAGCTGGTATCAGAAATCTGCAATTTTCTTCTTAGAGGAAGATTTTCTGGAGCAATAATTGGATTTTGTTCTGCTTCCCTCCTTTCAGGAATTTGTCTTGTTCTTGTTTCTTCAGTATCAGATTCAGAACTTGTATCTGATTCTTCAAAGTATTCTCCCTCCTTGTTATCCACTGGGTTTGGAATTCGCAAGGTGTGACTAGCATGAATCCAGTTCTTCACTCCTGCACATTTTACTGCTGTAGTTGTGGTTAAAATCACCTGACGTGGTTTTCCCCAACGTGGAACCAAACAGTTTCGTCTTCTGTGCACTTTAATTCTCACCCAGTCCCCTGGGCTCAAATCATGAGCTGACTTCCTTTCAAGAGTGGTGGCATCCGATCCAACCTGATGGAACACAGAATGAACGGAGTCAGCCAACCCCTTGCAATAATCCAACACCAAGTTATCCGATATAGGCAACAGCATGTTGACTGGTATTAAAACATGCCGCATTGCTCTTCCCATGACAATTTCATGGGGACTCAGATTTGTATTCCTATCTGGAATAGATCTAATTGTCATGAGTACCAGAGGCAAGACATCAGGCCATTTCAAACCTGTGGCTAACCACATTTTTCCCAATCTGTTTTTAATGGTGCCATTTACTTGTTCCACTACACCAGAAGCTTCTGGGCGATAGGCACAATGTAGTTTCTGTTGTACATTAAATGCTTCACAAATTAACTTCATGATTTCATTATGGAAATGTTTTCCTCTATCTGACTCAATTGTGACTGGAAAACCAAACCTAGGAATGAATTCTCTCAACAATAGCTTGGCTACTGTAACATTATCACTTCTCTTTGCGTCATTGGGGTTCGCATTCCTTTTATTATCTTGATTCTATCTGCAGTTACTTTCCTCATTCCCTTTTCAATTTTGTGGCCTAAATATTGTACTTCCTTCTGACAGAATTGCAATTTGGATGGGGATACTTTAAGTCCTCCATTGGCCAAATGATCCAGCAATGCTATGGTATCCACTGCACAAGCTTCTCGGGTCCATGATGCCACAAGCAGATCATCTATGTACTGTACCAGAACGGAACTTTCCGGCATTTTTAAACTTTCTAAAGACTTTTTCAATATCTGGTTAAATATTGAGGGACTCTCTGTGTACCCCTGTGGGATTCGGCACCATGCCAAGATACGTTCGCCAAACCGGAATGCAAAAATGTGTTGACTGTCAGGGTCAGGATGCAATGGGATGGAAAAGAAAGCATGACACCGGTCAATTACTGTGTACCACTCTGCATCATGAGGAATCTGATACAAAATTACAGATGGATTTGGTACAATGGGACATGGTAACATGACACAACGATTTTGTTTATTTTTCTCAGGTCTTGCACTATTATAAATGTTCCATTAGGCTTTTTCAGGCCCATAATTGGTGAATTACATGGACTACTCATTATTTCTCTCAAAATACCTTGCTTGATCATTTTCTCTATTATAGGCGTGACTCCAGTACTTATCTCGGGTGTCAATGTATACTGTGGAATATTTGGGTAACTCACTCCTTCCTTTACAGTAAATTTTACGGGATCTACTTTTTTCATCAAACCCACATCTTCTCCTGTGAAATCCCATACCTCTGTTTTTACTGTCTTTATTAATTCTTGAGGCAATTCTTTAGGGTCAAATACAGCAAATGCCTCAGCAACTTCCGACTCCATATTAGCTATTGTCATTTTGTACAACACATCCTCATCAGGGGTCTCAAAGGCAATTCCATACGGAGTACAGAATATCGTGCAATTCATTTTGCACAGCAAATCTCTCCCTAACAAATTTACAGGGCTTGAATCGCACACAACAAAGCGGTGCATTTCAGAAAATTTCCCTATGTTAACTTTAACTGGTTCAGTAAGATATGTTTTTATCTGTCTATTGGATACTCCAACTACTTGGATTGTCGCGTCAGAGAGAGGAAGATTTTTAACATCAGCTGACCTAACAGTTGAACGAGTAGCACCAGTATCTACAAGGAAAGTAATGTTTTCATCATTTACCTTTCCATCCACGAAAGGGCCTGTCTTGTCTACTTCTAGAGTTGTGCCAAGTACGCACTCTTCTTCCTCCCCTCGGCACCGTCAATAGCTTTCTTCTGACTCACTCTCATCACGTTGTAGCCAATACTGCGAAACAGCACTAGCGCGCGGCAGCTTAGTTACCTGTTCTTCGTTGTAGAATCCTGTCTCATTACTGTATTTCTGACGATTTACGCTCTGTGGAAAAGGCGGTTTTGGCGCCTGATTCTGTTGGGCAACAACCTGCTGCTGTCGCTGTGGTTGACAACTCACCTCTTTCTGCACCTGTGAATTCAATGATGCATTATCACCATTAGCACTCGGGGGAAATTTACACTCGGATTTCCAATGCCCTATTCTTCCGCAATTATGACCTGGCCATTTCTTTTTGGCTTCTTCTAAATTAAATTGTCCTTTTCCTTTTCCACCATTAAATTTAGGTTTCATACCTGTACCATTCGTCTGTTCAATCAATTGAGCTTCCTGTCTTTCTGCCACTTTTACTTGTGCCCACATGGCTTTCTCTTTTAATTTACGCTGTTTTGCCTCAATTTCTTCACTAAAATATTTTGCATGTCCCAGCACTTCATCTATCTTTTTATTCTGCCAGTCCACTGTGTGTTGTTTAATCGTTTCACTTACTTCTGGTCGCAACCCATATACAAATCGATAGACAAAATGACTCAAATCTTTTTCACTTAAATTTTCATCACCACTAAACTGCTTAAAGGCAAGGATCAACCTTTCATAATAGGCATGTACCGATTCCTTCGCTTCCTGAAGAGTTCTATCAAATTTTTACCCAATCAGTTTCTTTAGGAGGTACTTTGTTTTTCAGAAAGATAATTACTTGTTCGTATTTTCTCATCACTTCGGGATCAGGGTCACCTGTTTTTGTGTCCCTAGGGTATTCCTGTGTAGGCCAACTTATTGTGATCTTACATTCTGCCCATAAATCTGCTGGTACAATTATATCAAATAGACTATTCAAATTGATCCATAATACTTTTGATAATTTTACAAACCTGTCTACTTGCCGATACCACTCGACTGGCTTCCCGTGAAGTCGAGGCAAATCATTTGTAAATGACAAAATATCTTGTCTGGTCCATGGGACGTGTACATAGCCTCCTCCTGGAATCTCTCTCATGGGACATTCAGTTACTACCTTTTCCTTTTCTCTTACTGGGAAAGCTGCAAACGTCTTATCTGTTGCATCATCTTGTTTCCGGAACCACCTACTTTTCCACTTATCTACATCATCCCATTTTCTTAGCAAAATGATTAAGGGCCATATGTAGATAGCTAAATACCGGTCGGTAACGGCCGAAAATCGGTAATTTTCCTGTTACCGACCGGTATTTAGCCCTTTCCAATGTAGGAGGCAGGTTTTAAGGATTCGGTAATTTACCGAATCGGTATGTTAAGAAATCGGTAAAATACCGATTCGGTAAATTACCGAATCCTCAAATCCTATGTAGGGAGCACTCAAGTGAGTGCTTTTTTGTTTCAAGGATTTGTTATTTACCACCAACTACAGGTTGGTGGTAAATACTGAATACATGTTAAAAAGCACTGTTGTGCTTTTCTAGAAATGCCATGTGGCAGACATACATGCCCTTAGGGCATGTATGTGTGCCACATGTGCACACATGCACGATTCAGGTGTGCAACAGGGTGTCAATGTGACACCCTGCCACCCTTGAATCTGCTTCCCCTATTACCGAATCGGTATTTACCGATTCGGTAATAGTCAATGGCTTCCGATTCATTCCTATGGGCCTCCAGGCCCATAGGAATGAATAGGAAGGTATTCCTTATTACCGATTCGGTTAATACCGAATCAGTAATACCGAATATTACCGAATCGGTAAAATTTACCGATTTGTTTTTTACCTACATTCTATTTACCGATTCATAAATACCGAATCGGTAAAATTCGTTATTTAAGAATCGGTAAATAGAAATTACCTACATATGGCCCTAAATCTTTAATCTGAGTTGTTCATCCTGTAGTATTCAGATTCTCAATATCTTTTTCAGAAAAATCTACTCGGTATGGTTTGTGTAAAGACTTTACCTTTTCAAAGTCAATACCCATTTCATTTGCCACTTCCTCTAATCTCTCATGTACATTTCTTGCTCTCCATGTTATACTTTTACATAGAAACAATAACTCCTCATCTTGATATGCCTTTAATTTTTCCGTGGGAATAGTCCCTACTATTAATTCTACTAAGACAATTTTTAATTTGGCCACATCTAAAGGTTGCGGTTCAGCATCTTTTCGTTGTAAGCTCCTCAACCATTCACTTAATTCTTCTGAAGTAGGACCTCCAGGATTTTTCTAATTTCTGGTTTGTTCTGAATCTTCATTACCTATTTTACCATGGTGTGTTTTCTCTATTTCTCTAAAAGGATTATTTATTCCTACCTCCTGTAATACTGATTCAAACTTTATATTTCGTGGTGCCTCTTTTATTGGGGCACTTGGTGTCAACAAGGTGGAATCTGATTGATATGGGGGTGGATTTTTATAAAACATGTCATCGAGAA
The DNA here is from genome assembly GCF_964204655.1 of Triturus cristatus. Lineage (NCBI taxonomy): Eukaryota > Metazoa > Chordata > Amphibia > Caudata > Salamandridae > Triturus > Triturus cristatus. The sequence goes on from NC_140590.1 coordinate 282,049,538, forward strand.
CATCATCCTCCGACTCATGCACACCGTACCCTCCTGATTCTGTATTATTTCTCTTTTCCATACATTTTCTACTGCTAATCTCTTCAATATTTCTTACAGGGAACAAACCTTCAGTCATATTTGCGCTTCGCCATCTCCTCATCCTGTGATCATGATTCTCCTGTCCATATTATCTACCAAACATATACTTGTATCTTCCGCCACTTTGCTGCCGTTCTCTGTCATGCATCTCGTTTTCCCATTCTGGCAATGCTTCAAACTGAGTAGGTCTAGGTCTTGGTTCTAGATTCATCATTCTTTCTCTCAAATTTCTCAAAACCGCTAAATTAAATGAACCATGTTCTGGAAAAGCCAAAACTCCATCATCTTTTGTATACTTTGCCCAATTGTCCAACCAAATACATGTATGATATCCGTATTTCGCAACCATGAAGGATGCGGGCGATTTTGGTGGAGGAAGCAACTGTCCCTCTCTAGTCACAATCGGTTTGTCCTTTTTAAATAAGCTGTTGATCTTTCCAAACCAGGCCTTTTTCTCTTTTTCTGGTGGATCGTAATACATCATTTTGTCCTTTCAGTATCGCTAAATTTCCCTTATGACTCTTCTGTTGTCTTAACCAATCGTAGCGCGACTCACACTAACGCACCAATCCGGAGCGTCTAGGTCACCCTGTAATTCTCCACTCCTAGCGCAGCTAGTTAATGACCTTTTTCACAAGAATTCCGTCTTTCCCGAGAGCAGCACTTACCTCTGCCCTACTACGGAATCGTTACATCCGTTGATAAAGTAGCACATCCCTCTACCTTCACCTTCTAACAAGCATTAGCTAACCGTTTCTCTAGAATTAAGATACCTGTTGGAGATGCTCTGCTCCTGAGAAATAAAACCAGAGTTTCACAATTAGCCTGAATGCTATTTCATTCACACACTTTCATACGGAAAATGTAGTTCATTTATACAGAATCCTGTCTTTCCCGAAAGCAGCGCTTACATCTGCCCTACTACAGAATTATTTCATTCGTTAATAAGGTAGCACTTCCCTCTACTTTATCCTTCTAACAAACTTAGGTAACACCTATTACCTTTCCAGTGATAAGCGTAATCAGAGTGCCTTTTGGACTCCTGGTACTTAAGACCAAAATTTCACAGGTGGCCTTCGCTACCCATACACTTCTTTCATACAGAAAATATCCCTAATGGCAACACACGACGATGTTACCAAATCAAACTCAGACAATGCGTCATGCAACTTCAATCGTCACACGTTTTCCCCGTGTACCTACAGGGCAACAATAATTCCGTCTTTCCCGAGAGCAGCGCTTACCTCTGCCCTGCTACGGAATTGTTACAAACTTCCAACTTCCTACATCCCAGAAGTCGTCAAACAACATAGAACGCAACGCGACTCAACATAGAGTGTTAATACATAAACCAATACTTATCCGCAATTACAATCAATAATCAATAAGCAATCTACAAGCAATAATCACCAAACCAATGCAATAAAACCATCATACTGCACCAGAAAAACTGATCCAGTGCAAGACCGAGACTCAAGGAACATATACAGGTGATCTCCCTGCGTCGCAGACCCGTTTATCACACTAGCTCATTCATACACGCATTCATTGGTGGGGCCCATAACACCAACTCTCATACGTCACCATTCACAAGTCTGCACACCGGAGGAATGAATGTTTCTAGCGCTGGACATGTGGGGGAACACCTTATAATCTAAAGGGAAGAATAGTTATTTTACAGAATACACATTAGCATTCGTCACCTATAGATCCCTAATCTTAAACATCAAGGCACTCCACCCACTCGGTTGACGGACCAATTAGTTGGATTGGTTGATGGTGATTTAGAACCAGCTAAAACACATTTAAGACTCAGAATTTGTATTCTCTAATAACCACAAACTCATAATTTCTGTTAATCATTATTCATTTATCAAGATTTTAGTCAAATCATGCAAATTGCTGGACATTTATATTTACCTATTCTGGCTATCTGGGTTTTCCCTAATTCATTGGCTCTGCACAACCGAATTTAGTCATCAATTGTCCAACTAAAACAGGCTAAAGCTCAAAGTCCGAATGTCTTTTGCTCAGCACGTTACAGTCCCAAAGATCGCCAACGGACCAGAAGTCGTGCCAGCATCTGTCATCGCCTGTGGAGTCAAAGAGGGTGCGCAGTCATAGTAACCGCCGAATGCAGCAGAATAGCCATTGCCCCCCTATTCTACTACTCTTTTTATAATAAATTTCAGGGTAATGTGAAACATTTCTAGGCGGAGACAATCAAATGATTGGATAGTCATAAATCATCCGATTTTTGTCCGTTAGTCTTCACACGGATCTTGCCGATTCATTTCCGATGATGTCGCCGACTTGGTGTATCGAAGTTTCAGTAATTCATTGTTCATTTAAACTAGTTCGTACCGTCTGGGGTCTTGGCAGTCCACAAAGATCCTATCCTTGACCGAGTACAGTGTGGAATAGGTTATGTGGAGGTTCACGGAGCCATCTGATTCTGTGCAGTAGAGTTCGTGCTTCACGAGACGATGGCCACTTCGGAACTCCATGTTATGCGCCATGACTGGGTAGGCTGCAATAATCAACTTAAGCGAAACAAACACAAAAGAGTAATTAATGCAATGAAATGACGATTCAAATGTTATACCCTCACTAATCCCTTTATGTATTAATATTTTCCAAGCATATAGCGACATTTGAAGCAATATATTCACCTTTACGGTCCTCCACGAAGATGCAAACGTCACAAAGGCAACATAAATCATGCAATATCTAATTACCACATATACTATAATTAATATGCGTACGCATTTTAGTTATTCATTATTTTGCCATGCAAATAGCAAGTTCCCACGTATAATTTGTGTATGCAAATTGTTAGTTTTAATATATCACGGCACACAATTAGTAAATTATTATAAGTAGGTTATTCAATTAATATTTCCATGCAAAATTGAGGAGGTATACAAAATTTTGCACTACCTGCTCCATCACACTCCTCATATTTAAAATGCCCTCAGGTCTCCAATCTCTGCTGGATAGCTTTTCAATTTCAATTTAGCTAGGTGCCTAGAGGTAAACCACTCTAAATCCAAATTCATGGCGCTGGACCTGCACCCGTGCTTCAGAGGTAGGATGAGGCTTGATGGGGTGCCCCTTGAACAAGTCAAATGCTTCGACTACCTGGGTGTCAGACTGGCCAATATCCTGTCTTGGGTCCCACAGGTAAGAAAAAGCTGGATGATCCTTCACCAAAGAGCGCCCACCCACCCTTGAAGTCTGTAGAGTCACTGCTATGGCAGGAGCCAATTATGGGGCAGAGCTCTGGGGCTCTGCTAATGTGTCCTTGATCACACCGATTGAAAATAAGTTAATCAGATCATTGTTTAACCTCCCCCAAAGCACCCCTGCTCATACCCCTTCGCATTGACCTCTCACTAGACAGAATTGACCACGTTGTATTGGTAAGACCTCTGACATAGTGGGTGCGCCTGTGGTCCACAGCGGAACTGGCACGGTGCAGGGAAGCTCTGGTGGAATTAATTAACATTGACAAAAATGTATGCACTCCTTGGTTGAGTAAAATTAAACAATTAACTCAAGCGATTAAGATGATGGAAATGTGGTGCTTTCCTACTACACTGAAAAAAGATATCTTAACTAAGTTGAAGCAAACCTTTTGGGACTTCACGCTGCAGCGAGTTTGGAACGGGCAAAAAGTGGGGAGCATCACTCAAAAATTCTTAACTGATAAATGTTTTATTTTATTTTCAACCACATCTGGAATGGATGTGCCCCATGCAAGCCAAAAGCCTTTGCAGGAAGTTCAGATTTGGTACTTTGACCTTGGATTCTTTTTTAAGTAAAAGGGACAAAAAAGGATACATATCCCCAAATTGCCCGTTCTGCCCGACGTCCCTTTAGGCAGATGATCCCTTTCTCTTTTTCTGCCCAGCCTCGTAGGAGGTGGATTATCCCGGTTTGCAAGCTTATGGGCATATCAATTATTGGGAAGTAAGCAGAATTTTTAGATGTGATACTAAAGAACATATTGTGTTTGCTGTCTCTAGGTCTTTCTCTTGGGCGTGGAGAATCCGAGTAAGCAAACTGGCGGGGGAGTGTTGGGACAAGGGTGTGCTAAAATGCTGTATGGGCTTATGATGATCATGCTTAATCACTTCATGTGTTGCATCCCGCCCCATAATGTTTTACTTCCTCTAGCTGACAATGGAATGTATCATAACAACGTTCGAACTTCCAATGAACTGTCATCAACTTATTGATTATTTGTATCAGTCAAATGTTGTAACTATTTATCTGTGTACTGGTTTTATGGTTTGCATACACCGAAATAAAGTATTATATATATTCATATTAACATGCAGCAAGAGGTCTGTGCTACATGGAACATCACATGTTCAGTTTATAAGAGGTATGCCAAACACATCTCCGCAGTCTTGTGTGGCATTGTTACATCTGACTATTTTTCTTGTGCGAACAAGGAATCCGTAGCAATATATGGTTAGTGCCTACTTGAATGTAATTTATAAAGACGTTTTGAAAACCTAAGTGCTAACACCTCAGACTTGGCTGAATTAATTACCAATCATATAGGTTATATTTCGCTCAGTACCTTCTACCAATCAGTATATCTGATAAAGGTACAGGTGTAAGCTGTGTGACATTTAAGAAACACGATTATCAGTTGTTGCCTTCAGAATTATGTCTTGCTTTAACAGCATTAAAGTTATACTAGCTAACTCGTCAAGGTTTGCTCACAAGAAGCTCTAGATTGTCAAACACTGGAAGATTTTGCATTGAGAACGGTCTAAGTCAAAACTTCAGTTCAGGATCTGTTTGAGATCCAGAAGTCACCAGAGTCATTCCAGGTATGAGTCTTCCGCTCGATCCAAATCTTCGGGTAAGTCAAACAACACACATAAGATGTCTAAGCGGGCCTGTTAGAGCTGGCACCTTGGCGTGAGTCTCCCTTCCATTTTTTGCTGTTGTCTCGTGTTTTTGCTGGTTATAGATGTTTTTGGGCACTGTGTCACTGCTGTCCAGTGCCACAGTGCAAGTGCTCCCTATGGTAAATTGATGTTTGGATTAGTGATTCTATTTTTGGCTAGTTTGGTTTACCTGTCAGACCCTGGTACAGTGCACCAGGGGTGCCCAGGGCTTCTAAACCAAATGCTGCTAGTGGGCTTGCAGCACTGGTTGTGCCGCCCACAGAAGCAGCCTGTAAAGTGTCTCTCAGGTCTGCCATTGCAGAGCCTGTGTGCAGTCTGGTGACTGCTGACTGGGCAAGTGCACCCACTTGCCAGTCACTAAACCTTCCCTTTTCTACATATTCGTCACCTCTATGGAAGGCCCAAGGGCAGGGTGCATTGTAGGTAAAAGGTAGGACATTTCCTGATGTGTGTGGCATGTCCTAATAGTGAATTACAGCATTTTTGTTTTTCACTATTGCAAGGCTACCTGTTCCTCATAGGCCAGAATGGGCAGTTTGATTATTACATCTTATAATCCTAACTGACTCGGGGAGCTAGGTAGAAATTCAAGTTTAGTATGACTGAACTCAGTATGATAAAATGCATCTTTTAGTGAAGTTGGTTTTAACATTCTGTGTTTGAAAATACCACTTTTAGAAAGTAGGTATTTTCTTATCTAACCATCCAAGCCTGCCTCTGCTAGGTTGTGTATTCCTTGTCTGGAGTTTGAGTGACAGGGGCTGGGGGATCCCAGGAGACAGGGTGAGTCAGCACAGGGCTGAATAGAGAGATCTGCATGTAGATGGGTGGGAGGAGTTGCACCTGGGACCTGAATAGGGCTGTGCCTTCCCTCCACAATGCTGGCTCCACCTCCTGTGGTGCATCTGATGGCCCTGGCCTACACTGTCAAAGGAAAGAAGGAGTCATGTAAACAGAGTGCTCCAGGACTGACCAGAACTGGTTTGGACTAGGCAAAGGCCTCTCTGCCTTCAGAGAACAAAGAGAAACTGTGTAAAAAAAGGGGGACCCAGACCCCAGAACTTTACATCACTTTTGGGAAACAAGAGGAAACCTTTGCTGAGGAGAGGAACCAGAGAGACTGAGGAGAGACTATGCCTAAGCTTGAGGGATTGGCCTGCAGTGGTTGCCTGACTGCCAAAGAGAACAGAAAGGAACTTCGTGTGTACTTTATTCAACTTGTGAAGGATCTCCAAGGAAAGAGATTGAGAAAGAGATTGCCTCCTGCTGAAGTCTCAGGGACAACAGACTTCAACCACCAGCTCCCCAAGAGTTCTTTGGAAGTACCTGCAGTTGTGTTGGGCTTTCTGAGGGACTGCGTGTCACAAGGAGCTGGAAGCGCGACTCACGAAGAAGAAGTGTGTCGCCGCCGGAGCCGCTGTTGTCGCATCACTGAAGAAGGATGTCACCGCTGTAGCTGTCGCATCACATCGCAGAAGCGTCTCGCATCACCAGAGAAGCGTGTCGCCGCCACAGCTGCTGTCGTCGCATTACTGAAGAAGGGTGTCGCCGCTGCAGCTGTTGCATCGCAGAAGCGTCTCGCATCACCGGAGAAGAGTGTCACCACCGCAGCCGCTGTCATCGCATCACTGAAGAAGGGTGTCGCCGGTGCAGCTGTCGCATCGCATCACCGAAGCGTCTCGCATCACCGGAGAAGCATGTCGCAGGGTTGTCGTGGCTCAGAAAGATCATTGAGTCGCCGCACGGCCATCGGGCGTGCACGCATCGTGTCACATCAAGAAGAAGACGCCATCTTTGTTTCATTGCACCAGATCTTCATCGCTTCACGGCGTTGCGGGCTGCATCGCCACGGAAGCGCTGTAAGAAACCTACGCATCACCGTTCCTGCGTGTAAGGAACTGACGCATCCCATTCCCTGCAACACTTTCGTTGTATAGCGTTACTCATCCAAAGGTACATTGAACTCAGTGTCGCATTTTAACATCTAAAGAGAACTAAGCTATTTCTACCGTTTTAAGTACAGTATTGTGGATTTTTGTCGTTTATGGTCTTTTGTTAAAACTATATAAAGAATACTCATTTTTATACTACTACTTGTGCGGTGTCCATCTTTAGTGTTGTCACTGGGTTACTGTATGTGTTTACAAATGCTTTACACACTGCCTCAGAGATAAGCCTGTCTGCTCGTGCCAAGCTACCAAGGGGGTGAGCAGGGGTTATTTTAGGAGTGTACCACCTTACCCTGACTAAATGCAAGGGCCCCTATTTGGTCAAAGGTACCTACCTCTGCCAACTAGAGACCCCCAAATCTAACAGGGCCCTCCCCACCACTCACACTTCCCTGAGAAGGTGCGGGGGTGGCACCATAGATCTCGACTTCGCTCCTGAAGTTCTTCAACTTTGAGGCTGATCACACAACTTGTTTAGGCACAACCAGAGTTTCCAGGCCCATCCGCTACTCCTAAGCAGATCAAAGAGTTCTGCGAGACCGTACCCCAACTCTTTGGATCCTTGTTGCTGGTGCGCCTGTGGAACCCACGGAGCTGAGAAGTTCTCCATTTGGGTTACTACCAGCGGTTTCAGTCTCAGCACGAGCTGGGTCCTCCAAACTCATAATGGTCCCAACTCTGGTTCCACTCAACCTCTGTCTCCACAGTCTATGCTAGTCCGCAACGCATCAACGCCTGGAGACGAGGTCCCCATTGTCCCCTCTGATGTCAAATTGGTGCCAGATCCAAGTCTCATATGACTGCCATTAATGCTCCACTCCCTCAACTTGATCTGCCTCCACAATGACAAATGCACACCCTGCATTCCGTGTTCGGGACGGATTTGGATAATGATTACAATATGGGTGATAGGATTGGCAACCTTCTCACTTGGTATGACGACATGCAGGAGGCTAGTGGCCTTGATACCTACCCGAGTCTGGCCTTCTTTCATCCATCTGCTTCTGCCATTAAGGAGAATGCTTCAAATGCCATGGTTATGTATAGAGTGGTTACACCTTGCTCTAGCCCCAGGTCAACCAGCTAATTAAATTACTCCACCACCTTGCCCCGGGCGACCCTGCATTTGTATCTCAGCACCCCTCACCTGAAAGCTCGGTGGTGCAGGTGTCTATGAGCAAGACCAATCCCAACACATAACAGACGACACCACCTGTCCCCATAGGTAGAGAAAACGCATAGTAAGGTTTGGGAAGAGGGTTTTCTTATCTACCAGCTTGGCGTTGGTTGCTTTCTGGTTCATTATTCTCACACCCTTTGGGACAATTACTGATCGGTCCTTGCCCACGCCATCTAAGGTGATTGCGGCGCAACCAAGTTCACAATTCGTTGTGGCTTGGACATCACCTATTCTATCATGCAGATCATTAGCAGCAGTGTTGCCATCTGCCGCCGCCATGCTTGTCTGCGTTCTTCAGTTTTTCAGGCGCTGTCCAGTCATTCCTCATGGACATACTGATCAAAAGGACTCGCCTGTTTGGGGACAAGGCGGCCTCTCCTGTGGATTGGTCCATAGAGAGCAGGATCACGGAATGCTCCTTTGGCTTATCTGAACCTCCCCAGCTGCATCCGCCCAGCCGTTCCTTCCACGGCCCCTGTCAGCAGTAGCAGATGTGGATGGAGTAACCGATATTACTTCACTCAAAGTTTGATGGGTTTACTGCACATCGTGTAAAATCCTGTATCCTCAAGGTGTGCGTTTTTATGACAGTTTTTAGCTTTTGGTATGCCCAATAGGTTTTCATAAACTGAGCAGTTTAACAGTCTATAGCTTGCTATATTATTCAGAGCTCCCTGTGCACACAGGCTACTTAGCCATGGTGCACCATTACTGAAGCTCCTCTCTGTCCAGGCTTGTTTGCGCATGCTGACTCTGCAACTCCGTTTGAGCTTAGTTTGAAGGGATTAGAGAACTGGATTTGTAATTTAAATTCAATGTGTCTCTGATAATCGGTAAAAGCTGGGCTCTGTGACTGTGCAACCTATGCCTTGCTGTTGAGGTCCCACACACACAAAGCAACAACAGGAACATAAATCTTGAACAACACACTCTCCTCACGATCAAGAAGAGCACAGAATTAGCTGTGCTAGGCTGCTTCATCGGGGCGCCTCAGGATAAACATCGATGTGTTTCGGCTCTAACTTGAGCCGTAATCACGATGTAAACTGCCCTTTGAAAAAGTGGTATATATAGAACAACACATCTAAAAATGAAAGACCGACAATTATAAAAGTCCCCGCAAAATAGAAAACGTGTTCAACAGTCAACCAATCGATATTTTGAATGCTACCATGAGTCACGAAAGGACAATTTCTTAAATAGTTTTTTAAGTGATTTACATCACGCATTGAACATCCAGCCCCTGTGGGCTCCGAATATATATACACGCACACATTCATATGTTACATTTAGACACATGTATTTATTGTCCTTAACGGATCGGTGTGATTGGAGCAAGTTATCTCGAAAGGCTGACCTGCTTTGATAAGGGGCATTTGATGTGGTTTTGTTAGCTTGTGGTAAATTTAAATTACCTAGACTTAATTTATGCGGTAAAATTCAATAAGAATAACTCAGTAAAAATAAGAGGCAGAATCCGTGGTATTTGAGGTTATAAAAGGGAATTTATTCCTTTACAAAGGAATTATGGTTATGGTTCGAACCAGGCAATCGAGTTCCGTCACCACGAAGGTTCAGGAAGGGATCAGCAATACATTATTGACAGGTTATCATATTTATAAGAAAATGCATTACAGTAAAGACAGATGCAGGAGGCGTTACAGCTGAGAAGAGAGATAAGAATACACATACGTAATGAAAAGGGCGTTACAATAGGCGTGCATAAAGGCGTATACTAGAAAACGTCATTATGATGATGACACAAGTGGGTGGATCCATAAGAGAATCCTGCAAAGTCAGCGAAAATAAAAGGCAGAGATGCGCGCGCAGCCGCATGACGTGTGATTGACGTGTAACTAGAGGGTGAAGGGAACTTGACATTTAGCCCTACATGAGGAGACAGAAGTCTGGGATGTCAGGTCAACCTAATCCCAAATCATATCTAATATCTTGTGTTTAAGGAACTATATTATCTAAATGGAAAGGTCTTTTCGGACAAAGTCTATTCTATACTGACTGCTAGTGCGTGTACAAGCGTCTAGGTGTCTACATGAGATGCGAGGGGGCATGGGCCTATCATGGTAACGAAAGTCATGAATTACTTGCACGGAGACAGTAAGGCCGGGCCCTTTGCTCTGCAGCTGGAGGGATGTTTACCTAAGCTACTAGACAGGAATGCATTTCTCGAGGAGCGGAGCAGATAACTTGAAGGCTGAATACAGTTTTGGCAGGCAACAGGCCGGGCTAGGCACCGTTAACCGCGCAGGAAGTAAGACAAAGTTCATGGATACAGATACAGGTCCAGGCTGGAGCATTCAGAGGCAGAAGCAGGAAAAGCTTGATGGCAGAATTCAGGGCCTACCTTGCCAGAGCTGGAAAACGTGAAAAGTATACCATATAGAGACGGTGGCAAGGCATACTTAGGAACGGAATATCTGACCCATTCATGGCAGATCTGAAAGAGGACATATTAACGTTGGACACAATTGTATTTGCGTCTTCATAGCTTGAAGTGGAGGGAACATACATGTATTTGTAGTATGTACATGGAGCCGTTGGGGTCTAGATAGGGGACACAATTGATCATAAAAATTCATATTTCCTCATTCCCTCCTTGTCCCCTACAGACCCTTCATGAAATATCGATCTTCAGGAATCCATCAATCTGTTCATGTAACATCATTTGCTCTTCTTTCTTCTTCCGGGATCTTGAATGAAAACTTGAACGTGGAATACACGATGTGGCACACAGGCCGCAAATCGCTGGTCCACAATGTAGACACAGGCAACAACTGAATACTATGAGAAGGCCAATACCTAGGAAGGATAGGACTTTCCATCCCCAGGCTGACAACACGCTCCAGAACCAACCGGACCATGTCCAGGTGCCTGCATTCTGATGTATCTGGTTTGCAATCTAGAGGTAGGCGTATATATGCGGTATGACCACATATGAAGTAGGAATGACGGGAAGCTCTAAATGTAGACTTGCCTTTATCACTGAATTCGATCACAGTAGTACATTTACTATAACCCAGGTGTACTGAACCATTCTTTCTTACACATAATTCACCTTTGACTGGTAATACTGACATAGCAGGCAAGACTAGTGTAGTTTCAGATTCAACATTCAGAATCATGAGGTTAAGTGTAAAATTACCTAATCCATATACTTCATTTTCTAGGTCAGTTCCTGTTCTTTTGGGAAGTCCCTCCTTGTTAGGATAACAGGCTTTAAGCAAAACTAAGTTCAGGTTTCCCCTTACCCAGTTGCTCTGGTAAACTACAGTGTTTGAATCTAAAGAGTTAATCAAACTAAACCATGCTCCACAGGAACCATTGTGTGTGAACGGGTACGTAAAGAGAGGCAGAACTCCTTTGTATTTCTGATAGGGAGGGAGTCGGCCACATATCCAACAATTTGTAGCATTGCTGGTCTGATGAAAATGATGTAACATACTAATGAATGTGTTGTTGCGCAGCGCAAATCTGTAGGACAACTCATGTGGAGGTAGTTCACTAAAAGAATGTTCGGCAGTAACATTGTAAGCAGAATGAGCACGCTTGAAAATAGGATAGTACATGTGCAACAGTATACTTGCAGCAATAATAATAAGACTTAGAAAAAACATAATCAACAATGTCACTATACAGTGACTATGAAGTGATTTACAATATGCATGTTTCTCGAGCTGTTTCTGTCTATTTCTCTCTCTAATTCGGTCTAGAGGATACATGTCAGAGACTTATTCAACCGATTCACCTTGGAGAGGACTTAAACAATCGAATTGTCTGACTTGCTAGACCTTAGTTTCAGTTTGTATTCCTGTGATTCGGTCTTTTCAACCAGGGGGAGTTTTGAATCAGTCTCTGGAAGGGGGCAGGGCTGAGAGTTCAAATCAGATGGTAGTCCATGAAATTTCTTGATATGGCTCGAGTGTAACCAACCCTTGCGACCCTCGACCTTCACTGCTGTCCTCGTGGTTAGAAGTACCAGCTTTGGTGTTTGCCAACGAGGCTCCAACGGGCTCCTCCTGTCGAAGTTTCTGATGAAAACAAGGTCTCCAGGAACCACTTCATGGGGCTTTACCTCGGTGTTGGCGGGAAAGGCTGCAGCTACCTGTGAACGGCAAGATTGTAGTGCAGACATCAAGGAAGCAAGGTAATCTGTCAGCATATTACAATCAACATCAGTTATTTTACGAGGTATAGGCGTCCCCCACATATTTGGTGGCCTACCGAAGACCACCTCGTAAGGGGATAGCCCTGTGCGAGAATGTGCTACCATTCTCATGTAAAAGAGTGCAACTGGTAAGGCTACTATCCAGTCGACACCTTTCTCTCTACAGATTTTAGAAAGTCGTATTTTCAGGGTCTGATTATGACGTTCCACGAGACCTGCTGCCTCGGGATGTCGGACACAGTGAAATTTCCATTGATAGCCTAACAAGAGTGAAATGTGTTTCATTAGCTCGGATGAGAATGGCTGGCCATTATCTGAGTACACGATACGGGGCAAACCATACCGTGGGAAGAATTCACGAACTAACTGCTTGGCAGTAGTCGGGGCAGTGTAATCTGAGACGGGATATGCCTCTGTCCAACGGGAAAGAGCGCATACAACTACGAGGACATATTTGAATCCTCGACATCGTTCCATCTGGATATAATCCATCTGGAGGACTTCAAAAGGGTGATCGGGAGGTTGAAATCCACTCTGCTCTACAGGTACGCCTTTACCTGGATTGAACTGACAACAAATCATACAAGTTCGGACTTTCTGTTTGGCTGCAGCTCGTAAGTGTTTATTAAACCAAATGTTTTGAATACTGTCTAGCATAGCCTTTTCTCCTAGATGTGCTGGACTATGTATTGTGTTAATGATAACTTGAACCATTGAGTCGGGGAGAAACCATATAGATTTTCCCTTCGTCATCCATCCCTGATCTGTTTGGATCCCTCCTAATTCAGTCCATTTCTTTATTTCCTCTGGTGTAGCATGTGTCTGTATGTCAACTACATCAAGGGCGGGATCCCTAATTGTCATGCAGTGTGTCGACGTCGGAACTATTGTCTTTGTCACGTCCGTTGTGTGATTCCTATTCTGTGCTGTTTGCTTAGCTGTTCGGTCTGCTAGGTCGTTACCCTGGGAAATAATATCGGTGACTTTTGTATGGGCTTTGCACTTCATGATAGATATTGAAGTAGGTAGATGTATTGCATCTAACAGAGCTTGAATGAGGGGACCGTGTTGAATGTTGGCACCGTGAGAAGTCAAATAACCTCTCTCTCGCCAAAGGACTCCGAAGTCGTGTACAACTCCGAATGCATAACGTGAATCTGTGTATATGTTAACTTTTCTATTCTTGGCTTGAATACAGGCTTGTGTCAGAGCAATAAGCTCTGCTGCTTGAGCTGATAATGTGTCAATACAATTTGTTTCAATGACTTCGGTGTCTGTCGTGACTGCATAGGCGGCCACTAACTCTCCTGTACTTGTTCTCATACATGAACCATCTACATAAAATGTCAGGTCTGGGTCTGGTAATGGGACGTCTGTCAAGTCTTGTCTGGGTTTTGTCGTAATAGTAATGACTTCGATGCAATCATGTGCCAGTGGGTCTGTTCCACTTAATGGCAAAAGTGTGGCAGGATTTAATGTACTACAACGTCTGATTTCTATGTGTGGTTGAAACAATGTTAGTTCGTAACCTGTCAGTCGTGCTATAGTCAAGTGTTGTGTTTGTGTCCGGTTCAAGAGAACCTCTACTGCATGTGGTACTTGTACTGTCAATTGGTGTCCTAATACTATGGAATCGCTTTGTCTGATCGCTAGAGCTGTCGCTGCGACTGATTTCAGGCACGCAGGAAGAGCTTGAGCTACGGGATCTAATGTGCTAGAAAAGTAAGCACATGGTTTGTGTGATCCTGCTTGTTCCTGAGTGAGTACTGACAAAGCAGTACCTTCACGTTCTGTAACAAAGAGTGTAAAAGGCTTACTGTAACATGGTGTCGCTAAAACAGGTGCTTGGCATAAAGCTTTCTTTAAGTCTTCAAAAGCTTGTGTATGTTCTGGAGTCCAAGGGAGGACAGTCGATGTCGCTGCCTCCTGGGTTGTCAACTGAATGAGTGGTTTTGCTAGAAATGCGTACTGGGGAATCCACTGCCTACAGTACGAAGTGAGGCCTATGAAGGCCCGTACCTCCTTTTGTGTCTTGGGTGTTGACATGTTTACAATTAACTGGATGCGGTCAGGTGTGAGCTGTCTCCCCCCCTTGGACAGCAAGTGCCCTAGGTACACAACTTGCTGGGCACAGAATTGCAGCTTCGAAGGGGACACCTTGTGCCCCTTGTCGGCCAGAAAATGTAAAACCGTCAGTGATGCTTTTTCACATTCGGGTTTGCTTCGGGCGGTGATCAGCAGATCATCGACATACTGAAGCAGTGCAGTGTTAACTGGCATGTGGATACTGTCAAGTTGTCTTTTCAGTGCTTGGCTGTAGATGCTAGGACTTTCTGTAAATCCTTGAGGTGCGCGTGCGAATTTAAAACTTCGTCCATTTAAACTAAATCCGAACAAATATTGGCTTTCCGGATCGATTGGGACGCTAAAGAATGCGTTCTTAAGGTCAATTACAGTAAAGAACGTTGCTTCTGAATTAATGGCTATCAGTAATGAGGAGATATCTGGGACCACGGGATATTGTGGTACAATGCATTTATTCAATTCGCGCAGATCAATAACTAATCGATATACTGGCGGTGCTTTTGGATCAGTTCGTTTAAGAATTGGAATGATCGGAGAATTACATATATTGGAGTCAGTTTCTACAACCACTCCTTGTGCAATAAGCTCGTCAATGATTTGCAGTAAAGCCACTACAGCATCTGGAGGTAACTTGTATTGTCGCATTCGTGGTAATACCACTCCTGCTTTGAGTGTGACTCGATATGGTGTAATGTGCATACAACCTACATCAGTGGGGCCTTGTGCCCATAAATGTGCAGGTAGATTCTGTAACCGGTGATCCATGTCTCTCGACACGTAGTGACCTTTAAAGTCACGCAAAAATAGTCGTACTCCGTCCGGAGAACAACATATTATAGCTCCTAGAGCTTTCAATGTTTTTATACCTAACAAGTTTTCTGGGCAAGATTTTGTAAGTAATAGATCTGTAGTCCGTGTCAACGGACCAACTGTAAGTGCAAGCGGTTGCGATACTTCGTTAATAGTAGGCTTTCCTGAAAAACCAAGGGAAATATTTTGTAAGCCTGAGAGGGGTGCCCCTGGGACTTCGTCGTGACTTATAGTTGTTCTGCTTGCCCCTGTATCAAGTAGAAACTTTCTGTCTTTCCCTAACACTTGACTCTGTACATAAGGACCCTCTTGATCTACAGGAACCTCAATAAGGGGTAAGCCAACTTCCCTCTCTAGGCTATTTCATGTGTATCGCTGATACTCTGGATAGTCATTTTGTGCATACTGGTACATCTGTTGCGTCGTGTTTTGTGTTGCGGCAATAGGCTGTGACTGTGATACAGCTACGGTTTGTTGTGCAGCTTGCATAGGCTGTACATTCTGAGGTACTTGTTGTTGGATCTGATCCTGTCTAGGCGGACGTGGTCTCTCCTTGGTTTTACCCGTAGAGATATTATGTTTCAGAACTGCACAATCGTTTATATAATGACCTGGCTGTTTACAATAGTTGCATGTCCCTTTAACGGGAACCGCTGAATTACTGGACTGTGTCGCACCCTTTTTATGACCGTCAGCTGGAACTGACTGGGCGACGAGCATTTTCATTTTCGTGTCTTTCATACGTCTTTGTTCGTGTTCTTGTTCTTCTCTAATTCTATTTTGGTGATACTGTAACATTTGTAACATTTGTGAAGGAGTGTTAGCTTGCCAAGTGCTCTCAACTTTCAATACTCTGTTTTTGACCTGTGGCAGGGAATTCTCGACTAGTTTTGTTACAAAAAGATGTGGATATGAATCACTACTTGCTTTCAGGCCGCTATTGATACCAAAACATTTTTCAAATCGGGAATAAAAATCACTAGTGTCTTCATCGGGTTTCTGTTTACAAGCTGAGATTGCTCCCCAATCTTCCTTTTTCGTAGTTAATAAACGTGGCAATACTTGTACTAATAATCCTGGTAATGCTTTAGTTTTGTCCCCAAGCCCTACGCCTGCAGTTCGGGCATTTTCTTCGTTTTCTAATGCGGTCCAATCAATCTTTTGGTCTCCCACTTCCCATTCTTTTTCTTTGAGTTTCTTATAAATACCGGCAGGCAATAATACTTTCAATATTTTCATAATGTCAGGATAGGTATAATCACCCATGAGTAACATGTCCTTTAGTTCACGGTGAAAACCTGCTGGATCTTTGTCATGGCTGGGCACTAATTTTTTCATTTCCAATAGTTCTATTTTAGTTATGGGCGTGTACACAAACACGCGTCTGAACGTATTATCATCATTCCTGACTGGGTGTACTTCGCGTAAGGGATTCTGTCTGTCTATGTAATACGTTTTTCTCTCCATGGAAGGAGCTGGATCATGTTCTGGACATAAAAAGGCACTATATCTATATCGGTATTCTAGAATTACTTTAATTAGATCGGTACCTAGACCTCTCCATTTATTCATGAATAGTTCTATCAGTATATCAGGTAGGGGACCAGGATCGGAGTGTTGGCCTTTATATAATATAAGGAGATGTTGTATCATGTATATACTAGCTAAACGCTGGTCATCTGGGGTGAGATTCAGAAACGTGTGTGCTAGCGCGTCATCACCGTATTTTTCAGAACTGTCAGCCCATTGTACTGCTGACCTGGCTAATTCTTGTTCATCCATAGAATCGAGCACATGGTACCCCCTTTGTTCTCGAAGTAATTTATCAGTAGCCTGGAATAAGTGTTCAGGGGTCCTTGGATTTGAGATAACTGTTTGAAAAATTCTGTTACATTCTGGACGCATCGGACGTATCGGATTGTTAAAAGATCTTCCTTTTCCCACATAAGCTATCGTTTGTCTAGCTGGTAATTCTAATTGTCCTGTGTTCATTTCTGACTGTTCCTCCTCCTCCTCCTCTGATTCAGTTTTATCTGCTTCTAATCTTCTTTCATGTATTCGTTCTACTTCTTTTCTGATCTTTCGGTGCATGACTTCTATATTCTTCTGTTTATCATGTTTTCCGTCTGCTATATTCTGACCCCATCTGGTAAGTACTTGCATTTCCTCCGGATCTACCTCAGGCCTATCTCTGTTTCTGATCAAGCAGTTTATGAAAAAGCGTAACAATAATTTTTGCATGTCCACCTTCTGGTATTCCATGGCCTCGCCAATACTTTCAGGACCTTGCCCTGTTTGGACAAAGCGATATATTTTGTCTAGATGTTCAACCATTCCTGGTAATGTCATTAAATAGTTTGCGACTCGTCGTAAACGTACTGAAGATAGCAACATTCTGTCGTGTTTACCTGGCACTGGGTCATATCTACAATCTGTAAGAGGCTCATTTAATATTTTGTCATTAGCTCTTTGAGGTGTACGTTGGTGTGCTAAATCCCTATAAGTCAATCTAGTTGCTGGCGGTGGCGTGGAAAAACCTCCTGTCGCTCCTCCTGAGGTGCCAAGTCCAAAAGGATTTGTTGGGTGTAGGGTAGAGAGTGTGGGTGCAGGACGGACTGTAGAAACAGATGGAACGGTCTGAACGTGAGGAGGAGTTTGTTGCTGCGGAGGTGGGTGCAGCTGTTCTTGGGGTCGAGCATCGTTAACAGGTGGTGTGCGTTGCTGCGCACCATTAGCATATTCGGGGGCTGCATCATCTAGATAGGAAGAAAGGAAAATGTCCTTTGCGGTCTTGGGATGTACTTTAATCGGGAGTAATGGAAGTGGCAGATCTTTTGGTACCTCCAGGGTGGCCTTAGGCAAACCCTCGGCCAGAAGAGGATACATACCATTCATAAGAGTGTTTCGTTGTCTGTCTACTTGTTCTGTTTTTACTCGGATACCTTCGTCGATTAATATGTTTTCTCGGGCTCTTTCTGAATCTTCCCTACTTTTCTCTTCTTTTCTGAGCGCTTTCTCTGTGCGCCTATGCGATTCTTTACGCCATAGTTCAATGGCATCTTTCTGTGACTGTCTGGCTTTCTTTTTCCATAATACTTCTTCTACTCTCATGATGCAATCTGCATCCCATGTTCCAGCAACGGGCCATCTCTGACTCTCTGCTAAATCCTTGGTGTAGTCCACCCATAGATCAAGATATAATACGGCATCTAGGCCATGTTTATGGTACATAAAGTACCCTGGAGTGTCCCTAGGTGGAATGGGAACAGCTTCCTCGAGTATCCCTTTTCTAGTTCTTATCTGTCTTAATTTTGAAAATAACGGCATCTTAAACCTTGCTACTTGATTCTTACTCGGACTTGAATACAATAATTACAATAAACACAATAATGAAGATCGAACAATCACTCATACCACGACATTTAAAACATATCAAAACATTTTAGAAACGTACAATAATAATTAGAATAAAACTAGTTAACTGCATAATACTAAATATACTGTATGTACTGCTAAACAGTACAGATACACTGCTAAAACAGTGCAGACCAGGTCTGTGTACCCAAACCCGTCTTGACCGGCACAAACTAATGTGCACGTCTAGATGCGTCCCCAGCAACGGTACTCACCGGGAAGCACGGAACGGAAGGCCTCGGAAACTGGACTGGACTGGATCGGACTGGACTCGACTCGACTCGTGACATAGATACTTCGGAACTTCGGAATCTGGTGGGCCTCTGTATACCTCGGATCTTGCTCTCTCAGCTAGGCTCTGGTCGGGATTCTCCGCACTCCTCACCGCCTCGTCTGGGTGTTGATCGCAGCCTCAGTCGCCCCCGTTGGCCTGAGGGAGATACAGGAAATCCTGCGGGTACGCGTAATTGTCCGTCCGGCTGTGGCAGGAGACCGGGTCTGCAACGCACCTCCGGCGCGTGGGGTGTGAGAGGTGTCCCTGTTCGGGCGCCAATTATGTGGTAAATTTAAATTACCTAGACTTAATTTATGCGGTAAAATTCAATAAGAATAACTCAGTAAAAATAAGAGGCAGAATCCGTGGTATTTGAGGTTATAAAATGGAATTTATTCCTTACAAAGGAATTATGGTTATGGTTCGAACCAGGCAATCGAGTTCTGTCACCACGAAGGTTCAGGAAGGGATCAGCAATACATTATTGACAGGTTATCATATTTATAAGAAAATGCATTACAGTAAAGACAGATGCAGGAGGCGTTACAGCTGAGAAGAGAGATAAGAATACACATACGTAATGAAAAGGGCGTTACAATAGGCGTGCATAAAGGCGTATACTAGAAAACGTCATTATGATGATGACACAAGTGGGTGGATCCATAAGAGAATCCTGCAAAGTCAGCGAAAATACAAGGCAGAGATGCGCGCGCAGCCGCATGACGTGTGATTGACGTGTAACTAGAGGGTGAAGGGAACTTGACATTTAGCCCTACATGAGGAGACAGAAGTCTGGGATGTCAGGTCAACCTAATCCCAAATCATATCTAATATCTTGTGTTTAAGGAACTATATTATCTAAATGGAAAGGTCTTTTCGGACAAAGTCTATTCTATACTGACTGCTAGTGCGTGTACAAGCGTCTAGGTGTCTACATGAGATGCGAGGGGGCATGGGCCTATCATGGTAACGAAAGTCATGAATTACTTGCACGGAGACAGTAAGGCCGGGCCCATTGCTCTGCAGCTGGAGGGATGTTTACCTAAGCTACTAGACAGGAATGCATTTCTCGAGGAGCGGAGCAGATAACTTGAAGGCTGAATACAGTTTTGGCAGGCAACAGGCCGGGCTAGGCACCGTTAACCGCGCAGGAAGTAAGACAAAGTTCATGGATACAGATACAGGTCCAGGCTGGAGCATTCAGAGGCAGAAGCAGGAAAAGCTTGATGGCAGAATTCAGGGCCTACCTTGCCAGAGCTGGAAAACGTGAAAAGTATACCATATAGAGACGGTGGCAAGGCATACTTAGGAACGGAATATCTGACCCATTCATGGCAGATCTGAAAGAGGACATATTAACGTTGGACACAATTGTATTTGCGTCTTCATAGCTTGAAGTGGAGGGAACATACATGTATTTGTAGTATGTACATGGAGCCGTTGGGGTCTAGATAGGGGACACAATTGATCATAAAAATTCATATTTCCTCAAGCTGGCAGATCTTGCACTGTGGTACATACTGCCATGCAGTATTTGTAAAGTTATTTGAACTCCTGCATGACAGTCGAACCTAACCCATCCTGAGCTGCCCTGATTAATTCAGATTGAGTTTATTTGTTTGGTATATCTCAATCGCCTAGAACTTTGACTTTAGGGAGCCCATTTTGTCCCAGGAACTGTACTTCACCAGAAAGCTTGGTGCCCTCAAAACACACGGCCTGGATAATTGTAACATATGTGGTAACTCCTGCAGTTAAATGTTTTTCTGCTTACACACAGTCCTGCAGTTTTTGCCTAACCTGCCGAAGTTTATTGTGGCAAAATACTGCAGAGTGATTGGGATTTCAAATTTCGGTGTATTAGACACCAACATCTGCATGCTAGTCCCCATTATGGGTGACAAATACTTTAATTGGGAGTTATTTATCTGACCCAATAAACCCCAAACCAGCAGACTTGGATTGTATTGCGTGTGATAAATGTCGCTCTAAACACTGGGCCCGGAGTTAGGGCTGTTTCACTGTGTGACTGCATCGCTAACTCTTTTCCAGGTCTGATTTGGTTTGCGACCGGGTAATTGCTGCCACTTTACCTATCTGTACTGTAGTATTGCATTTTTTACTTTTTTTATTCAGGGAGATTAAAATATACAATTCATCTGCAGACACATTTATAATAAATTCATATTTATACATATCAGGGTAAAATATCTTATAATCAAAGAGAAAAGGTAACATATACTTTTTAAAGTGCCAGATAAACAATGAAGTAATAAAGCACATCAATCAAACTTTTACGAGAACAGTGCAGTTTTTCACATTTTCTCGAAGCATTTTCTTATTGCATCTACCTTCTCACTTTTCCGAACTTTAAGCATTTTAATTTATTAAACTAAGGTGCAATTTCTGCTTCCAAATATAGCCTAATCAACCTGTCTACTAACATAGCTATAAGTACAAGATGTTTCGAACAGGGAGCGAGACGTACCCTTACATCTGAAAATCCTACTCAACCACCCATCTGAGCCCATAAAATTGTCTTATCCAACTTCTCCTTATACTAAGAAATCTCTAGAACTGTGATATTTTCGGGCACAAACAATTAGGATCCAACTCCCAATATTCACCAGGCACCTAAAACATTGAGAACTTATACCCCTGTTAATTTTATGTAGAAATATCAGAATTTTATATATTAATATCTGAATAAAAATTGCATTCTTAAACGTTTGCTCCCTGAATTATTCTAAAATGTCTTTCCATACATTCCTAGTTTCTGTGTCCCCTTTTCCAATTTAGTGGCTATTTTACTAAAAAATATCTTCCTTCGATTTTTCTAATAATTTCTTGTACCATTGGCCAAGTCTAATATATTTTGGATCTTCCACTAACCCATATACTATATCTTTGTTACTGGTAATAAATATCCTGCCCAAACTGTGTAGCAGTGCTCTTATCTTGATATAATAAGACCACCACAGTTATTAAACCCATTTAAACCAATCTTGTAAATCCAACCAGGAAACCCAACTCTCTCCTAACATTAGGTCGGTTATTTCACATACATCAAGCATATCCCACTCAGAAATCTCTCTCTATGAGAAAACATCCTTCTGCAATACCAAATCGCCCAGTTTAGTTTCCGTGTTTATCAAAGAAATACTAATATTTTTCATTGCGTTTTTTGGGTGAATTTAGGCGTATGCATCACTTTACTCAATTTTGTTTCTGAAAGCATGACTGATATGTTACTTTAAAAAATGTCATCAGATTTTTTTTTAATCTGATAGAGACTTCTAGCTGCAAATTCCTTTCTTTAGAATTATCCCCAGGCATCAGACTGGATCTGGAAATCTTTCTGAGTAGTCCCCTTGCGCATCAGTAGATGGTGTTGTTTGGCTCAGCGTGGTGTTGTCCAAGTCGGATGTGACGTTTGTGGTGCCTACATAGGAGCCACTCCAGTGTGCTGGCCTCAGTTCCTTCAGCGTGAATCTAGATCCAGCTCCTCTCAGTCACTTTTTAACTGACTTTTGCTGTTTTGTTGACTCTTCACACCAGTGTGCCTTTTTTCCTCCCTTTTTTGGACTATGTCCCCTAAACAATTAACTGGTTTTAAACCTTGTGGTGCCTGTTGCAGGCAGATGTCTGTGACAAACACCCACTTGGTGTGCCTTTGGTGACTGGAGCCAGACTTCGACATCAAGGACTACCCGGATTGTAAGACCATGAATCCGAAGGCCATGCTCGAGCGAGCCGTGAAGCTCCCTGCTGCTTGACCCGTGACAGTGTACTGCTCCAGGTCCCCGCTGCAAGGGTGCTCCCGAAACCACTCGCTGAGTCACGGTACAGAATGGTAAGCCCAGACGTGGGTCATGTGCTCACTGTACCACTGGATTCAAGCTAGCCTGGCCGATGAGGGGTGGTACCCCGAAGCCGGTCCCACTGGATTCAAGCTAGCCTGGCCGATGAGGGGTGGTACCACGAAACCGGTCCCAACATGCTTGTTTCCGGTCCAGGGAGGACTTGGCCTGGCCATGGGCTGAACTGTTCCCCCTGTGGAGCAGGGTCTAGACTGATTTGCATATGGCTGGGTCCAAACTGGAGTGGCGTGGTGAGCAAAAAACATTGGGTTAAACCCAAATCTGTGACTGGGGTTGAATGTTTGATTTGTTCAGCATTTTGTTCGTCATCTGTTCTTTCTTCTTCTCACTCCTGGGTTGCGGCGTCCATCTGGAAGAGGTGGAGATTAGAGAAAACTGGACTCAGGCAGAGTCTCAGCTCCATTCAATCTGCTGGAGTTGAGAGCGATTCGCTTGGCATTAAAATCCTTCCATCCATCAAGGGGAGACTAGTTCAGTTGTTCACAGAAAACACAACTGCCATGTGATACTGCAGCAAACAGGGCAGGGTGCGTTCCTTGACCCTGTGCCCGGAGGCTCTGCGCCTCTGGAGCTGGCTGGAATGTGTGAACGTTTTCCTGGACGTGCTGCACCTGGCAATTATTAAACGCCAAGGCGGCCGATCTCCGCCGATGATGCCTTGCTGATCATGAATGGCATCTCCGTCTGGAGGTTGGGCAAGGCTTCTTCCGTGACTCGGTAGAACCTTGGTAGATCTATTCATCACCATCAGGGACGCGCAATGTCAACATTTCTGCGTGCTGGAGTTTCCAAGGCGGCTCTAGCGTGGAGAAGCATTGCGTCTTGAGTGGGGCTCAGGCCTCCTGTACACCTTTCTGCTGATACCACTCCAACACTGAGTTATCAAGAAGATCAGGGACAACAGGGCCCAAGTAATTCTTGTGGCTCCGGACGGTATCCCGAACTCCTGAGCATGACCATCAGTCCTCTGATCAGGCTGCCTCTTTAACCCCTTGAGTGCCCATGACGAGATGGTCTCGTCATGGGCCGCGGTTGCGCTGTGCCCATGACGAGACTATCTCGTCATGAACCCCGCCCGCTAATTCAACGCCCGGCACAGGGCGGGGAAAGGGCATGGCACACAAGGGGTTAAGAGGATCTCCTGTTGCAGCAGCAGGGCAGGGTTTTGCACCCAAACCTGCACACTCTTCAACTCCAAGCATGGAGCTTGATCGGTCACAGCTGAGAAATTTAGACCTCTCTCCCGAAGTGTATGATTTCATTTTAGCAGTCAGACATCCCTCCACTAAAACTGTATACGTCTGCAGATTGGACAAATTTGTGGCTTGGTGTGCTGCCAAATTCTTCCATCCTAAGCCTGAACCCATGTCTGACGTCGTCCTATTTGCCTTATCCATCGCCCAGAAAGGCCTTGCGTTAGGCACAATTAAAGGTCATCTTTGGCCATCTCTGCTTTCTTGCAGTTGCTGGTTGCACTCTCCCTGTTCAAGTAACCCACTGTGACACGATTCCTGGAAAGTCTACACCCCATTGTTCCTTCCATTCCTTTCATTAATCCTCAATGGGACCTTGATTAAGTTTTGACTAAACTCAGTGCCACTAAAGGAGGAAAAGCCATGGCTTCAAGGGTTTACAAAAGTGAGGAGATCCTCCGCGAAGCGAATTTCCAGAGGTATGGAATTCCAGTCATGAAGAGAGGAGAACAACATTCTTGTGGGTTAGTAGAAAGCCACTTTGCCACGCAATACTGCTGGCCCCAACTCATGGAGTGACTTGTGGACATAGCAGAGTAATTTAAACCTGGCTCTTTTCCTCATTTGTTGCCAGTGCAGCAAATTTATACAGGCCGAAGCTGAGCATCTTTTCGGCTGTGACAGATCAGTCTGGCTTCCTTGTTCTGTATAATTTGCAGATGATTAATAAGTAATCAGCCATCCCTAGGTATAGTGCATTGGCATAATCTAGTCTGCTTATAATGAGAGCCTGGGTGATTGTTATGTTATTGCAAATTATATATCGCACTTATACCCGTGGGTGTCTTGACGCTTCTGGTTCAGCATATTACGCCAGGAAAGCTAGTTTCTAAAAAGCCACGTCTTGAGTTGTTTTCCAAACTCAAGAAGGGTGGGAATCATCCTGAGATGTATTGGGAGGGAGTTCCACTGCTTGATGGATTTGTGGTTAGAACTCCTACCACCCCAGTTCGTCTTTTTGATTCTAGCAGTGGTCATCAAATTGGCATTAGCTGATCGCAGGGGTCTATTCGGGGAATACCAGCTAAAAATGTCCCAGAGAATTTTCAGACCTTTTCTGTGCAGTGCCTTGCGAGCAATGCAGAGTGCCTTAAATTTAACACGCTGACAGACAGGCAGCCAATACAGGTCCTGGATACCTGTCCTAATAGACTGAAATTTAGGAGTATCCAGGACCAGTCTAGCGGCGACATTTTGTACTGCCTGCAGCCTTCTCAGTAGGCTGGATTGGAGGTTGATATATAGACCATTACAATAATCTACTTTAGATAAAACTAGCGAGGTCACAACCGTCTTTCTGGTGTTTTTAGGAATGAATGGGAGAATTTTTCTTAAGGTTTTGATGGTGAAATACGAAGAAGAGACAACCTTGGAGACCTGGGACTTGAAGTTAAGTTTCTCGTCTATAATGACACCAAGATTCATGGCTTTAACTACTAGGAGGGGGACCCAGGGTGCCTGGCCACCAAGCCGGAGACCAAGCTGGGAAGAGATTTCCAAACAAATCCACGTCAGTTTTGCTTGAGTTAAACTTCAAGCAGTGCCTACTCATCCAGCTGCTCAGTGTGATCATACAATCATGTAATTTGAGGGAGTGGTTAACATCCTTATCCACTGTCGAAATTACCAACTGGATATCTTTGGCACAGGAAGTAAGAATCAAGTTAAAACTTCTAATCAGCAGTGCAAGTTCGGAAACACATATGTTAAAAAGCGTTGGGCTCAATGAGGAGCCCTGAGGAACCCCACAAGGCAGGACAAATGGTGCTGACTTAAAATTGCCCAGGAGTACCATTTGGGATCTGCCTGATAACAACGATGTTAAAAGGGAGAGGGCCTTTCCTCCTATCCCTATGACTTTTAGGCATTGGACCAGAAGAACATGGTCCACAGTATCAAACGCTGCAGATAGGCCGAGTAGAATAAGAGCTGCCAACCCTCCGCCATCTAGTGTAGTGCAAATTTCTTCCGTAGTTTTTATCAGGGGCGTCTCAGTGCTATGATTTGCTCTGAAGCCGAACTGACTATGGTCTAAGATTTGATTGTCTGAGATAAAGGTGGAGAGTTCAACATTTATTATTTTCTCTATAATTTTCGCTAGAAGTGGGAGTCTCACGATAGGACGATAGTTAGCAGGGTCAATTATGTTCAAGTTAGGTTTTTTAATAAGCGGCAGGATACAGACCTGTTTCCAAGTAGTAGGAAAAAGTCCTTGTGAGAGCATCTGATTAAAAATATTCGACAGATGTGGCCTAATGTATTGGCTGATGTTTTGTAGGACCCTAGTGGGGCAGGGGTCATTTGGAGATCCTGATTTGGCAACTTAAAGAAGCGTAGCTATTTGAGTTGGAGATGTAGGGATGAATTCTAAAAATGACGCTTCAATGGTAGATTCCTTTTCTTTAAGATTAGTGTTTAACTTAAAGTTGGCAAACAGATCATAGATTTTATTCACCTTAATTTTAAATGAATGAGCATGCGCATTGCAAATATCTTGGTTATGATTAGAAGAGTCGTCTTTTGAGACCATAGTCAAATTCCTTATGGTCTGAAACAGTTCTTTACTAGAATTACCTGCATTTTCTATTTGTAGTGTGTAATATTGGCTCTTCCCAGAAATAAACCTTTTCTTATAGTCTGCAAGCATGGATTTATACCGGTCTTTTTCTGGTGGTTTGTAATTTTTGCGCCAGATCCTTTCTTGCCTCCTACAGGCTTGTTTATCTACTCTCAGGGTTTCAGAAAACCAGGGTGCTGATGGTGTTTTTCTAGTTTTTATTGACCAAGGTAGTAGGTGCTAGTTTAGCAAAGTTGAACTCAAGCCAAGTGGTGTATTTTATAGCTGAGGACTCCGCTTCTATTTCAAGGTCCGGTTGGCTTTGAGCTCGCTGGTTTACCATTAATCTCGAATCAATTTTATGCCAAGGCATACTGATAAGCTTGATTCTCGATGTCCTGCGCCAGGCTATTGGAATCCACCAAAATAACTTTCTCAGCATGAGTCCAAAACATCTCCCACACACCAAATTCACCTGATCTTGCATCAAAAGAGTCATCTAACACAAATGGCAGATTATTTGCAACTCTTTTGGGTGTCGGGCCATGCCAAGAGGGGTGGGTCACACTTTATTGGCCTCTCCAAACAGCAGAATTTCAGCTTTTTCAGCATTCAGCGTCCGATAATGTGAACACATCCAGCTGGCCACATCAGAAAGACAGCCCTTTAGATTCTCACAAGTTCCTGGCCAACTCTCCTCAAGACCCAAGTTTTTACCCAAGCTGGTACGTTTTTCACGTGGGGCAGAACACTACACTGCCAACTTTCTTTGCTCCACCTCACCCTACAAGCAAGAAGAGAAACCCCACTGTCTGGTTCCAAAAAGAGCATTATCTTTCTACATTGATTGTACCAAAGGCATCTGGGTGGACGATCAACTCTTTGTATGCTTTGGTGGAGCAAAGAAAGGCAAGGAAGTGCAAAAGAGAGCCACCTAGATCGTCCTCTGCATGAAGATACAACCAAGGATGTGACCACTGCATCAAGTAGCAGAGTCCCGGTCTTGGATATCTTTCAGGCAGCTACGTGGGCATCGCTGCACACGTTCATCAGGCACAACTGCCTGGACAGTCGAATCCGACTTGATGTACAGTTCGCCCGTTCACGCCATCAGGAATTTTTAGCGTAAACAGTCTGCAGACCCAACTTCAGTGAGATATTGCTTTGGTATCTATTCTGAGGTAAGGAATCTGCGGCTGGACGTCTCTATGAGATGAACGAATTACTTGCCTTCGGTAACACCTTATCTGATAGAGACTCTATGTAGCCGCAGCTTCCTTACTGCCCTCTGAGCCTCCCTGTTCTGCGGTGTATCAAATCCATCTGAAGAGGTCACTGAGGACCTCATTCTGGCATACTGATTAACACTACCTTAGTTTGGCTCCGTGCCTCTGGTGCAGAAAGATAGTCAGGAAACGGAGGTCAGCACTCACAGATGGCACCTATATAGGCACCGCGCTCGTCACTTCCAACGCCAACAACACCAAGGAGAGTCAAATGACATCAACTACAAGATGATTGGTCAGAAAAAGGCTTTTATGTCCACAAAACAAACATGAAAATAAACTTTTGACTGTCTTAAAGTATTTTAAATAAAGAACACAAGGCACATTTATAAACAGGATATTAAACAAAGGAAGTACTGTCATTTTAATCAAGGCCACATACCCAAGAATAGAAAAGCAGCAATGTGGAACACCGATTTATCATGAATTCCACTTCTTTCAGTAACGGTGCATAATTCAAATCATATAGATCTGCTAAATCTGTTGATATATTTCCTTAAATATCTCTTTGGCCCATTGTTCTATGCTTTTAGTATTTTGTCTGGTAATATTTTCAGTTTGGAATAAAATACCAAAGCATCTGTCTGCGAGTAGTTCATTTTATATCCCCCGTAACTCTTGAAATAATTCAATCACCCTCAGCGCCTGTTACATTACAGTTCTTTCTGGTTTAAACAAAAAGTATAATTACATCAGTATATCATTTCATTCTGGGCATATTATCCTGACGTGGTGCAATATGTGTGTCTTCCAGAATTGCTATGGCCGGGGTACAATAAAGAGTGAAAACGATATTGGGGCTAGAGGTATCCTTATCTAGTTCCACGCCTAACGTTGATGGGATTACTCATCTCTGAATTGACTAGAATCTTTGCATGCCCATATTCCTATAAATTGCAAATTGACCTTGTGAGTAGTAAAGGGAAACCAAAGGCCTCTAAGGTCACTAATAAACAATTCTGTCACAACGTCAAATTTTTTTCTCTGCATCCCACATCTTTCAACTGCTGCAATTTTCCCATTTGTAAATCTTTCTATGGCTTTCAACTTGATAATTAGTATTTATGAATGGTGATCCGGCGATAGAAACTAGGGTCTTTCGGGTTTTTACTTGGTTTTAATAGATTAACAACTATGCCCGCGTTAAAAACTTCTGGAATTCTTCCTCCCTTTAATGTATGATTATCCACTCTCACTAGTTGCTTCAAACTTATCCCCTTACATTTTTTATATATTTCAATCGGGAGACCAAAACACCTGCAAGCCTTCCCGCTGGGCATTTTACCTACTACTTCCAAAATCTCTACCATAGAAAAAGGTGATAAAATCTTCACTTATATATCTTCTATTAACCTAGATATTGGCACAACCTTTTCCTGCTGTTGGATAGGCGCCACCCTCTACTACGCAGGATGCAATAGCATGCATCCTGCAAGATCCGCCTCATCCCCCACCTCTTCCAAATCCCATTCCCAATATGGTGATCATGGAGAAAAACAAGTGTCTCACAAGCGAGACGCATGAACTAGAACATGCTCTTGCAAGCTCAACCCTAAAAAAGAAAAAAAGAGACAAAGATAAAACAAAAAGGATCATAATCTCAGTCATACTATGCTAAGTTCAAAATTAAGGAATCGTTTGATCACAGTCCATTGCTTGTGGAACAGAAATGTTTATAAATTCCAGCTTCAGCTAGCTAATCAGCCGGTTTGAGTCTTGGTAATAAAATTGATGCACTTTGTCAGATCCAACAACGTCCCAAAATTGGCCTTGCCAACAGCCATAATTTAGCACCTCTTGGGTGTACAGGGAGAGAAAGTGCTCTACATTTGGGGATAAGAGCACTAAAATAAGTTAGTCTGGCAGTTTCCCATGCTGAGTTTTGAAAAACAAACTAATTGAAAGCGTTGTTGAGATTGTCTTTTTAGCCTGGCCCCAGTTAGGACCTTCTCCTTACTTCTATAGTCTTGAAAATAAACTACAATGTAACAGTGTTTAGTGTCATGTTTTGGAGGACCAAAAGGTCTGCGATGCACTATAGCAATGGGGAATAAAGAAACATCCTTCTGAAGTTGCGATTTCTTTCTTAAGTGGAAGCTGTGCAACCCAACACTGTTTGTCATCTTGCCCTTTTTTGGCGCCTTCTGGGACATCTATACCGATCGCTGTGACCTATTTTCTAGATCCTCACACTTCCGAGTGAATGTAAGGATTTGAAAATCATGAGTGGCCCTTGTGGTCTTAAAGGTCTTAACTTCTTCTATCTTGATTAGGTGAATCTCCATATTATGCTGTTGTGTCATGAATTCAGTAAGATTAAAGTCCATCTTGTTCATTTTCTTAGAATCTCAATTTTTGGGTTTTGTTCTCTCTTTAATTTCTTTACTCCCTTAATTTTTCTCATTATGCTCTTTATTAGTTCCTGAGTAGAGGGAGTAGTGCTTCTCAAATGAGAGCTTTCTAATTCAGTGTTAATATGAGAATCTAATATAGCATTGGAACAGGAGACCAAAAGTCTCTCTGAATTAAAAATGCTTTCTGAGGCATCTCTACAGAATCTGGCTCATGTTCCATAAGAAGTGGTTGGAGCAATGTATGGTGTATTAAACGTCTCCATCACCTCTACCATGGATTAAATAGGCCCAACATATATTCAGTGTTCTCCAGGGGAATATGTTGCATTTCTTCATCATGCATCCTCGACACAGGCATAAAAGCTGAAAGCCCAGTTTACACCGCTAAGCTCACACTTGAACCAGATGGGCTTATTTCCCACATTATATTGTCGGTGCTCCATGAAGCTGTTGAAAGGCCTTTCCCAGTTTCAGCCTCTTTACCCATGGTCAAAGGAAGTGCATTGGTTGACTTCCTGGCCCTATTCTCTTATTTCTCTGGGTATCCCACTCAGTCAGCATCTTAAGAGTCTGAAAGTATTCCCAAAAACTCCCTGGAGAAATAGTCCCTCTTTTGTTCAACCTCTTCCCCTCCCTGCACTGGGCATTCTCGGCCGGGTGGTTGCAGGCCTTCCCAGTCAACGAATATACTTCTTTTTAGGCTTGGCCACCATCCTGAGGAAAACAAAATAAAAGGATACTGTCCAAGGCAAATTAATTCATGTACCAGTTTATAGTTGCGCCAGTCATATTGCTTCTATATGGCATTAAAAGTCTGCTTTCATCTAACAGGAAGCTCGTTGGTGCGAGCACACTATTAGCGGAGTTGCCAATAACTTAGGAATGCCAAAACCTAAGTGCTTACTGCCCAAAGCAAAATACTGCGGACCAACTTTAAATCACTCTGCAAGATTAGTAAGTAACATAAAATATCTGGCACTCTACAACATAGTGTCAATATATGTGCATTTTGAGGGAGCATAGTCAATTTGTGTAAGAAAGTGCCCCTTTTTGCATGGTTACCCCTAATTTTTTGCCCGACATCTGATGCATTTTGACTTGATGTGCCCTGGGTCCCTGCTAATCAGGTTCACAGGCCCTGTGTTATTTCCCAAAACTGTACCTTTGTACCCACAATTGGCACATCTCTGGCCACAGGTAAGCCCCTTGTAAAAGATTCCACGGGTACCAAGGGCACAGTGACCAGGGAAAGCTTTTAAGGGCTACAACACCTATTGTGCCACCATTAGAGCCCCTGCACCCACACCCACACACTGCCATTGCAGGCTGGGTGTTCTGGTGCAGAGAAAAGAGAAGAGTCGACATGGCACACATCCCTGTGTGCCATGCCTGCAAACCACTGCCTGTAGCCTAGGTAAGTCACCCCTCTAGCAGGGTGTACTAGACCACATGTGAGATTACAGTTGCATGAGCAGTGTACCCCTACAGTGTCTAAGTCCATTCTTAGACATTGTAAGTGCAGTAAAGCCATAAAAGAGTATGTGGTCTGGGAGTTGATGCCAGTGTGGGATTTGATGAAAAATGGGCCTCTTAGAGATTCCCCCTGAAAAATGACCAGCCCTGGTGTGGTTCCTGAATGGTTACCCGCCATTTGCCACCACCAGACAGGTTTCTGGATCCCTGGGTAGAGGGCCTCTGCACTCTGGGTTCAGAAACAAAGCCCATCCTGAGCAGAGGTGTCATGGCTCCTCCCCAAGGATGTGCTGGGTCCACGAAGGGGAACCTTCAAAGGCCTGCTGCCTTTGTAAGCTGTCCCTGCCTTTTGCTGCCCTCAGCAACTGGCTCCCACCGGTTCTGACCTCTACTTTCGGCGGGAGAATCAGCAGGAAAGCAGAGTTAGGAGGAGATGTGTGCCCACCTTTGCCAACCCCACCCCTCAGGTGGGAGAGGCAATGTGAAGCACACATCTCAGTCCCCTTCATCTTGAAGATGAGGGGACCCAGCCAATTGGTCCCAACCTGCTCACCCCCTGTAAATACCCTTACATTTGGTATTATGGGGTGACTCTGAACCTTGCCTCCTCAGATTCAAGGAAGAAAGAAGAAGCACCGAAGAGCCGTGCTGACTCAGGGAGAAGAGAACACCAACTGCTTTGGCCCCAGCCCTTATCAGCCTGTCCCGACTCCGAACTGACTCCAGCAGAAACCACGGCATATCCAGCAGCCAGCAACTCCCCAGAGCCCAGAAAACCTGCCCTGCTCTTATCTCAAAGACTCTGTCTCCTGTGAGCACCGAATTTGCTCAACAAAGACTCCAAACACAGGACCTGGATCCCGGTGGCTCCGCGGTTCTGCACCCGAAGCGCACAGCCAGAGTTTGTGTGGCCTAACAACACGAGGCGGTCTCCCCAACGATCCTGACCTGGGATCTGGTGATGCCCAACCTATCTCAAGCTTCAAGCCGATGCCTGCGGCCTCAACCGGAAGAGTTCCCCCAAACCAGAGATCTCCATTGCAAACCACAGGATCCCCAACGTCTTCTTGGCACTCTCCATCTGGCAGCCTCTGTGCCACTGGTGGTACAGCTCCTGTGCTGATTATTGGTCCCTGCAGTGCTGATATTAACCCCAGGAGCTTGGCTCCCACAACCGAGTGGCCTGCTCATAAAGCCCCTGACCGACTGCCACCTTAGCTCCATTGGCTAACATTGGGCCCATATGCTCTGCACCCGGCCGCCCCAGTGCTGCTGGCGGTGCAATTTGAATGCCTAACTGGACCTTGGAGAACCTTGGTCCTAACCCCCAAAAGCCATGCTTGCAGGTCGTTAACTTACCTGTAAAACTTTAACTCTTTTTCCCATAGGAACCAATGATACACGTTTTTGTTCCTAAAATGTGTTGATCTGTGTTTGTATGAAAGGAGAGTATCTGTATTGTGAACCTTAAAAAGTCTTACTTACCTTTGAATTGTAGGATCCACAGTGTGATATCTAGGCATATCACAGAGTAGTCGATGTAATTCCAAAGTAACGCAAAAGTAATTTGCAATCCCATTCCCAATTGCATTTCCTTGTAAAGTTTTACAATTGAAAGTATATTTTACCTACCTTTGCCAAGTCCTGCTTGGTTCTAGAAATAAAACATAAGTATATATTTTTCATACCAATTGGTATGGATTCTGTCTTTGAGTATATGTAATCAGTCCTTGATTGATTGCTCGCCTACACTACCACAAAGAGAGCTGTTAGTGATTATGTAATTTAGTCCTCTGCTATATGTCTGGGGGTCCCCTGGACTTTGTGTATACTATACCTTACTTTGGTATAGTATATACAGAGTCATCTTCTTACAATTATGTTATGTTTTACAAGGAAGTACATTGAAACACTGTCGCAGGCCACGCAGACAAGTGGGAATAGCAAGAAACACAGCATATGCAGTACAGCCAGGCTACCAAGCTCCTCCCACTGTTCCATTTGGCTGCTACTCCTTTATGGGCTTCTGTTGCATCAATGGCCCCTGTGGCGCTGACCTCCATCGCAAGCGAGTCAGAAAGGGACAAATCAGCATTTCCCAACTCCTCTCAATCCTAGATCCTCACTTTTCACCACTGGGCCTCATCTGTAATGTATATGTCATCAACATTGGACACTACATTTAAGTGCCTTGTAACAGTTCCATAATAAGCAATTAGGGCGTCCCGGGACTTTGTTATATTCCTATGGTAATATAGTAATAATAAAATTAAAGAGTTATTGAGTACAAAAATCTATTAGCCACCGCTACTGTGCGTTTGTGGGAGCGGATTTACATGTGAGTCACCTCATTAATCCAGTACTGTGTACATTCTGAATTGCATATGTTTTGTAGTGTTAGTTCCAAAAGCAGTCTCCAAGATCGATCTGATGTCTTGCACCTTTCTCTCTGCCCATGATTATAGCTTATGCAGGGGGGGAGGAAAGTGTAAAGATAGTAGAAGGAAGCCTTCAAGTCTTTACCCATCTACTTAGGGTGAAGTAATGAAGTAGATGTGCACACATAGGTACATAAACTACATCCAGAAGCAGTTGCACCGAGGTCTTAGCCTCACCATCATGATTACGATTGCTTCTAATCAAGGTACATGTCAGTATCTAGGATTTAGAGATCACGTCTGGGTTACCAAGTAACCAACCGTAAAAAGTAAAAAAAGGACAACGGTGAAGACCCCATCTCTGAACTCCCATTAACCTTGAAAACTAGACATCCAAGGGAAACCAGGGTGGGAGGGACTTGTGTGGCTCTCACCAGGTTCTGGTACTCAGAATCACTTGAAAACCCTAAACTTTGTCAGAAAGAACACATTTTCCTCCCATTTCTGTGTTGGAAAGTTCTGGAATCTGCATGAATCCACGAAATTCCACACACCCAGCATTCCTGAAAGTCTCCCGATAAAAATGGCACCTCACTTGTGTGGGAAGGCCTAGTGCGCGCGACAGGGAATGACCCAAACCAGACTGTGGAGACTTCAAAATTATCGATTACAAAAAGGCCTTGTTTTGCGAGCGAGTCTCCTGCTTTTTTGATCCCGGGCTCGATGGCCATCTAGGGAAACCTACCAATCCCAGATATTTCTAAAAACTAGACACCTGGGAGGTGTGACTTGCATGGATCCCCCAATGTCTCCCTACCATAATCCCCTTCAAACCTCAAATTTAGCTGAAAAACAAATCACTTGTTTCTCACATTTGTGTGTAGGAAAGTTGTGGGATCACCAGTCTGACGCAAATTTCCTATCACCCAGCGTTCATCCAGGTCTCCCGATAAAAATGGTACCTCACTTGTGTGGGTGGGCCAAGTACCCACGGCAGGTACGGCCAAAAACTTATTGTGGAGACATCAAAATTATCTATCACAAAACGACCATGTTTTGCAAAGGGGGGCACCTGCGTTTTTGGACCCGGGCTCAGGGGTCATGTAGAGAAGCCTACCAAACCCACACATTTCTGAAAACTAGTCACCAGGGGGAGTTCAGGGATCTGTGGCTTGTGTTGATGTATATATTTGTGTGTGTGTATATATTTGTGTGTATGCATATATCTATGTGTATGTGTGTATATATGTGTGTATATATATATATATAGTATATATAGATACATGTGTATGTATATGTTAGTATATATGTATGCATTTATATGCATGTGTGTGTATATATATATGTGTATGTATTTATATGCGTGTGTGTATATGTGTGCATGTGTGTATGTATGTATATATGTGTGTGTATGTGTATATATGTGTGTGCATGTATATGTGTGTGTATATATATATGTGTGTGTGTATATATATGTGTATATATATGTGTGTGTGTGTGTATATATATGTGTATATATGTATATATATGTGTGTATATATATGTGTGTGTGTGTGTATATATATGTGTGTATATATATGTATGTGTATATGTATATATATATGTATGTGTGTGTATGTGTGTATGTATGTATATGTGTGTATGTGTATATATATATGTGTGTGTATGTATATATATATATATATATATTTCACCAAACTCTCCTCAAAAAAGAAAGCAATCGACGCCGTGTCTGTGCGCCGAATTCCTTTAATGTCAGCTGAAAATGCTAGACGCGTTTCGCCTGTCCTGCAGGCTTGTTCACTAGCAATTCATTAAAGTTTTCATGGATTTTTAACTGTGAATGTGAACGGGTCACGTGTTGAACTACAACAATAAAAAAGACAACAGACTGGTAGTTTTTTCAATACAACACGCAGGTTTTGCTGAAATAAATTTAAGTAAGTACTTAATTATGGGCTAAATTCATAACAACTATTTCAGATAAACAGTTGGGTAAATTATTGACATTCTAATCCTGTTCTTTCAGAAAATTGCATTTATACAATATGCCGTACTTTTGCAAAGCGCGCTCAACCACAATTGCGACCATGGTGGTCTATATTACAGCCTAGGCTTATTTCACATAGCTGAAAACCATTGCAAAACCAACACTAGGCATAGTGTAAAATTAAAATTATAATAATTAATTAATTTTGACCCAGTGGTCACAATTAGATATTACCTAATGCAATAGTTAAAACATTAAACAGTTGAGCGATCCCCAAAATCTAGCCCCAGTGGGCCACTGGCAATTCAAATAACGCAAAATTAATTTAAAGCCTGTATGTGCAGATCTTTAACCTATAGTTTTACAATGTCCGTGTCAACAGTGCCCAAATATTAACAAAATAAACAAAAGTTAAAACCAAAAGAGTCAGCAGGAACCTATAAATGGGTATGTAGGTCTTCTTCCATACTTAGACCATCTGGGGTCTTGGTGTTTAACTTAATGATATAACTGGATTCAAGTTTACACAGTTTCTTCTCCCGATCACCACCCCTTATGTTTACTGGAACAGCATCGATTACAAAGTAAAAGAGACCTTCAGCATTTTGGGTGTGGTGCTGCTCAAAGTGTCGCGCCACGGGGTAAGATTTGTCCCCATTTTTAATAGCACGCAGATGTTGCAGTACCCTCTTGTGTACAGGGAGGATAGTACTGCCCACGTACTTCAAGCCACATGTACATTGAAGCACGCAGACAGCATAGTCTGTTTTGCAGGAAAATTGTCCCTTAATTTGTTGGTGAGACTTCTGAGCAAAGCCTAATGGGAAACTGGTGGTATCCTTTCCAAACATACACGCCTTGCATTTTGAACATTTAATAAAACCATCCCTCCTACTCAACCATGAAGTAATCGGTCTCTTTTGAATACTGCTTGGTAGTGTATTACTGACCAATGCTTGATGGAGAGATCTGGCTTTTCTGAAAGTGAACTTCGGTCTCCTTTGAATAAGTTTACCCCAAACCGGATCATTACGAATGATATGTCAATGTTTATAAATGATAGTCCTAAGCTCACCTTGCTGATTGTTGCAAGTGGTAATGAGTCTGCACTGGTTGCTACCCGATTGAACTGATTTAGCTGATTTACTTTCTTTATTAAAAAGTATCTGTTCTTTGGTTTTCTTTTTAGCTTTATGGATGGCTTCATTTAGGCATAATTCAGAGTAGCCTCTGGCTAGAAAGCGGGATCTGAGGCAAGTTATCTCCTTCTCTAGATCCCACCCACTGCTGCAATTACGCCTAGCCCTGAGGCATACCCCATAGGGGATACTTTTTACCAGTTTCTCTGGATGGAAACTCGTAGCATGTAATACCGTGTTCCCATCAGTAGACTTGCGATACAACTTAGTTTGAAGTTTAACATCATAAACATATACTGTGAGGTCCAAGAAATTAACCTCAGATGTACTGATCACACTGGTCAATTTTAAATTCAGATCATTGATTTGGAGATTTTTAATAAACTCCTTGGCACTCTTTTCAGTGCCCCTACAAATAACAAAAAGATCGTCAATATAACGACTCCAATGTGCTACATTATTCTGCCACTCAGTATACCATAGCGTTTGGACCACCTGCTCCTCCCACCAGCCCATATGCAAATTGGCATAGCTGGGGGCGAAGCAGGTGCCCATCGCTGTCCCGCATATTTGGTGATATAACTCACCATTAAACAAGAAAAAATTGTTCTCAAGACAGGTAGTAATCATCTTGACTATATACACAAATATGAGAGGCAACACAAAACTAAATACACTGTATTGATACAGTTTGAAAACTGAGTGCTGAGTCCACACATAGATTGAAAGATTCAAATGTTCTTTATTCCAAGATGTGGTACAACCATATTCGCAGCCAACGCGTTTCGCCCAAACATGGGCTTCTTCAAGGCTGTTAGAAATCATACAAAGATATTGGTTGTATCATTAATATGTACATAAAAAACTTCACAAACAAGAGTGGTATAAAGAAAGAAAGAGAGAAAGAAAGTAAAGGAAAAATAAAGAAAGAAAAGGGAAGAGCAAGAGACGGCAAAAGGCAGAGAAATCAGCAAAATGTTAGCAAGACCAGTGAAGAAGAGACCAAGAAAAAAATGAACATAGTGCAATATGAGCAAAAATCTAAAGTAACCAAATAACCTGATAATAAGTGAAGAGAGAGAGCATTTGCTCTCTCTCTTCACTTATTTTCAGGTTATTTGGTTACTTTAGATTTTTGCTCATATTGCACTATGTTCATTTTTTTCTTGGTCTCTTCTTCACTGGTCTTGCGAACATTTTGCTGATTTCTCTGCCTTTTGCCGTCTCTTGCTCTTCCCTTTTCTTTCTTTATTTTTCCTTTACTTTCTTTCTCTCTTTCTTTCTTTATACCACTCTTGTTTGTGAAGTTTTTTATGTACATATTAATGATACAACCAATATCTTTGTATGATTTCTAACAGCCTTGAAGAAGCCCATGTTTGGGCGAAACGCGTTGGCTGCGAATATGGTTGTACCACATCTTGGAATAAAGAACATTTGAATCTTTCAATCTTTGTGTGGACTCAGCACTCAGTTTTCAAACTGTATCAATGCAGTGTATTTAGTTTTGTGTTGCCTCTCATATTTGTGTATATATGCTTTATTTATGGTCGTTTAAGCAGCTGGCCTTTTGAGGTGGGCAATACTCTCACTACTGCAAAGTGACAGGTCCAGGCTGTGCACTCATGTATAACCTTGCTGCTTTATCCTATAAGTGTAAAATAGTAATCATCTTGAGTAACATTTGTGTATGGTGCCAAAATTTAGCAGGACGGTTCCCTAAAAAATATTTACAGGCATTTATACCATCCTTGTAGCGAATACTGGTATAGAGGGTGGTAGCATCTATGGTCACCAACAAGAAATCAGCCTCCCATGGGACATCATACACTTTACGTAGGAAGTCACTTGTATCTAGAATGAACAACGGTAAGAGCTTCACAAGAGGGCATAAAAATGAATCTACAAATTTAGAGGTATGTTCAAAAGCACTCCCTATGGCCGAGATAATAGGACGGCCAGGGGGATTTGTAAGGTCTTTATGGATTTTTGGAATAAGGTAAAGAACCGGAGTGGTAGGATTATAGATTTTTTTAAAAGACATTTCATCTTTACTTATTAAACCTTGACGATTCTACTCAACCAATGAGGCATTATACAATGTATAGCAAGCTAGCATGACATCTTCTTTTACCTTAACATAATTTGACCTGTTGTTAAGTTGTTTGTATGCCTCCGTTAGATACTGTTGCCTGCCCCAAAGAACCACATTGCCTCCCTTGTCAGAATTACGCACAATACAATTATTGTCACTTCCTAACTTATCCACCCGATTATAATAATCTTTGGACTGTTGGGTAAATGTTTTTTTCTTTGCATTTAATGATTTACACAGACTTTTTACTTCATTAACAACCAACTCACTATAAATATCCACAGAATCTTTAGCTGTTATAGGAGTAAACCTCGAAGTCGGTTTAAAATTGGTCAGTGTTTCAATGTTGGTGTCAATTCCTTCTTTGTGAGCTAATAGCACCATCTGATCACTGGTACTAGCAACATTGGAAATTCCATCAGTTTGTCCACTTAAATCATCCGGATGTCCGAGTTGGTATAATTCAAGCATTAAATTCATGTCATCAACACCCAAATTATCGTACTTGGCATGCGTAGGCGGCTGGACAGTAGTACTTGATTTCTTCGGTGCTACCGCAAAGAATTTCTTGAGTTTTAAGAACCTGACAAATTTGAATAAATCCACTCTCGTTGTTACATAGTCCATATCAAGTTTGGGGCAATAGGAAAGACCCAGCTTCAGTATGTTTTTTTCTTTTTCAGAGAGCACGATGTCCGTAAGGTTGACTATTGTTGACTCGCTGGTGTTAGTTACTTGTTCAGTTTGGACTTGGTCTTCTCTCTGCTGCTTGCAAAGTTTTGAGCCTTTGCGCCTCTTCCCCCTCTGCCTCTTGCTCTTGGTAGTCTCATGTCTGCAGGGGGTCTTGGGCGTAGATTGAAGCGTCTCTCCTCCCTTAAAAAATCTAATTCATCGACTATAGTTGGAATAGATGTTCCTTTTGAATTATTTATTCCTTCCTCTACATCCGTATCGAGTTCTGAACTGGGAATACTGCTCTGCTCAGAATTCTGTACTGATCCTATTGCATTGGCAGTGTTCATTCTCAGATTCCTCATACTCTCAAATTTCTTAGCAAACGTATAGATTTGACCCCGATCATAGTCATTCTTATCTCGCAAAAACTTTTGCGCCTTTCTTTCTTTAATGGATGCTTCTAACTTGGTCAATCGTTCTTTCATTTCTGACGTGAATTTAAGGATGGTCTCTTGATCCGCCTCCTTGCTTAACATTTCCAGAATCTGATCAATTTCTTCAAGGATTTTGGCATGATAAATTTCTGCATATTTTTTGAGAATAGCAAGCATTCTGCTGGAGGATTCCTGGCAGTTGTCAGACCATTCTCTCAACATGTTTGGATTAGGGTCCTCATATGTAGGGGCCACCAATATTTGTAGCCCTCTCTGTATTCTTTTCACCTCCAAATAGCGGTATAGATATTTGGCCTCCCACCACTTGGATAGTTCCGAACGCTTAAGCTTCTCCAGCCGTTCCGCCACATCCGTTATATTGACTCCAGCAACCACTGGTGTAGATTTATTACTCATTTGTATGTTGTCGTTAAAAATTGATAATGCGGCTTCCTCCCGCTCTCTTATTTCTGCAGCTGACATGCTCAACACAATTGTCTTGTAGATCGCTCTATGCGCACAGAACCGCCAAAGTTCACAAACACTGCAATGTGCGTGAATTTCAAAATGCACTCAATGGCTTTCCCTTTTTTTCCCAGTCCGTGAAAGCAAACGCTCACCTCAGCTGGTTCTCCGCATGCCTCGGGTCCTCCGACTCGAATCAGTGTGATGATCCTCTGCTGGGTGGCTATTCAAAATCCTTCAGGTTGCGATCCCGCTCTCCTGAATAAACGGCACGAGGGGGGGCAGTGGTAATCAAACACAGTCCACAAACGGTTGGGAACACCCGCTGCCTCCAAACCAAAGGGCGCGTCGAAGTCTGGACCTCCCAATCACAGTCCGAAGTAATTCACCAAACTCTCCTCAAAAAAGAAAGCAATCGACGCCGTGTCTGTGCGCAGAATTCCTTTAATGTCAGCTGAAAATGCTAGACGCGTTTTGCCTGTCCTGCAGGCTTGTTCACTAGCAATTCATTAAAGATTTCATGGATTTTTAACTGTGAATGTGAACGGGTCACGTGTTGAACTACAACAATAAAAAAAGACAACAGACTGGTAGTTTTTTCAATACAACACGCAGGTTTTGCTGAAATAAATTTAAGTAAGTACTTAATTATGGGCTAAATTCATAACAACTATTTCAGATAAACAGTTGGGTAAATTATTGCCATTCTAATCCTGTTCTTTCAGAAAATTGCATTTATACAATATGCTGTACTTTTGCAAAGCGCGCTCAACCACAATTTCTTTGGTTTGGAGGCAGCGGGTGTTCCCAACCGTTTGTGGACTGTGTTTGATTACCACTGCACACCCTTGTGCCGTTTATTCAGGAGAGCGGGATCGCAACCTGAAGGATTTTGAATAGCCACCCAGCAGAGGATCATCACACTGATTCGAGTCAGAGGACCCGAGGCGTGTAGAGAACCAGCTGAGGTGAGCGTTTGCTTTCACGGACTGGGGAAAAGGGAAAGCCATTGAGTGCATTTTTAAATTCACGCACATTGCAGTGTTTGTGAACTTTGGCGGTTCTGTGCGCGTAGAGCGATCTACAATTCAATTGTGTTGAGCATGTCAGCTGCGGAAATAAGAGAGCGGGAGGAAGCCGCGTTATCAAGTTTTAACGACAACATACAAATAAGTAATAAATCTACACCAGTGGTTGCTGGAGTCAAGATGACGGATGTGGCGGCAAGTTTAAAACGGCTGGAGAAGCTTAAGCGTTCGGAACTATCCAAGTGGTGGGAGGCCAAATCTCTATACCGCTATTTGGAGGTGAAAAGAATACCGAGAGGGCTACGAATATTGGTGGCCCCTAAATATGAGGACCCTAATCCAAACATGTTGAGAGAATGGTCTGACAACAGTCAGGAATCCTCCAGCAGAATGCTCACTATTCTCATAAAATATGCAGAAATTTATCATGCCAAAATCCTTGAAGAAATTGATCAGATTCTGGAAATGTTAAGCAAGGAGGCGGATCAAGAGACCATCCTTAAATTCACGTCGGAAATGAAAGAACGATTGACCAAGTTAGAAGCATCCATTAAAGAAAGAAAGGCGCAAAAGTTTTTGCGAGATAAGAATGACTATGATCGGGGTCAAATCTATACGTTTGCTAAGAAATTTGAGAGTATGAGGAATCTGAGAATGAACACTGCCAGTGCAATAGGATCAGTACAGAATTCTGAGCAGAGCAGTATTCCCAGTTCAGGACTCGATACGGATGTAGAGGAAGGAATAAATAATTAAAAAAGAACATCTATTCCAACTGTAGTCGATGAATTTGATTTTTTAAGGGAGGAGAGACGCTTCAATCTACGCCCAAGACCCCCTGCAGACATCAGACTACCAAGAGCAAGAGGCAGAGGAGAAGAGGCGCAAAGGCTCAAAACTTTGCAAGCAGCAGAGAGAAGCCCAAGTCCAAACTGAACAAGTAACTAACACCAGCGAGTTAACAATAGTCAATCTTACGGACATCGTGATCTCTGAAAAAGAAAAAAACATACTGAAGCTGGGTCTTTCCTATTGCCCCAAAATTGATATGGACTATGTAACAACGAGAGTGGATTTATTCAAATTTGTCAGGTCCTTAAAACTCAAGAAATTCTTCGCAGTAGTACCGAAGAAATCAAGTACTACTGTCCAGCCGCCTACGCATGCCAAGTACGATAATTTGGGTGTTGATGACATGAATTTAATGCTTGAATTATACCAACTCGGACATCCGGATGATTTAAGTGGACAAACTGATGGAATTTCCAATGTTGCTAGTACCAGTGATCAGATGGTGCTATTAGGAATTGACACCAACATTGAAACACTGACCAATTTTAAACCGACTTCGAGGTTTACTCCTATAACAGCTAAAGATTCTGTGGATATTTTTAGTGAGTTGGTAGTTAATGAAGTAAAAAGTCTGTGTAAATCATTAAATGCAAAGAAAAAACCATTTACCCAACAGTCCAAAGATTATTATAATCTGGTGGATAAGTTAGGAAGTGACAATAATTGTATTGTGCGTAATGCTGACAAGGGAGGCAATGTGGTTCTTTGGGGCAGGCAACAGTATCTAACGGAGGCATACAAACAACTTAACAGGTCAAATTATGTTAAGGTAAAAAAAGATGTCATGCTAGCTTGCTATACATCGCATAATGCCTCATTGGTTGAGTGGAATCGTCAAGGTTTAATAAGTAAAGATGAAATGTCTTTTTTAAAAATCTATAATCCTACCACTCCGGTTCT
This sequence comes from Triturus cristatus, assembly GCF_964204655.1. NCBI lineage: Eukaryota > Metazoa > Chordata > Amphibia > Caudata > Salamandridae > Triturus > Triturus cristatus. The sequence continues at coordinate 282,093,202 of NC_140590.1, forward strand.
TTACCTTATCCCAAAAATCCATAAAGACCTTACAAATCCCCCTGGCTGTCCTATTATCTCGGCAATAGGGAGTGCTTTTGAACATACCTCTAAATTTGTAGATTAATTTTTATGCCCTCTTGTGAAGCTCTTACCGTCGTTCATTCTAGATACAAGTGACTTCCTACGTAAAGTGTATGATGTCCCATGGGAGGCTGATTTCTTGTTGATGACCATAGATGCTACCACCCTCTATACCAGTATTCGCCACAAGGATGGTATAAATGCCTGTAAATATTTTTTAGGGAACCGTCCTGCTAAATTTTGTCACCATACACAAATGTTACTCAAGATGATTACTACCTGTCTTGAGAACAATTTTTTCTTGTTTAATCGTGAGTTATATCACCAAATATGCGGGACAGCGATGGGCACCTGCTTCGCCCCCAGCTATGCCAATTTGCATATGGGCTGGTGGGAGGAGCAGGTGGTCCAAACGCTATGGTATACTGAGTGGCAGAATAATGTAGTACATTGGAGTCGTTATATTGACGATCTTTTTGTTATTTGGAGGGGCACTGAAAAGAGTGCCAAGGAGTTTATTAAAAATCTCCAAATCAATGATCTGAATTTAAAATTGACCAGTGTGATCAGTACATCTGAGGTTAATTTCTTGGACCTCACAGTATATATTTATGATGGTAAACTTCAAACTAAGTTGTATCGCAAGTCTACTGATGGGAACACGGTATTACATGCTACGAGTTTCCATCCAGAGAAACTGGTAAAAAGTATCCCCTATGGGGAATGCCTCAGGGCTATGCGTAATTGCAGCAGTGGACGGGATCTAGAGAAGGAGTTGACTTTCCTCAGATCCCGCTTTCTAGCCAGAGGCTACTCTGAATTATGCCTAAATGAAGCCATCCATAAAGCTAAAAAGAAAACCAGAGAACAGATACTTTTTAATAAAGAAAGTAAATCGGCTAAATCAGTTCAATCGGGTAGCAACCAGTGCAGACTCGTTACCACTTACAACAATCAGCAAGGTGAGCTTAGGACTATCATTTATAAACATTGGCATATCATTCGTAATGATCCGGTTTTGGGTAAACTTATTCAAAGGAGACCGCAGTTCACTTTCAGAAAAGCCAGATCTCTCCATCAAGCATTGGTCAGTAATACACTACCAAGCAGTATTCAAAAGAGACCGATTACTTCATGGTTGAGTAGGAGGGATGGTTTTATTAAATGTTCAAAATGCAAGGCGTGTATGTTTGGAAAGAATACCACCAGTTTCCCATTAGGCTTTGCTCAGAAGTCTCACCAACAAATTAAGGGACAATTTTCCTGCAAAACAGACTATGCTGTCTACGTGCTTCAATGTACATGTGGCTTGAAGTACGTGGCAGTACTATCCTCCCTGTACACAAGAGGGTACTGCAACATCTGCGTGCCATTAAAAATGGGGACAAATCTTACCCCGTGGCGTGACACTTTGAGCAGCACCACACCCAAAATGCTGAAGGTCTCTTTTACTTTGTAATCGATGCTGTTCCAGTAAACATAAGGGGTGGTGATCGGGAGAAGAAACTGCGTAAACTTGAATCCAGTTATATCATTAAGTTAAACACCAAGACCCCAGATGGTCTAAATATGGAAGAAGACCTACATACCCATTTATAAGTTCCTCCTGACTCTTTTGGTTTTAACTTTTGTTTATTTTGTTAATATTTGGGCACTGTTGACACGGACATTGTAAAACTATAGGTTAAAGATCTGCACATACAGGTTTTAAATTAATTTTGTGTTATTTGAATTGCCAGTGGCCCACTGGGGCTAGATTTTGGGGATCGCTCAACTGTTTAATGTTTTAACTATTGCATTAGGTAATATATAATTGTGACCACTGGGTCAAAATTAATTAATTATTATAATTTTAATTTTACACTATGCCTAGTGTTGGTTTTGCAATGGTTTTCAGCTATGTGAAATAAGCCTAGGCTGTAATATGGACCACCATGGTCGCAATTGTGGTTGAGCGCGCTTTGCAAAAGTACGGCATATTGTATAAATGCAATTTTCTGAAAGAACAGGATTAGAATGTCACTAATTTACCCAACTGTTTATCTGAAATAGTTGTTAAGAATTTAGCCCATAATTAAGTACTTACTTAAATTTATTTCAGCAAAACCTCCGTGTTGTATTGAAAAAACTACCAGTCTGTTGTCTTTTTTTATTGTTGTAGTTCAACACGTGACCCGTTCACATTCACAGTTAAAAATCAATGAAAACTTTAATGAATTGCTAGTGAACAAGCCTGCAGGACAGGCGAAACGTCTCTAGCATTTTCAGCTGACATTAAAAGAATTCTGCGCACAGACACAGCGTCGATTGCTTTCTTTTTTGAGGAGAGTTTGGTGAATTACTTCGGACCTTGATTGGGAGGTCCAGACTTCGACGCGCCCTTTGGTTTGGAGGCAGCGGGTGTTCCCAACCGTTTGTGGACTATATATATATGTGCGTGTGTGTATGTATATATGTGTATGTATCCACTCCACCTTTTCTCTGCGATCCCTTAACCCTGGAACCAAGAAAGGGAACGGACTCCACTGATTTTATGTAAGTAATTTTCTTTATTCGTGCTCTGCTGCCTTGATGCGTTTCAGCCCCTAGAGGCCTTGATCACATATGTGTATGTGTGTGTATATATATGTGTATGTATGTATATATGTATGTATATGTGTGTATGTGTGTATATATATGTATGTATTTATATGTGTATTTATGTGTGTGTGTATATATGTGTGTGTATATTAACCCTGGGTGTAGTGGGGCTACATGGAGCATCGCATAGTGTGGCCAAATCTACACACACTCGCGCGCTCTGCATAGCCCCACTACGCGCCACCCGCCCTCATTTTAAAATAAGTTAAACTATGTGAAAAATAAGATAAAATGCCTTACCTGCGGTATGGCGTCCCGGGGCTCCCTCGGGAGAAATGCGCATGCGCGGGCGTCCGCGCATGCGCATTTGTGAAAAGAAGTTGCCGTCAACGAGGAAGAGGGAGCCCCGGGACGCCGCACCACAGGTAAGGCATTTTATCTTATTTTTAACTTATTTTAAAATGAGGGCGGGCGGGAGGCGGGCGGCGGGCTGCTCTGCTTCGCCCTGGCGTGTGCGTGGCACTGCCTGCTATGCCTACTTCATAAACCGCAAAGCAGGCAGCGCTATGTACACTATGTGGGCGGAACGGAGCACTATGCCCGGGTTTAGTGTATATGTGTGTGTGTGTATGTGTATGTGTATGTGTGTGTGTATATATGTGTGTATATATGTATGTGTATATATATATATATATATATATATATATGTGTATGTATATGTGTGTGTGTATCTATATATATATATGTGTGTGTGTGTGTATATATATATATATGTGTGTGTATATATATATATGTGTGTGTATATTACCTACTGGCGGTCGCCAGTAGGTAGTTATAGTTAGGACCACGTTTCCATAGGAAATCCGCAACATTCTATTTTGAATAACTTTGGCGCCGGTCGACGAATCCTCGCAAAATGTTCAAAATAGGTGGGGCGCTACGCTCCGCTCCTACCCTGAAAGTCTCGGGGGGATTCGTCAAGCGGGGGCTGAGATAAAAGGGGGGTCCCAAAACGCGTTTTTCCCATGCATTTTTCCATAGGACCTTTAGACACAGCTACAGCCCGAACGGCTGAACAGAATTACTAGAAATTTGGCAGAGAGGTAGTCCTCAGGTCAAGGAAGTGCCTTTTGTAGGTTTGGTGTAAATCTGTTCAGTAGATTCTGAGAAAATAGCCTTTAAATCAATATATATATCTGAGCCAGCTTACGGTGTGCTTACGGTACGCTTACCGTACGCGTACGGTGGCGTGCGCGAGCGCGATTCTGTTTGGCTCTTAGATCTTAGTAAACATTCGAATCGGTCGAAACCAGGAAGCGGCGGCCGCCATTTCGTGTGTTTCACTCAGAAAAAAAAGAGTGATATCTTGAAAAGGGGGCAAGGAGGAGAGTTACAGACCCCCTAACATTTGTAAGGGGGTCAAAGAAGGACAGAAAAGTACAAAGAAAACATTTATTGATTTAAAAAAAAATCGCGGGGTACGCGTACGGTAAGCTTACCGTACGCGTACGGTAGAAAAAAAAAATAAAAAATGAAATGAAATGCAGATTTAAATGTTTAGATATTAGGGGGCTCTAAAAAGAGCCGTTGTGTTTATGAAGTGATTTTTTAGTGGTACCTACAAGTAAGTACCGATGCAGAGTCTAAGGTTCAAGAGGAAGACTCTGTTCCCTTCATCATTGAAGTGCACACCATCTCCTCTATAAATGTCTTGCATGTCGTAACGCAAGTTGTTGTGGTAAATGGAAACCATACCATAGTCACGGAGGAAAGCAGAAACAGATTTGTTGACGTGCTTTCTTGCTTTGTCAATCTGCGGACAGAAATGATTGGACCAGTTCCATTTTTGCCTTTGGCATATGTTAGAAAACACAAAGGCAGTTTTAGGGAAAAGTGAAAACAGTTGTGCAAAGGTGTCCTTCATAAGCATTTCCAGACCTACCCCAGTCAAAGTGCCTAGGTCATTGCCACCACAGTGCACTATTATGAGGTCAGGGTGTTGGATTTGCATGAAGGATTTCACCAATGGCATCAATTGGTGCCACTTTAACCCTCTCTGACCAATCCATTTAATGTCTACATTTGGTAAAGCAAGGTCTCTCACCATACCTGTTTTCTCTGCATACTTTTCACTCCAGAAGACATAGCTGTGCCCTACAATCCACACTGTGAACATCTTCAAAGGAGAACTGGATGCACTCAGGAGGTGTAATTCAGTAGAATGGTAAAAAGAAATGAAAGACAGTTTGGAAATGGAGGCATACATATTTTTTTCATTAAAAAAAGAACTGATTGGCTGTTTCATACCATTCTAGAATAAAAACTAGGCTGTATGTGTAAATTAATAGAAGCATGTTTTGTATTGGTACAGAAAAATGTGTTACCAAAGAACAGTACTATGGATTTGCTGTTAGGTTTGAAAAGTCAAGCACTCTTGCTCTGTGGAATTGAAACATTGTTTGGTGAACTTCTGACCTAACTCCACACAGCAGTGTTCCATGAGCTGTTGCTATGGTAGCAGGCAGAAGTCAAGTTGGGGGAAGGGTACTAGGCAGAAGACAAGTTGGGGGAAGGGTACTTTTGGAAAAGGGTTGGTTTTCAACCAATAGAAATGTGTGATTACATTTGAAAAAAAGGGGGAAGCACTGAGATTTGAAATTAACATGTATATGTGTGGAAAAAGAGAGGGAAAGTTTGCCATTATCTGGTTCTGCTGAGAGGAGAGAGGTGTAAAGAACAGAGATCCTGGCTCTGATAATCTGCTGTTTGAGTGTCACATTTCTTTCACAGCTAACTAATTTTAAAGGTGAGTTTAGAGTTTGAGAGGGGATGTATATGGTAAATTAAGAAATGAATAATAGAAATGGAATTCCTTTTGTTGAAGTTGTGTTTATTATTTTCTGTTTTGGGAGAAATTTAAATGTGAGGAACATGTAAAATAATATGGACTATGTTTTCACGATAAATTAAGGTGTACTGGTAAAAATAAAGAATACTTTAAGGATTTAAGGTTGGACTCAGTAATGCAAATACATACAGCATCACTAAGGCTGGTTGCCCTTGCTGGAGTGTAGGCAGTCACCCAGGTTACACATGTTTCTGGTCTGAAAAAGCAGTTTGGACATGTGCTTTTTTAAGAATCTGAAAAGTGGATTCATAATGTGTCAGTCTGTAAAAGTGTTTATCACTTGCCAAAAAAAAGAGTAGTAAGTGTGCTTTCAAATTGGCAAAGAAATTTCGTTTTGTGACTAATATGAAAACATGACTCTGTGTGCAAAAAGGAATTACAGGCAGAGATTTATTGCGTATTGCTCTGGTGATTTCACAGTTGCATTAGATGGAAAGGGGGAGCCATTTTTTGGTGGAGAAGCAGACTCTTAGCACACACCCAGCTGCTTACCCTGTGGAATCATGCACAGTATTCACAAGCGAGTGGGGTTTGAGGTTTCAGTCAGTAATGCAAATACATTCAGCATCACTAAGGCTGGTTGCCCTTGCTGGAGTGTAGGCAGTCACCCAGGTTACACATGGTGCTGGTCTGAAAAAGCAGTTTGGACATGTGCTTTTTTAAGAATCTAAAAAGTGGATTCAAAATGTGACAGACTGTAAAAGTGTTTATCACTTGCCAAAAAAAAGAGTAGTAAGTGTGCTTTCAAAATGGCAAAGAAATTTCGTTTTGTGACTAATGTGAAAACATGACTCTTTGTGCATATAGGAATTACAGGCAGAGATTTATTGCGTATTGCTCTGGTGATTACACAGTTGCATTAGATGGAAAGGGGGAGCCATTTTTTGGTGCAGAAGCAGACTCTTAGCACACACCCAGCTGCTTACCCTGTGGAATCATGCACAGTATTCACAAGCGAGTGGGGTTTGAGGTTTCAGTCAGTAATGCAAATACATTCAGCATCACTAAGGCTGGTTGCCCTTGCTGGAGTGTAGGCAGTCACCCAGGTTACACATGGTGCTGGTCTGAAAAAGCAGTTTGGACATGTGCTTTTTTAAGAATCTGAAAAGTGGATTCAAAATGTGACAGACTGTAAAAGTGTTTATCACTTGCCAAAAAAAAGAGTAGTAAGTGTGCTTTCAAAATGGCAAAGAAATTTCGTTTTGTGACTAATGTGAAAACATGACTCTGTGTGCATATAGGAATTACAGGCAGAGATTTATTGCGTATTGCTCTGGTGATTTCACAGTTGCATTGGATGGAAAGGGGGAGCCATTTTTTGGTGCAGAAGCAGACTCTTAGCACACACCCAGCTGCTTACCCTGTGGAATTATGCACAGTATTCACAAGCGAGTGGGGTTTGAGGTTTCAGTCAGTAATGCAAATACATACAGCATCACTAAGGCTGGTTGCCCTTGCTGGAGTGTAGGCAGTCACCCAGGTTACACATGTTTCTGGTCTGAAAAAGCAGTTTGGACATGTGCTTTTTTAAGAATCTGAAAAGTGGATTCAAAATGTGACAGACTGTAAAAGTGTTTATCACTTGCCAAAAAAAAGAGTAGTAAGTGTGCTTTCAAATTGGCAAAGAAATTTCGTTTTGTGACTAATGTGAAAACATGACTCTGTGTGCATATAGGAATTACAGGCAGAGATTTATTGCGTATTGCTCTGGTGATTTCACAGTTGCATTAGATGGAAAGGGGGAGCCATTTTTTGGTGCAGAAGCAGACTCTTAGCACACACCCAGCTGCTTACCCTGTGGAATCATGCACAGTATTCACAAGCGAGTGCGGTTTGAGGTTTCAGTCAGTAATGCAAATACATTCAGCATCACTAAGGCTGGTTGCCCTTGCTGGAGTGTAGGCAGTCACCCAGGTTACACATGGTGCTGGTCTGAAAAAGCAGTTTGGACATGTGCTTTTTTAAGAATCTGAAAAGTGGATTCATAATGTGTCAGTCTGTAAAAGTACTTTTCACTTGCCTAAAAAGTAGTAGAAAGTATGCTTTGCAATTGGCATTGTGTACTGTATTATAAAATGTTTTATTAAATATTAATACTTTTTTTTTTTTTTTCAGATTGAGATAGAAAATTTTCGAAAACTTGAACCATTTTTAAAACAATAAAAATTAAATTTTAATTAATAAATCATTTTTTGAGTGGGTATGGTAAGTCAAAAATATCATAGTCCCTTTTTTCCACTTCTCCACAATCACATTTTCAGTTTTTCATTGTAGTCTCTCAAGGACCTTGTAATGTGATAATTGATTTTTAGTGTTTTAAAAAAAAAAAAAAAAATTACGCGTACGGTAAAAAAAAAAAAAAAAAAAAAAGTTTTAAAAACATATATAAAAAATAGATGAAAGGTAAGGTTGGCTCTTAAAAGAGCCGTTGTGTTCATGCAGGGACAGAGGAAAGAAAGAATGGGAATATTAGACGGTACGACAAGTGTGCTGATCTATTTTATTGTTCACTAGGGAAATACTGGTCTCCCTATAACAAATTAGATCATGACAAGTGGCGCACCGTATTTCAACCCTCAGAAACCGAGGGTTAATTTCCTGAGGAGAAGAAAAAGGAGATGCTCCCCCCACAGATGAAGGGCTCACCTGACCTGCAGAAGAAGGACTCGGCACTGCAGATGATGGTCCAGGCTGAGCTGCTGTGGATGTGCTTGGTTGATTTACTGAAGGGTTACCTTCAGTAAGTCGAGCATGTGTCCTTCTGTGTACATCCTTAAGGTGTCTCAACATGGTGTGATTCCCGAAGGAATACTTCCTGTCGGGATTCCCTCTTGAAAGTGCACGGCCACACAGTTTACAAGTCACTAAGGGTGCATTTACCTTTTGCTGGCCCTCTGGAAAAGAAAAATACTCCCATATGAAAGAGGTCTTTTGTTTCCTCGCTCTCTGCCTCAAGGCAGTGCTGCTAGCCTCACTCTCAGAAGGGCTCTGCTGTTCTGCCATCGTATCACAAAGACAACCCAGCTCCTTCTCCTAAGGGATCACAAGCAGAAATGAGGGGAATGGGTGTGGTGTAGGAGAGTTCTAGAACTGAAAGTAGTTTCAACCAATCAAAAATTGTGTTTCATGATCACATGACCCACCGTACGCTTACGGTGCGCTTACGGTGCGCTTACGGCAAAAGTACGCATGCGCGTAAAAAAGACACGCGCACGCGTGCATGCGCAAAACAGGCACGCCCCTTCACTTCCGCGTAACGTGCGCGTGCAGCGTACGCGTTACGCGCAGTGCGCGCGTGACGTGCGTCTACGCAAATTGCGTAAATGAACGCAAACAGCGTAGAAATCTAACGTAATTACAGCAAGACGTGCGCTTGCCGTACGCGCACGGTAAAAAAAAAAAAAAAAAAAAAAAGGAAAAAAAAAAAAATGTAATACTAATAAATTTTACCTGTTTATTTTACAAAAATGGTAAAATAAAAACATATTGTAGAATTTTTAAAATTTAACCATAGTCTTTAAAAAAGGATAGACAATTAAAATAAAAATATGTATGTAAAAAAAAAAAGAAGAAAAAAAAAAAATTAGCATTTAAAAAACCTTGCAAATTCACT